>NC_079134.1:131469171-132100741 GCF_945859705.1 Episyrphus balteatus | reverse complement strand
TACAGGAGACGATTTTTAAGTTTCAAATTGATTGAAAGCTATATTTTTTTGCTCTTCGGTAATTCAAGTTATGTTTTTTATAAAGTTTGTTTGAAACCATAAAAACTTACTTCATTAGTAAATACATACTTTTTTTTTTTAAACTAAAAACCCAAAATTGGACAATGAACAATTCCTATACAAGTAGGGTAAGCGGGGGTACATTTGACACCGGGGCACATTTGACTTTGCGTTTTTCGGTATGATCGCGCCCTTAATTAATAATAGTTTGGATGAAGAAAGAAGCTAAGTTTGATTTAAAAAATTTTTGCGAAATTTCGTCGTCTTTCATTAACTTTTCGCGGAGTACCACGTGTTTTCGTGTTTTCTGTATTTCTGATGTAATTTTTGACCACCGGTATGTAAGCGATTTCTGAACCTAATAAAAAAGTTTTTTTAATGGTGAATCAATATTTTGATAGCACTATGCTTAAAGTTAAGTAAATTAAAACCAGTTTTGTAAAAAAATAGTATTAGTTATTGAAAAAAAAGAAAAACAGTTATGAGGCTCCTTCGGGGCACCTTTGACTTTTGCAATGTGGGCACAGTTTTATGTTGGTTTTGGGGATTTATTTATTTAATAAATTATTTAAAAATAAATCAACATCGATTAATTTTGATTAAGATTTAAATGGAGAGATTATTTGAAACATTTTATGGTTTTTTGTTTTTTCTTCTTCTTTTTAGAAAATAAAATTTTCTGATTTATTTTTTTCATTATATTGTTAAGTAGATTGTTTAAAACCAAAAATTTTTTTTTTTTTCTAACTGAACAATAAACGAGCAGGATCCGCTGATAGTTTTAAAAATATAATGCACACGATGTGAGGTTTAATCCACCATTGTCAATTGTACCCCTTATAAAGTCAAATGTGCCCCGGTTCCGGGGCACTTTTGACAAAATGACTTTTTTTAGAAAACATTATTTTTTTAAATGTTGTAATGTTGTAAAACAAAAAAATTTACTGTTAGTATAATCTTGAATAGTCAATAAATCAGATACAAAAGAAAACATTGGAAAACATTAACAGTTTTCGAAAATACAGACCTTTAAAAACTAAGTGTCAAATGTACCCCCTTCTCCCCTACCTACGCACTTTCCTTGAATCAAAAGTGGACTTAGAACAAAATATGATGGGACTTAGAACAATCAAGAAGAAAAAGAAAATTCATAAAAGATTGTTTTTTAACTTAAAAATTAAAACATACCTAATATTATAGTTCTTGGTCTAAAGTTCGAAAAAAAACATCTCCTTAATTGTTTTTAACAACCAAACGAAGTATGCCATTTAATTTCTTGTATAACAAAGAATTCTAAGAAAAACTATTTATAAAATTGTTAGAGCCTTTTTTAAATTTTTTTTTATAGGTATAAGATGTTTAGAAAAATTTTCAAAAAGAAAAAATGGTCATTAGTTAATTTTTTGAAATATAACTAATGAATGATTAGTCCTTTTTCAAAAAATTGATTTTTCAAAAAAAAAAAAAAAAGAATTGAACTTATTTTTAAAAATGCAAACGTATTTTTTTGCAAGCCAAACGTGTTTTTGTTGAAATGTTATGATTCTGCGGCTATGTTTAATAAATTTCACTATCTTGAACTTTCACCTTAAAAGTCAGCATTTCAATTAAAATCTGCGATGTCTGGTTCATCTGATCTGGATTGTAGTGGCTAACATGGGGCTTTGGAAATAAGTTTCACTCATTTCATTTTGTATACAACAGCAACTTAACTCAAAAAGTCATTGGCAGTAAAATATAAAAAAAGCGAGTTGCCCTTAGAGTTTGACGCTCTCTCGGGCCAAAACTCAGGTTATCTCTTCCTAAAATCGGTACTCTTTGAGCATCTACTAAACAAGTTTTGCTATCAAATTAATTTGTACATTTTTCAATAATTATGTAGGTGTGGTATGAATGTTAGTGAAAAATAAATAATAAGCCAGAGTTTTAAGTCGAGCTTTAAGTTTTCCCAGGCGTTTGCAAAACTATTTAAAAATGTATAACAATGTATAGGTATAATAAATTAATTACATATACCTACTAAAAAAAAATCGGTGCAAGATATCGAAAAAAACAGTCGCAAATAATCCAAAATCTCCAAGAAAAGTTAAACAATTAATTAATCAATAGAAGTGTCAAAATCATTCCAAGTGTTGAAAAAGATCTTTATTCTCTAAAGGTAAAGGATTTACATCCCTCGACACGTGTTTCTAGACTTAATTTTTGTGTGAAAGTAGTACGGAAAAAGTGTATAATAAAAGATGTTGTAGGCCTATTATAATGGAAATTTCAAAAGACGAAAATTGCTAAAAAGTATTGTTTGTCAATCTTGGAAACCAAGTAGGTACTTCGTTTTACCGTGTTGCATAACATAATTGCTTTATCGTAGTATATAGGTAATGTTAAATCTTAAATCATCAATTTACTTTTCAAACACACTGTATCTAAATGATTTTATTGAAATGACAATGTCGCTAACTTGGTTTTCTTGTGTCACTTTGCATATAAGGGCAAAAGAAGACTCCAAGTTTAACCTGAAACAGAAACAAGGATAATTTTTATCAGATTACCGTAAGGTGATCGCCGAACAATGTTATACACGAGTGCAACTAATATTGGGATTATTTAACCCCTCAGACAATATAACCAACTACAACATCGGCACTCAGCATGAGTTTGAGTATATAGTTGAGTCTTGGGATCTATATAAAGCCCTCAACAATAGCCAGACAACAACTTGGGACATATCGATGGAGTTCTGTGATATCTTTGCACAACAACATGACACATTCAACTTTGGTCGCATTTTTTTTAACTTGGTTTGGTTTGTTGCTACAGAATTTAATGGATTTAACGACAACATTGTCCAGTGACGAATAAAATTCTTAAAAAAAAACAGAGAGGGTGACTGACTAGCTCCTACTGATGTTGGCCACTAATGCAAACACCATGTTTCTTTGACTGGCATGGCGTCCAAACGAAAAAAACGAACCAAACAAGGTTGGATTTGGATGAAAGTTGAAGGTCGTTTTTGTGACAGAAAATAAAAAAACAAACAAAAAACTTTGGACTGTGTTCCAAGATTAATAGAAACCACACAATTGCGCTGATGTACAGAAAGAGAGAGGAGTCTAGCGCCAAATCGAGAACTGAATGATACACTTATAAGTGTAAGATTGAAGTGAATCCTTTTTAAGTGTAAGTGTTGGTTTGTTTTGAAGAAATGATTGAAGACAATGCAACAAGCTGTATGAAGAAGGTGCTGGTCACGAATAAAGTGATTTTTTAGTTCATGCACAAATTTTATGCTTGGTGGAAGGTAGAAGATCTTATCTTTCAATCTGAATGCCAGTTATACTGAGACAATTAAAGTGTACCTTCTGATATATTCGACGACATGTTGACAACTGTCGACGGACATCTGACATATAGAGAGTTGATACACGGTTTGAATACACTGAGGGAAAAAGAAATGTTTTGTTGAATATTAAAAGTAACTGTCAAAAAGGAATAGGATTTTATTTTGAAAAACGTTTCTGCTAGTTTTTAACCCTTAAGTTTCAAACTATTTTTAAAATTTCCTTATGTAGACTGTAGAAATAAGTACTAAGAAATCAATGTATTAGAAATTTCATTTGTTCTTCAGTAGCTGCCCGAGTAAAAATAGAATTCCGCCGCACCACCGCTGCACCACCGCTGCACCACCGCTGCACCACCGCTGCACCACCGCTGCACCACGTCTGCACCATTTAAAAATTTTTTAACCCGCCGCACTACCACTGCACCAAGTCCGCACCATTTTAAAAATTTCTAAAACACCGCACCACCACTGCAACACATCCGCACCATTTCATTTTGAATTAAAAATTCGGTGCACCACCACCGCATCACGTCTGCACCATTATCAAAAATTCTATTCTCGTACTTATACAAATGTTTAAGTCGTCTTTAAAGTTATTTTGACTTGAGCAACAAACCGCCAGTTCGTACAAACATGACTTGGTGGTCAAGTGGCGTTGGACTTCTAATTGAAAATTTTATGTATCATGGTGCAGCGATTTTTTCATACAAAATGAAATGGTGAGGACGTTGTGCAGTCGTGGTGCAGCGGTGGTGCCCCGAAAAAATTCAATTTTTATTTTTACTCGGGTGGCCTCTGTCTAATCGTACATTGTTTTTTTTGTGGGTTGAAAACTTATAAAAGCACTTAGTGTTCTAAATATATCCTCATGACCGTCCATTAAACACAAAAACATTTTATTCCTATTAATTAACATCAATGTAATACCACAAATATCTCAGATAGGTACAACTTGTACCTTTTCCCTAAAGGCAAACCTTTTCATTGTCGATTTAATGCAACAAACACTTTGATTAGAATGTTCGAACAAGCTGTGTCGGCGGTTGTGGTGTGCCCACTCTCTCATCAGAAAAGATCTCAATTGGTTAGGACGAATGTTTCTAGCACGCATAAGCACACATATACTCCCTATACCCACTTTAACCCTACACCGCGCCATTTTGCACCATATATCTAGGCACTAAGGCCAAAAACATACTGTCTTGTTCGATTTAACATATGACCAACATATTCTTGGTGTATAGTGCGGCATATCTCCTGGATGTCAACACACCATCTCCGCCCTTTGATTATATATATTCTTCTTTGTCCCCGCAGCAAGGACATATCATTGTATGGCTTGCGCCCGTGGATATAACCTAAAACACAAATCCCAATAAATATCCACCAAAAAAAAAACACGCATTTTCCAATAAAACTTAAGAAAGCGAATTTGAGTTTGGCTTTTTTGTTTTTCGTTTTGATTTTCCTCAATTCGCTATGTGTCCTGGACCCCAATCTGAACTCCATGATAATATTCACCACCGATGGGATGACAGCAAATGATATGGACGTGAAGACAGCGCCATACCTACACTATACTATCAAAATGTTTATAAACAGTGAATGGTATTTGTTCAGGGCCGAAATTGAAAATTGAAATAATAAACCTAATGGGTTAAAGAAGGGCTCTGTTATAGGTACAGATTCTTTTTGACGGTAAAGGTTAAATGAAAGAAGGTTAGACATGAGTTTTTCTGCTATTTCACACTTCCTTAACTGAAGCCTTCCTTGTTTTACAATAAAAAAAATTCGTGTACAATTTGACAATCGAAATGATTTAATTTGCGAAATAGTCTCATTTGCGAATTTTTTGCGAAATAGGCTCTTCGAGCCCCCGCACACAATAGACTTTCTATCGGCCGACTTGAGTTGCCGACTTGAGTCATCGACTTTAATCGCCGACTATTTTTTTTTTTTTTGGAACGAGAGCGCACTAAAGGGATTAATCTACCCTTAATATGATGAACACAGTTCGAGCATTAAGAAAATAGGGAGGGGTTTGAAAGGAGATACCGATGTACATTAGTTTCGAAGTTCTGAGTCTTGAAATGAGATGGAAAAACACTTGAGTCACCGACTTTAGTCGCCGACTTTTGTCGACGACTTTATTCGACAACTTTTGTCGACGACTTTTGTCGACGACTTTTGTCGCCGACTTTTGTCACCGACTTTAGTCGACGACTTTTGTCGCCGACTTTTGTCGCCGACTTTTGTCGACGACTTTTGTCGACGACTTTTGTCGACGACTTTTGTCGCCGACTTTTGTCGACGACTTTTGTCGCCGACTTTTGTCGCCGACTTTTGTCGACGACTTTTGTCGACGACTTTTGTCGACGACTTTTGTCGCCGACTTTTGTCGACGACTTTTGTCGCCGACTTTTGTCGACGACTTTTGTCGCCGACTTTTGTCGACGACTTTTGTCGCCGACTTTTGTCGACGACTTAAGTCGACGACTTTTGTCGACGACTTTTGTCGACGACTTTTGTCACCGTTTTTAGTCACCGACTTTAGTCGACGACTTTTGTCGACGACTTTAGTCACCGACTTTAGTCGACGACTTTTGTTGACGACTTTTGTCACCGACTTTTGTCGACGGCTTTTGTCGACTACTTTTGTCGACGACTTTTGTCGCCGACTTTTGTCGACGACTTTTGTCGCCGACTTTTGTCGACGACTTTTGTCGACAACTTTTGTCGACGACTTTTGTTGACGACTTTTGTCACCGACTTTAGTCAACGACTTTGGTCGACGACATTTGTCACCGACTTTTGTCGACGGCTTTTGTCGACTACTTTAGTCGCCGACTTTTGTCGACGACTTTATTCGACAACTTTTGTCGACGACTTTTGTCGACGACTTTTGTCGCCGACTTTTGTCACCGACTTTAGTCGACGACTTTTGTCGACGACTTTTGTCGACGACTTTTGTCGACGACTTTTGTCGCCGACTTTTGTCGACGACTTTTGTCGACGACTTTTGTCGACGACTTTTGTCACCGTTTTTAGTCACCGACTTTAGTCGACGACTTTTGTTGACGACTTTTGTCACCGACTTTTGTCGACGGCTTTTTTCGACTACTTTTGTCGACGACTTTTGTCGCCGACTTTTGTCGACGACTTTAGTCGACGACTTTTGTCGACGACTTTTGTCACCGTTTTTAGTCACCGACTTTAGTCGACGACTTTTGTTGACGACTTTTGTCACCGACTTTTGTCGACGGCTTTTGTCGACTACTTTTGTCGACGACTTTTGTCGCCGACTTTTGTCGACGACTTTTGTCGCCGACTTTTGTCGACGACTTTTGTCGCCGACTTTTGTCGACGACTTTTGTCGACGACTTTTGTCGACGACTTTTGTGCCGACTTTTGTCGACGACTTTTGTCGACGACTTTTGTCGACGACTTTTGTCGACGACTTTTGTTGACGACTTTTGTCACCGACTTTAGTCAACGACTTTGGTCGACGACATTTGTCACCGACTTTAGTCACCGACTTTAGCCGCCGACTTTTGTCGACGACTTTAGTCACCGACTTTAGTCGACGACTTTTGTTGACGACTTTTGTCGACGACTTTTGTCGACGACTTTTGTCGACGACTTTTGTCGACGACTTTTGTCGCCGACTTTTGTCAACGACTTTTGTCGACGACTTTTGTCGCCGACTTTTGTCGACGACTTTAGTCACCGACTTTAGTCGCCGACTTTTGTCGACGACTTTTGTCGCCGACTTTTGTCGACGACTTTTGTCGACGACTTTTGTCGCCGACTTTTGCCACCGACTTTAGTCAACGACTTTGGTCGACGACATTTGTCACCGACTTTAGCCGCCGACTTTAGTCGACCTTTGTCGACGACTTTTGTTGACGACTTTTGTCACCGACTTTAGTCGACGACTTTAGTCGACGACTATAGTCACCGACTTTAGTCACCGACTTTAGTCGACGACTTTAGTCGCCGACTTTTGTCACCGACTTTAGTCGACGACTTTTGTCGACGACTTTTGTCGACGACTTTTGTCGACGACTTTTGTCGACGACTTTTGTCGACGACTTTTGTCGCCGACTTTTGTCGACGACTTTTGTCGCCGACTTTTGTCGCCGACTTTTGTCGACGACTTTTGTCGCCGACTTTTGTCGACGACTTTTGTCGCCGACTTTTGTCGACGACTTTTGTCGCCGACTTTTGTCGACGACTTTAGTCGACGACTTTAGTCGACGACTTTAGTCGACGACTTTTGTCGACGACTTTTGTCACCGTTTTTAGTCACCGACTTTAGTCGACGACTTTTGTCGACGACTTTAGTCACCGACTTTAGTCGACGACTTTTGTTGACGACTTTTGTCACCGACTTTTGTCGACGGCTTTTGTCGACTACTTTTGTCGCCGACTTTTGTCGCCGACTTTTGTCGACGACTTTTGTCGCTGACTTTTGTCGACGACTTTTGTCGCCGACTTTTGTCGACGACTTTTGTCGCCGACTTTTGTCGACGACTTTTGTCGACGACTTTTGTCGACGACTTTTGTCGCCGACTTTTGTCGACGACTTTTGTAGACGACTTTCGTCGACGACTTTTGTTGACGACTTTTGTCACCGACTTTAGTCAACGACTTTGGTCGACGACATTTGTCACCGACTTTAGTCACCGACTTTAGCCGCCGACTTTAGTCGACCTTTGTCGACGACTTTTGTTGACGACTTTTGTCACCGACTTTAGTCGACGACTTTAGTCGACGACTATAGTCACCGACTTTAGTCACCGACTTTAGTCGACGACTTTTGTCGACGACTTTTGTCGACGACTTTTGTCGCCGACTTTTGTCGCCGACTTTTGTCGACGACTTTTGTCGACGACTTTTGTCGACGACTTTTGTCGACGACTTTTGTCGACGACTTTTGTCGACGACTTTTGTCGCCGACTTTTGTCGACGACTTTAGTCGACGACTTTTGTCGACGACTTTTGTCGACGACTTTTGTCGACGACTTTTGTCACCGTTTTTAGTCACCGACTTTAGTCGACGACTTTTGTCGACGACTTTAGTCACCGACTTTAGTCGACGACTTTTGTTGACGACTTTTGTCGACGACTTTTGTCGCCGACTTTTGTCGACGACTTTTGTCGACGACTTTTGTCGACGACTTTTGTCGACGACTTTTGTCGCCGACTTTTGTCGACGACTTTTGTCGCCGACTTTTGTCGACGACTTTTGTCGACGACTTTTGTCGCCGACTTTTGTCGACGACTTTAGTCACCGACTTTAGTCGCCGACTTTTGTCGACGACTTTTGTCGCCGACTTTTGTCACCGACTTTTGTCGACGACTTTTGTCGCCGACTTTTGCCACCGACTTTAGTCAACGACTTTGGTCGACGACATTTGTCACCGACTTTAGTCACCGACTTTAACCGCCGACCTTAGTTGACCTTTGTCGACGACTTTTGTTGACGACTTTTGTCACCGACTTTAGTCGACGACTTTAGTCGACGACTTTAGTCGACGACTATAGTCACCGACTTTAGTCACCGACTTTAGTCGACGACTTTAGTCGACTACTTTTGTCGCCGACTTTTGTCGACGACTTTTGTCACCGTTTTTAGTCACCGACTTTAGTCGACGACTTTTGTCGACGACTTTAGTCACCGACTTTAGTCGACGACTTTTGTTGACGACTTTTGTCGGCGACTTTTGTCGACGACTTTTGTCGCCGACTTTTGTCGACGACTTTTGTCGACGACTTTTGTCGACGACTTTTGTCGACGACTTTTGTCGACGACTTTTGTCGCCGACTTTTGTCGCCGACTTTTGTCGACGACTTTTGTCGACGACTTTTGTTGACGACTTTTGTCGCCGACTTTTGTCGCCGACTTTTGTCGACGACTTTTGTCGACGACTTTTGTCGACGACTTTTGTCGACGACTTTTGTCGACGACTTTTGTCGACGACTTTTGTCGCCGACTTTTGTCGCCGACTTTTGTCGCCGACTTTTGTCGACGACTTTTGTCGCCGACTTTTGTCGACGACTTTTGTCGACGACTTTTGTCGACGACTTTTGTCGACGACTTTTGTCGACGACTTTTGTCACCGTTTTTAGTCACCGACTTTAGTCGACGACTTTTGTCGACGACTTTAGTCGACGATTTTAGTCGACGACTTTAGTCACCGACTTTAGTCGACAACTTTAGTCAACGACTTTTGTCGACGACTTTAGTCGACGACTTTTGTCCCCGACTTTTGTCACCGACTTTAGTCACCGACTTTAGTCGACGACTTTAGTCACCGACTTTAGTCACCGACTTGAGTCTTTACTTTAGTCGACGACTTTTGTCGCCGACTTTTGTCACCGACTTTAGTCACCGACTTTAGTCGACGACTTTTGTCGACGACTTTAGTCACCGACTTTAGTCGACGACTTTTGTCACCGACTTTTGTCACCGACTTTAGTCGACGACTTTAGTCGACGACTTTTGTCGCCGACTTTTGTCGACGACTTTAGTGGACGACTTTTGTCGACGACTTTTGTCGACGACTTTTGTTGACGACTTTTGTCACCGACTTTAGTCACCGACTTTGGTCGACGACATTTGTCACCGACTTTAGTCACCGACTTTAGTCACCGACTTTAGTCGACGACATTTGTCACCGACTTTAGTCACCGACTTTAGTCGACGACATTTGTCACCGACTTTAGTCACCGACTTTAGTCGACGACTTTTGTCACCGACTTTAGTCACCGACTTTAGTCGACGACTTTTGTCACCGACTTTAGTCACCGACTTTAGTCGACGACTTTTGTCGACGACTTTTGTCGACGACTTTAGTCGACGACTTTAGTCACCGACTTTAGTCACCGACTTTTGTCGCCGACTTTTGTCACCGACTTTAGTCACCGACTTTAGTCGACGACTTTAGTCGACGATTTTAGTCGACGACTTTAGTCACCGACTTTAGTCGACAACTTTAGTCAACGACTTTTGTCGACGACTTTAGTCGACGACTTTAGTCACCGACTTTAGTCGACAACTTTAGTCAACGACTTTTGTCGACGACTTTTGTCGCCGACTTTTGTCGACGACTTTAGTCGCCGACTTTTGTCGACGACTTTTGTCGCCGACTTTTGTCGACGACTTTTGTCGACGACTTTTGTCGACGACTTTTGTCGACGACTTTTGTCGACGACTTTTGTCGCCGACTTTTGTCACCGACTTTAGTCAACGACTTTGGTCGACGACATTTGTCACCGACTTTAGTCACCGACTTTAGCCGCCGACTTTAGTCGACCTTTGTCGACGACTTTTGTTGACGACTTTTGTCACCGACTTTAGTCGACGACTTTAGTCGACGACTTTAGTCGACGACTATAGTCACCGACTTTAGTCACCGACTTTTGTCGACGACTTTAGTGGACGACTTTTGTCGACGACTTTTGTTGACGACTTTTGTCACCGACTTTAGTCACCGACTTTGGTCGACGACATTTGTCACCGACTTTAGTCACCGACTTTAGTCGACGACATTTGTCACCGACTTTAGTCACCGACTTTAGTCGACGACATTTGTCACCGACTTTAGTCACCGACTTTAGTCGACGACTTTTGTCACCGACTTTAGTCACCGACTTTAGTCGACGACTTTTGTCACCGACTTTAGTCACCGACTTTAGTCGACGACTTTTGTCGACGACTTTTGTCGACGACTTTAGTCGACGACTTTAGTCACCGACTTTAGTCACCGACTTTTGTCGCCGACTTTTGTCACCGACTTTAGTCACCGACTTTAGCCGCCGACTTTAGTCGAAGACTTTTGTCACCGACTTTAGTCGACGACTTTAGTCGACGATTTTAGTCACCGACTTTAGTCGACAACTTTAGTCAACGACTTTTGTCGACGACTTTAGTCGACGACTTTAGTCACCGACTTTAGTCGACAACTTTAGTCAACGACTTTTGTCGACGACTTTTGTCGCCGACTTTTGTCGACGACTTTAGTCGCCGACTTTTGTCGCCGACTTTTGTCGACGACTTTTGTCGACGACTTTTGTCGACGACTTTTGTCGCCGACTTTTGTCACCGACTTTAGTCAACGACTTTGGTCGACGACATTTGTCACCGACTTTAGTCACCGACTTTAGGCGCCGACTTTAGTCGACCTTTGTCGACGACTTTTGTTGACGACTTTTGTCACCGACTTTAGTCGACGACTTTAGTCGACGACTATAGTCACCGACTTTTGTCGACGACTTTTGTCGACGACTTTTGTCGACGACTTTTGTCGCCGACTTTTGTCACCGACTTTAGTCAACGACTTTGGTCGACGACATTTGTCACCGACTTTAGTCACCGACTTTAGGCGCCGACTTTAGTCGACTTTTGTCGCCGACTTTTGTCGACGACTTTTGTCACCGTTTTTACTCACCGACTTTAGTCGACGACTTTAGTCGACGACTTTTGTTGACGACTTTTGTCGCCGACTTTTGTCGACGACTTTTGTCGACGACTTTTGTCGCCGACTTTTGTCGACGACTTTTGTCGACGACTTTTGTCGCCGACTTTTGTCGCCGACTTTTGTCGACGACTTTTGTCGACGACTTTTGTCGACGACTTTTGTCGACGACTTTTGTCGACGACTTTTGTCGACGACTTTTGTCGACGACTTTTGTCGACGACTTTTGTCGACGACTTTTGTCGACGACTTTTGTCGACGACTTTTGTCGACGACTTTTGTCGCCGACTTTAGTCGACGACTTTTGTCGACGACTTTTGTCGACGACTTTTGTCACCGACTTTAGTCGACGACTTTTGTCGCCGACTTTTGTCGACGACTTTTGTCGCCGACTTTTGTCGCCGACTTTTGTCACCGACTTTAGTCACCGACTTTAGCCGCCGACTTTAGTCGACCTTTGTCGACGACTTTTGTTGACGACTTTTGTCACCGACTTTAGTCACCGACTTTAGTCGACGACATTTGTCACCGACTTTAGTCACCGACTTTAGTCGACGACTTTTGTCGACGACTTTTGTCGACGACTTTTGTCACCGTTTTTAGTCACCGACTTTAGTCGACGACTTTTGTCGACGACTTTAGTCGCCGACTTTAGTAGCCGACTTTTGTCGACGACTTTTGTCGACGACTTTTGTCGACGACTTTTGTCGACGACTTTTGTCGACGACTTTTGTCGACGACTTTTGTCGACGACTTTTGTCGACGACTTTTTTCACCGACTTTAGTCACCGACTTTAGTCGACGACTTTTGTCACCGACTTTAGTCACCGACTTTAGCCGCCGACTTTAGTCACCGACTTTAGCCGCCGACTTTAGTCGACGACTTTTGTCACCGACTTTAGTCACCGACTTTTGTCACCGACTTTAGTCACCGACTTTAGTCGACGACTTTTGTCACCGACTTTAGTCGACGACTTTAGTCGACGATTTTAGTCGACGACTTTAGTCACCGACTTTAGTCGACAACTTTAGTCAACGACTTTTGTCGACGACTTTAGTCGACGACTTTTGTCCCCGACTTTTGTCACTGACTTTAGTCGACGACTTTAGTCGACGACTATAGTCACCGACTTTAGTCACCGACTTTAGTCGACGACTTTTGTCGCCGACTTTTGTCACCGACTTTAGTCACCGACTTTAGTCGACGACTTTTGTCACCGACTTTAGTCACCGACTTTAGTCGACGACTTTAGTCGACGACTTTAGTCGACGATTTTAGTCGACGATTTTAGTCACCGACTTTAGTCGACAACTTTAGTCAACGACTTTTGTCGACGACTTTAGTCGACGACTTTTGTCCCCGACTTTTGTCACCGACTTTAGTCGACGACTTTAGTCACCGACTGTAGTCACCGACTTTAGTCTTTACTTTAGTCACAGACTTTAGTCGACGACTTTAGTCGACGACTTTAGTCGACGACTTTAGTCGACGACTTTTGTCGCCGACTTTAGTCGACGACTTTTGTCGACGACTTTTAGTCGACGACTTTTGTCGACGACTTTTGTCGACGACTTTTGTCGACGACTTTAGTCACCGACTTTTGTCGACGACTTTTGTCGACGACTTTTGTCGACGACTTTTGTCGCCGACTTTTGTCGACGACTTTAGTCGACGACTTTAGTCGACGACTTTAGTCGACGACTTTTGTCGCCGACTTTTGTCGACGACTTTTGTCGACGACTTTAGTCACCGACTTTAGTCACCGACTTTAGTCTTTACTTTAGTCGACGATTTTAGTCGACGACTTTAGTCACCGACTTTAGTCGACAACTTTAGTCAACGACTTTTGTCGACGACTTTAGTCGACGACTTTTGTCCCCGACTTTTGTCACCGACTTTAGTCACCGACTTTAGTCTTTACTTTAGTCGACGACTTTTGTCGCCGACTTTTGTCGCCGACTTTTGTCGCCGACTTTTGTCACCGACTTTAGTCACCGACTTTAGTCGACGACTTTAGTCGACGACTTTTGTCGACGACTTTAGTCACCGACTTTAGTCGACGACTTTTGTCACCGACTTTTGTCACCGACTTTAGTCACCGACTTTAGTCACCGACTTTAGTCGACGACTTTAGTCGACGACTTTAGTCGACGACTTTAGTCGACGACTTTTGTCGACGACTTTTGTCGCCGACTTTAGTCGACGACTTTTGTCGACGACTTTAGTCGACGACTTTTGTCGACGACTTTTGTCGACGACTTTTGTTGACGACTTTTGTCACCGACTTTAGTCACCGACTTTGGTCGACGACATTTGTCACCGACTTTAGTCGACGACATTTGTCACCGACTTTAGTCACCGACTTTAGTCGACGACATTTGTCACCGACTTTAGTCACCGACTTTAGTCGACGACTTTTGTCACCGACTTTAGTCACCGACTTTAGTCGACGACTTTTGTCACCGACTTTAGTCACCGACTTTAGTCGACGACTTTTGTCGACGACTTTTGTCGACGACTTTAGTCGACGACTTTAGTCACCGACTTTTGTCGACGACTTTTGTCGACGACTTTTGTCACCGTTTTTAGTCACCGACTTTAGTCGACGACTTTTGTCGACGACTTTAGTCGCCGACTTTAGTAGCCGACTTTTGTCGACGACTTTTGTCGACGACTTTTGTCGACGACTTTTGTCGACGACTTTTGTCGACGACTTTTGTCGACGACTTTTGTCGACGACTTTTTTCACCGACTTTAGTCACCGACTTTAGTCGACGACTTTTGTCACCGACTTTAGTCACCGACTTTAGCCGCCGACTTTAGTCACCGACTTTAGCCGCCGACTTTAGTCGACGACTTTTGTCACCGACTTTAGTCACCGACTTTAGTCGACGACTTTTGTCACCGACTTTAGTCGACGACTTTAGTCGACGATTTTAGTCGACGACTTTAGTCACCGACTTTAGTCGACAACTTTAGTCAACGACTTTTGTCGACGACTTTAGTCGACGACTTTTGTCCCCGACTTTTGTCACTGACTTTAGTCGACGACTTTAGTCGACGACTATAGTCACCGACTTTAGTCACCGACTTTAGTCGACGACTTTTGTCGCCGACTTTTGTCACCGACTTTAGTCACCGACTTTAGTCGACGACTTTTGTCACCGACTTTAGTCACCGACTTTAGTCGACGACTTTAGTCGACGATTTTAGTCGACGATTTTAGTCACCGACTTTAGTCGACAACTTTAGTCAACGACTTTTGTCGACGACTTTAGTCGACGACTTTTGTCCCCGACTTTTGTCACCGACTTTAGTCGACGACTTTAGTCACCGACTGTAGTCACCGACTTTAGTCTTTACTTTAGTCACAGACTTTAGTCGACGACTTTAGTCGACGACTTTAGTCGACGACTTTAGTCGACGACTTTTGTCGCCGACTTTAGTCGACGACTTTTGTCGACGACTTTTAGTCGACGACTTTTGTCGACGACTTTTGTCGACGACTTTTGTCGACGACTTTAGTCACCGACTTTTGTCGACGACTTTTGTCGACGACTTTTGTCGACGACTTTTGTCGCCGACTTTTGTCGACGACTTTAGTCGACGACTTTAGTCGACGACTTTAGTCGACGACTTTTGTCGCCGACTTTTGTCGACGACTTTTGTCGACGACTTTAGTCACCGACTTTAGTCACCGACTTTAGTCTTTACTTTAGTCGACGATTTTAGTCGACGACTTTAGTCACCGACTTTAGTCGACAACTTTAGTCAACGACTTTTGTCGACGACTTTAGTCGACGACTTTTGTCCCCGACTTTTGTCACCGACTTTAGTCACCGACTTTAGTCTTTACTTTAGTCGACGACTTTTGTCGCCGACTTTTGTCGCCGACTTTTGTCGCCGACTTTTGTCACCGACTTTAGTCACCGACTTTAGTCGACGACTTTAGTCGACGACTTTTGTCGACGACTTTAGTCACCGACTTTAGTCGACGACTTTTGTCACCGACTTTTGTCACCGACTTTAGTCACCGACTTTAGTCACCGACTTTAGTCGACGACTTTAGTCGACGACTTTTGTCGCCGACTTTAGTCGACGACTTTTGTCGACGACTTTAGTCGACGACTTTTGTCGACGACTTTTGTCGACGACTTTTGTTGACGACTTTTGTCACCGACTTTAGTCACCGACTTTGGTCGACGACATTTGTCACCGACTTTAGTCGACGACATTTGTCACCGACTTTAGTCACCGACTTTAGTCGACGACATTTGTCACCGACTTTAGTCACCGACTTTAGTCGACGACTTTTGTCACCGACTTTAGTCACCGACTTTAGTCGACGACTTTTGTCGACGACTTTTGTCGACGACTTTAGTCGACGACTTTAGTCACCGACTTTTGTCGACGACTTTTGTCGACGACTTTTGTCACCGTTTTTAGTCACCGACTTTAGTCGACGACTTTAGTCACCGACTTTAGTCGCCGACTTTTGTCGACGACTTTTGTCGACGACTTTTGTCGACGACTTTTGTCGCCGACTTTTGTCACCGACTTTAGTCACCGACTTTAGTCGACGACTTTTGTCACCGACTTTAGTCACCGACTTTAGCCGCCGACTTTAGTCGACGACTTTAGTCACCGACTTTAGTCGCCGACTTTAGACTTTAGTCACCGACTTTAGTCGACGACTTTAGTCGATGACTTTAGTCGACGACTTTAGTCGATGACTTTAGTCGACGACTTTTGTCGACGACTTTAGTCGACGACTTTTGTCGCCGACTTTTGTCGCCGACTTTTGTCGACGACTTTAGTCGACGACTTTAGTCGACGACTTTAGTCACCGACTTTAGTCGACGACTTTTGTCACCGACTTGAGTCATCGACTTTAGTCACCGACTTTAGTCGCCGACTTTTGTCGACGACTTTTGTCGCCGACTTTTGTCGACGACTTTTGTCGACGACTTTTGTCGCCGACTTTTGTCACCGACTTTAGTCACCGACTTTAGTCGACGACTTTTGTCACCGACTTTAGTCACCGACTTTAGCCGCCGACTTTAGTCGACGACTTTAGTCACCGACTTTAGTCGCCGGCTTTAGACTTAAGTCACCGACTTTAGTCGACGACTTTTGTCACCGACTTTAGTCGACGACTTTAGTCGACGATTTTAGTCGACGACTTTAGTCACCGACTTTAGTCGACAACTTTAGTCAACGACTTTTGTCGACGACTTTAGTCGACGACTTTTGTCCCCGACTTTTGTCACCGACTTTAGTCACCGACTTTAGTCGACGACTTTAGTCACCGACTTTAGTCACCGACTTTAGTCACCGACTTTAGTCTTTACTTTAGTCGACGACTTTTGTCGCCGACTTTTGTCACCGACTTTAGTCACCGACTTTAGTCGACGACTTTTGTCGACGACTTTAGTCACCGACTTTAGTCGACGACTTTTGTAACCGACTTTTGTCACCGACTTTAGTCACCGACTTTATTCACCGACTTTAGTCGACGACTTTAGTCGACGACTTTTGTCGCCGACTTTAGTCGACGACTTTTGTCGCCGACTTTTGTCACCGACTTTAGTCACCGACTTTTGTCACCGACTTTTGTCACCGACTTTAGTCGACGACTTTTGTCGCCGACTTTTGTCGACGACTATTGTCGACGACTTTAGTCGACGACTTTAGTCACCGACTTTAGTAACCGACTTTAGTCGGAGACTTTAGTCGACGATTTTAGTCGACAACTTTAGTCGACGACTTTTGTCGACGACTTTTGTCACCGACTTGAGTCATCGACTTTAGTCACCGACTTTAGTCACCGACTTTAGTCGACGACTTTAGTCGATGACTTTAGTCGACGACTTTTGTCGACGACTTTAGTCGACGACTTTTGTCGACGACTTTTGTCGCCGACTTTTGTCACCGACTTTAGTCACCGACTTTAGTCGACGACTTTTGTCGACGACTTTAGTCGACTACTTTAGTCATCGACTTTAGTCACCGACTTTAGTCGAAGACTTTAGTCGACGATTGTAGTCGACGACTTTAGTCACCGACTTTAGTCGACAACTTTAGTCGACGACTTTTGTCGACGACTTTAGTCGACGACTTTTGTCCCCGACTTTTGTCACCGACTTTATTCTTCGACTTTAGTCACCGACTTTAGTCGACAACTTTAGTCGACGACTTTTGTCGACGACTTTAGTCGACGACTTTTGTCCCCGACTTTTGTCACCGACTTTATTCTTCGACTTTTGTCACCGACTTTAGTCACCGACTTTAGTCCCCGACTTTTGTCACCGACTTTAGTCGACGACTTTAGTCACCGACTTTAGTCGACGACTTTTGTCACCGACTTTAGTCTCCGACTTTAGTCGACGACTTTTGTCACCGACTTTAGTCGACGACTTTTGTCGACGACTTTATTCGACGATTTTTGTCGATGACTTAAGTCTTGTTCGCAACGTGCGAAGTATCTACTACATCGTATTGAAAATTTTTGAAAGTTTGCTCAGAGAACAAGTTGAAAATTTTAATTTAATTCAAAATATCCACTTACAATTGGAACTCTTATCTAAAACAATAACTTCATTTAGACCGAAAAATAACAAATGCGGTCCTGGTTCATTTCCATTTGACATGTTAACCGGGTATAAATTTTGCCCACCAAAAGTTTCTCTATAGCAAACACACAGAAATTTCACATAAACGTCGTCGTCATCTTAGACGAACTCTGATCGGTCGTCTAGACATAGACGAACGCAAGAATGTCCATCCGGCTGTATAATAGTACCTTTACTATATTGTGGGCCTTGTTCCTAACTCTACCACCACCACCATCACTTAATAGAACTCAACGAAAAAAACAGAGTTCTAGGTTAGAATGCTGGAAAGTACGATAAAAGTATCTTAAAAAAAAACTAACAAACAAAAAAATAAAAGCATCTCTCTCCCTTTAGAGCAAACGCATTTGCCCCCATGTCCGGGGCACCTTTCAATAACTCCTTGGGTTTGCCATACTTTGCTTAAAGTTTATGTTGGTAATATTTTTGTTACTTGCTTTGGATTTTTTTTTGTATTTGTTTTTTCTTTGGTTTTCAAAGATATGTACCTGGGCGGCTGATTCTCTCTGCCAGCTAGTGTAGGTCTTTTTTACTTGACTTTATAGATAGATAGCAACCCAGAGGACCTTTTTATTCTCTACAATTGCTGTAGAATTTATTGTTTTTAAGCGTATTAGTTGGTATTTCTTCGGTCATGATAGCTGCGTTGATGTGTTGTGGACGGACATAGCGACAAGCGATCAGAGTGATCCTAAGTCAGTCACTCAGTTAGAACACAACGCGATGATGATGACGACCACGACAACAGCGACGACGACTGCGAGTGAGAACGAAAGATTACAAAAAAATCAAGACCCTTAGAAATCCGACATCCACAAGAGAGTATCCGGAGCTTGAAGGTCTAACGACGAAATGTCTGCGGATTTACATTGCAATTATGGTTTTTTATTGACTTTGTCAAGTGATACGTTGCGGTGATGGGCAAATAAATTTATACTTCCAACGGATGGAAAGTGATTTTTTATCAGTTTTTAGGAAATCCATCTTTATAGCTTGATCGACAGTGGGGTGGGTTTCGTAGAGATGTATGAAATGTTGAGTGGAGTTGCTAGGAGATACACTGCCGGTCACTTGAATACGTCCACATTTTAGTTCATCTTATTTTTAGCCTGGCTTGGTATTTATTGCAATGGTACATCTTTTTTACATACGTAACGAGAGAACATCTTTATGCGCTTAGCTTAGGAGAAAAAAAATTGTCTTGGGACCTACCGTTCTTCTCACACGGTAGCTAGACCAAATCTATTCATAAAAACAAGTATATTTTTTAACTCATCTAAATAGGCTCAAAAGCAAAAATGTTAATAAATGATGAGTTGCATGGGTCAGTTGGACACAAAATTGTGTCTGTCAATAAATCTGATTGTCTATAACCTATAAGGACGAAAACGGGTCGGAAAAAAACATTAGGCGCGGAAAAAATGGCGAAAATAAAAGAAGTCTTTGAATTAGGCCGAAATCAACGATGCATTGGGACAAAAATTAACACAAGTTAAAATTTAACATGCAGTTTTTCGCGCACTATCCAAGGGTATAGAAACAACATTTACAATCGAAGTTGCTTAGCCACAACATTGGCCGATAGATGTGCAATGATCTGAACAGCATGACTTTGCGCTAAAAATTAAGCTGAAAACCGGTATGAAATGCAGTTTAACGACGGCAAAACGGGTTGTCAGAAGTGATAAACATTTGAGAAGAACAAATCTTCGCAAAAACTACCACTTTACAAACCACGAAAAGAAACTTGCCTCCAATAATAAAAAAAAAAAGAGTGTGTGTACACATGTACACGCGACTGAAGTTATACTTCTCATTCAGTTTTATGTAAATGAATTTCATTTGATATTTTTAATTTCTATTATTAAGTAATTAATCCCCACTTATTTTTTTTACATTTTTATCAAGTGAACAATAAATTAATTCTTTCATCCTCCTTGCGTCCATGTAGTTTTCAATTTATTCTGTGAAATTTACACATGTTGTGCGGTTCAGAACGTACGGTATACGCTTAACGACTTTTTTCAAAATTCCGAGAAAATCGGTTTTGAAAGTTGGGGTACATTTTTTTTTCGAAAAATCCCCGATTCTTTAAACGCTCCTGGAAGCTAAACCGCTTTAGAGCAATTTTTGGGAGTGATGCCAAATGATAGCTTGTGTCATGGGCCTACGCTTTGCACATTATCAGATTTTTAAAAAATCGCCTTCCATGTTAAACCACCACATCATGCCTTTTTTTTCAGAATCGCGCCTATTTTTTTTACTTTTAAGTTCTCCCGGTTTGAGAACGCGTGGACCTACAGGAATGGGAGTTGTACCCAAATGTAGGTTAGAGTCCCCGCTATCTTTTGGCATCAAAAATTTTATTCATTTTCTTCAAAATTCCACGATATAGGCGTTGGAAGTTGGGGGCGCGAAAAAACTTCTGGGAGCTGAACGCTTTGATCTAGAGACAGTGGAGTGGTGCCATATGAAAGCTTATATTCTCAGCTACCCGATTGTGGTATAATCCGGTTTTTCGATTTTTTTCAAAATTCCGAGAAAATCGCGTTTGAAAGTTGGGGTAAAATCTTTTTTCGAAAAATCCCCGAATCTTTGAACGCTCCTGGAAGCTAAACCGCTTGAGAGCAATTTTTGGGAGTGATGCCAAATGATAGCTTGTGTCATGGGCCTACGCTTTGCACATTGTCAGATTTTTAAAAAATCGCCTTCCATGTTAAACCGCCACATCATGCATTTTTTTTTCAGAATCGTGCCTATTTTTTTTTTACTTTTAAGTTCTCCCGGTTTGAGAACGCCTGGACCTACAGGGATGGGAATTGTACCCAAATGTAGGTTAAAGTCCCCGCTACCTTTTGGCATCAAAAAATTTTATTTTCATTTTCTTCAAAATTCCGCGATATAGTCGTTGGAACGCTTTGATCTAGAGACAGGGGAGTGGTGCCATATGAAAGCTTATATTCTCAGCTAGCCGATAGTGGTATAATCCGGTTTTTCGATTTTTTTCAAAATTCCGAGAAAATCGCGTTTGAAAGTTGGGGTACATTTTTTTTTCGAAAAATCCCCGAATCTTTGAACGCTCCTGGAAATTAAACCGCTTGAGAGCAATTTTTGGGAGTGATGCCAAATGATAGCTTGTGTCATGGGCCTACGCTTTGCACATTATCAGATTTTTAAAAAATCGCCTTCCATGTTAAACCGCCACATCATGCCTATTTTTTCAGAATCGTGCCTATTTTTTTTTTTACTTTTAAGTTCTCCCGGTTTGAGAACGCGTAGACCTACAGGAATGAGAGTTTTACCCAAATGTAGGTTAGAGTCCCCGCTACCTTTTGGCATCAAAAAATTTTTTTTAATTTTTTTCAAAATTCCGAGATATAGGCGTTGGAAGTTGGGGCGCTCACTTTCAGCTCAGCTCAAATGAGCTAAGCTATGGTACCTAGCTCAAATTTGAGCTGAGCTGTGAGCTGAGCTGAAATGTGAGCTTTTTGCAACCCTGGCAACTTGCCACATGGAAATTACCACATGCAACTTGCCACATGCAACTTGCCACATGTAACTTGCCACACGCAACTTGCCACACGCAACTTGCCACATGCAACTTGCTACACGCAACTTGCCACATACAACTTGCCACATACGACTTGCCACATGCAACTTGCCACATGAAACATGTAACTTGCAACGTGTTGTGAGTTTTATGTTTGCCGTACTGCGGCGTACTACATTTTTAAATACTAAAGTACTGCCTACTCTAAAGGTGAAACGACAGCCCTGCTACCCAGGGTGATCGCGTCATAATCCCTTTGACATTCTTGTCAAAAAGTAAATTTTCATACCCACCCTCCCATAAGAAGTATAACTTCAAAAAAAACATGTCGTGAAGTCGAATTTCCAACCGGTGATTTTACAAAGGAAAAAAATTAATTAAGTTGACCCTGAGGTCTAAATTCCTATTTGTATGACCTTCGTAGAGAGAAGGATTATTTTAAGTTGTCTGCATAACTGTGAAGGCAGTGTCATTAAGTGCAAGCTATTTTTTTCTAAAAAACTTTCGATCTGCAATTTCTTACACAGTTTTTTTTTTACTATTGGAGGCGAGTTTCTTTTCGTGGTTTGTAAAGTGGTAGTTTTTGCCAAGATTTGTTCTTCTCAAATGTTTATCACTTCTGACAACCCGTTTTGCCGTCGTTAAACTGCATTTCATACCGGTTTTCAGCTTAATTTTTAGCGCAAAGTCATGCTGTTCAGATCATTGCACATCTATCGGCCAATGTTGTGGCTAAGCAACTTCGATTGTAAATGTTGTTTCTATACCCTTGGATAGTGCGCGAAAAACTGCATGCTAAATTTTAACTTGTGTTAATTTTTGTCCCAATGCATCGTTGATTTCGGCCTAATTCAAAGACTTCTTTTATTTTCGCCATTTTTTCCGCGCCTAATGTTTTTTTCCGACCCGTTTTCGTCCTTATAGGTTATAGACAATCAGATTTATTGACAGACACAATTTTGTGTCCAACTGACCCATGCAACTCATCATTTATTAACATTTTTGCTTTTGAGCCTATTTAGATGAGTCAAAAAATATACTTGTTTTTATGAATAGATTTGGTCTAGCTACCGTGTGAGAAGAACGGTAGGTCCCAAGACAATTTTTGTTCTCCTAAGCTAAGCGCATAAAGATGTTCTCTCGTTGAGTATGTAAAAAAAATGTACAATTGCAATAAATACCAAGTCAGGCTAAAAATAAGATGAACTAAAATGTGGACGTATTCAGATGACCGGCAGTGTAGTTGCCGCAAGAGAATTTGTCTTCAGTAAATTTCAATTTCCAAAATAATGTTGCTTAAACGAAAGTGAAGCCCCTTAATCTCTTCCACCAAAATCTGGTCATGATTTCATCAAAATTTCAAATTTCATAGATCAAACTTTACTCATCATTCTTTTCAAGGCTTGATATCTCGAGAAGAAATATTAATGACATCACAGAAATTAGAAAACAAATATTTCGACCACTTGTATTCCTTTAGGCACCACTGCACTTTTCAATTCATCTATTAGAAAGAAAAAATATTTTCATTTCAATATCAAAGGACTTCAATCACTGCATCGAATGGCCGGTTTAGATTACTTTATCTTCTTAGAGATGCGCGTATCAAACGACCTCCAGTGCGCCAAAGCCAAAGGGCCCTCTAATTAATACAGGTTTCCACCTTTCAAACGATGTCAGCTCTATCGGGCAACATTAATCAATAGATAGAGCTTCCACAAGTCAGCAGGTGGGCTGGAAGAACATCTTTTCAGATTGCAATGTAATTAACAGTATAGATATTGAAAGCAAAGAAATTTCAAATCGACACGAAAATTGATTTGGAGTGAATAGACTCACACAAAGAAAATATGTTTCTGCAACATGTTGCAGCAACTTGCATTCATTTCCAAGTCGTTTAACAAAAAAGCCAAATGACCCATATTTCACAATAAAAAGGAGGACATTTTCTATATAAAATGTGCTAAATATTTTCAAATACGCCTTATGTCAAGGTATACATGTTTGTGATGCACTTAAGTGGAATAAATCTCAACACCGACCGTACTGTATGGGCACGTAAAGTTTCTTATAAGACCATCACAACGCATAAAGCGCCAATGTATGTAGTTGCGCCATTGTCCATGCATATTTATATGGTAAGTCGGCTTGATGCTCTCATAATCCTGTCAGAAATAAATTAGCTCGGTTAACTTGCTCTTGCATGCGCATAATGGCGGCATAGATGATAGTTTCTAAATTAGGCGTTACGGTTGCGCACATTCGTAATTGCGTCATGTGCTATTCTTGTAGCGTTTGCGAGCGCGCACTGCGCATATTTACCGCTGACTGGTGGCGCATGCGTAGGAGTTACTTGAGGATAGGACTATTTTGTTCTTGGCATTAAATCCGGGAATCAGCCGTGGAATTATGATGTTTAGGTTAACATCACTGTGGGTTTTATATGGTGAGAAAAAGTTATGAGATACAATCAAGGAAATCATATAGACAAATAATGGGATGGATAGTAAGGCAATATGTCGGAGTGGCGCGGCGGCGCGGTTAGATCCAAGAGATTTTGATCTTAAAAACCGTGTTAGTAGTTTAGTGGTAGAAATTATTATCCTCTATATTATGTAAATGACTAAAAAGTAGCTGTATGCTTTGTTTCCGTCAGTTTCGATGCAAATCACAAAAAAAAATAGTTTGAATACACGTTATTTACAAATAATAATGATACAGTATGTACTAAAAAAAGAATCATACTGCCACAGTGTTACAATTTGTCCTTTGAAAACTTTTTCTTCTTCGGTTTTTATCTAAATAACTTGTTTTTTCTTCGAAAATATATTTGTGTGTTTTCGACAGGTGTTGAAGTTTCATTTTGTAAATTCAAAAACATACTTGAAAAACACCTAAAATTTTACTTATGCTTTAGACAAGGTCTATCTTTTGGTGAAAATGTTTTTTTTTTTTTATTTATAACGTTTTTAGGAACACTACATGAAGCTAGAACTTCGACCCATTTTTTTTTAACCAAACTTGTTTAGTTTGTTCATCTTTTGGTCATGTTTGCTTACCCTAAAAAATAAAAAAAAAAAAAAAACAATTGCACTAAAAAATTTAAAATCAAAAATTTGAAACTGCAATCGCACCATACGAATATGAGGAGTTTTTCTAAATTTTAGGAAAAAAAGATATTTTTTATTAAATTGCTAATACAAAATTGTTTTTTTTTTATGAATTTCTAAACCGAGAAAAAACGATTGCAATGGGTTTTATCGGTATATTTGTACTGTCCTGTAAAATATTAAATGCACTGGGTCGCAAGTGCTTGTTGTTATTGTAAAATTGGTAAATATGTTAGCACTTTTCATGTAAAACTAAATACAGAATAATTTTAATTAAATGTTAAGAAAAGTAAAAAGAATAAAAAAAGTTTTTAAATTAAAAAAGTTTTCTAATTGGTTTTAATCTTTAACTGAAGCATACATTTACATAATTTGTACAACAGTGAATTTTTAGAAAACAATTTAAACAGTGTTAAAATAATTCAAATAAAAAATTATTTGACACATAAAAACATAGATTCAAACAAAATCACCGAATCGTTTTAAAAACAACTGTTTTAAAAAAATAAGTTTAATAAAGAAAACCAAACATTTGTTTTTACTTTCTCTATAGGGCAAGTATAATTGGTTTCGTGTCGAAAAAAAATTGAGATTTTAATCAAAACCAACATTACGATGATAGAGAATTCCGAAGAAGTGGGTCCCGCAATTCCGTCCGTGCGTCTGTGCCCTGTGCGTCCATCTGTACACATTTCCACAGCCTAAACGGGTGGATGGATTTGCTTCAAATTTGGTACAGATGATTTTTATGGAATTCTGAAAGTTGGTTTTTTTTTTGTTTTTTTATATCTCGTTTAGAACGAGATATAAAAAAATACGATATTACGAATTTCTCGAAAACGGCTCTAACGATTTTGATTAAACTTTGTATACGTAATATTTAAATTAGTGGCAATTAAACTGCATTTTTATTTTTTCTCAAAAAAGTCAAATAACAAAAAAATTTTTTTTTCATTTAACAAAATTTTGCCCTAAATGTCGGCTCTTCCCCAATATCAATTTTTTTTAAATTTAGATCCAGCTTTTTAAATCTACAAGTAGACTAACATAAAAGTGCTTTGAACTGCAAGAGCATGTACGTGCGACCCCAGTCGTGCATTTTATTTTTTTAACTTTTATTTATTTCCAATTAGAAAAAAAAAGAAATTTAATAAAAAAAAACCCCGAACATTTGTTTGAGTCTTATTTATTTCCAATTTTAGAGTTACCTACTTAAACGTACAGTACACGTAATACCTAAAGTAATATGTACCGAGCGTTGCTCGTCAAATTTGACAAAATTTGAGACCATGTCAATTTTGTCACTTTTAAATTACCGACGAAAAACGCTCAAAAACCGGATAAAGCACGCACACTACTAATTTTTTTTTAACAATTTTACCATTTTCCGACAAGAAACACAAAGAAATTTTGTTATTTTTCAATTTATAATTTTTTTAAATGACATTTTATAAATTAAAACAAAAACAAATTTCTTGTTTACTGCGATTCAAAAATAAAAAATAAAGGCTGACCTGGCAAATAGGTCTCAATTTTTTGACAACGTAAGGAAGATATAACCTTATTATGTGTACCTACTTGAGTTAAACGCTTTTGTAAAAAAAAAAAATCGACTGAAATTATTTTAAAAAAATTTATAAAAGTACATTATTCAAAAGCATGTATTAAGGACATTCCATCAGAAAACGAGGCCCGAAAAAATTGTAAGAAAAAAGTCCATTTTGGATATATGAACCACTTAATATTCTCAATCCATGGTTTGATATATTAAAATGAAAAAATTTATTAATAATGATAACTAAGCTAGTAAAAATATAAAAACATTTTTCAATTTTTACATTTTAAGCTTAAATGGACACCATGGTGTCCATTTCATTTTATCGCTGACTTGAATGTTTACTGAGATTTATATTATAGATTCAGTTGTCCTAAATTTAAAATGAATGCACCTTACATTTTGTAACTGATTTTCGGTGTTATTATTTGACTACAACTTAAGGACAATGGAGCTTATTGAAAATCTCCAGTTTATCATATTTAAAGTAAACTAAACCGAAATTTATACCAACTATGACATAAGCGAAAATAATACTTTGAAATTTGTACATAGATATAATGAATTTAAACTCGTTTCATGTTTTTTTTTCGGCACTCAACTCACAAACCTTAAAATGTACTTAATTTCGTCATTTCTTAAATATTATTAAAGTTTTCTTCAGCGAGTGTCAAGTCAAAAACACAGAACAAAAATTACAATATTATGAACTTTAAAGACCGCTCCACGCAGTCAACTTTTTTATCCCACAAGGGGTGAATTTTGATAAGCCCAACATTTAACTGCGAGCAAAAACTACGTACAACTTTGTATTTTTTAATACTTTTGTAATAAATCATAAGTCAAAATATAATATACATATTTTCAATCAAACTCCCGAATCTTTTGATACGATAATAATTTCCTTTCCTTCCTTAACTTAAATCTTAATGTCTCCATAAACCGTGATGGTGTATATATACCTTCGTCTGATGACATTTAAATTATTACAAAATTTTACTTCGAATTTGTTCCACCTCTCGAAACAATAAAGCACGCCAATACCACCCATTCCCTCTGCTTCCATATAACCCAATCGATGGCATTGCGTAATTGCGTCATGTGCTATTCTTGTAGCGTTTGCGAGCGCGCACTGCGCATATTTACCGCTGACTGGTGGCGCATGCGTAGGAGTTACTTGAGGATAGGACTATTTTGTTCTTGGCATTAAATCCGGGAATCAGCCGTGGAATTATGATGTTTAGGTTAACATTACTGTGGGTTTTATATGGTGAGAAAAAGTTATGAGATACAATCAAGGAAATCATATAGACAAATAATGGGATGGATAGTAAGGCAATATGTCGGAGTGGCGCGGCGGCGCGGTTAGATCCAAGAGATTTTGATCGTAAAAACCGTGTTAGTAGTTTAGTGGTAGAAATTATTATCCTCTATAATATGTAAATGAATACAAAGTAATGGTTAGAGATACAGGAATTTATCTTTTAATTAAGTAGCTGTATGTTTTGTTTCCGTCAGTTTTGATGCAGATAAATAAAAAAAATATTTGGAATAGGCCTATATTCTCTTTGGTTAACAAATGGCCTAGAAGACAGTGAAAAATCATTTTTCGGATTTTCTAACGGGTATGTATCGAAAACGGAATGTGATTTAATATTTTTGACTTCACACACTTAGTGAAAACTTTTTTTTGTTTTATTTGTAATGGAATCTTCTATAGAACCGTTTTTTGAATTTTTGACTCTCACAAAAACAAATTATTCGATTTTAACGAAATTGCATTGAAAGCTTTTATATAAACTTTATATTTTAATCACAAGATTTTGAAACTTAAGGAACAATGCATAAAGCTTGAACTGCGACCCCCTTTTTTTTAAACAAACTTGTCTAGTTTGTCCACCTTTTGGTCATGATTGCTCACCCTAAAAAATAATAAAAAAAAACAAACAATTACACTGAAAAATTCAAAATCAAAAATTTGAAACTGCAATCGTTTGTGCACCATACGTATATGAGGAGTTTTTCTAAATTTTAGGAAAAAAAGATAATTTTTATTAAATTGCTAATACAAAGTTGTTTTTTTTTTATGAATTTCTAAACCGAGAAAAAACTATCGCAATGGGTTTTCTAGGTATATCTGTACTGTCCTGTAAAATATTAAATGCACGACTGGGTCGCAAGTGCTTGCTGTTATTGTAAAATTGGTAAATATGTTAGCACTTTTCATGTTAAACTAAATACAGATTAATTTTAATTTAATGTAAAGAAAAGTAAAAAGAATATAAAAATATGTTTTTAAATTAAAAAAGTTTTCTAATAGGTTTTAATTTTTAACTGAAGTATGCCATTACCTACATAATTTGTGCTACAGTGAATTTATAGAAAAAAAATTTAAACATTGTTGGAGCCGTTTAAAATAATTCAAATATGTATAGAAATTATTTGACATATACAGATTCAAACAAATTCACCGAATCGTTTTCAAAAAACTGATTTTTCAAAAAAAAATAAGTTTAATAAAAAAACCAAACATTTGTTTTTTTAAATTTTATTTATAGGTTTGTTTTTTTGTTTATCTATATAGATTTTGTGTAAAAAAACGACATCGAGATTTTTGAAATCAAAACAATTTACGTGTTAAAAACAACAAAAACTTTATCTGTATAGATTTTTGGAAATCCAGATAATTATACAGATTTAACTTTCTCTCGATAAAAACAGTAGTGCCAAGGTAGTTTAATTGTTGTGTTCATACAGAAATATCTGAAAATATTAACAAAAAAAAAAGGGAGAAAACGAGTTTTGAAAAAAACTCTCATAGAAAAAAATAATCAAAAATTTGTTTGACATGGTTGCATTGAAATGTTAATATCTCGAGATATACGCAATGCACTTTTCAGATAAGGTCTTAAATAGATCCCGTACCAAAGTTTTTTCGAAAAATTAGAAATAAAAATAAAGTTTTCACATTTGATTTTTAAAAAATCGAAAAAAAAAATTCAATATGGCTACCTTCAAAAGCTTATAACACAAGAACGACGCAACTAATGTTAATGGTCATGATCTTAAAATGTAGAATATACAGATCATTTTTGGTTTTTTGTGAAAAAAAAAATTTTTGAATCCAACATGGATGCCATGGCCATATGAAAATTTTTGTTTGCATCCAACTTGGATGTAATGGCCTTCCCACTTCGGAGTTAAAATAAAAAAAAACAAAAGCAAAATTTTTGACACACAGCTGCCAAAGTATATGTACAGTGGTGCCAAATGTTTGCATGGATTTCAAAAATCTCGATGTCGTTTTTTTGCACAAAATTTATATAGATAAACAAAAAAACACAGCTTATATTTCCAATTTGAAAAAAAAAGGAAATTTAATAAAAAAAGCAAACATTTGTTTGGATTTTATTTATTTCCAATTTTAAGTTTACCTACTTAAACGTACAGTACACACAATAAGCTAATATCTACCGAACGTTGATCGTCAAATTTGACAAATTTTGATCGTAAAATAAAAAAAAATCTGAGACCATGTCAATTTTTTCACTTTTAGATTACCGACGAAAAACGCACAAAAACCGGATAAAGGACGCACAAAACAAATTTTTTTTACAATTTGACCATTTTCCGACAAGAAACACAAAGAAAATGTGTTATTTTTCATTTTATAATTTTTTCAAACGACATTTTATAAATTAAAACAAAAACAAATTTCTTGTTTACTGCGATTCAAAAATAAATAAAATGCACGACTGGGTCGCACGAACTTGCTCTTAGAGTTCAAGTTGCTTAAATTTTTAAGGTTTCTTATATAGAAATTTGGGAAATGTAGGTACAGTCAAACTTCTTTATAACGAACTTCTTTATAACGTCATTTTCTCTATAGCGAATTTCATTTCGTTCCCCTTCCCCTTAAAAAACATTCCATACGAATTAGTTTCTTTATAACGAAGTTCCCTATAACGAAATTCTCTTTATAAAGAACTAATTTTTTTTGACCCAAGAGCAAATTCGTTTCTTTATAACGAAATGTCAATTTTCAAATTTGAAAAAAAGCTCACTAGATTTGTATACCGAGTTTTAAAAGGGAACTCCCCGTTTTGGCAAGAATTTTCTTAAAGTTATTGTATGTATGTATGTTTGGATTAGGGTTGCCAACTTTTTTAAGAAGGAATAGAGTATATTTGATTTCAGAGACGAAAAAAAAAGAGTACATTTGAAAAAAGAAGAGTACCATTTATTTCAAGTCTTGAAAATGTATTTTTTGGTGCTTCTTGCAGTAAATGTATAATAATTATTTTGTTATTTAAAAAAAATGTGTATAACTCTAAACATTCAAATTCAAAATTTATATATATTAAGAGCTAATTTTTTATCAATTTCAATGAACCCCCATTCCTCTAATCTCACCACTTCATATTCATGACCCAAAATACTCTCTCAGTGAATGCTGAAGTTGCAAGAACAGATAGTATATAGCTCACAATTTTTGAAGTTACCAATATAATTCATCGAAATAAAAAGAAATAAGAAGCTTAACTCAAACATAAATACCTTGATTTTTTACAAGAAAAAATCTACGTTTTGAGGTCTTAAACAAATTAAAGAAAATAGAGAACAAAATTAGAATTAAAAAAAAATTAAGCTAATATTTCTGAAAAAGTAAAAAAAATCCTTTTTAAACATTTTTCTTTAATTTATATTTTAAACCTTTTTTTTGTAAAAAATCAAGGTATTAATATTCTATAATTTTTTTTATTTCGATGTTCGAAATATCGCAAAATCAAGCAAAATTGCATCAGTTGCGATTCATTGTTTCAAAAAAAAAAAAAAACAAAGTTTAAGTTTTGAAAAAAGCTTACTCCTTCCTTTGATTCAATTTCATTCCAAAATAGAATTAAAAAAAAAATTAAATTTTAAGTCCGACTAAGAAACAAACAAAACAAGTAGGTCATACTAAAACAACGACCATATAGTGTTTTGTATTGTATAAATTACAATTGTTCAAATTTTGAATAAGGTCGAATACTTTAAGCCTCATATTCTTTTTCATTCAATTATCTTTAGAAATATGAAAGTTATCCACCAATTTGTAAATGTTAAGATGTTTTTGTAGTGGTAAAAAAAGAGTATTTTGACGTACTCTATCAGAGTTATAGATTATAGAGTACACATACGTGAAATAGAGTACAATACTCTTTTTTAGAGTACGGTTGGCAACCCTAGTTTGGATGCATGAAAAAGGGTACATGTGATTTAGAAATTGTACGCATATAGACATGTGAATCGTTCGTTTGAGTTTACATTTTAAGTTAGCCAATCACAAGGCTATTTCGCTATGAGAGAATATTGATAAAATTAAAAGTGGAGAAAAGAAAAGTATGTGGCTGAAAAATTTGATGTGTCGTTTAGTACACTATCAACAATGTTAAAGAATTAACTAAAAATTTTAAAGTTATGATTCATGTGCATGTTCAATTTCAAAGTTGATATGTTTTAACTAAAAAATATAAATGAATAAATTTCCTTAAGATGAGTTCTTTTTTGTACCATATTATTTTAAAAGAACACATGCAGTATTAAAAAATAAATTTTCTTTATAACGAATTTTTTATAAAACTTCTTTATAACGAAGCAATTTTTTGTTCCCTTGAAGGTTCGTTATAAAGAAGTTTGACTGTATATAAAAACAAAAAAATATTGAAAAAAAATATAAAATTCATTTAAAAAAAAAATAAAATAAAATCTGAAATCAAATTGCCCTCCAAAAAAAGTTTGCAGTTTTGTTTGATATATTAAGGTGCATTTTTAGAAAAAAAAATTTTCAAAATCGTTAGAGCCGTTTTTTTTAAAACTAATTTTTTATAAATAATTTTTTGGAAAAAAAGTTTTTAAATAAAATTGGTATGCCTAAAAACAAAATTTCAAAAAAGTTCAATATCCCGTTTTCGAAAATTTGATTTTAGAAAAAAAAAATTTCAAATTATATAAATGCTTCTTCACAAAAAGTTTCGTTCAAATCGAATAAGCAGTTTTGGAGCGAATCGGATTTAAAAAAAATGGTTCTGTGGCAGGTACCGTTAATAATGATTTTCAAAAAAAATTTTTCATTAGAAGATAGGCCTTGTCTTAAAACTTACTGTTGAATTTTTTAAACAAAATCGTTGGAGCCGTTTTTGAGCAATTTCAATTTTACTAAAATCGGTATATGACAAGTACCGTTATTTTTGGTCCAAAAAAATTAATTCCAAAAAGCCCTCTGGAGAGTCGCCAAATAATGCTACATACTAAGTTTGACATCAATCGGTCCATCCGTTTAGGCTGTAGCTTCGTATACAGACAGACAGACTGGCAGACGGACAGACAGACGGACGTCTGGGACCTACTTTTTTGGCATTCTCTACCATCGTAATGTCATGGAAAAATTTTATCTCAACTTTTTTTTTTGTACGAATGCATAACTTGATATATAGTACATATGTATATCGCAAGTAAAATAAAGGCCGACCAAAAAGGTCTCAATTTTTTAACAAACAAATTTTGACAACGTTCTGAAGATATAACCTTATTATTTGTACCTACTTGAGTTAAACGCTTTTGTAAAAAAAAAATTGAATAAAATTATTTTTAAAAAATGACAACGGTCACAATATTAAAAATTTATAAAAGTACATTATTCAAAAGCATGTATTTAGGACATTCCATCAGAAAACGAGGCCCAAAAAAAAATGTAAGAAAAAAGTCCATTTATTAATGATGATAACTAAGCTTATAAAAATATAAAAACATTTTTCAATTTTTACATTTTTAGCTTAAATGGGTACCATGGTGTATACGTAATATTTTCTTCCATTGAAAAAAAAAAAACATTTCATCTTATCGCTGACTTGAATGTTTACTGGAGATTTATATTATAGATTCAGTTGTCCTAAATTTAAAATGACAGCACCTTACATTTTGTATTTGATTTTCGGTTTTATTATTTCACTACAACTTAAGGACAATGGAGCCGAAATTTATACCAACTATGACATAAGCGAAAATAATACTTTGAAATTTGTACATAGATATAATGAATTTAAACTCGTTTCATGTTTTTTTTTCGGCACTCAACTCACAAACCTTAAAATGTACTTAATTTCGTCATTTCTTAAATATTATTAAAGTTTTCTTCAGTGAGTGTCAAGTCAAAAACACAGAACAAAAATTACAATATTATGAACTTTAAAGACCGCTCCACGCAGTCAACTTTTTTATCCCACAAGGGGTGAATTTTGATAAGCCCAACATTTAACTGCGAGCAAAAACTACGTACAACTTTGTATTTTTTAATACTTTTGTAATAAATCATAAGTCAAAATATAATACATATTTTCAATCAAACTCCCGAATCTTTTGATACGATAATACTTTCCTTTCCTTCCTTAACTTAAATCTTCATGTCTCCATAAACCGTGATGGTGTATATATACTTCGTCTGATGACATTTAAATTATTACAACATTTTACTTCGAATTTGTTCCACCTCTCGAAACAATAAAGCACACCAATATCACCCATTCCCTCTGCTTCCATAATCCAATCGATGGCATATTATACTTAACAAAACCACAAGAAGCCCCAATGCACAAAATGACAACAAAAGACACATAACAACAATAAGAACACAGCTAAAATGTTCCGTATCCAATTGAATTATGCATTCCAAGGTGTGACCACATGCCATCTGATCGCAAAGGAGCTATATAGACTTGGTTAAGCTTTGGTTCGAAAAAACAAAAAAGCTGTTCAGTCTCATTTCAAGACTCATAGTTGTCCATTTGTCACAGTCACCAAGTAGTGGTGGAGGCTAGTGCGGTGGTGTCTGCTGATGGTGGATATATAGGTGTTTTGTCTTGTGGCATATCCGACAAATGCACCTTTATAAGATACAATAGCTGCAATATAGGAATTATTTAATTCACTCCATCCATCCGTGGACTATGGAGATATAAAGATACACAATCAACCATAATCCGTGGTAATTGAACTCTAAGAAGCCCGATGAATATCGTTTTTTTTCTTTTCAATTTTCTTGCTTAAAAAGTGTAGATGTGGATTATTCACGCCTCTGCTAGATCAAAACCCACCTCAAGAACTAAAACATAGGTTTGAGAGCAAGATATTGATGCAAAAACTACGACTACGACATCGAAACGCGATGACGCGTGCGCGACGACGCTATATGGAAATCTAGAAAATCAACAAAAACTCTTGTAAGAAATGTCAACACGTATGGAAAACGTTGTTATGCTCACTCGAGAATCCACAAAACAGCAAAATGAGGGCTGCAACGGAGATTTATTGTTCCCCCAGATGCAGCAGGAGCAAAAATTCTGTCCTAAATGATTCATCTTCCTTTAAAAGATATGCGCGAGAGCACCACCGTTTCGTATAAGAAGAACTAAAGTAAATATAATTGAAGGACGACGACAACAACTACTCCATTTCGTTCTAAGTTGTGGATTAGTTAGGACGAGTTACGAGTTGTGAGAGTATATTGATAGTGCCGGTGGGTTTGTATCTTCTATATCTTATGGTTCAAAGCATTATTGAAGAGTATAGAGGAGTATAGATAATATGATGTCTTTTTTCGTGTTGTGTCTGTCCTATCCGTGAAGAAGCATGATTTCTGTGGTTCGAGATAAATTAATAAATTATACGAAGTATGACTTTTTCTGTTAAAAGAAAAGATACAAACGATATGAGAATGTTTTTGCTCGTGAGTGGTATAGTATTGTTGGTAATGGTAATTTATATATAGGAAGCAGGTTCAACAATGTAGTTTTTCTTCATTTCGGAGGACATTCATAATATTTTTTTAGGGTTATTCTTCTGAGGTTACAGCAAGATACAGTGGGGTCTTCTTGAATAGGAAATAATTTCTTGCATCCAAAGTCTATTTATACTCTCAACCACTTTTATTTGAGTTTATAATGTATAATAAGTTATTTATATTATTTGAATCACCATCAAAAAAATCTTGAATTGGATTTGAAAATCATCTTTAAGGATGAAGTTCACTTAACCGGTCACTGTGGTGTATGTGTAACATTTTTTTTGTAATTTTATTTTTCACTGTTATAAAGTTTTTTTTCACTGGTTTTGGCTCAATTGACATTGAGAAAAAACAAAGGGGAGCGGGTCAAAATTCTGACTTCAAAATTTTGGTTTTCAAATTTAACTTTTTTAACAAAAATTCTGTTTTTCAAAATTCTGCTTTTTTTCTATTCTGTCTTTCAAAATTCTGCTTTTTAAAATTCTGTCAGCATATTTAAAAAAAAAAAAAATTCTGCCAGTAGCATATGCGCTTGCTAAAGAACCTCATCAATGTAATTTAACATGAGTACCTACCTATACTTTCATAAAGGTTTTTTTGTTTAGCTGTCGCAAATATTTTTAATGGGTTGGGGTCAAAATTCTGCCGGGGTCAAAATTCTTTTGTCAAAATTCTGCTTTCAAAATTCTGCTTTACAAAATTCTGCTTTCAAAATTCTGCTTTTCAAAATTCTGTTTTTCAAAATTCTGTTTTTCAAAATTCTGCTTTTCAAAATTCTGTTTTTCAAAATTCTGCAAAAAAATTAAATTATTTTTAACATTTTCCAAACCCTTTTTTAATTTTTTGCAAACATTTGTAAAATCATCTTCTTGAAAAATTTTCTGCTTATTTGATTACTTACCTTCATAATTTGTCATTCTTTGAAAGCAAATTCATTTTTGTTTTATAAATAAATAAATTTGAAAATATTAGGAAAAGGTTTTTAATACATTTCCGAAAATAATTAAAATTTTTTTAATTTATCAAATAAAGATGAATATTCAAAAATTTTAATAAAAAAAGGAATATTTTGTATCAAACAACATCGGTTCCAATAAGTTAAACATAGATTTTATTTGAAAGAAAGTCAGTCTATTCATTTTAAAAAATATTTGCGACACTTAAACAAAAAAATTTAGGAAAGTACCAATGTTGAATTACATGAGGTGTATTTTTCTTTAGTCAGCGCATATGCTATAAAAAAAAAACAGAATTGGCAGAATTTTTTTGTTCAATTATAATGCTGGCAGAATTTTGAAAAGCCGAATTTTGAAAAGCAGAATTTTGAAGCCAGAATTTTGACCCGATCCCATTTTTAATAATGCATAGACTGACTTTCTTTCAACTAACATCTTAAATATACTACATATATTAGAAACGATTTTGTATGTTGTAAAATATTCCGTTTCTTATTCAATTCCTTGAATATTCATTTTTATTTGATAAATTAATAAATTTTCGGGAGCGGGTCAAAATTCTGACTTTATAATTCTCATTTACAAAATTCTGCTTCTTTCAAGAAAATTCTGTTTTTCAAAATTCTGCTTTTTTTCTATTCTATCTTTCAAAATTCTGCTTTTTAAAATTCTGCTTTTCAGAATTCTGCCAGCATTTCTTTTTAACAAAAAAATTCTGCTAATTCTGCTTTTTTATTCATAGCATATGCGTTTACTATACCAAAACACACTTATTAATGTTTTTTAGGTTGATATTTTCTTAACTGCTTGCTGTTTAACCATCACAAATAATTTTAAAACTGTTTAGAGCACTGACTTTCTTATAACTCACATCTATACGAGTATACCGTTGAAAACTAATTATAGAAACGATGTTGATAAAGTATATATTTCTGTTTTTATTTAATGTTTTGAATATCAATTTTTATTTGACTAATTAAATAATGTTCGATTATTATTTTTCGAAGATATTTATAATTAAAAACCTTTTATGAATATTTTTAAATTTATTGATTTAAAAAAGTAATCTCAAATAAGCAGAAAATTTAGCTAGAAGATGATTTTACAAAATTCTGCCAAACATTTAAAAAGGGTTTGGAAAATGTTAAAAAGCGCGCGCTTTTACATTTTCCAAACCCTTTTTTTTAATTTTTTGCAGAATTTTGTGAAACAGAATTATGAAAAGCAGAATTTTGAATAGCAGAATTTTGAAAAACAGAATTTTAAAAAGCAGAATTTTGAAAGCAGAATTTTGACAAAAGAATTTTGACCCCGGCAGAATTTTGACCTCCCTACTAACAATTTTGCTTCTATAATGCTTTACAGAAACAACAATCGCATCTGTAAAGCTTTATAGAACCAAAATTGTTTGTCGGGCTAAATTATTATTTTTCGAAAATATCTAAATATAATAACCTTTTCATAAAATTTACAAATTTATTGATTTATCAAACAAAAAATTAATAAGCATACAAAATTGAGAAAGTAAGTAAGTAATCATATAATCAATTAAGCAGAATTCTCCGAAAAATTAAATTTTGAAGGATTTTGTAATGCAAAATTTGACAATAGAATTTTGACGCCGGCAAGTGGTATGTTTCTTTGTAGCAAATTTTTACATACTTCAAACTGAATTTTCAAAAAAAAAAAAAACAACAAATCCAATGCACTGTCTCGAAACATGATTTCCCAAAAAAAATTATTTCATTTTATGTATTTTAATCTAAATTATGGACTTCTGGCTCGCATGAACTTGTTTTTAGAGTTCAAAAAGCTTAAATGTCTATAACTTTTCATTTTTTAAATCTGGTAAAGATTACGAAATTTTACTGTTTGGGATTCTCGTACAAAGGACAGTAGTAACAAATTCTTTGATTTCGAAGAAACTGACGATTTTTGAGAGATGATTTTAGGCACTGACTAGCTAACCACCGAAAACCCTCAATTTGAAGCAATTCATATTAATGGTTTGGACATTGATGTTTTTAAAGTAAAAATATTTCGGTTTTTGAACAAATTCTTACAAAAATTAGCATTTTTGTAAAATATTTTGAACTCAGTTTATAAATCACTTTATTTATTTATGAAGTAGCTCAGTCACTTCTTTCACCCTTGCGAAGATTTGATAGATAATGTATTATTTTGTTATGTTTAGCATGTGTAAGATGTATGAATTATTTAAGTACCTAAATGTATAATTTGTAAGGACCTGCAATTACGAAACTTTGTCAAAATCTAAACAAATTTGACTTCAACATGGTTTTCCCATCTCAAAATACCACTGAAAGACTTCACAGTTTTCTAAAATTCTCCCCACATCCATCAGACCCAGTACGCCAATAAAGGAAAAACAGTTCTTAAGTACCTACATGAAAGTACATCACTAGCGCCAATTGTTTTCTTTTTCTTTTCTATTTTTTTTTTTGTTGTTGTTGGCCTTTTTAAACTTGCGCCTCTATGTTGTTCGCCCGTCTAACTCGCTATGATATACCGACTTGTCCCGTATTAGCCCAGCATGCCACATTACACGGACGGACCGACTGACAAATGGCGAGAGAATTTGTCACGTTCGCCCGTTTTAGAGTGCATAAATGCATGATTTTGCATTGTTAATGCGGTTCTCCTTGGTTTGATATGCCTCTGCCTGCGCGATGGCAGGCGCGCAGAAGCGGATAATACTGTCGCCGCGCAAAACTGCAGTCGCAAGTTCTTCGCTCTGACACGCCGTTATATATCCTTCGACATGGTTTGTGCGATCTTATTGTTCTGGAAACTCAATTGTACCAGCCTTAGCAAAGCACTAGCGCACAAGGGACACACCAGGCCCGTTTTTACCTGACTAGAAGCACCGTTTAAGAGCCCAAGGTCAAGAATATTATTATTTATGAAAGGCATTTGTTCTGACAGCACAGTGAACTCTCGATGACAGCTACAAGCGGCAAATAGAGAGAGAACCAAACCAACTTTGTGTAATACCTCATTCCAATGTACATACCCACTTGCAAATCCAAAACGAGATCAAGAAGGACATGCTCCGACTCCGACTCTGAGAGAGATGAAGATATGCCTTCTCATTGCTGATTCTAATGATTCTGCAACTGATGGCTGCGCTGATTATCTAAACACTGCTCTCTGGGCATGACTTTCGAATTTTCGGATTTGGTAATGAGCGTTTTGTGAGTTTTGTGTGAGAAGTGCTATGCTAGCAGTGAGTTCCGGACTAAGTATAAATAAACTTTAGCTTCTCGATGGTACATTGTTGGCATTTTAAATTCTTTTTTTCCTTCCAACAGCACCAGGCAGTGCCATTACGAACCTATACGAGGCCAGATGGAGTACAGTGAATGCATAATGTTCGAGGACAAAAGAGTTCATGAGTGTTCTATTCGTTTGGTCGTCGTCGTCATTTCGGTGCTTGTGACACATCGCTCGCAATGAATATTGGTGTGGCTCCGGTTTGCTTATATGAAAATGTAAATTTTCAAGACTTCTTTGGTGAGTTAGGAATCTGTCAAAGTGGGGGTTTGTACCGTAACTTAAATATTATTGTTCCGCTGTATAAAGCTTGTATAACAGCATCGGAGATAAGACTTGGGGGGAAAAACATGCATTAAATTGGTCGGATTTGAATTGCGGTTATGTGGAGTATGATTCAGCAGTTGGAGAGTATATCTAAACGGTTTTGATGGGTGTTGATTAGTCAAGGTGACCTTCGAGCTAAATGAGTGAGGTCTTTGGCATCGTGATGTTATTATTTTTTGCATTGTTGTATAAATTGATCGAGTGTTGTGCTATTAAATTATGGAATCAGAATATAATAGAAATTCTTTGATTTGTGTGGATGAATTCCTTGGAGATAATTGTTTTTTTTGGGAATACGCTAAGATTTATGGAAATAATAGCTACACTTTGATTGTTCAGAAGAGATGCATTTTTTTCGGCAAGGTTTTTGTTTTTTGATAATCCAAAAAATTAGATTTGTAGTTTTTGTGCCAACAAGACCACAGAGTTAATTTTAAAATTAATTCATAAAAAGACCTTAAAGAGACCTTTCATTTGATGTCTCACTCGATGGATTTGGAGAAAATTTTAGAAAATTCATTTCTTGGAATTTTTTCGAAATATAACAACGAAAAATATGTTTGTAGTTTTTGTACCAAAAAGAGCTCAGAGTTATTTTTTAATTTTATTCATGAAAAGACCTTAAAGAGACCTTTCTTTTGATGTCTCACTCAATGGATTTGGAGGAAATTTTTGATAGTGTACTTCTTCCGTTAAGGTGTTAATCTTGGATTTTTTTTAAATCCTAAAAAATAGATTTGCAGTTTTTGTACCAACAAAACCTCCGAGTATATTTTTAATTTTATTTATGCGAAAAGACCTTGAAAAATACTTTTTTTTTATGTCTCTCCCAAAGCGTTTGGAGGAAATTTTTGAAAATGCGTTTTTTTCGGCAGATTTTTGGATTTTTTTTCAAAAACCAAAAAAAAAAAATGGATGTTATTTTTGTACCTAAGAGACCCCAAAGAAATTTTAAGGTTTCAGTATAGAATAGAGCTTAAAGAGATCTTGATGTCTCAGTCCATGGATTCGGATGCAATTGTTTTCGGTAAGGGGTTAGACTTGGATTTTTTTCAAAAATACAAAAAAAAAAAAAAATGTAGTTTTTGTACCAACAAGACATCAGAGTAATTTTTACTTGCGATATAGGTACTATATATCAAGTTATGCATTCGTACAAAAAAAAAAAGTTGAGATAACATTTTTCCATGACATTACGATGGTAGACAATGCCAAAAAAGTGGGTCCCGGAAGTCCGTCTGTCTGTCTGTCTGTCAGTCTGTCTGTCAGTCTGTCTGTCTGTCTGTATAAGAACCTACAGCCTAAACGGATGGACCGATTAATGCCAAACTTGGTATGTAGCGTTATTTGGCGACTCTCCAGAGGGGTTTTTGGAATTAATTTTTTTGGACCAAAAATAACGGTACTTGTCATATACCGATTTAAGTAAAATTGAAATATCTCAAAAACGGCTCTAACGATTTTGTTTAAAAAATTCAAATGTTAGTTTTGAGCTAAGGTCTATCTTCTAATGAAAAATTTTTTTTTGAAAATCATTATTAACGGTACCTGCCATAGAACGGTTTTTTTCAAATCCGATTATCTCCGAAACTGCTTATTCGATTTCAACCAAACTTTTTGTGAAGAAGCATTTATATAATTTAAATATAAGCCAAAAATAAGATTTTGAAAAAAATAATTTTTGGATTTTTAAAAAAATTTTGAAAATTGTTTTTTGAAAAATCAAATTTTCGAAAACGGGACATTGAATTTTTTTGAAATTTTGTTTTTAGATGTTGATTAGTGATTTCTAAAGAATGGCATACCAATTTTATTTTAAAACTTTTTTTCCAAAAAATTATTTATAAAAAATTAGTTTTTTAAAAAACGGCTCTAACGATTTTCAAAATTTTTTTTCTAAAAATGCATCTTAATATATCAATTAAAACTGCATACTTGTTTTGGAGGGCAACTTAATTTCAGATTTTATTTTATTTTTTTTTTTAAACGAATTTTATTTTTTTTTCCAAATTTCTATATAAAAAGTCTTAAAAATTTAAGCAACTTTAACTCTAAGAGCAAGTTCGTGCGACCCAGTCGTGCATTTTATTTTTATTTTTTTCATGAATAGACCTTAAAGTGACCATTCGTTTGATCGTTCACTCGATGGATTTGGAGGAAATTTTTTAAAATATTTTTTTCCGGCAAAAGGTTAAACTTGAATTTTTTCGAAAATACAAAAAAAGAACAGATTTGTAGCTTTTGTACCTACCAACAGTGGCGTATTGAGGGGGGGGGGGGGTTAGGGGGCTCAAGCCCCCCCCCCCCCCCAAGCCTTCAAGATCATGTTATTATTTAACTGATTTCATCATAATGTACATGATTAACTGAAACTTGTTCGTAAATCTTAGAGATTTTGAGGCAGCACAGATGCTCGAGCCCCCTCCAAATTCTGAAACGGCTGTTTGTGTTTGTTTGAGTAAGAGCCTTAGGTGACATTGAGGCTTGGGGTAATTTTTTTCGGATTTTAGTCCAATTCCGGATCCTTCAGATCATTTTTTTAGTATTTTGACGGTTAAATTTTGCAAAATTTCTTTTTTTTTTAATAATATTTTTCTCAAAGATATTGGAAATAGAAATTTTTGATATCTGAAAATCATTATGCAAAATCCAGTTTGCGTTTCTGATTTGGATTAAAAAAGCAACACATTTCGAAAAAAACATATAGTAGGTATATTTTGGATTAAACATAAAAAAGTATTTCATTTTTGAGACTTTCACGTTCTGCATTTCACTTTTTGCGTAGGTATTCACTTGCCGAAAGTGAAATTAGGTGTTCTGCATTTTTTCACTCATTTAGATTTTCTGATCGAATTCAATTCACTATGTTTCTGTTCGTGAATTTGGGGCCTTTTTCAATGAATTTGCAATTGAAAAAGCAGCAGTAATTTTGCTTTAGAAACAAAATAAAAATGGAAGATCTATCAGTTTTGACGGTTCGAAACAATTTCGAAGTTTTTGAAATCGATCGAAATGAAGAATATATTGATATTTCATTTCTCGTGAAATTGAAAAGTAAATTGAATTCACTTTCGGTCGAATTGCAGAACATGGGCGTATATATCGAAAATAGCTCAAAAACTGTAGGCGTAATAGGAATAAATCTGTAAACAGTTTTGGAATCAGCACATCTCAAAGTTCGAACGAAATAAAGTGTTTTTTTTTAAGGATGACTCAACTCGCTTTTTGTGTAAAATGTTTGCGACATACAAACTTTGAAAAAACACTAGGTACTCTGAATGTGAAAATAGGAGACAGTAGTACGAAGCAGTTAAATGCCACTATACCACTTTCAGTACCGCAGCACAGCGCTTCTCTCTCGATCAAAGATGAATAAAAAATAATAGAAACATTTTTCGTACTTTTAGGTACCCTCTAAATTTTTGAGAAATGATCCAGCCCCCTCCAAATTATTTTCTGGATACGCCACTGTCTACCAACAAGACCTTAGAATATATTTTAACTTCATTTATGAGAAAGGGACCATTCTTTTCATGTTTCACTCGATTTATTTGAAGGAAATTTTTTAAAACGCATTTTTTGGGTGAGGGGATTTGGATTTTTTTTCGGAAATTCCAAAAAAGGAGTAGATTTGTAGTTTTTGTACCAACAAGACATAAGAGTAAATTTTTTATTTTATTCGTGAATTGAGCTCTTTCTTTGATGTCTTACTCGATGGATTAAGAGGACATTTTTTTTAAACGTTTTTTTTTCGTCTAAAATCCGGAAAATTTGAATTTTAATTTTTGTACCCAAGTGCATAACCCTACTATGAACTCAGTTTTTTAAACCTAAACCTTTTTCAAGGCTTCATTCCAAGATTTCTGAATTCAAATAACTCAACAACTTATACTTTTCCCACAGAGAAAGAAGTAGTGAAATTTAATATTATTAGGTTAATACCAACTAAAAAAAAAAAGAATTAAATATATAAAACGAACTCTCAAAATAATGGAACATACAAAAGTATTCTTATTTTTTTGGTGATATTCATTAATAATTCTGTATTATAAATCGAAAACAATAAAAGAATAATAAAGAACTTTAGAGGTGCTACTGAATTTCTTTTTTTTTACTTGCACAGAATTGTCATTAAAAATCGTTAAGAAATCTTCTTATGGTAATTTATCTTTCATATGAATCCAATCTGAATGCAATAACACGTATCCACTATTAAAGAATTGTTCTTGGTGTATTATTATTTTTCTTTTAACAAAAATCAATATTGATTCCTTCCGAAGTGTTTTAAACTCCAAGCAATTGGGTCAATTGACAATTTGACCAAAAATCAACATTTGACTTCCAAAAAATTCATATTTATGTGGGATATTTCGAGTTTTATCGATTTTGTTGGTTAAGCAAACCATCAGATTCTTTTGCAGCTGATCATCATTTTTGACCGCCAAATCCACCAACTTCACAATGTCACAATCATTAACATACTTTGCAAGAATCTGGGTAGAATCAATTTAATTCGAAGAACCATATTCAATTCAATGTGTGTCTCGTGGAATATAAATCATTGATTTGGTATCTCTTTTCCAGAGAATGCATGTAACTCAGAAGTGGATGAGGGCTCACGTCTCAAGTTGTGTCCTCTCTTTCAGGATCACATTTTTAATGTCAGTTATTTATGGAACCAACATCAATGGTAAAGCAATTTAATTATGTGGGAAAATATTATTTTTAGAATTTCGTGCATCTTTACTTCATTTGATTGAAAAAGTTTGTCACCAGGTACAAGTTTGTGACACATAGTTTATTTATCGGAAAGAACAGTTTTGTAGAAATGGGACAATCCAGTTACTCAGAGTTTATCATTTTGTATATAGAACTCATAAAAACATAAACTTGCATTTAGCAAGTTTTTTTTGGGGGAAATATTTTTTGCCTGTGGCATATTTTTAAATTCGGGTTAATTTTTATTTGATTTTTGGATTTTAAGTTCTGAATGAGGTGACTAAAATGTGTGAAACTCATTAAGGTTAAAAAATATAGTGAACTTTTCTTATGAAAAGTTAAATACTTTTGGAGTACAGTTGTTATGGCACTGATTTTGATACTTTTCCGAAACGGTTTTTTTAATTGACTTAATTGAATCATAACACTGTGCAAGTCGAAATTCTTGACAGGCGCGCGAATAACTGTTCCGCCCTATTTCGGACCCGAGAGAAATCCATTGGCATCATTAGTTTTTCGATTTATCGGTACGACTTCGAACAAATTGTTTTTTGAAAGTTTTTTCAATTATTTTGAGAGTTTCCCACTGTTTTTAGTCATTTTTCAACCAAAAACAATATTTATATTGCTAAGAATTCTGCTCAAACGTTATTTGCTACTAGTAGATAGGGTTGCCAGATATATTTTGACGAAACTAGTAATCGAGATGCAAAATCCCGGACTTTCCCGGACAAATAAGGACAAAAAAAAAAAAAAATGTACAAAACTAGGACAAAAAAAAATGCATAGTTTTATAAAAAAAAATAACCGAACAATCCTTTTAACTAAAAATCACATTTTTAACCCTTGTTCCCGTAGCATTTTTTTCTTATTTTTTCACAAAAAAAAAAAAAAAAAAACCCTGAGACAAAGTTTGGCCTTCTCGGTATAGTATTATAATAAACATTGGAGCTATAATACTACAAAAGTTGCAATGCAATTCCAGTTAAAAAAAATTTTTAAATTCCATTGAAAACCAATTGCGAAAAATTTTAAACGATTTAGTTAAATGCAAATAAAGTTTTTAGTAAGTTACTAAGTAAAGAAATGGTCTTTTTGACTTAGCAACTTACTTAAGTGGCTTTAGATTTTCCTTAATCGTTTAAAATTTTGCCATATTCTATATTTTTGAGTTTTGATTATATTGGAACAGAATACAAAACAGAATTGAGTAGATAATAAACCAAAATAAAAACGCCTCGCTTTTAATGAACTCGATTCGTTTTTTGAATAATAAGGGCCAATTTTTCAATAGTCAGATAAACCTCAGAGCTTATTCGTAGGAATAAAAGTTTTTTTTTATATTGACGATATATTGTCTGACGATTGAAAAATTAGGGCTAAATGAATTAAGAGTAGCATACAAGTAGTGAGATACTTAAAGGCTATAAAAGAGTACAATCCCGGACAATTGATAGAAACTATCCCGGACGTCCCCCACACAGCCAAAAAAGAGTACATGTCCGGGAAAACCCGGACGCCTGGCAACCCTACTAGTAGAAAGACATTATAAACAATTTATTTGAAAGTTTAGTGATTTTTTTTTTTTAAATAAAAAAAAAATCGAAATTTTTTACATTGTTTATCGTTTTTTCGCTGTTTTTGTTCTCAAATACATTGCATGTAATCCATTAAAAATTAATTTAACTGTTAATTTAGTGTTGGTTAAACTTCGACAGTCTATCGATATCGTCGATAACAAAAAAAATATCGAGTATATCGATACTTCACAAAACTATCGATAGTTGCAATACTTTCAAATTATTTAACCACAAGGCTACCGATATTATCGATAGCTTTGAAATTAATTAAACACAATTTGAACTACAAGTTAAGTTTTCGTGTTTATTATTATTTATTTACATAGTATTTGGTAGATATCGATAGTTTCCATTGTCGATTGTATCGATAGTTTTAAGAAAAATATCGGTAGCCTTGTGGTAAAATAATTTGGAAGTATTGAAACTATCGATATTTTTGTGAAGTATCGATATACTCGATATTTGTTTGTTATCGATAGACTGTCGAAGTTTAACCAACACTAAATTCACAGTTAAATTAATTTTTAGTAGAAAACATGCAATGTATTTGTGCAAAAGAGAACAAAAACAGCGAAAAAACGTAAAAAATTTCGATTATTTTTTAATTAAAAAAAAATATCACTAAATTTTCAAATAAATTGTTCAAAATTGTTTATAATGGCTTTCTTCTGGTAGCAAATAACGTTTGAGCAGAATAATTAGCAATATAAACATTGTTTTTGATTGAAAAATGACTAAAAACAGTGGAAAATTCTCAAAATAATTGAAAAACTTTCAAAAAAAATGTTGTTCGAAGTCGTACCGATAAATCGAAAAACTAATGGCGCCAATCGATTTCTCGTGTCCGAAATAGGGCGAAACAGTCAATCGCGAAACAGTCATTGGGCACAAAAATTAAAATTTTGTATTTTTTCAGATATTCGAAAAAAAAATCCTAGGTAACCCCCTTGCATGAAAAAAAATGATTTTTTAAAAATTCCCTCCAAATCTTTTCAATAAGCAATCAAAACAAAGATTTCGTTCAGCTCTATTAAAAAAATGAAAACCAAAAGTATTTTTTTATGGTCTGTTTTGCTGAGTTATTTTTAATCAAAATATTTTGTGTGTTTTTGTACATTTGGATTCCGGAAGCATATAGTTTCGGCAGAGGCGTACGTTGAGTTACCGGGGCCAAGATGTTGCTCCTTTGATATTTTGGGCCCTTTTAATATAGAAAATAAGAAAAAATAAAAAGAACGTATAAGCCCTACTTCTTTTTTGGTGGCCCCTAATATATCATTTGTTGGTCGCTGAGATTATTGAAGTAACATTTTTTGGGGCCCAAAAGAATAATATGTGTATAATTTTTCTTTCAAAAAAAAAAAAATATTTATGTTTTTGGGGCCCCTGAGGTACTATTTTTTTTATATGAAATATTATGGGGCTAGCTATCAATTCATTACGCATTACACTGAAGAATATCATTCGTCTCTCTTGTGTCCGAAGTGATTCATGTCAAATTTCTTATCTTTTTGCTTTGTTACTTTTATAACAACGTGCCTTTTCTGCTTTGTCTCCAGACGGGGCCCTGAGGTGTCGGCGGCCCGGGGCACCGCCCTGCTTGCTTCAATGAAGTGTACGCCCCCGAGTTTCGGACCAAAGTCTCGACAGATATGAGTTCATAGTGAACAGGGCCCTATTGTAAGAACCACTTTGCACTTTGCATTTTGCACTTTTTCTAAATAATAATTTTCTGCAAAGTAAAAATACAAAGAGTTTCCAACTTTGCCTTATCACATTTTGACTAACAAAAAATGTTACTTTGCATTTTCAGTCGTAATTTGAAAAAAAAAATGCAAACTACAATAATTTAAATGGTTTCAACTTCTTTTCGTTGTTATGACAAAATTAAAAATTGATTATATTTGAAAGCGAGAACTTTCAACTACTTGAAAATTACTTTCAGTTTCAAAATGTGTTCTTAATTTTACATCTCTCCTCCGTAACTATACCTACACTCTTCGTCTTCAAAAAGTCGTTCAAAACTTGCAAAGAAGGAAACTTGGTTTTATTTTCAAAAAAAAAAAAAAAAATATTGAAATAAAATTTTAAGAGTATAATAATTATTTTATCAAAAAAAAAACAACGACTTTAATGGATCGAAACGAAACCTACTATGAACTGGACCAAATTGAAATGCAAGCACTAGCTTTCAAATAGATAGGGTAGAGTACTTTATGTACTTTATTTATTAATTTTTCGGTATTCTTAAAAAAAAAGTTAATAATATTTCCCAAAAATATTTTATTACAGTTTTTGTCTAAAAAAGTCCGATTCTCCTAAATCCGGCCTTTGTTTCCTATTTCCGGCCACATACTTTATTACGTCAAGCTTAAATAAATTGAATGTTTTTTATTTAAATCTTTGTGTTTTAAGAATTTAGAAACAATTTTGATTGTTAATAAGTTATAACATTAAATGATTAAAATATGTATCTATTTTTCCCCATTTTTTAAACTTTTATCAATAAAAGGGGGCCGAATACAGGAAACTCTTGAATTTCAATGCTTTTTTTTTTGTGTTCTATCTCTGGCCCCCCTTAAAATTACCAAAATTCGCATCTTTTTCCTGTTTAAAACTTTTTTATTTGAAGAATAATATATATTTTATAAGAAAAACAACATTTCAAAGCATTAGCTCGAAAATTGTTTCCACAAAACACTAATTACGATAGTGGGTTTCGGCAGTAAAATTACAAAAAAACCACACCCGATTGGATCACTTCAAAAAAAGTTATTTTTTCTAAGAAAACTGAATAACAAGAATAATAAGAATATTGTTATTTTAAGAGGGACATTTAAAAGAACAGCATAAGAGCAAAAATTTGGAATAAATCCTACAAAATCACTAGTTATAACGATTTTCTGAAAGATGGCCGGCTACTGTTGACGGCCGGAATTAGGCAACTCTACCCTAATCAAAAAAAAAAAGTACAGCCGAATAGAGAAGAAGGTTAAAAAGAAAAATAATCTAGTTATTTAGGTTCAAAAATGAGCGTTTTCAATTTTCTCCAATCCTCTAGGTACGGTTTGAACTTTTTATTAATGATTTTCATTATAACTAATTTTAATTATTTCATCTCAAACAGAATTTATGATAAAGTACCATACCTATCAAGAGAAAATATCCATATTTCAACCCTCTGAACAAATACGTACAAACTCCTCAAAGTATGCAACTTGCTATCAAACCCACGCAAAAAAAATCCCTTATATTAATGTTTCGCGATCATAATATAACAGAAGCTTAAAACACCGTTTTATTTAAGCTCTATACTAATTAGCATCATAAAGTTTTGTTTTTATTATTCATTTGCGTGTTTCTTTTAGTGTTTAATTTATAGACCCACACAAAGAAAATAGAATTCTCTTCATCAACTCAAAGATTACTCAGCTATCTAAAGCTGAGCTTTATTGTGAGCAAAAGTAATATTTAAGAGTATAAAAATAAATATATTATAAGAGTATATGAATATAAAAGCTAGCAAAACAGGTTGTACCTGTGGTGTTATGCCAGTGCCACTACAAAAACACTTCAGACCATATGACACGATTTCCAGGTGCTAGTTACTCTCACTTTCAAAACATTCCGCTATGTTTAAAGTGACTTTGTCTGCGCTGTCTGTCTCTTAACTTGTTTTCTTTATTATTTTTAATATTTGAACATGAATGCAGTGATCAGTGAATAAGCTTTTTTTTCGGGGACTGGCTTTTTTTTTATAACAACTTGCAATTGTGAGTTTGGCTTGAATAAAATAATAATTATGGTTGCTAACTAGTTTAAGCTTTAGTTTTATTTTCGTCTTGTTTGAAAAGAGAAAAAAAAACTTGAGTTGCAGTTATGTGGCAAGATGCAAGAATGTGAATCTTATTTCCCCTCTAACACTTGAAAATATTGTAACTTTACAAAAAGTTTTGTTGATCAATTTGTTAAAAGAGCAAGAATTTTTAGCTAAGCAGTTTATACATTATTTTTAGAATGAGTTCTAACCTTCTACAACTTGACCGCAGCACCACAGCTGCACCACCGCCGTTTCGCGGAAAATTTCGGTGCACCACTGCGGTGCGGACATGGTGCAGTCGTACTTTTTCATTTTTTCAAAATGAAATGGTGCGGACGTGGTGCAGCGGTGATGCGGCGCAAAAGAAATTTCTGATAATGGTGCTACGTGGTGCAGCGGTGGTGCGGCGGTCAAAAAGTGGTGCGTACGTGGTGGAGCGGCGGAAGCCATTTTTTATCGGGATGTTAACACAAAATTTTTTGATTTTAAGAAAGTTACAGATCAACAAAGTTGAAATAATACAATTTTCCCGGTTTCTTTTGAATATATATAGCTTTTACTCATATTTGTTATATTTCATGAACATTCGTGTATTTAATTTGATAACATATCAAAGAATTGAGCTCATTTTAAACAACTTAAATAAATTCGACCTCATTGTCTGTTGCTTTAAATAAGTTCTTCCAACTAAACGACTTAATTAAAACCCACAAATGCTGTTAAACTCTTTCTGACAGGCGTTTAAGAAACTATTTCAAGAAAACCACCTCCTCCTCTATTTGTATAGTATACATATAAATAAGTTTGTATTTGATGCATAAACCAATGCCGCGCTTGACCAGTGCACCAATGCTTTGATTTAATGCACCATAACAACTCTGTATACTGTATATTTACAATGTTTGCCCTAACACATTCACTCGACTGAACACCTCAAACAGTTGACACCATGATTTATATATCAAGTCAACAGGTGCCCCGTGCTATCTATTTTCAATTCAAGAATAAATGAAGATAATCACCTTAGGTATGCCGCCGCAGTCGCCGCCGCAACTACAGCCACAGACGTCAAGTTGAAACAACTTCTGTTCTAGCCACTGTACTGGTGCTACCACATTGGCGGTGGTGCTGACGCTGCTGCTCCGATCGTAGGTGCATTCTATCACAGCTTAACATTCTGTTCGAATCAAATGATCGAGTTGTGTGAAGGTAATCCCATACGATGGATAAGAAAAATTTCATTTAACGCAGATTCTTTGACCATAAAAATTGAAGATAAATCGGAGTAACAGATAGATTCGATGAATGGGTTAGAATAGAATGATGATGATGAGGTTATTTTCTGATGGTATTTGCATTAAAACGGTGGAAATGATGATATTTTAACACCGTTTTTTTTTAGGATTGATAAAGGACTATTAAAATGGAAAAATATGTAAATATTTTTTTTTCAAGTTTCAGTACTTTTTAACTACTTTTAAAAGAAACATATAAAATGTAATCAAACATCACATGGATTATTCTGCTATCTCAGGGAAATGATAAGGTCCTTTCTACATTGTGGAAAACTCCATAACGCAGTACCTATGTACCTAAAAATACAAAACATTTCGATTCTATGAATTCGGAATTCGTTTTCGAAAATCCAAGCGACTTTTGGAGCTTGTCAAGTGAAAAGTGGCAGAGAAGCTTATTTTTTAAGTTGCGGAATGATAACAGGCTCAATACTACAAATTAATCAAGTTTTAAAATTATGCTCTGAAGAATGGAGGCGTTCATTGAAGTAAAATGGAAACATACAAAATTTCCTAAAGGATGTTTTCCCTTATTAACACAAGGGTACTTGCTTTTGCTCACTACTTTCGACGCTTTGATCAGAAGGTATCTGCTTCCGAAAGTAGGTATGAAAAACAATGAACTCATATCCATCAACTAAAACTTTTTTCGAGACTTTGGAACGAAAATATCTGCTTCAGAATGCAAGAAAAAAAGCTTTCGTAGGGAAATAACTCAGCAACAAGACCTTAAAGGAAATTCTGGTTTTCACTTATTAATAGAGATTTTTTTTGATGCCACACTCGATAAATTTTGGAGGAAATTTTTTAAAATTCATTACTTTCGGCAAGGGATTAGCCTTGGATTTATTTTTGGAAAATGTGGATAAAAAAGAGGTCTGTAAAGCCGGTTTACGGACGATGATTTTACGTGATATCGTCGTCAGAAAACAGGTTGTGTGCTTTTCTTTAAAATGAGTCAATTGAAGCGTTTACTTTTTTCAAAAAATCATAATTTACAAGAAAAAGCTAAAAAAAATACATTTTTTATTTTCTCATTATATTAATTTTTTTATTTTAAAAGCTTACAAAAAAAAATTATGCAATTTAAAAGCTAAGTATTTCTTTCATTTCAATAAACCATTTTAAAATTTTTACAATGCGCAAAAAGTATAAAAATAATTTATTGAAAACAATCATTTTCATCAAAAAAAGCATCTGAGAGCTTATTGTCTTAGTTCAAAATATATATATCGATCAGGTCTATAAGACATCTGCAAAAAGAGCTAGAATTTTTTGAACTCGATTAAATTTCATTAAAAAAAGCAAAAAAAAACATTTATTTTTATGTTCTCTGGCTATGGAATCAATTTTTTTGTTTGACAACGTATTACAAATTTTATACAACGTGAAAGCTTATTATTTCACATTTCATATGACGTATCAATCTCATTGCAAAGATGCCTACAAGAGAAGTTAGAATTTTTTAAAGTCAACCATGTCGAATTTCCAGACTGAGATTACGGTACTTCCCACACTGACTGGTGGCTGTTCGGGGGGCAACAGATCTCCACTGGTGTTTTAAGGTTTTTCGCAAGTTTTTTGATTAAACATTGTGTAGCTTTTAGTTAGTCTACCGTTATGTGTGCTATACCAAATGAAAGGTAATTGTATCAGGATGCTCATAAAAGTTTAATAAAATTTCTATCTGCTCTTGGTCAAAAGTTATAACCTGTTGAATTTTAAAATTTTATTTTACCGTTATCTCAAAATTGTATTTACGAAAATGATTGAAACTTCGCACACATATAGTCGTAGTCATGGTCTATCATTACTCCATATACTTTATTCCTGTATCTATTAAAGAAAAAAAAAAGATAAAAAGAAAAAACGATGAAAATCGGTTAAAAACGGTAAAAAAACGTGTTTTCTAAAAACTTGTTTCTTCCGTTATTCAGTCAAAACTCACTAAACGATTCCAAGTTTTTGCGCATGTATGCAAATAGGCAAGTAGGCCAAAACCTACATGTTCTATAACTTTGAGATTTTTTGAACGCTCCAAAAAAAAGCTACAAATCAAAAAATTACCCAAAAATACCCCTAAAAACAAGGTGTTTTTCAAAAATTCATATTTCGAAACTCAGAGTGTTGGAAAAAAATCCGTATCAGACGCTTAATTTTTTTTCCCTCATCTTTCACCTGGCATCTTTAGAATTGTCAAACAACAATTTCCTATACCCAAAATCATCATTTTGTCATAGTCATAAATTAATCTCATCTATCTATAGCAAAAAAATAAATTCTCTACGACTTCGCGTTTAGATTTTAGTCCAAATTTCATCTTTCCGTTTTACCCCTGTTTACCCTATTAATTGATGGAAGCTTTAGGTTATTATCTTTCTAATAAGCTATAGAAGATTTTTGTATCTTATTTTTAATTTTTAATTAAAATTGTTTGCCGCACTGCGAAAGTGCGAGAGTGTAACGTTAGAAAATGGCTTCACTTTTTTATGGTGGCTGCCATATGGTTCATCAATTTATAAGACGTTGTAGTAGTTTTCGACCTACAATTTTCCTCCATAAATTTCCATTTTATCTTCTCTTAATTCGGGTCATTTTTATTTTACTCTTTTGGTTAGTGTAGTGCTTCTAAAAACTAAAGAAATATAAACTTTCAAAAAAAATCCCATATATGAAAGGGTGTTTTTTTGGGTGAGAATTGTGAATTGTTTCCGTTTTTAAGGCAACTTACTTGTCTACAATATATAGCCATGGTTCCAATTTTTGCTCCACACCTTTTTCCAGCAAGGAAAGTTTGGATTTGGAAATTTTTTTCGCATAAGCGTTAGTACGTGCCGTTTGAGGAAATCTTTCAGATTCTAAGTTTTTGTTTTTTTTTTTTCCATAGAGAAATATGGAATTTATAAGTTTATAGCTTAGCTGATATCTAAAATGTTTCATGTTGGCAAAGTTAATATACTAAAATGAGCTAACTGCTCTAAAGATCTATCTTAAGGTTACATATAAAATCAAGAGTCGAAAATAAATAAAAAACTATTAAAATTATGCAGAATTTCTTATAAAATACCTTAATTGAAAATGAAATTTAATCTGACTTTAATTATCTTTAAAACCAGAAAAACGACCAGTATTTTGCATAACTTTAAGTAAAACGTTGATTTTTTGATGATTTATTTAATAATTATATATTTTTTTTTTTTTTTGAAAAACAAGATGCATAAGATAAAAAAAACTTTAAAATAATTATATTTAGGATTGACTTCAAAGCGGAACTATCACTAGAACAAAACTTAATTTTAATAAATAAAGTTAAGGAATTTATTAATCCGGTAGAATAACATTTCAAATTTTTAAACTTGTTTTTAAAATTATTTTAAGAACAAAAGAGAACTTTCGGAAAGAACTAACCAGTTCAGTTCATTAGCTATCGAGGTTCCTGAAACAAAAAATAAATAATCGATAAATAAATTCGTAAAACACGTTCACTGTGCCTGTCTGTTCTCTCTCAGGAAACATATTTACGTGATTAAAATTTCATAATTCAGAAGGAGAACCCTAGATCAATTCTTAACTGCTTTATGTATAAAACGAATTCCTTTCTACTAAAGCCATCACATGATGGCCATGCACTTTCAGTAGGAAGGTAAGTAAAAAGTTGCTTATAAATTCCAACCTTATAAACATCCAAGACATATTTCCGAACCAATTCGGAATGCTTGGCATTTTCATTTTCATTACATCTCCACACCTTTAATAGTTTTCGATCTGGAAGCCAACTTTGGGTTCATCAAAAAGCTTAAAAGGTGCATTTCTGTATTTTTTTTTTTGTTGAATTGACTGAAAAAGTTTAAGTTGTAAGTGAATTTATTTTTAGCTCGTGACCTTGATATTTGTTTGGTTTTTTTCCGCTCCTTTAAAATAAAAAAACTCATAGTAACAAAGTTCATCATCAGAGCTATACTCCTTACCACCGAAAAGAACCATCTGGATCTGGTAATATTTCTTTGTTCGTCAGAAGTGAAGATGACAAAAAAACAAAAAAAAAAAAAAAATAATAAAAAATGATTGGTAGACAACTTTAGTTGATACAAACGAGCAAAACAAGAAACTGTTGCACCCGATCACAGTACAACACAAAGATATAATACCCCTAGGTGAATTTATAAAAATAAAAAAATTAACAAAAAAAAAAAAAAACATGAATTTAAATCGTTCTCGAACACCAAGGTCACACAAAGTTAATTTATGATAGTCAACCTTCTTGTGGGTTAAGCATATTATACCCGTGTTGTACCTACCTGATGTGGGGATATTTACACTGCATTCGGGTGTATAATTACAAACATAGTTTTAATAAGCTTGGAGTTTATTAAATCAGTCTATAAATCATTGAAAAATGATTCTGTGTATAAACGTTTTTTTTTGTTCTTATATTTGCATTGTTGTACTTTTTTTTTGGGGGAATTTATGTTTTGTTGTTTTCACAGCTGAACGGTGTCACTGAAGAAGGTTGTGCGCGTTGTAATTGGTATTACACCGGAAACTATTTTAATTGATTAAAAACTCTTTGTAATGTTTCGTGTGGATTATGTTGGAATGTAATTAATGTTTAGTTGGTGCTTTGATTAGATTCATTATGTTTTGGAAGTCATAATCTGAAATTGGATGTAATAATATTTTTTTTTCATTTATTAATTATGAAGCCTGTTAGATTTGGATCATAATATTGTAACTTGGAGCTAGTAATATTTCCGCTGAAAAATTATTTATCTCCATCATGCACGCAAAGTTTAAATACTTATGTTTTGTTTAGTATGAAAAGTGGTATTTTTCATTTGAGAGTTTGTTGATCAGCTCTTTTGTTTATTAAAAAAATAATTTAGAAAATTAATATGACGGTCCAATTTTGAAGCAATTATAACTGAAATCTGATCTGAGATGCTTACTTAAACTGTAGTTTAGGTAGGTTTTCTTCATATCTCCTAACTAGAGATTTTATTGTAGAGCTGGACAAGGATAAATTGTAGTCTTATACAGGTTTATTTGGTAGGTACCTTCCTTTGTTCATGTCTTTTTAGCCCGATTAAACAGCGGTTGCCAAAAGTGATTTTTCATTGTATTTTTTAACTGATTTAATTTTTCGAAACCCAATGTTGTCTCAGATTTTATATGTTTTTCAAAATAATTTTTTCAAATCAAGGATGTTGAAACGGAAAAGTCAAAATTTGGTAAATGTAGGATGTTTCTCGTTTACAAGCACACTGATACGGATTAATCGTCTAGTTTAAGACACATTTTTTTTTTTTTTTTTTAATAAATTGATGTTTTCTTTCAATGTTGAAACAACTTTGATTTAAAGATGTTTTATAACGGCAAACCACTTTAAACTAACAATAATGTTCTACTTTGATTTTAAAATTTTCGTCTTCAAAGTAAATTTATTCATTTTAAGTTGTTTTTTCCCTCAGTGTGATGTTACTGAAATTTTGAAATATTGATGATATTTTTTAAAGTAAAAAAAAAAAAAATGGCTACTCTCAGGCCTTCAATGTTAATGCCTCGAGTCGAAAATAGTTTCTTCTAATGATAAATGCATTTCTAAGTGGTCAGTTCTCCAGTTAAAGATATCATACTGAAATGCATCATTGAAACAATTTTTTCCGTTTTTAAGACAATGAAGCAAGAAATTATGGTTAAAATGGATAAATAAATGAAAATTATAACAGAAAAAATATTTTAAAAAATATTCGATTTTGAACAAGTTTTTTTTTTTTTTAAATACAATTACTCCAGTCAAAGCGTCATTTGACCTTGCGATGAGAGGCACTGTCTGTTTTTATTTCATGGATCGATAGGGGTATATTTAAAAGGCTTAAACCCAATTTCTCACCACCTGATCATTCTTATTAGCGGAGTTATTCACAAAAATGCATTTTTTGGGATATTTTACTTCTAAGCTAATATCTTTGCTCCAGATTATCGTAGACCAAAAAATAAACATACATTCTCTTCCTTATAATATTTTCTATCGTTGTATGTAATTTCATTGTATTTGAAAGAGTAAATATAAAATGGCAGCCATTTAAAGTCAAATTCTTGTTATAAAAAAACACATTTTTGTCATTATTTCGAAAAAAGCTTATATCATGATTGACATTTTTCTAACCTATTTTGTAGCCCTGTTTATGTCCTGCATTTTACAGAAAAAATGAGCTCTTTATCACTAAAGATGGCCGAGCTATTGATAAATGAACGCATGCAAAACCGGTGCGAAAACACCCAAAAATATCGTTTTTTTGGAATAACTCGACTTCAGAATGTCCTACGGCAAAAAATAAAGCAATGAATTGTTCGTTACAACATTTTCTATCAATTTAGTGCACAATCTTTTTGTTGAAACAAATAAAAAATAAGTAATATTAAGTCAAAGTCGTTTTTTTGTTTAGCAAATTCTTGCCTTATTATTTTGCAAACGGTGCGAGTATTGGCTAAGAAAATAAAATATTATTGTAGTCCTTTAAATTATCTACAATTTAAAAAAAAATTTAGCTCTCTACGACCCACACGAGCCGAGAAATTAATTTTTTAAAAAAGGTCCAAATGACCAACGAAAAAACATAAGACAAATTCTCTTATAACAAGAAACAATGAAAACAACCCCTCTCACTGATAGTCTAAGAGCCCAGAGCAGATTTTGGGAGTTTTTGGATAACCGAAAATGGGTCATATGTATGTGTAGGTAATAGCGTCCTGATAAAGAATTCGAAAGTCTGGCAGGTTTATTTCACGGCATTCTATGGTTTATGGGGAGTTGAAAAATGCATTTTTTCCGATTTTTGTGTCGAGTATATAACCACTTTAATTCATATAGAGCCGATAGAGGGCGATACCTTGATTGCAAAAAGTTCGGTCCCAGACGTTTTATTCGCGGCATTACCCCCGCCAGACGTCCTTGAAGATTCGCGAAATGGCGATTTTCATACAAAAGTCAGAATATTATTTTTTGCAAGATATATAACCGTCTGGTGGTACCTATTAAGAAATCACCACTACCCCTTGATAGAAAATAAATTAGTGCCAGACGTTTTAACCACGGCATTACCCCCGCCAGACGTCCTTGAAGAGTCGCGAAATGGCGATTTTCATACAAAAGTCAGAATATTATTTTTTGCAAGATATATAACCGTCTGGTGGTACCTATTAAAAAATCACCACTACCCCCTGATAGAAAATAAATTAGTGCCAGACGTTTTAACCACGGCATTACCCCCGCCAGACGTCCTTGAAGAGTCGCGAAATGGCGATTTTCGTACAAAAGTCAGAATATTATTTTTTGCAAGATATATAACCGTCTGGTGGTACCTATTAAAAAATCACCACTACCCCCTGATAGAAAATAAATTAGTGCCAGACGTTTTAACCACGGCATTACCCCCGCCAGACGTTCTTGAAGAGTCGCGAAATGGCGATTTTCGTACAAAAGTCAGAATATTATTTTTTGCAAGATATATAACCGTCTGGTGGTACCTATTAAAAAATCGCCACTACCCCTTGATAGAAAATAAATTAGTGCCAGACGTTTTAACCACGGCATTACCCCCGCCAGACGTTCTTGAAGAGTCGCGAAATGGCGATTTTCGTACAAAAGTCAGAATATTATTTTTTGCAAGATATATAACCGTCTGGTGGTACATATTAAAAAATCACCACTACCCCCTGATAGAAAATAAATTAAAGCCAGACGTTTTAACCACGGCATTACCCCCGCCAGACGTCCTTGAAGAGTCGCGAAATGGCGATTTTCATACAAAAGTCAGAATATTATTTTTTGCAAGATATATAACCGTCTGGTGGTACCTAATAAAAAATCACCACTACCCCCTGATAGAAAATTAATTAGTGCCAGACGTTTTAACCACGGCATTACCCCCGCCAGACGACCTTGAAGAGTCGCGAAATAACGATTTTCATGCAAAAGTCGTTATTTCGGGACTTTTCAAGGACGTCTGGTGGGGGTAATGCCGTGGTTAAAACGTCTGGCACTAATATATTTTCTATCAAGGGGTAGTGGTGATTTTTTAATAGGTACCACCAGACGGTTATATATCTTGCAAAAAATAATATTCTGACTTTTGTATGAAAATCGCAATTTCGCGACTCTTCAAGGACGTCTGGCGGGGGTAATGCCGTGGATAAAACGTCTGGCACTAATTTATTTTCTATCAAGGGGTAGTGGTGATTTTTTAATAGGTACCATCAGACGGTTATATATCTTGCAAAAAATAATATTCTGACTTTTGTATGAAAATCGCCATTTCGCGACTCTTCAAGGACGTCTGGCGGGGGTAATGCCGTGGTTAAAACGTCTGGCTTTAATTTATTTTCTATCAGGGGGTAGTGGTGATTTTTTAATAGGTACCACCAGACGGTTATATATCTTGCAAAAAATAATATTCTGACTTTTGTACGAAAATCGCCATTTCGCGACTCTTCAAGAACGTCTGGCGGGGGTAATGCCGTGGTTAAAACGTCTGGCACTAATTTATTTTCTATCAGGGGGTAGTGGTGATTTTTTAATAGGTACCAGCAGACGGTTATATATCTTGCAAAAAATAATATTCTGACTTTTGTATGAAAATCGCCATTTCGCGACTCTTCAAGGACGTCTGGCGGGGGTAATGCCGTGGTTAAAACGTCTGGCACTAATTTATTTTCTATCAAGGGGTAGTGGTGATTTCTTAATAGGTACCACCAGACGGTTATATATCTTGCAAAAAATAATATTCTGACTTTTGTATGAAAATCGCCATTTCGCGACTCTTCAAGGACGTCTGGCGGGGGTAATGCCGTGGTTAAAACGTCTGGCACTAATTTATTTTCTATCAAGGGGTAGTGGTGATTTCTTAATAGGTACCACCAGACGGTTATATATCTTGCAAAAAATAATATTCTGACTTTTGTACGAAAATCGCCATTTCGCGACTCTTCAAGGACGTCTGGCGGGGGTAATGCCGTGGTTAAAACGTCTGGCACTAATTTATTTTCTATCAGGGGGTAGTGGTGATTTTTTAATAGGTACCACCAGACGGTTATATATCTTGCAAAAAATAATATTCTGACTTTTGTATGAAAATCGCCATTTCGCGACTCTTCAAGGACGTCTGGCGGGGGTAATGCCGTGGTTAAAACGTCTGGCACTAATTTATTTTCTATCAGGGGGTAGTGGTGATTTTTTAATAGGTACCACCAGACGGTTATATATCTTGCAAAAAATAATATTCTGACTTTTGTACGAAAATCGCCATTTCGCGACTCTTCAAGGACGTCTGGCGGGGGTAATGCCGTGGTTAAAACGTCTGGCACTAATTTATTTTCTATCAGGGGGTAGTGGTGATTTTTTAATAGGTACCACCAGACGGTTATATATCTTGCAAAAAATAATATTCTGACTTTTGTATGAAAATCGCCATTTCGCGACTCTTCAAGGACGTCTGGCGGGGGTAATGCCGTGGTTAAAACGTCTGGCACTAATTTATTTTCTATCAAGGGGTAGTGGTGATTTCTTAATAGGTACCACCAGACGGTTATATATCTTGCAAAAAATAATATTCTGACTTTTGTATGAAAATCGCCATTTCGCGAATCTTCAAGGACGTCTGGCGGGGGTAATGCCGCGAATAAAACGTCTGGGACCGAACTTTTTGCAATCAAGGTATCGCCCTCTATCGGCTCTATATGAATTAAAGTGGTTATATACTCGACACAAAAATCGGAAAAAATGCATTTTTCAACTCCCCATAAACCATAGAATGCCGTGAAATAAACCTGCCAGACTTTCGAATTCTTCATCAGGACGGTATTACCTACACATACATATGACTCATTTTCGGTTATCCAAAAACTCCCAAAATCTGCTCTGGGCTCTCGGTCTATGAGAACTAGTATTCGAATCATAAACAAGGGAAATTTTTTTGAATTTTCGTACGCATTAATGCTTTCTTAAAATTATAATAGCTCGGCTCCCGTGGGTCGTAGAAAGCTAAATTTTTTTTTGAATTGTAGATAATTTAAAGGACTACAATAATATTTTATTTTCTTAGCCAATACTCGCACCGTTTGCAAAATAATAAGGCAAGAATTTGCTAAACAAAAAAACGACTTTGACTTAATATTACTTATTTTTTATTTGTTTCAACAAAAATAATCTGCACTAAATTGATAGAAAATGTTTTAACGAACAATTCATTGCTTTATTTTTTGCCGTAGGACATTCTGAAGTCGAGTTATTCCCAAAAAACGATATTTTTGGGTGTTTTCGCACCGGTTTTGCATGCGTTCATTTATCAATAGCTCGGCCATCTTTAGTGATAAAGAGCTCATTTTTTCTGTAAAATGCAGGACATAAACAGGGCTACAAAATAGGTTAGAAAAATGTCAATCATGATATAAGCTTTTTTCGAAATAATGACAAAAATGTGTTTTTTTATAACAAGAATTTGACTTTAAATGGCTGCCATTTTATATTTACTCTTTCAAATACAATGAAATTACATACAACGATAGAAAATATTATAAGGAAGAGAATGTATGTTTATTTTTTGGTCTACGATAATCTGGAGCAAAGATATTAGCTTAGAAGTAAAATATCCCAAAAAATGCATTTTTGTGAATAACTCCGCTAATAAGAATGATCAGGTGGTGAGAAATTGGGTTTAAGCCTTTTAAATATACCCCTATCGATCCATGAAATAAAAACTGACAGTGCCTGTCTGCGCAAGGTGAGGCCATTTTTTCCGACGCTTTGACTGGAGTAAATAGACTGGGCCAAAAAAAAAAAAAATATTTTTTTTTTGAAAGTTACTTCGAAAATCTTGTTCAGGATGATGAAAAAAAAAAATTTGGTGAAAATTTGAGCCGTTAAAAAAAATTTTAAGAGGTCTATCATCGGTGTTTTTTATTTTTATACATGATATGATGTTTTACAACAGAACTGCTAGACGATCAAAGTAAAAAAAATTTCTTTTCATTTTTTCTTATATAAAATTAAATTTCCTACAAAAAAGATCACATTGAAAATTTTCGTCAGACGAGCCGTATTCGAGTAATTAAGCTTTTTAAATCAAAGTGTTTTTTCAATTTGACTATTTCACTTTGGAATTTTGTGATGATCAAATAAGTGAATAGAAAAATAAAACCACGACAGATTCTTATAGGAAATTTAATTCTCTACAAAAAAGGTCTCGTAGTAATTTTCCCTTAATTGAGTTCTAAAGAAGTTATTCACGATTTAAATCGAGAAAAAAATTAAAAAATCAATTTTCAATTTCAAAATTTTCTAATTCACTGAAATTAATTGCTTTAACCGTTAAGAAGATATTCGTATCAAAACCAATGCCCACTGATTTCAATAGTTTTCTTATGACAAGTATGCATTGCGATTTGAATACGATTATCTTCTAAACGGTTAAAGCAATTAATTTGCTGCCAAGGAACTTTTTATAGAACGTTTAAGTCCCTACAAGAAAACATCTTGCTAATTTGAAAATATTGAAAGAAAAAATGAACAGAAATTTTTTTTACTTTGATCGTCTAGCAGTACTGTTGTAAAACATCATATCATGTATAAAAATAAAAAACACCGATGATAGACCTCTTAAAATTTTTTTTAACGGCTCAAATTTTCACCAAATTTTTTTTCCATCATCCTGAACAAGATTTTCGAAGTAACTTAAAAAAAAAAATATTTTTTTTTTGGCCCAGTCTAAAATACAATTTTATCATTTTATTGAACATTGAAATAAAAAATTTCAATGATGCATTTTAAAGCTATAACTTGATTTCAAGCAACAGTCATCGCCTTCAGCTTCCATTATCTTATATTTTCTCTGAAACGGCCATAAAGGGAGGCAGCTATAAATATAATCGTGCCGGTAACGACATTATTGGGTGTCACCAATTTTATACCGGCCACCTCATTTTTACATCACCTCATTGTACAATTTCATCAGTTTACATAAATCAGGTAGGTGAATATTTGAACTATTTCTACCATTGTTATCCGAGATATTTGGCTTTATATCGGCTTGTTGGCAGTTTTCGTTGTTTATAGCATCTTGGAAAAAAAATTCTTTCCAAATCTTCAACAATGACATTTTCATCACTTTTGGTTTTCTGTTCTAAAACTGAGCTGATATCCTTCTGTAGATTGTTTTTCAATCAGGGTTGTAAAAATATCAATTAAAAAAAAGGAATTTGCAAAAAAAATATCTATTGCAAACAAAAATAAATTGCACGACTGGGGTCGCACGTACTTGCTCTTATGGTAAAAGTTACTCTAATGTTAAAGTTTTTCAGTGAACAAAATAAGGGAAAATTCAAAATTTGATATTTTCACGGAATTTCGTTAGTGGTGCAAAAAAAAAAAATAAAATCTGTTTTTATAAATAATTAAATGCCGTTTTAAATGATCTTTTACAAAAAACTAAGTATGCCATTTTGTTTCTAGTATAAAAGCAATTTTTAGACAAAAATTTTCGAAAATCGTTAGAGCCGTTTTTTAAAAAAATAATTTTTTATATATAAAAATTTTCTAACATTTTTCAAAAAAAAGTTGATATGCAATTTTGAATAAATAATTAATTTACACAAAAAACAAAATTTCAAAATTTTTTACCAACTCGTTTCCAAAAAATTGATGTTTCAAAAAAAAAAATTTGAAATATTTTTTAAAAATCCAAAAATGTGTTTTTTGAAAAATTAATTTTTTTTTTAAATAATTATTGTTTAAACGTTTCTGTATTAAAAATTTGGTCGAAATCTGTTTTGTTGTTTATGAGAAATTCATAAATCCAAAAAACCGTTCTATGGCAGGTACCGTTAATAACGGTACAAAAAATATTTTTTTTATTATCAAACTAGGCTCTTATCTGTTACAGTAAGCAGAAAAATTTTAATTAAAATCGTTAGAGCCGTTTTTGAAATAAATAAACTTTTCTGTTTCCGTTATATGACAGGTACCGTTAGTTTTGGTCCTAAAAAAAAAACTTCAATTTGTCCTCTAGGGAATCACCCAAAACTGTTAACTACTAAGTTTGAAGAAAATTGCTTCAGTAGTTTAGGCTGTAGCTCGAGGTTCTTACAGACAGACAGACAGACAGACAGAATTGCCGGACCCACTTTTTTGGCATTCTCCATCATCGTAATGTCATGTAAAATTGTTATCGCGAGTTCCATTTTTTTTACGAATCCTTAACTTGCCTTATAGTACCTATATCGCAAGTAAAAATTTGCATTAGAAAAATATTTATTGCAACTAAAAATTTTTGCATTAAAAAAATGTATTGCAAATGAAAAAAAAAATTGCATTGAAAGTAAAATTTTTATAGTAAATAAAAATATTTTGCATTGAAAAATAAAAAATTGTGTGCATAAAAATTTTTTTTTGAATATTCATCGAATTTCTTACAATTTTGACTATTTGACCATATATTTGCAATTTCAACCTATTGAACCTAATGCATGGTCAAATATTCAAAATTGTAGGAAATTCGACGAATATTAAAAAAAAAATATTTAATGCCCACACTTTGCGTTGAACTTTTTTTTTTAAATGCAGAAAATTTTTTATTTGAAATAAAATTTTTTTTTTCAATGCAAAATATTTTTATTTGCAATAAAATTTTATTTTCAATGGAAATTTTTTTTATTTGCAATAAATATTTGTTTTAAATTTGTAATTTTTTTCAACCCAGTCTCCAATGCAACTAATAAGATTATCTCCAATTTATTTAACATATTCCAAATAGCAAGAGATTTAAAGGTTAAAATTCTAAAAACACATCAAAAAAATTAACATATATTAATGACTTCCGTTTAAATTCCTACAAATCAAATGAAGTGGAAAAAAATTAATTTGTTCTGGTTCTAGTCAATTAAGCTACTATAACATATATCAAAAAGTCTCCAACTTGATTATGATAAATAAAAAAAATGTAGTTCAGTGACTTCTGAAATATGATATAGGACACAGCTAAATAGGTAAAACTCTTATCTAACCCTCAAATCTGCCATTCATTCATCTACTTCACAACCAAAACCTTATTGATTACATAAATTGAAAAATTTGATTGATCGTAGCAAGTAACATAATTTGACAAATCCCAATCGAAAACTCAACACAATCTTCTAACCTGCCTTAAGCAATGAATTTATATTATCTCATAATATTTTTAATCCTAAAAAAACATGACACGATATTCGCATATGAAACTAAATTGAAAAAAAGTTGTTAATTCATATTGGGATATGTCACCCACATTAATCGTATTATGCACCAGAAGTAGATAAGCTGGTTTTTATTAATTTTTTTAAATTGAAATTTGCCTACAATAATTGACCTTTCGAGCTAATCGGACAACAGACTCAATTCGATAGTTTTTTCGATTATACAAATTATAAGATTCTTGTCCGATAACATTCGAATGAAACTAAACCGGATCTTTCGAAGTTATATCCACCCAGTTAGTGGTTTGGACTTTTTAGAATGTCAAATCATGGAGAGAAAAATAATTGTCAATCTATGACAGCTGCATGAAACGTCATCCATCATCAGAGTCAAAATGTTGTTCACCAAACTGGTCAGCAGCAAAGTAGCGGCTGTCATGTTGACAATGGTGTTTTCTTGTGTATCACATTAAACCGATAAGAATTTTGAAAAAAAAAGTTGATACATGAATCTTAAACTACAATCGCTTTCAAGTTTAATCACCTAATAGACAATGGGGCAGCAGAATGTTGCTATTAGAAGACAGGTAGCCGCCAAGCGGCAAACTTATTTATGTAGCTTTGCTGTGCTACTGCCATGTTGTCAATTAAATTATCCAAAGTAGGGTCATACTTATAGCTAGCACGCGATTTATAGAAAGGAAACATAATCCGGTAAGTGACACAATTGGAAAATTACCTTATGCTGCATAAGCCGCACATTTAGATGGATCTTTGTGTGGACGGTCGATTGCACGCCAATATTCAAATGTCATTTGTTGGTCACTAAAGACCCAAGCTATAGGTATAATGAGGGAAAACACGAGGAATGTACACCATGAAGTTGGGATAACTTGTTAGGGCCACTCTAGTGACTACCGTGGATTAGAGTCTTTTCGGGAATTCTGGATGCGGAAAATCCAATTAGCTTTTAAGGGCTCTTTGATGTCATATTTGGTGATTTATTAATGGAAAGTACGTTTTCTGTTTGGTGGAATAGGATAAATGAATATATGGTCAATAGAAGAAACCCATGCACATCAGGTTCACTACTAATGGTTTGTTAAGGGAAAAATTCGGCATCAGATCAAGAGACATAAGTGGACAGCGACATGTCATGGAAATTTATACATGAACTTAACTGACATTGGAACGAAAATAAACGATAACTTGGAAGTTTTGAGCTTGTCATTATGTCAACGAAATGACATGATTGATTCTAGGAAGCTATTTTGGTAAAATTTTAAAAATATAAATGAAATACCAGATTAGTTTTTGGTTTGTCCTGTGGAATTCTCTGAGAGACATTTTAGTTGCGTGGAATTAATAATTTTGTAAGTTGTTACTGGAAATATGGGACATGTCCTCTGGGGCCACAGTAGTCACTTACGGTCTTTTTCCTTATCCGCGTTAAATGATTGTTTTATCAACTTTATCTGACCTTCTTTCTTGCAATATTTTCTTGAACTCAATAGTTGATTTGGGCAAAAGAAAAGAAGGTTGAAGATTGCGAAACGTTTTTATGAAAAAAGTTAACTCAGATGTTTGGATGCTGATTTGTGGTCAGAAAAAGAATAAATAAAAAAGTTTCTGCGAAAGTTCAAGTTTTTGATAAAGACGCGTTTTAGGCGCGTTTTGCGTTTATGACGCGTTTTGGACGTGTTTATTACGCTTTTAAGACGCGTTTAGGACGCGTTTTGGGCGCATTTAGGAGGAGTTTATGACGCGTTATGGACGCGTTTTGGACGCGTTTATGACGCGTTTTTAACGAGTTTTGGACGCGTACACTCTCTTTAGTGTAGGAAGTATACCCTGTGGACATAAAATTCTCCAGACGGCTTAAGTGGGAGACGCCATATTTTTCAATGGCCGCCATATACAAAAATGAAGACAGCGATTAATTATTTTACTATAATAGTATATACCTAATCGACCTAATTATCCCGCATTCTTAGTTTTTTCGATTCGTTTAAGTTATATTATAAAGGAACGCTTCAAAAAAATGTAAAAACAACAAAAAAAATTATAATTTTTGAAAAACTGATTTTTAAAATCGAAAAAAAAAATAATTAATTTATTGAAATTTTTGAGGCGCTCGATTTTTAGACGGGGTAGTATCTAAAATTAGTAGACAAAATGTGTTTCGTTCTTAAATTAGGCACTCAAATTCATATTTAATCATTAGTTTCTCATGGCAATATTGTGATAGGGAATAAAAATTCATTTTTATTTATTTTATAAGAAACAGTGTAAATTTTAATTCATCAAACTGTTTGAGGTAAAAATATAAACTTTGGTTCAAATTATAAATCAAATTAATTTAAATGGTGTATTTCATCCATAGATTTATTGTGTATTTTTCAATTTCAAAGGAATAATTTTTCACAAAAAACCAGATTATTTTTTATACCACTAGCGCTAGTTATACATATACCGAAAATCGGTATAATTTTTTAACCAGCGCACAATGGGGCAAAATACCCCGAAAGTTGGAATTAATTCATTTGCGAAATTTAGTTGGCTGAATTGTATTTGTGACGTGATAATATGTTATAAATCAATGAACCCGTGCTTCAAACATAAAAAAGCATGACTCTTCCTCAAGTTCCACTTGCCGTTAGCTATATGTGGTATAGATTGGAATTTTATCTTATTTCATATGACGCCAAGTCCAACTTAAGACAAAATTTACTATAGTTTATTTAAAAGTTTATGTCCTAAACACTGAGAAAGGATTTCTAAAAATTCAATCATTAAATAGGGTAAATTGGGGTAAAATGACATGGTAAAGGGTAAACAAAAAATTTCTAAACGGTTAGTCGTAGAAAGTTTTTTGATTTTTGTTCATCTGTTGGATAAAATTGTTGGAAGAATGGCTGAAATGTTAAAAAAGTTCTTAAAAAATTGAATTCTGAGTTATGAATAGTTTTTTAAAAACAATCCAGGGAGTAGATTTTTGAAAAAGTGGTTGTTATAAATAGATGAAAGATTTTTTTTTTCACCGAAATTTGAACTAAGTATTCCAATGGAAAGATAATAAGAAAATTGTTTCTCATACGGATTTTTTTTAAGGCCCTAATTTTTTAAATATGAATTTTTGAAAAAACTGCTATCTTTTAGGGATATTTTTGAGTGGTATTTTATTTTTAGGAGTTCTTGAAAGCTTGCAAAAAATCTGAAACTTATAGTCCATATATGTGAGATAGGTTTACGAACGTGTGCAAAAATTTCTGTTTCAAAAATGATTTTTCAGCGAATATAGGGGAAAAATATTTATTCTCTTCTTGACCGTTTTTTCAACATTTTTTATTTTTATTTTTTTGAGGGATGAAATTAATGATGAAGTGAGATAATTTTTTTGTTTGTCGTACTATGCATTAGTTTCGCTAAATTTTAAAGTCTACTATTCAAGGACTTAAATCCCATGCTATTCTCATAAGAAACTACAATTCCTTGAAACTACAATACTGGTTAGAATTAAGTCAGGAACTTTAATTAAGGAATATATTCTTATTTTTGTTCCAACCATATCAGATTATGGAGGCAACAATTTACATATATTTTAAAAATAAGAACTTTCCTAATAAACCTGGATCAAAAAGTAAGCCTTTTAAAATATACTGAGGATGTACCTACTTAAAAAAAAAAAAAAAAAAAAAAAAAAAAAATGGAGCACATATGAGCACCTGTTCTTTTTAGAATTAAACAGATAATAAGTCAAGGTATATGAAAATACTGAAATCTCGATGTGGAAGTGTGTGGAAATTAACTTTAAGTTAAAGTTTTTAGAAAATAGCTTAGTTTCCAACTAACAATTTTAAATACTTCATTTTTGATACAAAATAGAGGAAAATAATTCATTGATTTATATTTTTTTATTTAAATAATAAAATATACAACCGACTCTTTCGATTCCATGTTTAATCATAATTGTACTGTTATTTAAAGAAAAATGGCAGCTAGTTGAACATCAAAGCATTTTGTTAATTTTTTTACAACACAATTAAAATACATCTAATGTGGCAACTTCAAGTGCTCGTTTTGGAGTGAAAAGTCATCCACCAAGATAAAATAAGTCTGGTTTTGATGCATTGGAATGTTATATAACAGAAAATTAACAAATAACACTGATATATTTTGTTTTATTTTTTGAATAAATTCCAACATTGTCATATAGGTCGCCCCACTGTGCAGCGGGGTTTATTATATACGAGAAAATGGTATATTTTTTATATTCAAAATGGATATCACGAAAGTTCAAAAAATACTTTAAATATTTTGGTGTATTTTAGACTTTTGTGCTAATTGAGTACACGTTTTGGAAGTGGTTTTGATGCGTTTTGGACGTGTTTAGGATGCGTTTTTGACGCGCCAAATCAATTATATCTTACTTGGCTTATACAGCGCAAGAAACCTTTTGAAATTTACTTTTTGTTAAATAAGTTATGAACTGCCCTGCTGTCACGAAGTTGAAAAAGTTTGACGATTATTAAAAGTGCTAAAAGTGTTACACATTGTATAGTATTCGGATCGACCTTATACTCATTGCCCTTAATCATATAACTCTTTGGAATTATTGCTTTAATTGAAATACAAAACCTTTAGAATCGTGAATTGTTGTTAACTGCATTTGTATCAATATCAATTAAATTTTCTTCACAACTACCAAACAAGTAGATATTTATTTCCTACCACCCCACACCCGTTATAACCTTTTAAACTCTGAACTTTATTTCTCAATTTTTCCTTCAAATATACTCATACAAAATGTTACAATTAACGGGCTTTTATCATTGGTGCCAATCAAATTAACAAAAAATGGATACAAGATCACGAAATAATTTGGCTTCTTATTCTTTCCATTGAGTTGGTGGTGGGCTGAAAAGTGAAATACTCGTATTTTTTATTTTAACATTTTTCTTGATACTTCTGTACACTTTTTATTAGTGCACTTTGAACAATGAGCAATTTACAAATGCTTATTTAGAAAAAAAATCGTCTCCTACCCAACACTATGCTCAATATTGTTGCAAGGTCTTTGCATAACACCCAACTCGAGCAGTTTTTTTTCTTTTCTTTTTTTGTTGGAAAATGTATTTCAATGAGGAAATGATTGACTCGTGTAGGCCACCACACCCAAAAGCTCCATTGTATGCTTGTCGCATGTTCGGCATTAGTCTTATGCAGTTCAATTAAATTTCATGGTTTCTATAGAAAAAATAATTTGCCACTCACTGTTTCGAGTATCTTGTAAACTTTACTGTCAAATTACCCACCCGTTGCTGCTACATGTATGTACCACTGTGAGATTCCTTCGTCTTTACCCTTTATCGATTGTTGGAGGTACCTTTTGTTATCTATGCTGCCACATAATGATACTAGAGCACATTCAAATATATAAAAAAAAACTAATGCTGCAGATACATTTTATGTATCTCAAGGCTAACACAACGGTGAATTTGTTATAAACAACTTATACTGTTGTTGTTTGGGGCTTGGGGAACCCAGCAATCCACATATGTTACTTGGCTTGCCAGTAGCTTGTACTTTTATTGCTTGGCCACCTGAAAACAGTTAAGCGGTCCAATATCGCTGAACTAAGTTGAGTTGAAAGTTTTGACACGCGCTTTGAATTCATAAGAAGTTCAATCGCCAAACAATGTCTTGAGTTTGGCTCAACCACAAAACAATGTTTCCAGTCAAAGCAGTCATCAGGGGTTTGATGGCTGCGAGAAGAATGGAAAAGGGAGTAAGTTGTACAAAAATTCGTTACAATGACATTGCAATGAAAAATTTGTTCTAAAATCAAGCTTGTATAAGCTGCTCCCATCAAAATGCAAGATTATACGCGCACCTAAGAGCTACTTTTACGCAACTTCTAAGGCTTGGAACATTGTTTCGTTCGTTTTGGCCCACAAATTAAAGTCTGAAAGCAAATTGAGGGTAGGCATTTATTCCCACCATCACTCGCACTGTATATAACAAAGCAATGGCGGCGGCGGCTATCATGCGTCAATATTGAGTAGATATTCTCAAAATAATATATTTTTTTTTTTGACTCCATATTTGGATGATTTGGTAGTAAATGGAAATATGTAATTTTCAAATGAAAAAAAAAAATTATTCAGTGATTGGCATTTGCAGTGCAGCTGCTGAACTGACACAACAAAAAAAAACCCATGGCGGCACTTTTTCTGAATGTGTTTATACTGTTTGTCTATTAAAATCAATGCGATTGAGTAAGAGGACTCTTGTGAAGAGATGAATGATGCAAGATTGCCCAAATTTGGTAGTCCAATTGGAATATACATTCTTTGGCAAAATGGCAAATATATCCTAAATGGCTTTTGGGTGGTGTCGTTTGGTAGTTTATTTTTTTTTTTTTGTGAGCTTTGAAGTTTTTAATGCCATTGGGACAATTTATTGAGTTTTTTTTTTTTGAAGAATTTTTTAAGTAGCAGTACATGATTTTTTTTTTCATTTGAATTTTAAATTTTTTAAGGCTTGGTAATTGGTACTAAAAACTATGTGTTTGTTTTTCAACATGTAGCAAATTTTGTTATTAAACAAAATTGGCCTATAAAACTTTGAATTAATATTTTGTTATGAAAAATTATTACAAGGTTATAACTTATAACTTTTGTATAAATATTTGGGCGTTGATAGAAAGTACACAAAATGCAAAACTATGTGTATGGTGGTAGGAACTTGTATTACCAACTCTTTGTCAAAAAATGTTATATATTACTGTCTTCATTTCATCCAATTTTTTCAAATAACCATTTCAAAACACTAAAAATTTTATTTTATTGGTTTCATGACCCTACTAATCCAATTTGTTGGTTTGAAATCTAACGCAGACACTATTTTTTTAATACTTATTTGCATTACTATTTTTGTTTTTATTTGAAGACACCACTGCATTTTTGTGTTATCACCAAGAATGCAACAAAATCATCGTTAAATTAAAGTTCTTTAGGTTTTAGAAATGTAAGTGTTAAGATCTCTAACTTATTTTTCAAAAAGGATACCAAAAGTTGACATTCTCATTGGTTTTCTACAAAAAACATTCGAACTAGTGATGTCACGGGTTGGACCCTGCAAACCCGAAAGAGACTTTTCTTTTGATGTCTCACTCGATGGATTTGAGGAAATTTTTTAAAATGTGTTATTTTTTTTAAGGGATTTTTTTTGTGGAAAATCAAAAAAAAAGTCGTTGTCTGTAAAGCCTGTTTATAGACGATGATTTTACATGTTAACGTTATTAGAAAACAGTTTGTGTGCTTTTGTTGAATAAAAATGATATATAAAAAATATTTATTTGTCAGCTTTCTTGTTTTCTCATTATATCAATTTTTGGTATATGAAAAGCTTACACAAAAATTACGCCATTAAAAAGTTTAATATTTTTTTTAAGAATAAAGCCATACTTTATTTTAAATTTATAGAGTCAGCTCTTAAAATCTACAAGTAAGCTAACATAAAAGTGCTTTGAACTGCAAGAGCAAGTACGTGCGACCCCAGTCGTGCATTTTATTTTCAATTACCTTAAAGTTCATTGTTTTTTAAAGACAACCTAAAATAAATGTTACATTATCTGAAAGCTTATTATTTCACCTTTTATATGACGCTTCAATCATATTTCTACGATTCCTACAAGAAAGTAAGAATTTTTTAAAGCCGACCATTTCGAAATTTCAAACTGAGAATACGGTATTTCCCATACTGCTGGCTGGTCATGGGCAACAAATATAGTCCTTCCTATTATCTATATCTACAGTATAAATTTCATTAATTTATTTGTGAAAAAAAAGATAAAAATAAAAAACGGTTAAAATAGGCCAAAAAACTTGGGACAAAAAAAAACTTGTTTTTCCTGATATCCAGTCAAAAATAATTTAAGAACTATATATTCTATAAGTTTGAGATTTTTTGAACGCTACGAAAAACTGCTAAAAATAAAAACTCACCCAAAAAAAGTAGGTGTTTTTAAGAACTTTATATTTTGAAACACAGAGACTTAAGATAAAATCCGGAATAAACCCCTAATCTTTTTTTTTTATTATCTTTTGAATGGCATTTTTCAAATTATCAAAACAAAATTCCCCTATCTACATATAATCACTATTTTGTCAAAGGTCTACTTCATGTTTTAGTTTAAAAAAAATATTTATATCTTCGTTTTGAACATTTTTAAAATTTGTTTAATACCATTGGTAGCCTAACAATAAATTTATCTTTTGATTAAAAAAAATTCAATTTCTTACAACATTGCGTTTAGAAAATAGCCACTTTTATGCAATTTTTTTTGCCCCCATTTACACTATTAAATGTTAGAATTTTTAAAAATCCTTCATCAGTATTTAACTTTAGGTTATAGTCTTTCAAATAAGCTATAGAAAATGTTTGTATCTAAAAAAGTTTGTTTTTAATTTTAAGTTGAAATTTTTGCCGCACTGCTAAAAATTACAGGTGCAACGGGGGAAAATGGCGTCACTTTTTCGTGGAAGTTGGTTTTATTTGTTTACCTGAATGTACAGGCCTGTTGATTTTGAACTCATATCTGATTCAAAACCAGTTTCGAGACTTTAATCAAAAGATATCAGCCTTTGATTAAACTTAAAGTTTTCAGTTATGAATAGAGCTTAAAGAGGCCTTCCTTTTTATGTCTCACTCAATGGATTTGAGGAAGAAATGTTCAGTTATCTTGAACACAATTTTGGATCTTTTTTGACAATTTGATTGCAATCTAACTGACTGGCATCCGGAAATTCTATTTCCAATTTTCCATTTCTTCTTTGAGTTGGTAGGTATATTGAATTTGTTCATATATTATTTCAAATACTTACTTTTAATTATGATCTTCACCTTTAACACATTTAAAGTTCAATCAAAATTACTTTGTTTACAAAACATAACCCAAAAACATCAACATCTCAAGGCTGCTATCTTCTCATTTTATTTTTTTTCAAAACTAGACTTCTCCTTTTATCAATAAATCTTCTTTCTTATTTAGATTAATTAATTCATAACTGGCATTTATCTGTCTTAACAAACTAATTCGACGAATTTAATTTTATTTGTTTAACAAATCACACATCTTTCATGCAAATGGCCTTCAATTTGGCCAATAACTTTTTAACCAAAAGTGCTCTTCTTATTTTTCGTATTATGAAGAATGCTCTTAATTCGTCTGCCGATTGTTACTGTTTTTGTTGTGTTGACTCATTAGTCAGCTACTGATGCTGCTACAGCATCTTCATAGCTCACGAATCACGATCGATGCGTCGCGTCTTCGCCGCCAACGTCGTTTATCGTTGTTGATGGAAAATCCAAAGCAAATCTTGAGAACTAACAAGTATAATATAGTGAAGGAATCAATCGTGCAACAACCTCACTCATTATTAAGTCATTATTCTGCACGGCGCGGCGCTCTGGGAGCGATGTAGTGATGGCGATGGGGCTGTTGTCAAGATGGCTTTCAAATCGCTTCAAATTAATTGCAGCCTTCGATGGTATTTGTGTTTTTGTTGTTGGCTGTTAATAGTGGCAACACGTCACATCAAAGTCAAAAGCATTTAAATCTGTCTCACTAATAGTCACAAATTTTAAAAGAAATCAAATGGAAATCATTTTAAGTATGGAACAAACTTTGAAGGTTGATTAAATGCTGAAGAGACTTTAGAGTCGTTCACCTCTAATAGACTGCAAGGTAGATTGATTTTGCATAATAAATTTTTAATTTAAACATCAAAATAAGACTTTGACAAAATCTTTTAAGTTTTAAAGACAAATTGATTTAATAATTCATCTAAATTTTATGACAAATGTACACTTTTACAAGTTTTTATCTATTTTTAGAATTGATTCAAAAATTGTTCCTGATTTTTTTTTGTTTTCGTCATTAATACAATTATTCAAATTTTTTTCGCAAAATCCCACTCATCTCATTTGACAATATGTCAAAATATCATTTCCTTGTTCCATGTCCATAAAAAAAAATAAATCTTATGTAGCGGCGCACTCAATTAAATTTAAACATTATAAGCTCCTCCAAATTTACATTGGCAGCAATTATTCATAATGTTGTGGTTGTCTGGCATCAAATCGTCTTAGCTCAATGGTTTTTTTTTTAATCATGCCAAATATAAATAATTCACTTTATTAAATTAAATTTCAGAAGAATATTGAAATTTGATCCAGACAATGTGCTATCCCACACACGATTACTTGCGCGCATGGAATCATTTATTAAACATAATTCTAGCTTTTATATTATTATTTCTGACAACAAGGAAAAAAATCTTTAATTTCTGTACAAAATTTCAATTTATCAAAGTTTTTGTTATAATTATGCATTTATTAAACTTTAAACACAAAAAATTAAAAATTAATATTATAACTGGTCATTTAAATTCTAACATAACACAAATTTAAATAAAATAATTTAAAACAATTCTGACTCTTGAGCTTCTTGTTGTATTAAAGATATTCATCAATTGCGATATATAGGTATATTATAAGTCTGTTTGTCTGCCTGACTGGACTTACTTTCTCATAAATTATATTACCGATTTCAACGAACATTTCAACAAAAAAAAAAAAAAATGTTTTTAACTGTAAAATTATAATTAAACATTTATGTAATTTTATTTTTCTTAAAACAACAACAGACCAGTGCAAATAATTTTTGAAAAACAATAAATTTTTAGCAGCAGTATTTTTCCAAGTTCAAAATACGATATCTCAAAAACTTTCACGTTAAAGCCATTTGAATGTCAAAGGCCATTAGAAAAGTATAATTTGTTTTTTTACTTAAAAATCGATCTTAAAAATCGTTTTTTTTTTTTTTCAATTTTTCTCAATATTTTATATAATAAAAGTGTAGTTTTTCTACATAGTCTGAAATAAAAAATTTTAATCTAAATAACGGCATTACGAAATTTTCAAAAACCAAAAATTTTTTCGGTAACTTTTTAATTGAAAAATAGGCTATTTTTCATACATATTAAATTAGTCAGTAATCCAAAAATTAATTTTTGCTCAAAAACATTTATAAAATAGGTAACAAGCATAATAAAGTAATTTTATACCAGGTTTTGTTAAAATCCAACCATTTTTGTAAAAGATAAAAACAAAAACCAAAAAAAAGTATTTTTGCATTTTTTTTCAATATTTTTGAGGTTACATAAAAAATGGTTTGACTAAAAGTTGTAGACCTTTTTACTATCTATAACTTTTTTATTTTACATTTTTCGACAGAAATCGTAAGAAACCGCGATTTTTGCACCCACCCCATTTATTCGCCCATCCTCCCACTTTTCCCCAATGTTTTTTGTGGACAATTTATTTTTCCTCTTTCATATATCGACGGTTAAGCTTCATAACCTCGTAAGTGGTTTTTGCCTGTTTTTCAGAAATCAAAAAAAACCTCTTAAAACAATTTAAAAAAATGAAAGAAATAACAAAATGATGGATTTGAAATATTAAACAAACAATTTTTTTATTTCTTTTATTTTTCAAAAATTGTTTTGAGAAGTTTTTTTCAATTACTAAAAAATAGACAAAAACGACTTACGAGGTTATGAAGTTTAACTGTCGATATATACCATTTATCCTAAATTTTTCCACCACCCTTATGCTGCTATAATAATATTTTCAACTTTTGCCCTTCGTAAACCGGATTGTCTCTGGTCTATAAATACATAAGTCGTTAATTGAAAAATGTACCCATTCATTTTTTATCGTTCAATAAATGTACTTAAATTAAGATTCTCGTATAAAAATATTCGTTCTTGTTGATTCTCATGAATTGGTATACCAAGTTCCCATGCTAGGTGGGAATCCACTTCTCTAAGGGTTGGATGTTTTAAAGTCTTAAAAAAATAAGGCTCTTGTTTTAAATCAAAAAGTATGAAAGAAAGAAATTCTAGAGACATAGGGCTATTGATCTGTGAAATATTTATTTCAAAAGTTCCTTTAATTGCTGAGAAAAAGCTTCTCAAAATTCATAATAATGCACAAATTTCAAAAGGGACTTGACTTATTATTATTCTGATCGTCTTAAATGTTTGTTTATATTTTATAACATTTAGTCAATAGACGTGTTTTATTTTCCCTGTGATCCAAATCAGATCATTGTATTTATTTGCGTTATAATAACAAAACAAAATTCATACTTTTGTTGTAAAGCAAGAGGATAATAAAACCCGGCTATTATAATCAATCAATTTATCTTGGTTAATTTTCAGTCAATTGTAATTGGACTTCTCCTTTAATGGAAAAGGTCCTGGAATACGTCATTTGTATTTCCTCGGATGGTTTGTTAATGAGAGAGTTGCTTTACAACATAAGAAAAAATGTTAAGTTTTTAATTATGAACCAATTCATTGTATGCATTTATGACAAGCTAAAAAAAATTCAGATCACATCATAAAATTGGAATTTCACAAAAAAAAAAAAAAATAATAGGTAACAAAACAGAAATATACTTTTTTAACTCAAACTTCACTCAAACTTTTGGCTCAAAATCATTGTTTTGGCAGATGTGCGTTGGAATGGAATGTTCAACATTCCAGAAAATTGATTTATTCCTAGCACGTAAACTCTAGTGTGTTGCATCTGTTCAAGTCCAACTACAAGACAGACACGCAGAGAATGTTTAGGAGTACAAAAAAGAAAACAAAATTGTTGTTAAAATAAATTAACTCGAAATGATACTCAATTAGACTTTAACTGTTTTCTTTTGTTTTGATTTCACACATATGGCACACAATATAACTGATGTTGGTCTTCAAAGTCAATTTTTGTTTCCCATTTGAAGAGTATCTTATATGAAATTCGCAAATATGTATATGTATATTGAAGACATACCCGTTGTTGTGCAATTGATGAGTATTTTTTTCCTTTTTTTTTAGTAATTTTGAATCATCTGTCAAAATCTTAATCGATTTTTGATGAAAAAGGCTTCGAATGCTTTGATGTATAACCTTTCAACTCTAATTCATCAGTGGTGACTGGTGAGCATAAGAAATTATAATCTTGCGGTTTTTTTTAGCGAACATTTCCGTTCCTTAACCAATCCTTAACCTCGATGATCATTTGAAGGTTTGTTCTACAAAACAATACAAGAATGTCGAACAAAGCCAAGAAGTTTGGCTTCAAGGTAAATAAAAATGTTTAAAAATAAAGACACAAAGTTCATGGTTATACATTTTATTTTACCTTTCAACTGTGTTACGCTCTTTTAATAAAAACCTTAAATAGAACGAACAATTTTTTGTACGAATTTTTTTACTTTTTATCAGGCTCAAGATCCTTGAGCCTTCTTTTTACAATTACATGACCAAATTGCATTTAATAGATTTTATTTTACTATGTTCACTTATATAAGAAATAATATGTGATGTACTAAATTATTTTTGTGTTCGAAAAAAAAAGACTTATTGAGTTCCGATTCGGATTACTAAAGTTTACCAAAGTTGAAATCGATAGCCATGAAAATTGTGTGTGTGAACTTCTTCAATGACAATGATACAGTATTAAATTTTAATTATTCTATCAATCAACTCATGTTTGTGATAATGAATTTGCATATCAAATGAATTTAAAACAGCGTCAAAATGAAACATTATTAAACAATAAAAAAAATCATATTTCTTAAACATCTTCAATCAAATGCCATTTATATATTGTTTTTAGCCACCTTGTTATGACATCTTTGGACAGATAAATATTTTTCATTAACTTAAATTTAGCTAACATAAATTGGTATTTATTTTAATGAAAATAAAAAAAAAAAAACAAAACTTGCAAATCCATTGTTGATTTAAATTTGTTAAGTTCAATTTTAGATTGGATTAATTTAATTAACAAAAATAAAAGTGAATAGAAGATTTTGAAAAAAAAGAAATTAATATTATTAAGATATCTTTTTGGACTTTTCTTTCGATTTTTTTAGAATAAAAATCATTTCCCTTATTGAATTTAGAAGACGTGAATTTAAGACGTGAAACGATAACAGCCTCAAAAATATGATACTGTGTCCCTTTAATAAACTTTTATTCTAGTAATGTAGAAAAAAAAGAGAAAACAAAAAATAGTCTCATTTCCGACATGGGAAACAAACCCAGCTCGACTTTTTAAATTTTAAAAACATTTTCAAAAACTTTTGTTCGTTTTTGAGTGTTTTTTAATACTTTTTTAATTTATTTTATTTAATAAAAAGCATTATATGGATATAATGCTTTTTATTAAATAAAATAAAGTAAAAAAGTATTAAAAAACACTCAAAAACGAACAAAAGTTTTTGAAAAAAAAAAAAATTGATAAACAGGAAAACGTTGTGATATGTAGCTGTGAGTTGCAAATTGTAAAAATCACAATAAAAAAAAAATGAATTTGAAATTAAAAAAAAAAATATTTATTGCATATAAAAAATTTTTCATGAAAAAAACTTTTACGCAAACACAAATATTTTGCATAAAAAAATGTTGGTCCAAATTAAAATTTTTTTTATAACAAATAAATTCAAATTTCTGCATTGAAAGCCTGTCACCCTCCAGTTTTGAGTAGGAGTAAAATGCAAAAAACTCAAAAAAAGGAAGTTTTTTGCCTTTTTTGGGGTCTTTTTTACATTTTTCTCAAAACTGGAGGGTGACCGGGCAAAACGGACTTAAAATTCGGATTCAGCAGGTCCAAAAACATATAGAAAGATGGGTCTTGTTCCTGGTACATACAACTTTTTTTTTGGTGTGCTGGCACTGTCGCGAAATGTCGCTTTCATCCCCGGCACACAAAAAAAAAGTTCCATGTACCAGACATATCTTTCTATATGTTTTTGGACCCGCTGACTTCGAATTTTAAGTCCGTTTTGCCCGAACACCCTTCAATTTTGAGAAAAATGCAAAAAAATCCAAAAAAGTCATACAAATCCAAACAAAATGCAGTCACAGCTCAAAACTGGAGGGTGACCGGGCCAAACGGACTTGAAATTCGGATTCAGCGTGCCTAAAAACATATAGAAACATAGGTCTGGTTCCTGGTACATGACACTTTTTTTATTTTGTGTGCCGGTGTAATCTTACTCAAGAGATTTCAGTATCACATAAAAAATTCTTTTTTAAGTTCTGAGTTCTTGGGGGGGGGGGGTCATGACCCCATGACTCCCCCCTTGTATACGCCGTTGATCTTGTTTCAAATCACTACGATACTAACAAAGTTTTCACTTCAAAAAATTACCATTAAAAAGCTTATAAAATTTTCTGAAGAATAAAGCCATACTTAAATTTTTATAATGCACAAAAAGTATAAAAATAATTTATTGAAAACAATCATTCTCACGCTATTAAATGCATTTTTTCCCTAACAACCTATAAAAAATTTTATACCATCTGAAAGCTTATTGTTTCACCTTTCATATGACGTATCAATCTCATTTCAAAGATGCCTACAAGAGAAGTTAGAATTTTAAAGTCAACCATGTCGAATTTACAGACTGAGATTACGGTACTTCCTACACTGGTGGCTGGTCATCGGCAACAGATCTCCACAGGTGTTTTGAGGTATTTTTCAATTTTTTAATTTAAGATTGTGTAACTTGTAGAGCACGTACCGTTATGTGTGATATATCAAATAAAAGGTTATGTTATCAGCATGCGTATTAAAGTTAAATCAAATTTGTATGTGCACTAGATCAAAAGATATAACGTGTGTAGGAAAAGAATATCTTTTTACCGTTATCTCAGAATTTTGAATATGAAATTAAATGAAATTCTGTACAATTACAATCTATTTAATTACCTATCTACAGTGCAAATTTAATTCATCTATCTATTAAAACAAAAAAGTTATAACAAGTTGAATTCGTGTCGCGTTTTCGTTTCATCTTGTTTCAAATCACTACGATACTGAAGAAGTTTTCACTTCAAAAAAAATTTTCTTGTGTTATTCTTATGGGGATATGGGGTAATAAAAAATTTCGATGTGCGATTTTTTTTTTTGAAACGCCCTAGTGTACATTAAATATTTTTTTTTAAATATTTGTCGAATTTCATACAATATTTAGTTTTGTAGATATCCTGGATGAACATTTAATGATTGTTGTTTTTTATTCTTTGATATCCTTAAAATGGGATAAAATGTAGCCAAATCAATTTGTAAAAAAAAATGCGTCATATTACAAATTCATTTCAATATACATTATTTGTAAATAGAATGCATTATTACCATTGGTGGTTTTTCTTGTACTTAGTTTTTAATAAATTGTTATAGAATTCTTGTCCAGACTTTGTAAGTGATATCAATTAATTTTCATAAAAATCAATTTAAAATTGAAAAAAAAATATTAATAGATCAATTTATCTAAACACCATTATCCGTTATACATTTGAATATCCCATAAGAAATAAACATAATTGCAATATGCAAAACATAAATAAATGTTAAATATTAATAGATTCTAGACAGTTTGCACTTTATTTGACTTTTGATTTGTTTTTTCCTAACTAATCGCTGCAGTTAGTTCAAAATTTGTAATTTATTAATGATTTCGATACATCACTCTTCTATTTAATACAAACTTGTTCGATTTGCATTTAACATCCTGATAATGTCAAAAGTTAATTTTCTAACTCCAGACAATGATACAGACATTTGCATTATAAACATCGCAACAATCTAAATTTGACGGAAGAGCATTTGTCATTTTGGTGTGTGCGACAATATACAATACACACGATTACGACATCTTTTTATTATTAACTGATCTTATTTCAATTTTAATTTATTCGATTTGTATATATGATTTGACATTATGAGCTCTGACAGATTATTGAGTGTATATTGTGTGTTGTATGTTGTGACAGTTAAGTTAACATATAAGCTGTCAAATTTAATACATTTTTATTTTACTTTTGTTTGATGAAGTGTGTTAGAGATTTGATGAGAAATATAAGAATTTTATTATGAAAAAGTGTAACAAATGGTATTGGTAAAAATAAATGAATAGAATTTTATATTATTTTTCTTACACCGGATACAAGATTATAAAAAAAAACAAACGAATAATTTCTGTTTGAAATTTAAAAGTTTTTGAAGAATATAACACCACTTCCTTTGGATAACTTTAACCATTTTTTTTTATCCTTTTCAAGTTCCAATAAAAAACTATGGTTGTCCAGAATCCTTCAATAAATTTCAATTTATTTTCTAAGAGATGAGTTGCGCAATTTTTAAAATTTAAATAAAAAATAGAAAATTACATCACTAAAGCGACAAACATTTTGCATTGTATAAGATAAAACAAAAATAAAAACTCAAAATGAACAAAAAACAAACCCAAGCAATTTTTGAGTGTCCATGCAGAATTAGAAACATTTGCAATCCTCACTTAATAAAAAATAATTAATGGAAGATCGTTAAAAATATCCAATTAATTAATTTTTTTAAATTAGACAACAATAAGCCACGCCAAGCAATATTAGCCCAGACTCAACTTGTCAATGGTTTGATTAATATCATAATTAAAAACCAACTTCTATGGCAAAAAAAAAAACTTTCCCATGCAATGCCTTATGAATTTCGATATAGACGGAGTCGCACCCATGCATGTTTAATTAATTCAAAGCTCTACAAAACTTCACCTTTGATAAAACTAACATTAATTTGCTTCATGTGACATAAGCTTTTATAATAATACAAAAAGAAAAAAAGAAACAAAATAAATTACGAATGCTCAAAATGATTTCATTTCTTATGCGTTTTTTTTGTTTTGAATATGTACATGAATCATAAAGATTCAAGATCACGATTTTTAAATTCTCAATTTTAGTTTTAACATTAGTTTAAACAAAAGGAAATACAATATGAAATATAACACTTTGATTGAATTTTAATTATTAATATCCATAAGTTTAACACTTTTTGTAGTTTTTTTTTTTTTTAGTCTCATGTTTCCTACTAATCATTGTCATTTATGCGAATTCATTCAAAGCAAGTTAAGTTGCTTTATTGGTCAAGACCTTCAGGACCATTTAAATTTTTATTTGTGACTATTGTATTTTTTTTTGAAAAAAAACCTGTCTGGGGTATATCATAACACAATCGTTAAACTAATTTCAAATTTGCCTTAAGCATATCTTAATTTCAAATAAAATTTCCATAAACAAAAAAATCATTTCAAGTAGCTGACAAGAGTATATCTTTTAACACAATTGCAAAATTCATAGACAGAAATAAACATACACAAATATTTGAATTCTATTGAAATAAAATCTCCTTGACTTAAGTATACAAAACATTAACAATACCTTAAAATTAGGATGCCAAAATAGTGCAGAAACTAAATAAAAATAAAAAAATAAATAACAGCAAAGTTTGCAGCTCAAATCTTTTGTTTTGTATTTGTTTGCAATTTAATTTTTATTTTATCTTATTGTATGTTTTTTTTTTCAATGTTTTACCATATAAAATTAGCTTAAACTTGTTTATGTGTGCTATGGAAAAATAAATGAGTTTTATCCAAAAAAAAAAAAAACAGTTTGCTTAATAAAGACATAAGTCATCACCAGCTGCAGTTGGGAAAATTAATAAAATGTTTTTATGGATCAGTTTATTGCGTTTGAATGTTTTCGATTTTCGAAAAAATAAAAGATTGATTAAATCATCGTTTGAAACACCAAAAAGAAATCACTTTTTGAACTCTATTTAGGATTGAAACCCAAAAGTTTGTTTGAAATCTAGGTTCTGATTTATTTACAATCGAAGTCTTCTTTCTTAAACTCGAAAGCAGATATGTATTATCTTCGAAAAAAGTATCGAAACAAATTATGTATTTTGGTCAAAAATTATAATTTTTTTTTTTGATTTTCGAAAAAATCCAAGGTTAACCCCTGGCCGAAAAAAATGCATTTCAAAAAATTTCGCCCAAAATCATCGAGTGAGACATCAAAGGAAAGATCTTTTTAAGCTCTATTCGTGACTGAAACCCAAGAGTTTCTTTAAGGTCTTTTTGTGGAGTTATTTGTATCCGAAGGATTCATTCTTAAGTTTGAAGAAGATATCTTCGATAAAAGTCTCGAAACAAGTTTTGGTTTGAAGATATGAGTTCAGGCCTTGAGATTTTCGAAAAAATTCAAAGTTAACTATTTACCGAAAAAAAATCCATTTAAAAAATGTACTCCCAAAATCATCGGGTAAGACTTCAAAAGAAAAGTATTTTAAAGATTAATTTGTGACTGAAAACCAAACGTTTTTTTTTAAGTCTGGGTGCTCAGTTATTTGCAATTGAGATATAATTTTTCCTACTTTCGAAAGCAGATATCTTCGAAAAAAAGTCTTGAAAGAAGTTTTGGATTACAGACATAAAATTTATTTTTATGTGGGTTTTCAAAAAAATTCAAGGTTAACCTCTTGCCGAAAAAAATGCATTTTAAAAAATGTCTCCCAATTCGAATAAGACATCAGAAGAACATTTTTAAGCTCTATTCCCGCATTAAACCTAAAATTTTATTTGAGGTCTGGGTGCCGCTGTGTTATTTGCTATCAATGCTCCCAACATCCGTCAATAATTACAACTATTTGAATACCTTAAATAATATCTAAGTTATCTGAACAAATTTATCGATAAAAAAAATTAAAACGATTACCAAAATAAAAGAGTTCGCTACTCAGCTCTTTTGTTTCATACTAAATTCTACCAATTATGTTTGATTTGTTTTCATTCAAATAATTTCTTTTGCTATTATTCAACTTTTATTTACAATTTTATATTTCAATTTATTTTATCTCTTCCTAATCAATTCCCATTCGCCGTTAAATACCATAAAGTAACACAAATTATGGTAATTAGCAAAAATTTTTGTTAGAAAAAAAAAAAAAAAAATAGACAACCACCTCTAATGCACCACGGGACGAGTATTTCTCAACTCAATAAATAAAAAAAATTAAAAAAAAAAAACAAAACAAACAAGAAAACAAGAAAAAGAAACAAAAATTCGATTAAAATTCAGGAAAAAGAAGTTGAATAAAAACAACAAAAAATCAAATGCAAATGTCTTAAGAGATTTTAAAGTTTGAAAAAAAAAGAGTTTCTCTTCGATGGAATTAATTTTTTCTTTCAAGAGAAGAATCAAATAAACAAGTGAAACCAAAAATTTTAAAGTTTTCTTGCCAATACACGCATACACTTGCACAACCAGTAGCTTTAACATTTTTAAGCCATGGTTCAAAAGTGGTATACTGAAGTTTTCTTTTCTTCTGTATAGCAGTTTACCACCATCAACTTTTGCTCAACTGCACCTTCTCAAGCTAAAACCACCCAGACAAACCAACCAACCAACCGACCAACTTACGTACAAAAAACAACAACAACAAAGATAACTTCGACAACCAAAGTGTGTTGTCTTACCATCGATTTCCTCCTACCACTCAACTAAAGTTTAGTTGAGTCGCGAAAGTCGTCGAGTACGCTGGTTTCTCCCGAAAATTTTTCAATTTTCAACCTTTGAATCCAGGTGCTGCTCTCTTTCTTTAAAAAAAAATTTTTTGTGGTAGATAAAATATATATATATTTTTTTGAATTTAAAAATATTTCGAATTTAATAAATTTAAACAAAAAATCTAGTTTTTACCATACAACTAAAAAAAAAAAAAAAAACAAAGAAGAGAGTTAGACGATGGTTAGTTGACCATCTAATTAATTCTTTTTGACTATTGTGAGATTATTGAAAATTAAAAAAAAAAAAATATTGCACACAATATGAATGTGATCGCGTATTGCAGCAGCTAAAATTATTATCCATGACAGTCTTCAGTTAAAATTCAATTAATATTCATTGGCTATAGTGATCTTGTAATTTAAATATTTAGACGTCGTGATTTTATTCGTTTGTCGTTCCGTTCCGCAATAAATCGATTTTTCTTTAATTTTTTATTTTTAATATCTTGTGCACGTTGTAAAATTGTTGTTGTGAAAGTAACAAAAAATTATTATATTATTTATAATTATATTTGTGTAGCAAACACACACAGTTGCAAGCAGTTAAAAATACAAAAAAAAAAAAATAAACAACGAATAGAAAGCGTTTAACCATCATCATCGTCGTCCAGCAAAGAAAAAGCGAAGAAGTAAAAAAAAAATAACACAAAAAAGTGAAATTATAAAAAGATTGCAAAAGAAAATATATACAAACAAAAATTCAATTCGATTCGTTAATAAAATATTAAACAAAAAAAAAAACATAAAAAATTTTATGTACTCTCCACTGCCATCACTATCATCATCGTTTTAAACTAATTTTTATTATTTTGATAATTCGCATTCGCTAAGTGGTTGTATAAATTTGTTGACTTTTAACATTTGAGAAGACAACGGGATCCCCCTCCCCTAACAGCAGGATATCCTTTAAACGTATAAAAAATATAAAATTTTGGGAATAAGACCACAAAAATTCTGAGGTAAGTCTTAACAAGGTCATTTGATTTTTTTTAATTGTTATATCTTGGACATTATCCTAAAAACAGTTTGAATGTAACGGTAAAACCACCCTAAATGGCAAACTTTATGAAATTAATATTTTTTTTTTAACTTCTGTCAAGAAAGAGGGAATGAAGACAGAAAAAAAACGATATTTAAAAATACAGTTTGTATACCAAATAAGGAATAAGTAAGTTTGTAAGAAGACGTGTGTGGTGTTTTGTTATAGGTGGTGTGGATATGGCGAGTGCTTGTTTTTGTGGGCGGTTTTGGCAGGTTAGAGAAGGTGGGTGAATTATCAACTCAGACAAATGAGGAATTATTATTACCTAACTATTTTTTTTTTTTTTTTTTTACACAAAACATGATTTTTGTTCTGTGTGTGGTTTAAGTTGTTAATTTATTTATTTTTTTTTTAATTTCCATTTTGTTGAGGTATTCTTACATTTTTTTTTTGTTTTGTTTTATGTTTTTTTTTTTTTCATTCATTCTGTTAAGATATTATATTGTAAATGCATTGCGTAAGAGTATTTCCTCTGGCGCGTAATGAGTCAAGGTGTCTTCTTGGTGGAAATTGATGAATGTAGCTTCTTTTTTTTTTATAATTCTTCGATGTGTGCAAGCAATTTTTGTAGGGATTTTTAAGTATAATTTTGTATCTTTTCATATTCGAGGTTGAAGAAAAAAAAAAAATTAACTGAATGAGAGAAACATTTATTATAAGATTGGGGGATTGAGGTTATAGCAAATACGTGTGAGTGTATAGAAGATGATGCACATTTTTTTTGTAATTTAATGAAGATGAAGAGGTTTTTTATGTGTTTTTTTTGCAGATTTGTGAGTCATTTGGTGTTGTGTATGTTGAGACAAATTGGCGTATGAATTGAGTTTTTCGCCTCACTTAAAAATGGGCTGTTTAAAATGAATCAATAAAATGATTGAGATAAGCAAATTTCAAGTATGCCTAACTAATCAAAGAAAGTTATATAACTGTTCACTAATACATATTGTATTAATATTAAAACTATTAAACTTATGAAAAGATTCTGCTATAGTTTTAAACTCATTAACTGCAGTAAGAATTTGCAGCAGCCGTTATACATATTATCGGTTAAGGGCTTTTTTCACGAAATCTGATTTTCTTCAAACTACTTCAATATTCGTTGACTACTTGAACAACTAAAACTCAAGTAAAAACATAACAAAAAAAAAAAAAAAAAAAAACAAAACAAACAAACAAACACAATTTCCATCCAGCTATACTTAAATGAAAGACAATAAAGTACTTTGAACAAAGTCCTTGGGACAGTCTTTATTTTTTACTATTTTTTGTCTCTGTAAAACTGGCACATTTTAAATTTAAAAAAAAAATCAATTTCCATCACATATAATTTGATTTAACTTGGAAAAACATTGGAATGTACATAAACTTCTTATACCTAAGTAAAAGTGATTATTAAGTTCCCAATGTTTTTATAAATCATAAAGGTTTTCGTTGAAATGCATATTAAGGTTTTTAAAATCCATTTTTGAGCGAGTTATTTGCTTCCCCCGACTGTAATTTTTTTAAATTATTATTTTTAATTTATACCTACATCACACTGAAGGTCAAATTTAATATAGTTCTGATTAATTGGAACAGCTATTTATTATAATGGCCCAAAAAATGTCGGACACTAGTAAAGAACCAAGTTTAAAAAAAAGTTAACAATTTCAATATTTTTGGAAATACCCGAAAAACTTTAAACTATAACATTTCTTAACATTAAAATAATTAGTGACAAGGTTAGGAGCGGAATAAAAATGTTTTCAAATGCAATTTTGTTTAACAAAATCGATACATTCTTTGGGTGAAAGAATCGTAAAAATAAATTTAACAAACAAAACAAGAAACAAACAGATAGCTCAAATAAAGGAGCTTATCAAAACTTCAGAAGGACTTTATTTAGCTAATACGATGGTCTAACCATTACTTTGAGTTACCCTTTATTTTTATCAATTTTTTTTTCTGAAGGTTTTCCCAATTAAAAAAACAAAACGTTCGGCTTACAAGAACAAATTTGAATAATGTTAACATTATACTGGCTATAAAATTGTTTTGCTTTTACAAGCCTTAAATCAGTTCTATGCCATACATTATTTTGATTTTTTTTTAATTTTGAAATATTTAATTATTTTTTATTAGATAGCATTTTTCAGAATTATTTCCAATTTTTAGTGTCCTGACGAATATCAAAAAAATTATTGATTGAAAATGATTTTTTCTAATAATTTTGTACAGAAATTGATGTCTGTTTATTGAAATAAAATTTATTTTGAAAAAAATATATTTTTTATGGGCACAACAGAAGATAATATTATTGTTTTCTAGCTTGTCTTGTTTGCACATTTTTGTTTAACCTGCTTTACATTAAAACCTGAATAGCAACTATTTTGGGTTTTATTGATCAAAAATTTAAACACTGAATTTCCTTAAATTATCAAAATGAAACTATTCAATTTGCAAAAGTAACTTAAAAAAAATTGATTGAATAAAATCTTCGAAACAAACAAAAACGGAGTTAGTAAAAAGCAGAGCTATTGTTTATAATAAAACCAGGCAAATGAATTAAAACCACAACTTTATTTAAATACTGTAGATATAGGACAGTTACAAAAAAAAAAAAAACTAGACAGAAATGCTAAGTTGAGTTATTTATATTTTCACAAAACAAAACTTGCAAATTGGCCAATTTAATAAAAGAAGATAATAGTTTGGCAAAAAGCTTCAAATGTAGAATGTAGATGTATTCTTCAAGCTAAAAAGATCAAATATATAATTTATCTTGAAACTCAAAGTTACCATAAATTACTGCTAAAACACGTAAAAGAAACATTTTGCTCTCCTAAAGAGTAAATCCAAATGTTTTAAAATGAACTGATTTTTTCACTCTTGCATATTATGTGGCTTCAATTTCATATTCCGCTTAAAGCGAAAGAAAAATGCCGAGATGCTAACTATGTTCATTTTAAAAACATATTTAATAACTGATACTGAAAAAGTGTCCAACACAATCATGCTGAAGATGACTATCACGCATTTTACTCAAATTCTTCTCATCAACTTGCACGGACACGCCTAGAAGATTAATAGATGTAATTAATCAGTGCTCTGAGTATTGATTAACAGCTTGATTCTGAGAATATAGGCAAATTAGTAAGTAAATCTGAACTCTGACCTATGTATTCTTCACTTAAAAATAAATTAAAAAGATTTAAACCTAATACTACTTTTGTAGTAAGACATAATCATGATATACGCCATTTGACCCGATTTTTAACGATTTTAAAAAGAGTTTGAATTTAAAACAATAATAACAAAGTACTCATTCCAAATATTTCAAAGTATAAGGATATAAAACGCATTTAATATTCCTTACTAACTATTGCTCCTGAGTAAGCAAAAATTTAAAGTCTTTTAAGAACGACGAAAGTCCGGAAAGACACTTTTCGACAAAATTTTGTTTTTACAAAATGTTTACCCAATCATACGGCCTTTTAGATATTAAGCGGCACATTTCAAATGTTTTTTTTTTTTGCTATCGTTGTCTACCGCTTACATTTATATTCTTAGGTGTAGTAAAAACCACCCAAAATAATAATAAAACATTAATGTTCCAAATAGTCATTAAAATATTTCCTCCCCAAATCACGATATATATGCTCCCAAAACTATCTACCACCATGCCTTCAATAATATGATGACCCTCTTTATTGACTTCTTTTCATTTTTTTTATTACCACTGAAAATGCATTACACGATTTTTTTGAAAGTGCATTAAAATATTCTCTCTTTGACTTCGACGAGTATAATCGTTGTCATCGATGCACATGAATTTCTTGTCACGTAATTCTTATTAATAATCGTATACGCTCTCACAAATCGGTTATTGTTTTTTTTTTTTATATGAATGAAAAAACAAAATAAAAACAACAACAAAATACTCATATCATAAAAAATAATAATAATATTTATTACATTGAGTAAAAAAAAAAACAAAATCAATATACGAGTTAGTATACCTTTATACTTTTATAAGTGAAGCGGTTTATGAAGACGCTTCCGAGCGTATAGTACATATTTATATTTGTCTGTAATGTTTAGGGTCAATCACCGATACGTGTTGGCGTGTTCAATGTTCACTTCTTCGAATGGGCGGACTATCTCTCTTTCTTTAGATTTACATACTCAACTCATACATATATGAGAGTTCCCTTTTGTTGTACCCCAAACAAAGTCCGAAAGCCACGAAGTGCATTTTTTTTTTTTACTAAAGTACGTGCTGCTGATTCATTTGAAATAGAAAATTTTGTTTGAAATGACAGTTTGTGTGGTGGAAATTGACATTCAACCTACGGAAGGAAAAAACAAAAATATTTTAGGATAAATGCATTGGAATGGTAAGATATTGATGGAAAAAAATAGTATTTGAAGTCTGTGGAATCTATCATTATTCAAATGGAGCCCAACGCTATGAAAGGATCACAGAAGATACTTCTTTAATAAACATTTTTCAAAGTATGAGACTGGAATTTGAACAATTTAGTTTTATCTATTTGATTTGTTGTTTTGGCAAAACAGATAATATTAGTTTGTAGGTCGTAATTGCATATCTCAATGGTTTTAAACATTAGTCGTTTACTTATATATTCAGTGACCTTAAGTCATTTTTAAAATATTCAAAATTTTAAATCAATTTCTATTATTCTAATTCCAATATGCATTATAAATGCTCATATTAAAAAAAAAACAACACATTACCGTTATATTGGATAATCTCATATAATAAACTCGATTTATGATTTAAGCCATCACAATGACTTATGAATATGATTTTATCATGTAAAATCTAAAATCAGGTTCGCACCTCAAATCTTTTGTTTAGTTTCTCTTGTGATTGTCATCATTAGATTTATAGAATAAAAACCAGTTTAATCATATTTATAATTGAATTTTATGTCTTGATTAAAAAGCAATAATATTAATCAATGATGCATTATTCTTCTTATTGAAATCGTACTTGGAAGCGATTTTGTATCATAACGTAAAAGTAGGTGTACAAAAAATTAAAAAAAAAAATGAAATATCGAGTAAAAGCATTAGGTTAATAAAAACGATGCATTTAAGTGGTTATAAGATTATGAAACTACTAAAATACAATGAGTATAACACTAGTTTCGTGTAGAGTTGATCCCGAAACTCGAAAATCATATCAAAAAAATGTTTATAGATAACTATTCGAGACATGATTTTTCAAAGTTTTTTTGTCGATTTTTTTTTTAAAGAAAACTTAGTATTCGGGCTTTATCTTTAGCAATAAATGACCAATCTTAACAATATTAATGAATGCTGAATAAATAAGCAAAAAACACTAGCATAAATTTTCTGATTTCTAAAAAAATATAAAAATTAATGTAAAATTTTCAAATTCGGCTTGCTTTACAAGTTATAACAAATATTGCAAAAGGAATAAAAAGAGTCCAAATTTGTTGCCTTTTTTCGAAAATTTCCCTTAATAAAACACTTTTCTAAAAGAGTTTTCACACATTGGACATAAACTTTTAAGACATTCCCAAAAAATTATTCTAGTTATTATTTATTCAGCATTCAAGTCTTGCTTCTTTTGTTTAACTTAGTCATTTATTAATCAACATATCGTTGGCACAACACCAAAACCGCGAATCTGCATTTTTGGACATTTTCACTTAAATGCGTCATTTTACTTGTTATCGGTCCCTCTATTCACTGCGTTGATCCCAATCCTCCATCTGTTGTTTAGAAGCCTAAACTATCAATTTCCGTTGCACGAGTTTCCATAAGATTGCATGAGTTTCCAAAACTTTGAAGTCGTTTTTCTCAAAACTACAATTTTGCAGATTCGTGGTTTTGGCTTTGTGCCCACGATATATCCTGAACACTCGTATTAGTCCAGTCATTTTAGTTAAGGGTCAAAAGGTCACGAAAATTTTTTCGCAAATATCTCGACACCTATTGATCGGAGGTCATCTTCACAGGTTAATATAAAAATTGTTCATCGTCAAATTATCTGCCACATATGCCTGTAACATTTTTCAGTAAAATGAACCATTTTGGGAGAAGGTGAAGGTGGTTTAATTTGCTCAATTTTTGAGGTTTTTATCGAAGCAGCTTACATTTTTTTGGTCTTATTAACTTATTTTATTACGTAAATACAGATTAACTAAAAAATGTAAAAATGAACACACTGGGATAAAAAATAATATGCAAAAGGGGAAACCACGTTTTTTGTAAATTTTCTATGTTTTCTTTTTGGTACAATAAGCGCCTTCATTATTTAGAACACACTTTTTAAACATAGTTCAATTTTAGTTTTGAGCTTGATAAAACCTAAAATTACTGGACTATATGCTTGGAAAACCAACGACTAAATTGATTACATCTCCAAAAAGTATCCATTTTAAGTTATTAAAATGTAATTTCCAAGGTCAGGAGATGAAACTACGCATAAAATAATTAGCTGGTTTCTTTGCTAATTGCGAAACACCCTGTAAAAAAACCACTAAACAAAAATGTCTTAAAATAAATCCCCCAAACATGAATGAACTCAGTCAAAAACAATTTAGCATTTTGCGTTCATTACCCTTCCAATTTTTTTTTTAATATTCCTAAATTTCTCCTTTCATCTTCTAGAAAAATTAAAATTTTGTGTTTGCCAAAACCTTTCTCTTTGTATGTTTGCCATATTTTAGTCAAAGAAAACAAAAAAAAATTATCTAACTTATGAGTTAACATAATAAAAAAAAAGAAGAACAACAAAAGAAGATGAACACAAAATTCTTAGAGCGCCTTTGATTAATCATTAATATTTCATGTCGTTGACATCATGGCTTTGAAAGGAATTCCAACGGATCTTCTGCTTCAGGGTGTAACAGAAAACCACTCACTATGGAGCTATAAGTCAATAAAAAAAACTTCTAAACTTGATTTATGGTAGGCAAATTGTATTCTTATTTTGTAATGTATATTTACCAATCTAATACCGACATACAAAAAAATAACAATTGCGGATGGTAAATTTTAATTAAATACGCAAAATACTTGCATTTAAAATTCCTTTACCTCCTTTTATTGTTGAAATGAAATTGTGTATTTCTTTTGTTGCTCGTTTGTGGTTTAATTCCAATTTATTTGTAATTAGTAGATGGACAATGAGTTGGTAGATATTTTGCAATAATTAATCGTTCCTCCTTCAAGTTTTTTTTTTCTTTTTTTTTTTTTTTTGTTGATACATTCACTTGAATAATATGCTTTAGCTTGGCACTAAGCCGAAAAAATAGCAGCAATAAAAACGTATCTATCACATGCCACCTGCTTTCACATTTGCCACTCCATATCCCAATACCCATGGATACCATCAAATGTAATGAACTCAAAAAATAACTCACAGTTTATTGTTAGACAAGAAAAACGTACCCACTGCAGTGGGGTAGAGCAATGAACAATAATAACAAAAAAAAAAAATATATATATATAAAATTATGTATCTTTCAGTTGGTATGATGATGATATGGGGAAAATATATCTATCCAAAGCAATTATATGAATGTTTCGGCTATAGACTCTGATATCCGCGGTTCAGTTAGGAGAGAGTTTCTTTTTTTTTTTTTTCAACCAACTTGCTTGCTCTAATGCAACAAGTGGTGTAAATGTGCTGCTAAAGTGTAAAGACAAAAGAAAAATGGAAGAAAATAAAAAAAAAAAAAAAAAAAAAACGTTTTCATGAATCTAGCAAAAAAAAAAACATGAGCGAAAAAAAAATCAGAGCTCAACTATGTTGTGCACTTGCACTGCCAGATTTATTCAAGCGGAAAAAATTGTATCTATAATATGCTTTTTAAAGAGTTTTCACTTTGGCTTTAAAACGACCGAGTATAGGAGGGTATATTATAGGAGCAAAAAAACAAATATGGTATTCGCTCGGATTGACTTCCTCTCCCGTTGGTTGAAAGAAAATGTCGTATGGAAAGCCTGATTTTCACATACAAATGCGCTTGCTTAGAGATATATTTAAATGTGTATGAACAATTATTGAGTAATTTTTATATCAAAATCGAGTGTACGCACTTAAAGAGATTTATTGAAGCTAACGACTTGATGAAAGCAAAGAAAAAACAAAACATGTTTTTTTTTTTCTTCTCTCTTTTTTTTTTTGCTTCGACAGCAGTTTAGTTAGATGTGTGTAATTTTAAAGAATTTGTCGTTAATGAGTTGTCTGTGGGAGAAGTTATTACGTTTTTTATTCAAGTACAAAGTTATGTTAGAGGAAGTTTAAATTTGTAACAAACAAAAAAATAATACAAGCCAGGCATAGGAATGTGGAAAATCGCGTGTGCGTAAGGATACTTTCTCCACGAATATATATAATTAACATGGATCGTTGATGTGGAGCTTGTTGATTTTGTAATTTATTGTTGAAATGCTGTATTGTTGAAATAACATACCAATTTCAAGATTAAACGAGAACTTGATATGAATTTCACATAGGAAAACTCTAATTTGTGTGAATTTATAGGTGAAACAAAAGAGCTGAGAAACGAACTTGTTTTTTTTTCTGTTATGCAAACTTTGTCTTGAAAATTGCAAAATATTTATATTTTAGAAGAATGATTTCTAAAAGATGTCTTTTGGTCTTCTGGAGCTGCTTAAACGATCAAAAAAACATCAATAAGAAAAAAGAACGAAAAAACATTTCATTTATTTGTTTCCTTTTGTGCCTGAAATTCCAAGAAATTTGTTCTTCTGTTGATTAAAGGAAATAAAAAATAAATTTGCCGGTAAATTTTCAAAGGAAGAAGAATTTTAACGGTGGCACAAATATTGGATAAGCGAATTTTGTGTTTAAAAATAACAAATGACTCAGAGATAAATGGACCTAAATAGGAACCGTTTAAATGAGCAAAATATGAATAATTATCATAAAAAATCACCATGGATAATATAATCTTTTGAGATAATGAATATAAAATTTTTATTCACACTATTATGATATTTCTGGAAGAATTTGCAGGTATTCATTCATAACTATGATTCCTTTCAAAGATTATTATTTTTAGTGATGAAGATTTCTCACAATTTGTTAATTTAACAACAAAACCACTTTCAATAAATATTTTAGTAAAAAAAAGTAATTCAATGACAAATAATTAAATATAAGTTAAATTATTCAAACCGAAATATAACGGTTAAACAGGTTTTTAGTCTATAAATCTCTTTATGACACTTTAAGAAAAAATAAACAAAAGATCTGAGAAGCGAACTTGATTTTAGATTTTACATGTTCATCATATTCATATCATAACTATGGTATAAATTTATTAATAGAATTTATGAAATGACATAATCAAATATAACGGTTAATTTCTCCATATGCATTAATTAGATTTATTAACATATTGAAAAGATATGAAACACAAAATGAGGTAGAGAATGCGTTTTTGATGTGGAATTTTGAACTAAAAAAAGAGACAAAAGTGATTTGAAAAATTGAGGGGTCGAGGAATTAGGGTTAAAGCTCCGGGTTAGAGCATTGGTCAGTATGTATTTTTACACACTTAACTTCAATTAACAATAAAATAGAAAGAAATTCTCACTGCACTACTTTTCCTTATAAGATCTCATATACCTTTGTAATTGCGTATTACGTTTAGGTTATACTTATACTTCTTGACTCAAAATTATCTGTCGGCTCTTGACTATAAAGCCCTTTGTAATGAATTTAAATGTGCAATAATGCAATAAACAGTCTCAAATGTTTGCTCCAAAATTCGATAGAAACCACAAGAATTTTCTCATAACTTGTTTAATGTTTGTTATTTCAGCAGCAATCTTTTTTCCTCCATTACAAATGATTTGCCATTTGAGGTGATGTAACAATAAAGTCCACAGTAAAATTTCTGGCAACGTTTCTAAAATTACATTTGCCAAAACGTTCCAACACTCTTCTTTGCAAAACGATGACTCAATACGAACTAAGACAACATAAAAATTTTAATTGATGGGTGGAATTTCCGTCCGATTTTAATGCGTAGGAAAGCAAACAGCTTTAACGTCTACCTACTCAAATGGTCTTGAAATATTATTTTTATTTAGTATTTTTTGCATTTATCTCTCAAGGTCGGTTTGGTATTGCATTGCAAAATGAGCTTTTGAAGAAGATTAAATTTTCTTTGCAACAAGTCAAATTATATCTTAGTTTTTTTTCTTATTTACGGAAAAGATAAAACGACAAGAAAAAAAAGCAATAAAAACCAGTTAAAACAAGTTTATCTTTTTCCTAACATAAATTTTGTTGCTTCTATATTGTTGTTTGTTGATGTTTTTATGTGAAACTTTCTATTTTGTTTCTTTTTTTTAGTGACAACTTTAAGTTTCCTAATTTGTTCAAAGATCAATACATATGAATTTTTGATTTTTTTTTTCTAAAATTCATTTGAACAATTCGATAATCTTCAATGATTGCAGATATTTATTTAATAGTTCAAAAGATAAAGATACATTCACTCACGCTTAAAGATATGTACCTACTACCTCTTTGATGCTGCCAAAACTATTCGATGGTATAAGGTTAGATTGGTAATGGTGGTGGTGGTGGTGTATTAAAAGTGCAGATACATGAACATTACCTTTCATTTTGCAATGACTCTTGTTTTTTTGTATAAATACTAAAGAAGGCTATAACTTCTTTTAGCACGACCAACAATTTATGTTGTTGTCGTTTATATTATTATTTTTTTTTTTTGTTTTTGTTTATTTTTTTTACTATGTGCACTCATAGTTTTGTCTATGGTTACATAAACAAAAAAAAAAAAATCGTTAATTTTTTGTTTGTTTTTGTAGTTTATTCGATAAAATCGATTGGGGATTGGAAGATTGTAGTTAACCTCTGGCATCAATTTATTGAAAGTAGTGGCTGGTTTGTTTAGTTAACTGATTTGAACAGTGATTATTTTCTTTTTTTTTTTAAAGATTTTTGGTAATTTTTTAGTGGTTGGATCCAGGGAGATACATTTTTGTTTTCAAACCCCAAAGTGAGGGCAAACAGCTAAATGACATCATTGTTTACTTATAGATGATATTAGTTAGTTTTTTTTTCTATTAAACAATAAAAAACAAAAATGAAAAAAATTTAATAACGTGCCATTAAAATTATTTATACCAGAATTCAATAGTTCTTGTACAATTTAAATTCTAGTTTAATGAGTGCCGAAAATGGAAGTTTGTATCTATTTATATAATATGAATAGATGTTTCTTTAATCAACCTGCGTTGTTCACAATTAATATTTCATTTAATTCTGACGAGCGACAACATTTCTATTTTAACAAGTTTGCAACATATTTGCAATTTATCAAAAACAAAAAATGGTTATATTTTAACATACATACTTCCAAGTGGTAACAAGCTAAATATCTAACAATGGTAAAAATTTTAATTGACCTAATAAAGATGTTTCGGTGAAACAAAATTCAATTGGTTTTTTTGTACCATGTTTTCTATAAAAGTATTAAAAATATAGCATCGTAAAGAAAAAAATTTATTTTTTTTTTTTGAACAAACTGATTAAAACTGAGAAATTTAATGAAAGACAAATTTTTAATTTTGTGGTTTTTGAATTTAGGTTTAAAATAACCTTAAGATCAAGAGCCGGGAGAAAATTTTGTAAGTAAAATGCGTTTATAAAATTAAAAAAAAAACGACGCGAAAAATTTTTTAGTTGAAAAAATAATTATGTAACTCGAATTTTTTGAAAAATTCGAATACGATAGTATTAAGAGTTTGTTATTTAAATAAAAGGATCTGTGAAAACAAAAAACAAAAAAATTGAATACAAAAAATTCAAAAAGTTTGCCAAATTCTTTGAAAACCCTTAAAATTTTGTAAACAAAATTGGAAAAATATGAAGAAAAAATTACATTTTATATTTTAAAGTTGATTAACTTCTAACGGGGCGGTTCATGAAAAAAAATGAAGCTTTTTGTAGAGTGTTAAATTTAATACAATAAAATAATTAAATCTAGCCTTTTTGATGAACCATTAAAAACTTAAAAAATTCCAAACCCAAAAAAAAAAAAACTTCCAAAACCAAAAATAGAATTTGCCATAGACACAGTTTTATAAATGTGAGATACAAAAAATGTTTAGTCAAAGATAATGCCAAGATCCTACACTTCAATGACGATTGTTTTCGGCTCATTTATAAATTAAAAAATCATAACATTTATTGGCACTGCGGTTCTGCGAGCGCTAAACATTTAATGTTTTGCAAAATTCTGTTTGAAGTTGTTGTATTTTCAAACAATTAAATTCAGAAAATATTTCATAGTTTAATTAGACACGTCTTCTTTAACTTTTTCCACCCAGCTTATTTAAATGAAAAAAGCACTTTCAATTATAAATCTATACAATAATTTGAAATCTATATATTTGCAATATCTTCTAACTGATCCCTCTCATCAAATTGATGCCATGGAACTCGTTGATGGGAATATTTTGGCTGCTAAATAAACGTAATTTTTTTTAACCACCAATAAATAGCAAAAAAAAAAAACACTTTGACTTTTCAAAAATGTTTTGTAAAAATGGTTGCTTGTAAAAATCTGCTCACTCAAATTTATTATTAAAATATACGAAAGATCTATAATTTCAAGGCCTTACGTTTATTGAAATTATACTAAAGAATTATTAGGAGGAAGACATGTGTCAAAACATACTTTGTAAAAATTTTATGATTTACAAGTCTTGCATTTCTTTTCGATATACCTTTAACTTTTAAATGTCATAGACAAAAAATATTTTCGACATTGAATAACTTATCTGTCTGTGGAATTCACCAAGTTGACTTAAAAAAAACGGTTGCAAGCCTTCTCGTCTTGTATTGTTCCATTTCTGAGACCAACTTAATGCTTATGTCGTTTTCGATTGGACGTCCAGAAGCGTCCGGAAGCATTTGGAAGTCTTCTGAAACCGTTTTATTGTATTAAAAATGACAGCAAGAACGCTTCTCAGAAGAGAAATTCTCTTCTCGATTCAAAATCAGAATCAAATCCAGAAGCACTAATACATGAATATTTAAAAGTCAAAATAATCACTCAATAACTAATTTTTTTGGTTTTTCATTCAAAATGTTATTTTTTTCTGTAATTAAACAAATAAACGCATTATATACTTACTTAAAATATTCTGCAAACCAACTGTCCCATTTATTAGCTGAATATTACCGTTTTTGAAAATTAATTTGCAATATTTCATTTGAAGGAAAAAAAAATTAATTTATATTTGACATTCAAAATTTCACAGAATAACTAACACAAACGCAAAAAACAGAATTGAGTGGAAGTGATTCAAACTGTTTTATTGGATTTCAGAATGAGTGAATCCTTGAGTGATTCCAATCGAAAACGACATTAGTGTTTTTGATTTTCTTGAAGCAGAACTTTAAACCTGGCTCTCTTTTTAGCTCGCGGTCGTATAGAAACTGTAAAAAAATGTATTTTCGACGTATTTGTCTCAATATGATTAAAAAAAATCATAATTTTAAACTTCGTCACAGGCCGACAGAAGCCGTGTTTCTTCTACAACTAAGAAGTTACTTATTCATCATTTTAAAAGCAATATAAAAACAAATTATACTAAAAAATATTGGTTTGTTTGGCATAAAATGAGTAAATACTGAGTTGCTTAAATAACCTCATATTTTATAATAAATATAATAGGTTCATCCAAAATTGGCTCCTATTTTCATTTTATATTTGTTATTCCTCATTAACAACAGCTTATATAATTTAATTTTAATAATTATTGTTTGTTAATCACTTTTACAAATAAATCGTGGTTAAATTATTAAATAAATATTTTGTAATATGTCCAGTTTCACTTTTTATTACTACCGCAATATGCTTACTCATCTCAAATACCTAAATTATAATTTTAATAAAATTAGTTAACAAACTAGATGAGCAATTTATTTTTTCTAAAAAAAAAGGTAATAACAGTTTATCAAAATAAAAAAAAAAAAATTAAATAAATAAAATCGAGTTCGCCTCTCAGCTCTTTTGTTTAGTTAATTTTTACGAGTAATCACAAATTAAATTCAAGTTAAATTACTGTTTTACCTCCATTTCGATATTATAATTTGATTTAAAGATAAAATGAAAATAATATGTTTATCAGTGCATTATTATCTACTTATCGTGTTTGGGATATAACTTTTTTTTTCGCAACTGGTGTTCCACATGGGAAACATGGGATTTTATTTTCGATTTATAACCGAAATAAAAAAAAGTAATGTTGTAATATTTAATTTGAATTTTATTTTAAGCTTTAGGCATATTATGCAAATAAAAGAGAGTGTCGACAAATATAATAAAAAAAAAAGAAAGAAATACCTTGAATGGAGGTGTAAAAATGTCAGAAATTGAATTATTCTTTTTTTTTTTGTGTCTTGTCTTGACCAGATCAGAGTAAAGTCCACCAGATTAGGTTGCATTTTCTTTGGAAATGTTTGTTCATTGGAATGCAAAGAAGTAAATTATCCAACATCAAATAAACGAAGAAAAAAATTAACAAAAGATGGCAGTCAGAAGAGTTTCTTTGTATAAAGATGGTGGCGAGAGGTCTTTTTGAAAAAAATACTTCACGTAAAACTGCATTATCTACCAATTCGCATAAATTAAGACATCACTTTTGCAGACACACTCCTTCAAATTTTTGTTTTTGTTTCCTTCAACTCCCTGACAAACTCTTGAGATTTCACACGAGACTTGTAAATTTCAACAAAAATATATAAAAAAAAAAAAAATGTGATGAGAGGTGGACCTCCTGTCAGTGTAGTTATAATTTGTTTATACTTTTTAGGGTAAGAGAACAGTAAGATCCCTCGCACTTTGCGCCAAATGGGCTCATTTCGCGTCATCGTCACATAGTCATTTTGGGAATCTCTCTGACAAATATAAACACAAAGATAAACTTGCCGTTGGCTGAAAGGCTGACGAAGAGGTTTGATGATGATGATGTCTTGATAAAGTTCTTTGAAGAGTCTGCCACAGGTTAGCGAACCTCATTTGAATGACAATCGAGTGTTTATTATGCAACAGGCGTACGTTCGTTCTTCCCACTTTTCATATGGCTGCTGACTTGGTTGGAGTTTTGTGAACGGATGAACGACGACATCACCGCAGCTAGTGGTAAGTTGTAATATGCGTTAAGAGTTTTTTTCTTTGTGTATATACAAATCCCCCGAACAGCGGACAAACGATATAACCAACCAACGGACAAATAAATTGTGAAAATAAAATCAATCTGCTTAAATAGATACACGTAATGAGTAAGCAAGTCAGGAAATCCATTGCGCTAAATATTTTTTTGTATCTTTTCTGTGTCGTATGAGTGTGTGTCGTCTACGAGTTCTTGTGAAGTGCCACCAAAAGAAGCAACTTGGTTGCAAGAATACCAATTGCTTCGAAAGAAATGGTGTCGTTTTGCCTTCGCATATAGCACACAGCAGTCAGAGAGGCTTAGCTACTATTTTTTGTCAATGACACTCTACAAATGCAGAAAGGGCAGCACTGACTAAGCCAAAGTCTAAGAGATTCTACCATTGCTTTTGTTGATGTTACCAAATGCTTGCCGGGTAATCATATGCGAACATAGTAAATCTGTTCGTTGTTTGAGGCAAATAAATATCTTGCACGATAAGAGATTCTCACTCGCATTCGGTGGCGATGATGGTGGTGGTTATTTAACTCATGTTTTATTAAAGACACACACCTACATTGCGCGTTTGCTAATGCAAACCAATTTGCTTGCGAGAGTATCTTATTGTCTCAACTCTATCTCGGTTAGTCTGGAAAGGTGGAGCTACTATAGATACTGCTGATAGTTCTTCTTGGCACACAAATAAAATCTATTGGAGGTTGAATTTTGATGTCACGTTTGTTGGTCTATGACTGACTTGACTCGATGAGAGAGAGAGATGATGATGGTTTGATAAAGTTTGCGATTTATTTGCACTTCAAAATTTAAGTGTTTTTTTTTTTGTTATTTGGGTTTAAGTTACGGTACAGAAAAAGAAGCCAAAAAGCTATACAGCAGAAATGTGTGAGAAATATATATAAAAGAACAACTGATTTGGTTTAATTTACATATCATTGAGGTTGATATTATATTTTGTGTTGGTCTTTTTTTCTTTCTTTAATACATAACCAATGGCATTTATATTGTTGTTGTATTTTTGTTTTTTTTTTTTTTTTTGTTAAGTGTTTGGTTTGAAAATATCTACACGCGTTTTTAGTGTGAGATAATAACAATCATCGTTATGCGGTGTTGATGGGAGTATTTATATGTGATAAAATTTTAAAAGAAAAAATAATTTAATTTTTGCTGAAATATTTTATTTTTTTTTCTTTCTTTCGTCTAAGCAAGTTTGATTAATTTGAATAAAAATGCTGTTGATGGCCAACTAGTTTTAAGCTTGATTTAATTTAGTTAGATATTTTAAATTTAGTTTTGGTGTGTAAGCCAGTTTAAAATTGTGGTTTATAAATTATGCAACATGTGGATCTTATAGCTTAGGTATATATTGGCGTTTATTTAAATCTAATGGTGTGTTAGTGTGAGTGTATATGTATTTTTTTTTCAAGTATGCGGAGGTGGGAAGGTAAATATTTTATTAGATATTATTAAAGAATTAGGCCAAGTTCTGAAAGTAGGCTGACCATAAATTAAATTTTTTTTATTGATTTGTAATGAATGTTTTTATGTATTGAAATTAGCTTTGTTTTATGTTTTTAATATACAATTTATGAAAACAAAATATATAAAAAAATCACGTGGGATATACGTGAGTATTTTCACTGATTTGTTTTTTGTTTAAGTGGGTTTCTTATGACATAGACTTCTTGGAAACAGGTCACAGTAGACATTCTTGAATGTAATTGTGTTATTTGTTTTTAACATAAAAACATGAACTCATAAAAGTGTAAAAGGGGAGTGAATTGGTAGCATGTTATTATTTATAATATTATAAACAGATTTATTTATAAACATTTTTGTGAAGTGAAGGAATATTTTTATTGTTTATATACCTATACATAGCAAAATAAATTAGAGAGAGGCAATACAAGACGAAAGAAAAAAGAAAGAGTGAATAGGTCAATAAAAAAAAAGAGGTTATTCCAAAGAGGCAATACTTTAGAACGATAGTAAAAGCTGCAGATATACGGAAGGAAAAACATTATTAACAGACATTTTTCACAAAAAATATTTTTTTTTTTTTTTGATTCATTCATACTGAGGACTATATTACTAAAGGATGAAAAATAGGTATACATTAGGGTGGGTCAAAAAAAATCGAAATTCGTTTTTTTCGATTTTGTACTAGTTACCTCTAGAATATACACACCAAATATGAGCTCTTTATATTAATGGGAAGGTCCTCCTCTTTGCAATTTTCCATTTTTACATCAAGCTTCTACAAAAAAAAATCATTTTTTTATTAATTACTTTTTTATTACATATTGTTGTAGAAAATACAAATTGAAAATTTATAATAATCAAACGCGCATGACATATTCTTGTAGGAATCAGATTGTTCCACAAAAAAGTTTTTATTAACTTTTTTCATTAATCTAACCATTCTAAATATATTCGAGGTCAAAGTTAAAAAAAATTATAAAAACAATTTTTACTTTTAAAAATTTTCCAATTCACTGAAACTTAATTATTTTCAAATTAACAAGATGTATTCCTGTAGGATCTTAAACGTTCTACAAAAAATTTTTCAGTATCAAATTGATTGCTTTAACCGTTTAGAAGATATTCGTATCCAAATCGCAATGCATACGGGTCATAAGAAAACTATTGAAATCAGTGGGCATTGGTTTGGATACGAATATCTTCTAAACGGTTAAAGCAATCAATTTGATGCCAAGGAATTTTTTGTAGAACGTTTAAGTCCCTACAAGAATATATTTTGTTAATTTGAAAATAATGAAGTTTCAGTGAATTGGAAAATTTTTAAAAGTAAAAATTGTTTTTTATAATTTTTTTTAACTTTGACCTCGAAAAAAGTTAATAAGACCTTTTCTGTGGATCAATGTGTTTCCTACAAGAATATGTCATGCACGTTTGATTATTACATAATTTTTCAATTTTTTTACAAAATTAAGAACAAAAAACGAATTTTTAAAGATTTTCTTGATTTTTGGACCTCAAATATTTACTAAACGGTTAGATAATTGAAAACAGGGTATAAGGCCTTTTTTGTAGAGCGTTCAATTTTCTACAAGAATATGTAAAAAAATTTTCTAAAAAGTTAATTAATAAAAAAATGATTTTTTTTTGTAGAAGCTTGATGTAAGAGAACATTTATACAAAATTTGAACAAAATCTCAAATGAGACAGCAATTCCGATTGAACGCTTTCATACGGAATGAAAGTAAACGGTCCTTAAAAATTTTTGTAATCGAGAGCGGTGAAATTTTTGTTTTTAACTTTCTTATTTAACCTTTTAATAATGTAGCCCTATACTCGTTTTACAAGTTTATCGAAATTCCCTGGATTCCGTGGTTTTACCAATTTTATGCTTAATTTTACTCCAATACTAGGTAGGTATTGAAAAAACTTTAAGTTTATTATAAATTTCAGCAAAGTTTAATCAACATTTTCACATTTCTAATAATGAAATACGTTCATTCAAAAACGTATTTAAAATGTTTGTGTATATTTCAATAACACCGTAATACTCTTCAAAAAATATAATAAATAAATAATAAAATAAAGATGTAAAATCGAGTTCTATGCTCAACTCTTTCGTTTAGTTAACTTAAGCAAGTGACCGTAAATTGAAACAATTTAATTTAAGTTTAGGTGCTACTTTCCTCCATTTTCATGTTATAACTTGATTCAAATGCAAAACGTAAATACAGGTTGATAGATGAGATTTAAATAAATTGTTAAAAAAAAAGAAAAATATCTAATAATGGAAAAATGGGAGTACTGCTATATTCTTTGGGTATTGGCCTACCAATTAGATATTCTTTATTTGTTGATCTTTCCATTCTCCGAGCTCTGTTTGGCTTGTAGTTTATTAAGTTGGAATTAAGTTTATTTTAAATAGCTTTTAGCAAGACTTTAAATTTCTAGACCTTCTATGGCCATTAATTCCTTGGAAATGTTCGTTTCAATTCTGTGGATTTTATTTAAAATTTTATAACGCTACAAAGTCTCAAAAAAAAAAAATTTTTTAAAAATTATTGGAAAATTCAAACTTAACAAAAATCAATCGATAATTACTTTAAACGAGTCAAATATTTTATTTGTCATAAATTATTTAAATTTTATATTGCTCAGCAATTTGAATTTCAGTCCCTGTAAATGTAAAATATATACATATGTGCCACAAAATGGACCAGAAACAATATATGTTACACTTAATATGGTAATTTTAACAAATTTATAAAGAAAAAATATCCTTTCAGATAGTCCATTTAACGAAAATAAAGAAATTGAATAATCTTTTCATCAAAAAATAGAATTAACCACTTATCATTCAAGAAAACCCCTTATATTTATTATCATGCAATTTTCCAACCTTCATGGTGGCGCAGCAATGGCGGGCGCCACAATATCTATACATTTTGATAGCCTCTTCCCGAAAAAAATGAAGTTGAACAACCCTATCTGGTTTGAACTGCCTCCATTAAAAGCACTTAATAGTGCTATTAATCCAGCGCACGTGCACATACTTAAAATTCAAATAGGTAATTCATCCTTAAGACAGTGAATCCTGGTATATTTTTGTTTTTGTTTTTATTTTTTGCTTGAATATACAATCTAACATGACAACATTTGTCTTGAAAAGTCATCAACCGCACTGACAAACTATATAAATGCAGCAATTAATGTCAAATTGAATACATGTCATTGCGAATGGAAGAAATTTTATGTGAGTTTGTATTTTCTACACCCGCATGCGAGATTGTATGAAGTTCAAAAACCCTATTCACCTTCTTAATTAAATTCGATTGTATTTTTTTTGTTAAGTGGGAATTATTATTGTTCATTTCCAAAAAACTCAGATGTATCTTGAAATGAGTACGAATTTTTATGATTACGCATGGATATGACGAATAAAATGCTTCCTGGTTTTTTATATGATGAAAAGTGGTTTTGTGTGTAAACATATTTAAGGTATATGTATGTATCAGAGAAGTTCTGATTGAAGATAAAGATCAAATTAAGGTGCTTCAAAAAAGGATTGCATTTAAATTTGAAATTTTGCTTTGGCTGGTTGAGTTTTTATTTTTATTTTATGAATGTGTTATGAATATTAAATTGTAATTATAACTGTTTTGAATTTTTTTTATAAAACAATTTTTTTTTCTTTGCAGTTAAATAAATAAAAATGGTATCGCGACGAAAAATTTTATCCCGGTCTAGAGATGATCTAAATTTGGATCAGACTTTTAGTCAACAAGAAGAAGAAGAGGATGTTTGGTATCAAAAGGATAAATTATATAAGGTGAGTTAATTTATTATTATTGTTGTATAAATTTTGAAAAAGTTGTAGAATATACTCACCAAATGTGAGCTCTTTATATTAATGGGAAGGTCCTCCGCTTTGCAATTTTCCATTTTTACATCAAGCTTCTACTAAAAAAATATTTTCGACTTTTTAGCAAATTTCTTTACATATTCTTGTAGAAAATAAAACGCTCTACAAAAAAGGCCTTATACACTTTTGTCGTTTATTTAACCGTTTAATAGATAGGGGAGAGTGGGGCACATTTGAACGCTTTTTTCTTTCGCCACTGCTTAAACGAAATATGTTCGTTTTCTTGATCTGTAAAGTTTACTAACATTGAACAGTAACATTGAACTTCGATTTCAAAGAACATTTGGTTAGTTAAACAAATTATTTATATTGAATTTTGATGTTTTAAAAATATGGGCTCTTATATTCAAATGGGGCAGTTTTGAACGTGGAAGGGGAACTTTTGAACAGCAGTATTAGTTTCGTTGTAATGAATAAATAAAACTTAACTTTTTATTAGTTTTTTAATAAGAACATACAAAAACTCCAAATTGATTATTATATCATATTCAATTAACCAACAAATAATAAAAACTCAGAAAAAATAACATTAAAATTTAAACTATAGTTATCAGTTTATCACATTTATAAGTTCAAAAGAAAAACAAAACCCAAGAAAAATTCAAAAAAAAAAGCAGAAAAATGGTATTTATACACCATTTATGCTTCTCAGAGTAAAATAGATTTATTTTCAATTTTTTTCATTTTTTTAAATCTTCAATTATGTTGTACATATTCCCATTTTTTCTTTAATTTTGCCCGCAATTGATAGTTTCATTATTTTTTTATAAGAACATTACGATTTATTAAATAAAACACATTCTGTCTGATACAAACTGCTCGGGGCGGTTTTGAACATGTTCTTGTTCTTGTTCAAAACTGCCCCAACTGTGTCAACTACATAAAATGTTGAATAAATATTTAACATTAATATATTTATTCAAAAATTCACCGTCAATTAGTTTAAAATTCATTAACCATTAACAAAAATTATATTGCGTTTTGAAATCACGCAGCATTTTTTTTTTTAAACTCTTACAACTAAAAATCTGAAATAATGCAAAACCACTATTAAAATCACCTTCCACATATAAATCTGAATGTCAGCCGAGATAACGATGGAAAGTCATTGACATTTATGGATATCGTGTTGACGGGTTTAAATATCGTAATACTTCTAAAAAAGATTGATATACTAAAATTTTATATGCAGTGTTCAAATGTGCCCCGTGTTCAAAACTGCCCCACTATCCCCTACATATTTGAGGTCTAAAAATCGAAAAATTTTTTAAAAATTTGTTTGTTTTTCTAAATTTTGTAAAAATTTTAACAATCAAACGCACAAGACATATTCAAATAGGAAACAGATTGCTCCACAAAAAAGGTCTTAAAAACTTTTTTTATTAATCTTACCATTTAAAAGATATTCGAGGTCAAATTAAAAAAAATTATAAAAACATTTTTTACTTTTCAAAATTTTCTAATTCATTAAAAATTCATTATTATCAAATAACCAAGATGTATTCTTATGATTGGCATCTTAGTCGTGGCATTAAATTAATTGCATTAACCGTTTAGAAGATATTTGTATTCAAACCAATGCCCACTGATTCCAATAGTTTTTGGGATTTTTTTTTTTTTTTTGACCCACCCTAATGTACAATAATACCAAAAAGTATGAATTAAAGAAGGCACGTGTGCCCGTCAGGGCTGTAAAAAGCAATTTAATGCATTTGCTTATTTGTTAATTAAGAAAATATAATATAAGAAAAGATATTTGCTAGATAGTACATTTGTAGTTTTCTACTACTCATTTTTTTATGAGTATTTAACCATTTTTAGAAAGTAAAAAAATAATTGAATTGTGGTGGAATATTCAATTATAATTTTAAAATTTAATGTATTGAAAATTTTGGATGTATTCAAATAAGGAGTTACAGTAGCTGAATGACAAATTAAAAGGTAAAAACCCGATTGAATAACCGACTTGTTCAAAGTTTATCATACAATTATACATACTCAACCCGTCACTCCCTGAACAATCTCTTTTTCGCGTAACACATTTCTCTTCAATTTATTCTCCAAAATGTAACATTTTCTGAAAGTAAGTCACAATCTAACCGCGATATCAGTTACTTTTTTTTGTAAAAAAAAAAAAAAATGTGTCATTAGGCTTACCTATGGTTGCTCTGTGCACAACAGCGCGTACACAGAAGAAGCTCATGTTACCCCCTTATAATGCTCGTATTACACTTTCGACAACAGGAAGACAAAAATAAGGTCCAGTTTTAATATAAGTAGGTACATTATGCTTGAATTCAGTGCATATAAAAATATCTATCTAAATTTTTTTTTCCTTCATTTTTTCTTCTTAATTTCTGCAGAAAAGACATTGTTTTCAGAGTTTTTTTGTATTGTTTGAAACTGCTGAGGAATTCTACACCACAATTCCTCATAATACCTTCATTCGTGCATGTCGAAAAAAATGACTTAATCGATGTCGACTGCGCTACACAAAAAAGGGCACCCTTTACCCTGCATGCAATTTAAAAGTATAAACAAAAAAAAAAATGAAACTTTTTTGCCCCCAAGTACTATGTGTTGCACAATTAAACTCGTTTTTTTTCTTTTACCTATATTTTCCTGCAACCCGCACATTCGTCTTTTTTTTTTTTTGAGTTTCCTTTTTGGTCTTGGTGATTTTTTTTCTTGAACCAGGTGAACTAGGTGAGATACAGAAACTCAGATACACATGCGAGTATATGCCAATCTGCACGTCAGACTCCACAGACAGACGGAAACTCGTGAAAACAACTTTCATTTTCCATTCTACTCATACAGACACAGAGTATACTCGTAGTTGAATGGACAGACAGACTGTTTTGTTGCTTGGAATAGGTTGTTATAGCTTGGTACCGCTTGATCGGGCTTTACCTGATGGAAAACTGAAGAAAAAAATGAAACTGCCTTGGCGGTTCTTACTCCTCGCGAGTGAGGAAAATTGGGTTTTTCTCTCACTTTGTGTGTCTTGGTGGGAGGAAGTGGTTTTTTGTGGTGATGGATGGTGCATAGGAGTCGTATTCCATTCAGGTCTGGGCCATGTACTTTACTGCTAACAGCTGGGCCCAAAATCTACTTACAAAGTGTTATAGCAGCATGCACATAGACACACACTGTAGCACAGTGTGTTGCTCAATCGTTTATAGTTTAGGTACAGCAGCGCAGTGAATCAAAAAAATACGAAACGAAAACAAAAAAACAGGAAAATCTTTTAAAATGTTTTTGCCAAAGTTTTATTATGGGAACAAGACACAAATCAAAAAGACAATGTGCAATGGAGTGGCGGTTTTCCATTACCTCACAATTGGGCTCATTTCCATTGAAAATAGGAGCTCCTCATTCGAGCTAGACAACAACTGAGACTGACTCAAAAATACAAAAAAAAAAAAGAAAAGAAAAAGGGAACAATATCTTATTTTTTTTTTTTTCCTTATTTTTCTTTTTCGATTTGGGTTATACGAATGGGAGCAGCTGGCTGGAGATAGCCTCAGATTGGGGTTCCTTTATTTCCCTTAAAAATATTTCAGCCATAGGCAATGGAAAAGTCTTATACATAATACCATGTCATTGTGGTATTATAAGTCACCTTCTTGTTTTTTTTTCTGTTAGAAAGCTCTATGGCGTCAGCTGTTGAAATATATGGCTTACAGGAAACTTATCTGCTCTGTTGTATAGGGTAAACTAGGTTGTCATCTTGGATGTCGTTCGATGTCGTTTGATGAGATTACGAAAAAAAAAAAAAAAATCTCTTGTGTTGTCGTCAATTTTCATCGCCTTTAGGGAGATTGTTTTTGTTTGGATCTTGAGAAAATGACATAAAGTTGATGGAAGAAGTCAATCAGGGTTGGACTGTTGATGGGTGGAACGTGATGACTAAAGTGATTTGTTTATGCTGACATTTAACTTTTGCAAATGGTTAATGTTTGGCTTTTTTTTTTTTTTTGGTTGAGATTCTTTTGTTGTGATGATGTGAAAGGAAAAGTTAAATGGTAAAATGCATGTTTAAAATAATTGACTGATCAGTTAGTAGGTATAGATTTGGTTGACATTTTTTTAAAGATATTAACCTTAATTTATCGTTGACAAAATAATGTTAAAGATGTGTGTGGTCTCAAAAATTGGTTGATGTAATCATGATATTTAAGTCTAAGCGTGGATTTGATTTCTCACGGTGTGCACAATAAAGAATTCCTATCTAGCGTTAACTTCATAGATTTTAAATATAAACAAAATGTCAAAATAACCATTTGTCATAATGGAAGATTAAAAGTTTCAGTTAACTGACGATAAATAGAAATGATAGCCATTACCCTTTTGACCTATGCATAGTCGGAAGAAGTTTTGAGAAGACGTCAGTAATAACGTAAACAGAATGCAGGAAATTAACTTCCTGGGCCTTTATACAGTGAGTTATATTATTGTTCAGTATATCCACTTTAGTAAAGTGAACATTGTTTCCATGCAATGTGAGAACGAACTCTACTTTTTTCTAAGAACTACTCACGCAAAGTTTAAAAAATGGATATAGTTTTCACATATTTCTAAAGGAAATAAAATAAAAAAAAATTAATATTATTATAGAAACTACATATTAGGGTGGGTCAAAAAAAAACGAAATTCTTTTTTTTTATTTGATACTCCGAAAAATCGGAGTTGCTAGACACCTCTAGAATATACACACCAAATATGAGCTCTTTATATTAATGGGAAGATCCTCCGCTTTGCAATTTTAAATTTTTACATCAAGCTTCTACTAAACAAAAATCATTTGTTTTGTTAATTGACTTTTTGGCAAATTTTATTTCATATTCTTGTAGGAAATTGAACGCGCTACAAAAAAGGCTTTATACACTTTTTTTGTTTATCTAACCGTTTAATAGATATTTGAGGTCCAAAAATCGAGAAAATCTTTAAAAATTCGTTTTTTGTTCTTAATTTTGTAACAAATTGAACAATTATAATAATCAAACGCGCAAGACTTATTCTTGTAGAAAATTCATTGCTCCACAAAAAAGGTCTTGTTAACTTTTTTCATTAATCTAACCATTATTCTAAAGATATTCGAGGTCAAAGTTAAAAAAAAATTATAAAAACAATTTTTACTTTTAAAATTCAATTCACTGAAACTTCATTATTTTCAAATTAACAAGATGTATTCTTGTAGGGACTTAAACGTTCTACAAAAAATGCCTTGGCATCAAATAGATTGCTTTAACCGTTTAAAAGATATAACTGTAAACGACTTCAAGTTTCCAGAATAATGCAACATGTATTTAAATTAAATAAAGTAAGAAAAATATGCACGAATAGATTGCACGTACTTGCTCTTTTAGTTGAAAGTACAAACCTACATTTTATCTAATCCTTGGAAATTCATGTATTTTATTAGATACCTATAAAAAAAAAATAAAAAAAAATTTATGTTACAAATTTATTTTATTTTTTTTTAATTTTAAAACACAAAATCATTTAGAACGATAACAAATCTTTGTATGTAAAGTTTAAATAAAAATGTCAGTTTTAGCAAAAAATGGCGATCCGATTTTTTTGAGAGAAACTAAAAACGCATGAACATTTAGAGGTCTAAACATTTGGAACCAATTACAGATTTTACTATCTCTTCGAAAAAAACACCCTTTCATCGAATTTTTTTTATGAAAACTCTTTGTTCTTGCTTTCTATACCAAATTCAAAGTTTTAACCAAAATTTCAGATTCTTTGTTCTTATAACAAACAAAACTTTTTCACCAAGTTTAAAAAATTAAAAAAAATTATGTCAGCTGTTATGATACATTTCTCACATATAACTCAACCCATTAAAAAAAAACACCCTTTTACCAAAAACATTTTAAAGAACTTTGTGACTCCTTTATCCCTGCTTTAACTAACATCTTTATCCCAATTCTTTTTATGCATATTTTACCTGTACATATTCTTTTCAAATGCATGTATTTAAAAGAGTATAATTATACTTCCAAGTTCCAATATACGAGTACTATTGAATTAAACTTATTTTCAAAAACACCACCATAACATCTTCATCATTCACCAAAAATGTAGAACACAATAATCACGATCATTTGCAGTAGACCTTGAAAGATTGAATCTTAAGGCAATATAGAAAGATGTAATATCTCTGTAATACCTTATTGAGTTGAGGTGCATTTTGTGTGTTTGTTTTGGCCAGAGTAACGCACATTGTTGACCATGAAGAATAATGAAGACGATGATGATACAACTGCATTTGAAAGTAGGTTGTTGTATTGTATCGTATACATCAAATATAGGAAATGAAGAAGACAATGTCCATGACCTCTTTAATTTGTTTGTTTATGCATTTTAAAGATGTCACATTTATGTAAATCAAAGAACTTGTTTGTTCAAAATTTTTGGCACATACAAAAATGCATTTAATTATCACTTAAGAAGAAATGCAAGAAATATCGGTGTTAAAATGCATAATAAGTGCGCTTTTGTTTGATGAGGACAAAAGTTCTCTTTATTTTGGTGTATTTTGGGTTGGTTTAGTTTTGGATCAATATTTGACTTCACTTTGTAAATACAAGGTGTCAAAAAGTTGTAAAAAGGTTCTTGAAAATCATACAAACTTAGCATGGTTTTATTTAAAAGCATACAATCAAACAAACAAATCTTGATAACTTATAAAATAAACATGCAACTTTACCAAAAAAAAAAAACCGGATTGATAAGCTTTATAAACATGCAATAAAACGTTTGACCCTTCGGACAGAAAAAAAAATATCAAAAGATAAATTACATTTATTTAATTGATTCATCGCAGACGTTAGCTGTAAAACTTCGAAAAATTCGAAGAAGGTAAACATAGCCACAAGCCACAAAATGGCAACGCCACAAAGTGCCAAAAGCATCGCAACGCTACTCATGATTATACATATACCTACATAATATGTTATTGCAATAAAGAAAAACATAATCATCAGTGTTTCGCATACTTAAAGACATGATTACGCAAGGGACTCACTTACTATAATACCACACCATGTCGCCTGCCTGCCACTTGGCTTGGCTTCGTTAGCGACTCCCGATGAAGTTTTTCTTTTTCTTCTTTTTTTTTTCTATAAATATAATACTGCAGTTGGTTTGGTTCAGGCTTTTGGGGTAGGCCAAGCAACAACTGGCCAAGACTGAATTCCAATGCTTTTAACCCAGTTAACTGATTATGAACGCAAACAGTATGTACGTATATAGTCAGCTAGCGCGCAGCACGTTATGCTTGGTTCGTATTACAACGTTACGAAAGTATGGCAGTGGTCAGTTATACCTTTCCGGCGTGTGAGCCATTTGAAATAGACCACGACCATTTGCCTTCGCGCTCCATGCTGAGCCAGTTGTTGTTAACATTTCGATAAATCAAATATACAGAGGGAGATAGAGAGAGAGAGAGTGATCTTAAAGAATGAATGAAAGATCTGACTGTGAGGTTAATATGCGTTTCATATCAGCTATCAAACAAGATATCAATCAGTTTTGAAGAAGTATGAAGAAAAGAAAGGAATGAATGAAAAACAACAACAAAAAATGAGAGCATAATCAAAAAAGTATTCATACCCATATCCATACAAACTCTAGACACTTTTTTTCAATTTAAAATTTTTATTTTTGTCCAAATAACTATAGCTGACTGAAGAATTTAACAATGGGAACTTGATTACGAAAGGGTAAAAGCTAATTTTTGGAAATGACCTTAAGCAATTAGTACACATTTTTAGATTTCGATCAAAAATTTATTAGAGCGAGTGGTTTATGTTTTTTTTTTCTTCAGTTTGTTGATTTATCAACAAGAGAAAGGATTTATTATTTCATTTTAAGTCAATGATCTTTGTGAATATACAAAAATAAAGTGTTTGGAAATTTATAATAATAAACACAAGAAAATAAAATGTTTACTAGGCAAATTTACTACGAAAGTTGAATGAAAACATTGGTAAACAAAAGAGCTGATCAGCGAACCTGGATATACAAAAATTAGCATAATATTTAGATTTAGTTGGCACAATAGATAATATGTGATGTTGTTAAAACTGTAGATTTGAGTGTGGAGAGAAATATTGAAAAATATATTTCATTATAAATGTAAACAATCGATTCAAATTGCAATAAAATGGTTAAGGTCAATAGATTTGACAATACGACGAATAATTTAATTCGAAAATAGCTTTGTTTTGGTTTTTAGGGTTTTTGGAAAAAAAAAACTATTTGAACAAAAAAAAACTATCGAATAAAAAAACTATTTGAATGAATAAGCTATCAAAAAAAAAATTATTCAAATGAAAAAATGTATCAAATAAAAAAATCATTCGAACGGAAAAACTATCGAAAGAAAAAAGTTATTCGAATGAAAATAGTAACTAAATGAATGAATCAATGAATGATTTCGAACTATCCTATTTTGCAACTACCGAATAATGTCATAGTTTTTAGTCGGTAGTTCCCATCACTAACCGAATTTTACGATCACATTTAAAAAGGGTTGGGGTCGAAATTCTGTATGTTGCAAAATTCTGTATTCAAAATACTGTATGCCAAAATACTGTATGTCAAAACTCTGTATGTGCAAAATGTTGTAGGAACAAAATTCTGAAAGTCAAAATTCTGTATACCAAATTCTGGTTGGTCAAAATACTGTATTTTAAAATTCTGTACATCAAAATTCTGTAAATCAAAATTCTGTAAAAATGCTGTAAAAAAATATCGTTTTGATAATGTAAAAAAGTGCGCGCGCACTTTTTTACATTATCAAAACTATATTTTTTTACAGCATTTTTACAGAATTTTGATATACAGTATTTTGCCGTACAGAATTTTACAAAACAGAATTTTGCATGTCAGTATTTTGTTGATACAGTATTTTGACGTACAGAATTTTGTATTTACAGTATAATGCCGTACAGAATTATGGTATTACAGTATTTTAACCCCACAGAATTTTGTCGTACAGAATTTTGACAAGCAGAATTATGACCCGCTCCCATTTAAAAATTTTTTTTTAAATAAGGTACACTATATTTAGTGGTTAAACTATTCGATGCATGAATAAAAAGTTCTTTTGAATATAAAAGAATAAATTTTATTAATTAAGATTCAGATATTTTTGACTTAGGGTAGTCTTCCAAAATAAGAAAAAAATGTTCAGGACTAAAAATGTGGCAACCCACTTAAGTGATAAGAATATTAACATTTATTTAATAAAAGTTTTTTCTTTTTTTATTTATTCTTATGAACGTTTTAATTATTCCCAATCATATTCTAACACACAAGCAACAAGCTTAAATGTCACAATATTGTCAAACTTACAATAATTCTCTCGACAAAAAAAAAAAACCAACAGCAGCAACAATGTTGTGCCATCGCACACCTCTGCAATATCTAAATATCACTATGCGATGTTAATTCCTAGTTTTTTTTTTCTATATACTACTTGAACAATATCTTCTCGTCATGTACATCTTTACAAACTTGTTAACCTTTTACAAAACAAAATAAAATTACATTAAGATGGATGCACATCAGACAAATAGAAACCAAAAAAAAAAATAGAAAAAAAAAACTTGTGAAAACTTGCTCAAACAAATAAGCAGCTCAGCTAAAATCATTAAAGAAGATTCACAAATACTATCCATCTACTTATATAGTAGCTACCATCATACTCGAGCGCACTTGAAAGCGAAAATATAAAGAAGAAGAAAAATAAAACATTGTTATGGTGTGCTTACGATTTTGCAATTAGGTTATTAGCAAAATCAGCTGAATCCCCAAAGACCGTAAGCCTCGTAAGCTCAGAGTAAACTTAAGTCAATACAAATACAACAGAAAAAAAAATATCAAAGTTCAGCACAAAATTAATTTACATAGCTAAACAAGTAACGCTCCAACACTAAATATATAAAAAAAAAAAAAAACGATTATAATACCTAACGTTTAACCGACAACGACGACGAAGAAAAAAAAAAAAAAGAAGAAGACTTTCCAACCTTCCGATTCGTTCGTCCATCCATCTGTGTGTTGTTCATCTTCTATTGAACTTTTTGAGGAATTTAATTCTTTCTTCCACGATTGAACATGCCTGTGAAATGTTAACAACAATATCAAATCAAAAAACAACTTTTGGAACAAAAAGTCATTAAAAAAAAAAATCCCAAATTTGATGTCGACTTTGTGTTTTTTTTTGCCCAAAAGCAATCAAACACTCACATCATCAAAGCAAAAGACAAATTCAGTAACCGATACTTGTCAAATACTGTTAGAATATTCAACAAAAAAATCTTATCGATTATCTCACATATGGAATAAAGTAAACAAAAATAAATACAAAATAACGGGACCCTAACAATAAGTATCAATATGAAATTTACATTTTTGAAAACGTATTAATTTAATCGATGGAGATATCGCGATGAAGATTATAGCGATATCATACTTGGTCACACAATTCCATATCTTATAAGCTTTGCAAAATGCTGAGAGAATAGAATCTAAGCAACACCTTTGTATGCGACAGAAAAGTGTTGCCAATTTGCGAGGAATTTGGTGATGCGACGGATTTTTTTAGCTTACAGTTGAATTTGCAATCTGTAACTGCTTTCTCCATAAATTACATCGACTTTTTCAGTAAAATCTCTAAAAATAAAAATTTGCTCATAGCTCTTGAAAACTCTCAAGCTTTCATATCTTTGGTTTATGCCATCACCTTCTAAAGAATTTTTTAAAATATTGTACTTCGTGAAAAAAAAATATGAATAAAATCAAAAGTGGCAACCCTGTAGCATTTCTTATGGTGGATTCTATGATGACGCGCAACCGAATCACGATCTTATCGTCGCCTCTCTCTTTCTTTGAACTGATCGCTATAACACTTTGAACATATCTGTATCTTTATCGATGGTGATATCCGGAGAAGCTGCAGCGCCGCAATAAAATCTAGAGTTTCCCATCTATAAATACGAACAAAATGAATCGACCCAACAACGACAACAATCAATATGGTGGCGTCAATAGGCCAAGTCACAGGCCAGGCGCACGTGGATGTTGTAATAGTTGAATTATGACATAATTTCGCATCTCATACAATGCATTGTAATATGTATGTTTGTTTGTATGAATGCGATATGGGAACTGAATGTCTGAATGACAACATACAAACATATTTTGTGTGCAACGGAAACAAGCATAGCGATATTGTTTTTTTTTTTTTTGTGTAAGTGACATTTAAACGGCGTGATTCAATCGAGGGTAGATGTCAACGATAAAAATGAAATTTGTTATGCGGTTGTGATTTGTTTTTTTACTCACTGCAAATTAATTAACAGTGCAATTAAAATTTTGTAACTGCTAAAGGTGATTATAATAATTTAAAACGGGAAATTGACAAATGCAAATACAATTTTTAAGTTTTTTTTTTGTCGATGCGTGCTAAAATGAAGTTAGCAAAAAGTACAAATTGTAGTGCACAATTATTTTAGTTTTTTTTTTTTAAGATTCTTGATTAATGTTGTTTACCGGTTTGGTACATTTTGTAAGATTTTGTATGATTTTAGATATTATTAGAGCAAACATAACACTTGTTTAGGTTTGCCAAAATATTTTGGAAGCAAGGAGCCGTTTGAAAAATCTTGGTGCCAAAAATAGCCGCTTTCAAAAATGGTCTAAAAACGCAAACAATTTTTTTGGGATGAGATTTTTGATTTTTTTTTAAATTTTCAGATAACTTTTGCCAAGCAGACTTTAAGTATAATTTTATTTGTATTTCATTTGTCAATATATTCTGGGGTCGAATAACGGCACACGATTACGATCATACGTTAACGTTTTGACAATTTCTGTCCCTATTTAATTATTAGAAAACGATAGGGACACCCATTCGTAAACGAACGTATGCCGTAATTCGACCTTTGCTATATGCAAATTGGTTGTCTCTGTTCATATCTCTGGTGAATTTTTGTTGTAAAATGCTTGGATGTTAAAGGAGCCTTAAATCGTCAAGTTCAAAATTATAAGAGCCAAATTCCGATAAATCGGAAATAAAAATTTTAAGAAGCGAGTGAAATGTTCAAGGAGCCTGTTTGGCGATAAATAGCCGGCTCTGGCAACACTGCATATGTCTTTAAATAACATGGCTTCTAAAAGATTTTTTTAATTTTTGACCTATTCGTCCAAAAATAGGAAGGAAGGAAGACCTGATTCTTATTCGGAAGTAAGCAACCGACATAAAATCACTTACATTATGTCAACGAAAAAGAAAATTGGTTTGCCGATTTAGGATGTTTTGCAGAAATCCTCAGAAATCGGCGACAATCGCCCCGTTTTTATACTGTTTCATTTCTGAAGCCATCTGAATACTGGTGTTTTTGTATTTGGTTGTACCCAGGATATTTTAGGCCTACGCCTACCTTTCTTCTTTGTTTGTATTGGAATGTTGCATGATATTACTTTTTGACGGGGTTCTCTTTTTGTCAGCATTATGTCAAATAACTTCAGTCAATTAATAAGGTCAAAAGCCAGTGACACTAGGAACTCTAGTGGACGAACTCGGTATCTGACTATGGTAAGTTCAGACCAACAGTCTCTTATGAATGACCAAAATTCTTGGTCAGAACCACACATTATCACTATATGAACAAATAAGACCACTCTTATGACATCAAAAGTATACAAATCAGCGCAAATTCATCTTTTGTGAGAATGCTCTGTATTAGACCGCCATTTCTACCAATCTAGGCCTCAAATTCAAATTAAAACAAATTCCTGTTTGAAGGATTCTTTACAATTTTTAAACAATGTCAAACAAAGCTTTTTAAAGGCTTCAAACAAAATTTTCCAAATTATACTTGTAGACTGTAGAAACACTGTAGAAACGCTCAACTCATCGAGCTGAAGAAAATTTCAAATAGGAAGTGAAAGAGGGATATCCACAGGTCTTACCGTCCACACCCTGGCACGATTGGCGTGGTTAAGTGCATTGTGCATCTCGTAGAGTTAAAAGACGATATTGGTGTCAAATTAAAGGTAATACCTTCTCAAATTCAGAAGTTTCCCGGGTCCAAGGTTGTCAGTTTGGAAATGCAGCCTGTTTTAATTTTAGTAGCGATGAAAGTGAGTTTTTTCATAAAGTCTTGTTTTTTGGTATGTTGGTCGATGACTTGAGGATTTTTTTTTTTTTTCATTATAAAAAAACTACTAAACTACTTTGACAAATGAAGAATAGTTAAAATCATCTTTCTTGTTTGCTGGTTGAATGTTAGGTGCTATTAAATTTACGTCATCTGTTACGGTAAAATTTACCGCAACAATGACTGGTCTTTCTGTCCCTTTCTTCCCGTTTGTTTTACAGGTGTTTCCTTCGATTTACTGAGAGAGACGAGGGCAGCCATGGGTCATCAGCCATTGGTAATCTCTTTCAGTAAATTTGTAGAAACAATAAACTTGATCTTAGCACCTAAATTGGATTGGTGTGCGAATCGACGAAGTGCACTCTGCTATTATACCGAGGGAGTGTGAAGTAGTAAAATCGGCCGACAGGTGGTTGAGCCTTAATTATGTAAATATGCCGACAGATGGTCGTGCCTTAACTTCAAAAATCGGCCCAGAGGGGGTCAAACCAAACACATAATTAAAACTGCAAAAGATGGCCTAACAAAAACTGGTTGATGCAGAAGACTGACCAAAAGATGGTCGACATAAAAGTATATTAGTATACGAGCAAAAGCACGGGTTACATTTGGTTCCCGATTGCTGAAGACACTCAAATTTGAGTATGGCCGAGGGCCCAACATACCTATATATATTTTTGTAAAAGATGGAACGCTAAGGTTATTTTTCTATTCCCCTAAATCTAACAAAAGTCCACTGGTATTAATTTTAGAATCGCGGTGAAAAACAAGTGATTGCCAACTTTCCTACAAAAGAAAAAATGAATGGGGTTGGGTGCCATCTTTGCCAAGTTTTTCTCATTAGTTATCCTGGTGGGGACAAATGCATTTTGTTAGCCGAAATTAGATTGTTTTAACTTTAATTCTTTTCTTTCTTTTTATCTTGAAAAAAAATGGGGATGAATGGCTGAATGCGTTCATGGAATTCCCGCCACTGGAAACGATTCAGCTGCCGGCGAATTCCATGATGATAACGCAAAACCATGGGAGAACGAGAGTGCGAGTAGGTAGGACCGTTTGATTCCGACATGGGCGCTCTGCAGCCAATGAGCTGAGAGTTGCTGAATGACGTGATCGGAATCGGCTGTTCCGGATTGGCCGAAAGCACTGGGGGTATGAGAGCGAAAAAGGATCGTCGTTCACTTTTAAACTGGCAAGCTCAGAATAAAGATCAAAAATTGGAAAATTGTGAAAAAGATAATTGTTAGAAAAATTTTAAAGTGAAAAAGAATTTAATTTCGGCAGTATAGTTTTGTTAAATAGTTTTCGAAAATAAAAATTTTAGTGGTTGTTAAAATTAATATTTTTGGAAAAGAAAAATTGGGAGGAAAATTGGCAGAGTGGTCAAGGGTGAAATTGGGGTGGAAAAGTTACATAGGATCGTTGGCAACCCAGAAAAAAAAAAGATAAGTAGAATTTGAATTTATATTTGGTATTATAACTCGTTTTACTGTTGGTGAATTTTGATAACCTTTTCATAAAAATCCGTTGGCTTTTGTTTCGGTTTATTTTCCCGAAATTGCGGGACACGCGACCCAGTTAGTTTCAATTTTTAACAGTTCGAAAAACTGAACTTAGCGTTCCATTTTAATAATCTAAAACTCTTTGTTTAATTGGTCGAAAAGATTTTGGGTTTTTGCCCTACTTAATTGCAAGGTTTCCCAAACAAATAAAAGCTTTCAAATCTCCACTAGAGAAAGTAAATTCGTTCTTTTTATTTTTAATTTTCCATCGTCGTTTTTCGCTCCAAAAGGTTTGTAATTTCCTTTCCAAAAAAAATTGCTGGCGCCCTTTTCATTTTTAAATTTCAGCTTGCGACGCCCCTGGTGAAAGTAAGTTGGAATTCAAAAATTTTATTATTACCTTTTATTTTATTTTAATTCGCTCATTAAATTATAATCATCAAATCATAATATTCGCTGAACCCACCCCTTGCTGATTTAGCCGTGGTGGCAGCATATAAATTTGCTGTGTGTGTTACACTTTTTTTTGTTGCTTTGAATTCGCTGAACAAATTCAGCTCATAGTCATCATACCGTCGTCGTCGTCATCGTCATCGCCATCAAAGTTGTCAGTCGCGATTTTAAAATTTACTTTAATAAAAATAATAATTGTAGTCGGAAAAAGTGTAACAAATTGGCGCCCAACGTGGGGAAAATCTTTGTATTGCTTTTGGGCTACGACTACGGTACATTGTTAAAATCGTTTCGGGATGTGAAAATGAGTATCATTATGCAATAACTTTTTGAGTTCTTCGACTCTAAAAAAAAACTTGCATTCATACAAAAAGAGTTAATCTGGAAAATTAAATAAAATTAGCTTTAAAGTCTTAAAAGTAATCTCATCTGATGAGGTTTCAAGAAGTTACATCGAAGAATAAATTATAAGCCAATAAATCACCTTTTCATAACTAACTTCGGCAAAGGTTCAACTCTCCTTTTGAAACTCTTTTATTCTTTTTTGAAGGTTTTTTCAAACTTTTAAATTTTATAATTTTGCATTATCACGTGAATTATGTGCTGCTGATGTTAGATCAGCCATATATATTCGTGACTATAAAAATTGAAAATTTCCAAATTGATAATAACCACCTGTCTTCACCAAAATCATGTACAAAACGTATATGTTCATTATTATAAACCATCCAATATCATGCTCAAATCAAGCGAAGAAAAAAAAAAAATATGCGGAAATAAGTTTTGTACAACATTCTCCATTACAAGAAGTACGACGAGTAGCATGTGCCTTACTTGAGTATATTATAAACAGGTATCCTATACTACCTATACAAAATGTAGTATTTAAAACATGTTAAAATGCATAATATACAGTAGACAGACATTTTTATTGTGAAATACATCTCTAAACTAAACAATTTATTTAAAACAAAACAAAACCGAAGAAAAAAATAACAAAAACAAATCTGTGCAATATGAAAACAAAAGATATACATACTTCCAAGTCGAGTATTGTATAGCATAACAACAATGACTTCTATCTCCTTTTTACACTTGGTAATATACTTACAACAACAACAAACAAAAATGAGAACGTCCCGCAAAAATTGTATCTGCTCAAGATTTGTATGTTTATAGATTTTAAGTTTCAAGACTCAAGAGAGTTTCTCCCCCAGCCCGTCATTCCACCCAGTTTTTGCTGCTAAGGTACGAGGCAAAAGCTACACTTCTGCTGCAAGCACTAGCAAAAGCCAGCAACTTTTATATGAATTCTCTGAAGCATGGTTAGGTGCGCAAGAAAATGCACCAGCCATGACGCAAGCTTGTAACAATAACAACAAACAAGTTAGAGCCAACGGCAATCTACCAACAGCAATAGCACCCAACAGTTACTAGTAAAAGTGATATCGTGTGCAAGGCCGTTTGTTGTTATAATTTTTAATGGTGTTGGTGCGGCGCATGGTGCAGCTAGCACCTATAACCAAAAGATACAGTATCTTTAGTTCAGAGGGAAGAATACAGGGAGCCCACCATTCGAATAACCGTTTCAATTGGAATATCTTATTTGGTAGATCTTTTTGTTGCAGCTTGTTAATGTATGCAAGTATACTTCTATAAAGCTTCGATTACATATTCTCCCAAAACGAGGACATATACAAGATACTACACATGAGCTCATTTTGGGCTAAATTTTATTGCAGGGAAATAATAGTTTTTTTTTTTGTAATCACTTAAAAAATAAATTCATGGTTAAGTCGATGATGTTAAGCTAGATAATAAGTTCTTTTCTGATAAATCTAGGACAACTACACAAAGATTATAATTTTCTTTTGTATCTTTTTTTCTCTTTGCAGGAACACATACAAGAGGTTCTAGATAAATGGACCCAAATCGACGATGAAATTTGGGCTAAAGTCATTGTCTTTGAACGGAATCGTCGCGTAGCCAAAGCATATGCACGCGCCCCAGTTTTAACTATTAACGGTTCAGACGATGGATTTGATGGAATGCGGTAAGTTATTTTTTATGCAATGCATTTACAAAAAGGGGCAAGGGGATTTACCTTGGTAAAGTTGAAATAGTTGTCCCATTTGCATGTTATCTTTTTTTTTTTTTAATTTTCAAAAGAATTTACATGCCATTAAAACAAGTTCTTAGTAAAAAAAAAAGAAAAATACTTTGCAAAGACGTGAGTTTAATAGAGTGTTAGTACCTGACTAGAATTATTGTAGTTATTATTGAAGAGAATATTTCTCATTAAAAATAACATAGACTAGTTCACGCAACAGGTTGAAAAAGTGAGCCATAATGTCTATTACTTTAGGCATTTAAGAACTGACATAAACAAGTTAGAAGCACGATTAAAGCGAAGGAGGAAAAATGTTATTAGCCTTGCATTTTTTTTTTAAGAATTCAGAATGCTTGCGAGCTGTTGTTCATTTTTTTTTTTTTTTTTAATTTTTAAATTCAACAAAGCCCAGAATATTTTAAATTGTAACAGATTTGAAAAACAAAATCATGCGTCGCTAACTGTATAACTATGTATTACTTAGCAGTTATTTTGAAACACAATTTTTTGCTCTTAAACTTTCAAAGTATGAGTCCTTAGGTTTAGAAACGGGATCGGGTCAAAATTCTGGCTTCAAAATTCTGCTTTTTAAAACTCAGTTTTTTTAACGAAAATTCTGTTTCTCAAAATTCTGCTTTTTTTCTATTCCGCTTTTCAAAATTCTGCTTTTTAAAATTCTGCTTTTCAAAATTCTGCCAGCATTATACTTGAACAAAAAAAATTCGGCCAATTCTGTTTTTTTTTTTTATAGCATATGCGCTGACTAAAGAAAAATACACCTCTTTAATGTAATTTAACATTGGTACTTTCCTAATTTTTTTTGTTAAAGTGTCGCAAATATTTTTTAAAATGCATAGACTGACTTTCTTTCAAATAAAATCTATAACTTATTGGCACCGATGTTGTTTGATTCAAGATATTCCTTTTCTTATTCAAATTTTTGAATATTCATCTTTATTTGACAAATTAAAAAATTTTGCATTATTTTTGGAAATGTTTAGTATTCAAAACCTTTTCTTAATGTTTTCAAATTTATTCATTCATAAAACAAAAATTAATATGCATTCAAAGAATGACAAATTATGTAGATAAGTAATCAAATAAGCAGATAATTTTTCAAGAAGATGATTTTACAGAATTTTGCAAAAAATTAAAAAAGGGTTTGGAAAATGTTTAAAAGCGCGCGCTTTTTAACATTTTCCAAACCCTTTTTTAATTTTTTACAAAAACAGAATTATGAAAAGCAGAATTTTGAAAAACAGAATTTTGAAAAACAGAGTTTTGAAAAGCAGAATTTTGAAAGCAGAATTTTGTAAAGCAGAATTTTGAAAGCAAAATTTTGACAAAAGAATTTTGACCCCGGCAGAATTTTGACCCCAACCCTTTAGGAACACACTACCAAATAGTTAAATTTTGAAGAAAAAAGATACGTTTTTCGTTGAATTTTGAATCCATATATTTTACTTATTTTTATTTTCGGGTTCTCCCAAGCATTTTTGGAAAAATCATTTATTACTAAGTTTTGAATCATCTGAAGATTGGCGAATTATCAAATTTAGAGATATTTCTCTGATCAATGGTCTTTGTACTTTTTGATAACTTACACCAAATACACATTTATTTTTCTACTTTTTAATTATAATCCAGTCAAATAAGGGTTTCACCTCGGAATGAATGCTAATAGAAATTTTTTTTGCTCAATATCTTCGTTTTGACATTCTATAACATACCTCAAAAGTCTAGAATAATCAAATGTCTGCGAGTCGCGATTTTCAAGGTCAAAGCTCGAAAGGAGATTTTCAAAATTAGCAATAATAGACAATGGTATTATATACACATATAATATATGTCTTCGAGGTATTTTTTTAATGCTGATGTCAAAAAATCTAAAATCAAGACAATCTGACGTCTCTGAAAAAAGTTATACCAGTTTTTCATCTGTCAACCCATATTATTATAACAGTTGCAAACTTACTACTAAAAAACCCTTAAAAGTTATGGTAGAGGAACCAAATTTTGCATGAAGGTTTTCATATCCATTATTATTAGGAATCAAAAAAATGCAATGAAAAAACCATTCATATTTATGAAAAATTAGTATTTTTTGAAAAAAAGAGGACATTTTGGGATATGCACTAAAAAACATCCTGGTACAATTTTGGAATTAGTGCTAATAGGCTAACTTTTTTGTTTCTATCTTTGGATATTCTATATCTTATGTCGAAAATCTAAAAAAAATCTCATGTCCGCAAGTCCTAATTTTCCTGGTTTGAAGATAAGGTGCAGATTTTAAAAAATTGAAAAACAACACTTAGATACTGGTGTCAGATCAACATGAATAAGGTGCATTACTTTTCAGGGATGGTCAGGTTGACTTATTGTGAGTTTTTTTGGAGTAAGTGTTAAAAAATACCTTTAAATCATGTCGCTTATGTTGGTATACATATACAAATTTAAACTTTTCTTACTAATTTTTTTAAGTCTGCACCTAACTTAGTTTAACCTCCAAAATTAGGACTTGCGGACATGAGATTTTTTTTAGATTTTTGACATAAGATAAAGAATATCCAAACAAAGATAGGAACAAAAAAATTAGCCTATTAGCACTAATTCCAAGATTGTACCAGGATGTTTTTTAGTGCATATTCCAAAATTTCCTCTTTTTTCAAAAAATACTAATTTTTCATAAATATGAATGGTTTTTTCATTGTATTTTTTTGATTCCTAATAATAATGGATATGAAAACCTTCATGCAAAATTTGGTTCCTCTACCATAACTTTTAAGGGTTTTCCGGTAGTAAGTTAGCAACTGTTATAATAATATAGGTTGACCGATGAAAAACAGGTATAACTTTTTTCAGAGACGTCAGATTGTCTTGATTTTAGATTTTTTGGCATCAGCATTAAAAAATACCTCGAAGAAATGTATCATATGTGTATATAATACCATTGTCTATTATTGCTAATTTTGAAAATCTCCTTTCGAGCTTTGACCTTGAAAATCGCGACTCGCGGACATTAGATTTTTCTAGACTTTTGAGGTATGTTATAGAATGCCAAAACGAAGGTATTGAGCAAAAAAAAATTCTATTACCATTCATTCCGAGGTGAAACCCTTATTTGACTGGATTATAAAACTTTTCGCAACTAAGTAAATGTTTTGATGAAAATATTGTTTTAAATATTTTTTATTTGATAAGCTGTTAAATTGTTAGAGTTGAACAATGCAAAAATCAGCTTGAGAGAGTATAAATCAGTTGAGAACAGTTGATGAAAACTGATAAAACAAATCTTTTCAAATTTGAATATTATCGAAAAATCAAGCTACTAGATTTTAAGTGAAGGTTTAAGTAAAATTTCATAATTCTTTTTGGCAAATACCTAGAATGAATGTGCGAATAAATTAGACGCATGACTTTGACTACAGGAACAATAGGTACTTGCAATAAAATAAAATTGTAAAAATTTTATATTTTCCTTACGATTTTTATAAAAAAAAATCATATTCACATTTTAAATGTGATAATTTTTTTTTGAAAACATTACACTGCCCAACACACAACAATTTTCCAGGCCGTTGTTTATCATTTCATGCTAAATTTAGGGTGCTGATTCCGAAAACAACATTAGTTTTTTTCTAACACCTCTAGTTTTCAAATTATTCATCAATGAAAAAGGCATAGAAATTCATAAATTTTTTTTTATTTAAAAAATTTTTTTTTTGTATTTTAATTTTACTTACTGAACCAAAATACAATACATTCAAAATAAATTTTTCCAGCAAAACTTTAAAAACACTTGTAATAATAAAATCTAAAAAAAAAATAGTATGAAATTACCCCCAAAATGTGAAAAACTAAAATATTTCAAATAATAGAGCTGCTAGAAATAAATAAATGTGATTTTAAGGTTTACTGATCCCATGTACATTTAGGTCCATTTTCTTCACTCGGAGTTGAACACAACTTGAGAAATTTTATATTAAAAATTCTCAAGTTATGTTCAACTCCGAGTGAAGAAAATGGACCTAAGTTTAATATAAATTTTTCTGGAAAATTTGAATAAACGCTCAAAATAAGTAAAAGACTTAAAAATTAGTATGAATATCCCCCCGTATATGATACCTACCTATTTCAAAAACTAGGGCTGCTAGAAAGAAACCAATATGATTTTTGAGCTAACTGAACCCAAATCTATAAAGTTTGATATAAATCTTTCTGGAAAATTTTAAAAAGTTGAAAATTGTTGGCCAGAGTTATTAATGCTGTCTCCCAAACGACTTGTCTTGAAAACGGAAAAGATAATATTGAAATTTTTGGAAATTTTGTTTTAACGTGGTGACAAATAGTAATTTCTCCAAAATGGCGTACCAACTTTTTTTAATAAATTTATTAAAAAAAAAAATTATTTTTTACAAAACGGATCCAAAGATTTTGAAGTTTTTGTGTTCTTAAAAAACATCCAAGTCTGTGTTTGACACGAAACCAAAATCGCTTTAGAAAACACATTTTACTACGTAGAGCGAAATTGGTTAAGCTTTTGTATGCAAATCTCAGACACAGTAATGTTACCTTGTAACTTGGTATAAATTACCTTTGTGCTCATAAAAAAAAAACATTAATTTAAATTTTCTTTTGGTAGGACATTTAACAGAATGTTTTTTTTTTCAAAACTAATAGTTTAAAAATTGAATGATCTCTCTAGAAAAAAATGTTGTGGAATAGTTTCTAAAAGTTTGAAATGACAAATTTCTATTAAGTACGAGTAAGTTATAAAATGTATTGGTTTTTTTTATAGACATTGTCTGGTAAAGAATGAATAAGTCTAAAATTGCTGATAGCTACAGCCTGTTCTTAAAAAAAACAGACAAAAATTCTATCGCAACAAGTTTATAAATTAATATGTAGCCTATTTATTTTTAATACACTGAAGGAAAAAAGCTTTTATTTAATGAACTGGTAGGATAATTTTTTTTTTCTATTTTTTGTTTTAGAACAATCATAACTCATTAGTGAAGCTGTCATTCTTTACATTAAATTAAAATTTCTAATACAAAAATAAACACAAAAGTTTTATTAATTTCTTTATTTTAAAATTAAATTCATATTAATATACAACATAAATGTAAGTGTCTATTTTATTAAGTCATAAAGAAAATGGTTTATTTATTTAAACATACCTACCTTTATTGACCAAAGTTACTATATCTGAAGGTCTTAAAAAAAAAACTGCTATAATTGCATAAAGACCAACACACTTCCACTTCCTTATGAATATCACTTACGAGTTATTGTCATCATACTTAGATGACTTTATTATCTTAATTCAAAGCTTATAGCAATTTTTCTATGACCATGATGACGTTGGTCCATTCTCAAAATATCGCACGAAATTAAGGTATTTTTTTAAATTTAATTTAACACCGTTGTCAACCAAAAAAAAAAAATTAAAATGATCGTGTGTCATCTTAGGAATTAGATCCGGCTTTGGATACACCAGTTCTGGTTTGTGAATTTGTATTTTTTTTTTGTCAGTTTTCTGTCACCAAAATTATTCAATCCAATAAAATTAAAATTAAATTAACAAAAAGACACGCGGATGTCACAACATTAAGAAAAAAAAAAGCATTAACTTTGAGTGGGAATAGTGTATACCGACCATTAGCAAATTGTGGGAGTTCTAATGTTTATTTTCTATCTGTTTTGTTGTTTTTCTTTTGTTTATTTTTTAAGATATTTTGTTTGACACACAACAAAAACAACAAAAAAAAAACGTGTTAGCTGGGCTTTAAAAAAAAGCTCTGACTCATTGTTATCTTAGGGATGCTGAAGTTGATAGTTGTTATACCCGTTAAGTGGACAGTGGTTATGTTGATTGTAAACAGAAGCATGTGTACACTACCCACACGAAATATATAGAAATAAAAGCTTGAATATTAAGGTTGAGATGACAGCTAAAAAGCAGCATGAAGTTGAATTGAAATGAAGGCTTACGTAATATTTTCAAAGTTGATTTTGATTTGATTTTTTAAAACTATATATTTTTGACACTTTGACAAGCACGTGTTTAAAAATGTGTAAAAAAAGAGAGCCATTTATAATCAAAAAAAGTTTAAAATGGTCCATTTAAGAACGCTCCTTACTTCTGTAATTATCAAAAAGATGAATTTTTTAAAACAATGACAAATTTGGTTGTCTGTAAAGTCGGTTTACAGTTGTGTCTTTCGTTAACAAAAAATCACTTCCAACACCCAAAAATCCATTTTTTTTAAATAACAACCTATAATAAATTTTAGGTATGCCATCTGAAAGCCTATTATTTCAGCTCAAAATATTTATACCGCCCATGTCTGTGTGACATCAACAAAAGGAGCTATAATTTTTTGAACCCAATCAGTTTTCATTAAAAAAAAGCAAAAATATCAATCTTTTTTATATTCGCACGCTATTAAATTAATTTTTTTCTATCAAAACCTATATAAAAATTTATATCAAAAAAAAGCTTATTATTTCACCTTTCATATGACGCTTCAATAATATTTCTACGATGTCTACAAAAAAAGTTAAAATTTTGTAAAGCCAACCATGTCCAAATTTTAAACACTGTTGGCTGGTCACGGGCAAAATATCTCCACAGGTGTTTTGAGGTATTTCTGAAGTTTTTTAATTTAACATTCTTAAGCTTGAGGTAAATGTACCGTTATGGGTTATATATCATATGAAAGGTAATATTATCAGCATGTTCAATAAAGTTAAATTAAATTTTTATCTGCTCTAGATCAAAATTGTGACTACAAAATTGTTCCAAATTTTTGCACAAATATAGTCCTGCTTATTTCTATCTACAGTATAAATTTCATTCATTTATCTGTTGAAACAAAAAAAAAAGATAAAAATAAAAATTGGTTAAAAAACTTGGGATAAAAAAACTTGTGTTTCCCGTTAATCGGTCAAAAATCATTTAAAAATATAAATTTTTTACGCAAGCATGCGCACAATTATAGACTATAATATGTTCTATAAGCTTGAGATTTTCTGAACGCTAGGAAGGAGATGGCACATTTTTCTATGGAGCTTGGGCCCAGTGTGTTCACTAACGAAATTGTTGTCAAATGAAAGGTGAAGATAAGCACATTACATGGGTAAAATATTTTCAAATTCGTTAGTGGGGTTTTGGAGATATTTGAGTTTGAAGTTTCGGATTTCAAAATCAAGACTTCAGCTATTTTTTCGAACAATTAATCGTAGAATGCGTAATAACGGATGTACAAAATTAATATTGGTATCAAATGAAAGGTATTTCTCTTGTCTATAAATCTGTATCAAAAATCTTTTTCTATGTTAAAAAAAAAAAATACATATTAGGTATTTACTTCTCAAAAGGTGATTTTTTTAAGCGAGGCCTTTGGCACATCGAAATGTCAAAATATTCAGTGGTGACATGTACTTTTTTTGCAATTTTAACATAGCTTAATGTGTTACCTTCTATATATGAAACAGTTCTATAAATCATACACAAACCTTATAATAAGCCAAATACACAAAAACGCGCTGAAATACATATGCCTATTAAATAATAAGAATAGAAGCTATAGTTGAGTCAATGGGGAAAAATCCGAAAAAAGTTATGACGTCAGCTAAGTTTGAATGCAGTATTGAAGAGGGGTTTATCCCAAGTACAAATCTCAGTTTGCGTATTGTTTGGTCTTGTTGGGCGTCCGCCATTTTGAAAAACGCATTGGTCTCAATATCTCGAGAACGACTTGTCGGACAGAAAACTTGGAAGTACTTTTTAGATTGAAAATATATTAATCTTTCTTTTTCTATTACATAATTTTTTTCTAGGAGTAATAATTTCAGAGTTACAGTACCGGAAATTGTGCGTTTTTTGATATTTGAAATGGCTAGAGAAAGAAAGATAATTATATTTCAATATAAAAAGTAGATCCAAGTTTTCTGTCCGACCAGTCGTTCTCGAGATATTGAGACCAATGCGTTTTTCAAAATGGCGAACGCCCAACAAGACCAAACAATACGCAAACTGAGATTTGTACTTGGGATAAACCCCTCTTCAAAAAAAAAAATTCACTACTTTGTCAAAGGTCTACCTCATGTTTTTCTTTTAAAAAACCATTTATACCTAACTTAGTTTTGAAATTTTTTAGAATTTTTTCAACACTATCTACTACAATAAATTTATCTATCGATTACAAAAAAAATTTCTACGTCGCATTTAGAAAATAGTCACTTTTTTCAAATTTGTTTTACCCCTATTTACCCTATTAAATGACGGAATTTTTTTAAATCCTTCAAACTTTAGATTATTATCTTTTAAATAAGCTATAGAAGATTTTTGTGTCTCCAATAGTTTATTTTTGCCAAACTAATAAAAATTTCAAGTGGAACGAGAGAAAATGGCGTCACTTTTTCGTGGATGCTGACATGTTTCATCGATTTATAAGATGTTATCACGTCAAAAATTGAATTGATTGAATATTAGGTCTTGAACACAGCTTACGACATGGAAATGTTTACCAACAAAGTAGTATATCTTCAAATGCAGCTGCAACATTTAAAATTGTACAACAATTACCTTCCTTATCATAAATCACATCTATGAACAACTACCTCCTGCTGTTTGCAATTCGCAGCAGTTCCTTAAACAATCTCAACCAATCAACCCCGACAAGTTAGTCTTCAAAAGTCCAAATAACCACCAAAAACAAACAAAAAAACGACACAACAAATGTTCAAAGAAAATGCCATTGCCATAATTTCAAATTATAACACGAATGTATTCCATAATCAATGAATTCCAAAAGCCCAATAAATAAATACGAAACATTGCAACTTCCTGTAACACACGCTTCGCAACAACATCCACCAAGCAATGGCGACAAAAACAATAAACTATCTCTCTCTTCCGACTCCTAAAAGATCGGTGTTGAAAGCTATAGGGTCGATGTCAATATGCACCGCATACGCATACAGGAGGCGTATGAGACTATAAGACTTCCTTTTTTTTTTGCAACTCTCCGCACACAAAGATTGCAAAATCCATATTTATTCACTCGATCAGCATCCGAAAACTGATTACTGCACAGATTCGCCTACACGTTTGCTGATGGTAGTTTGCGCACAAAATCACACGAGTGCGCAAATCCTTGTGCGCCGCGCGCAAACACGATTAACATAAAAATAGATCAGATCCTTATCGGCAATATTGTGTAGCCTAGCTGGAAACCACAGCACAGTTGGTGAACACGCGCAGTGAGCCCTAAGTGGCTATAAATATCCTGACGCACGCGCCCGGGACGCATGAGCATCTTCCCAAATCAACACACAAAGTAGCTATATCCTACACACTCGACTCTGCGCAACTGCTACTCTGGACATTCTCGGCCAATAAAACATATTCAATATGGTACTGGTACATTGCTGGAGCATGAACATGGTTCTATTTCCAAAGGTGGCTGTTAATCTACCACCCATTAACTATTGGCTGCTACATCTAATGGCCTATGGCCTTGCCAAGGTACCCAGAAGATGAAGGCAACCAAAGACCAAGTTCGGCCGTCGTTGTCCGTCGACAACGGCGACGACATAAACACCCCACGCCACACATAGTAACTATGCCAATTGCGCAAAGGTATCTATTCTATTTAGGGATTAATCAAAGCAACCAGATAAAGTACATGCGATCCGCGTTTGGTTGCGGGTATAGTTCCTTCCTTCCGATTTCGGATTTGGAGTCTTCGGACATAAAAGATGCCAATTAATATTGTGTGTGACTGTCCCCAAAAATGTCACGAGTTTCTCTTGTTGTTGTCGTCGTTGTTGTCCCCAGACCTGGTTGTAAGGCCTCAAAACAAGAAACACAGCGGAAGAACGGTGAGGCGGACCGGACGGACGACGGGTTCTCTATCGCATTGTACAATCAAATGTGAGGCTCGTTATTTCTTTGCATGTTCAACCTCGAAGTTGTACATACATATATTTTATTTTAGCAGACGCAAACGATATGGAATCGCAAAAAGTTTTGCATTTGATTTTGAATGGTGGTGCCTTACCTTGCCTAGGTTAGAGACTCTAGCATTCCTAAATAAAGATGAGTTCCACGAACATTTTTATATATGAACTCTAGATGAGACCTCGCTCTCTAACTCGAGGCATGCAGAGCATAACTTTAGGTTATTTTTTTTTTTTTTTTACAATCAAAAAAATGTCATTTGCGAAATGTTGAAAGAAAAACATTTTCAGTTTCTGAGAAGGGGAAAGTCGTTTTGAGCGAGGTTCACAATCCTGTTGCTGCCACACAACCTCGTGACGTGCAACTAGCAACGATGAATTCTAACAGGTGGAAGCCGCGCCGCTTTGGTAAAGTTTTTTTTTTGCTTACTGTCTTACTGCATACCTCTGTTGTCGCAAATCCATCTCCAGTTAAAAAGAGAAGACAACGATGATGATGATGGTGGAAGAAAAGACGATAAAGAAGCCCCATGAAAGAATCCAGATACCATCGAAAGGAAAAGTTAATTGAAAGCAAAAGGGTTTATTAACGTAACTTTATGTTGTTGCGCGAGACAACATCAGACAGTGGGAAACACACGGTCACTCTTCTTATTTATTGCTTCGGAGGTTTTCTTTCTTTAAATGCAAGCCTTGACCTAAATTCCGTTGGTTTTTGTTTTTTGTACAACAAAAAAAAGGGTTTTCGTTTTTGGGAACAGGAAACCCGCATCTTGCAGAAAGACATGCGAGAGACATGTTGTGAAATTCTTCTTTTTTTTTGTTTCTTTTTTTTATGTTTGGGTCTGCCCTTTTGGTGTCCAATTTTTGTTTCACACATTGATGATGGGCAATTTTATAATTGGAACCACATTGTTACGTAAGGGGCTTAGTTTTTTTTTATGTATCAGTGTCTTCGTGTTGACGAATTGTTTTTTTTCTTGATTTTTTTGCTTGACGTAGTTCACACCAATGGACAATGTCGTCGGTTTCAGCTGAGGTCCCTAACTTCGCAAAGCTGATTACATACATTTCTATTTTTCTATAGAAAGTAAAGAATTCAAAGACTTATATCGAAAATCTCTAGTCAATGAATTCGGTTGAGGAATGGCATGAATTTATGTTAAAGGTTTCGAAAAATCAAACAAAAAGTGAGTGTTTTTGGTGGCTATCGAGGCTTACAAAGGCAGGATTGGGTGTATCTGAAGTTAAAATTAAGTAGAAAAAAAAAAATGGTCCAAATTGATTAAGGACTTCCGGTCGCGTATGCTTTTCGAAATTTATCTAAATGGCCTAAATCCTGGTTTTACGATTATTGGTAAATTATTATTTTTACCAAATAGGAAGTAAAAATGAACTTAAAACAATCAGAGAAAGTCATTAGCTCGTTGAAGTTTTAAAAAACTGTTGGCCAAAGAAGGCTTTGACTATTTATCTTTATCCTCGCTTTGGTGCTTTATGGCGTCAAAAATCATTTCACGTCATTTCTTAACGGGAAGTCATGAAATCTAGGAGCTTAATAGCTAAATAGATGTCAAAAAAGATGTTCATATTCAATGCTAAAAATTAAAACAATTTACAACAAAAACCAAAAAGTACCAAAGTAGTAAAACTCGCTTTATGACCTTTTATGATGCTATTACATGGATTTTTGTTCCTATCACAATTTTTGACATCTTCCCTGTTTATTTTCATAAAAACGTAGTTGGCAACAATATAACGCCAAAAAATAGTCTATTTTATGATTTTTGTTTGTATTCCATTTTCAAAATATAAATTGAATTTGAAAAATATTTTCGTCAAACAAAAAATAAAAACGTTACAAAATTGGTAATTTTTTTGAATGACAAAACCTTTTTTGTACAATGCTGCTAAGTAATAATACCCAAATTTTTGAAGGTTTTGAATGAACAACAATAACTTGTGTGTGTCCTATCAAGTTCATAGGCTGTTATTACTTCTTTTGATTTTTTTTAATTGTGTCTCAAAAATTTTAAGAATTTAAACATTTTTTTCTTTTTATTTATTTCTAAATCAAATTGCGTTAACCTACGTATGCAATGATGTTTTGTTATTTTACGACTAAATTGTTTCTGTATAAAAATTTGCTTGTGAGTTCAAATTACCTCATTCTTACCAATTTTTAAATTTGGGTTTTTTTTACAAATAAATCTTTTTCTAGATCAATAAAACAAACATTTTTATTTGAAGATCCTTTTAAGATTTATATTTTTTGTTAATGCTCATAAATATAATAAAGCTGCCACCAAACTTGAAAAAAAACAAATTCTGAAGATCAGATTTAAAAAAAAAGTCATCAAGAACAACTAAAAGCTTTTTAATAGTTACAAGTTTTATAGTTGAATAACGATGCTTATGCTTGTTTGTTCTAAAGTAAATTAATGACTTTAAACAACCTTTTTATACACATTTTAATTATTTATCTAAAGATGATAAATATCGAAACATTAAATGGGTAAAGAATTCCAAATAAACTATTATTATGGACGTTATGATAAAATTGACCCGGCTAAAAAAGTAATAAATCATAAAAAAAAAACTTGTTATTTAGATTGATTAATATATTTGTTAGCATGCATTTAATTATGTATGCAGAGAGAATTCAGTTTTTTTTTCAAATCAAATTTGAAACTATGGGAATATTATTTTTACTGAAAAAAAAAAAAATGATGAAACTATAGATAGTTAATTGGAAACTGGTTGAATCTTATTACGATAAATCATTAAAAAAAAATGTTAACCCTTTCGAACCCAAGCTATGAAAATCAATATTAAAAAATGTTTTTTTCGGTATTATCGGGTCATAAACATCACAACTAAGAAATATGAATAGCAAAAAGTTATTTTCCAAAATAATAAATAGCAAAACTAATGTGTTTTTCTCATGTTACATGTAAGTAACATGCACTGCATATGACCACCAAAAAAAGTCGGAAAACTGAGAAAATAACTTTTTATGAAACTATAATGTAAGCTACTTCTTCTAAGCAAAAAAACCAAACACTTTCTGCATTAACTTTTTTTATATCTTTTTTTGCAAAAAAAAATGTGAATTTCAGTCCCTTTCTCGATAAAAAAAAAAAATTAAAGGTATGATATTTGACTAACTTTTTGTAATAATCCAGTAACTAGGCATTATTATCTTTCAATTAAGCCATCGTAACCTAAAAAATTGTTTAATTTAATATTTTTTACGAGTTTTTAAAAAAATGCTACATGAGAGTAACGCTGGGTCCGAAAGGGTTAAGAACATTACGCAGCAATAATCATTAGAGATGCCGCGAACATTGATTTGGCCGAATACCGAATATTCGGCCACATTCCTCGGCCGAATACCGAATATTCGGCCAAGGACACTCAGAAAAAAACGTTGGCAATTTAAAAAAAATTTATACTTTGTCTCAAGAATAGATGTGGCTTAAAAATTCCCAATAACATCGTATTGTAACGATGAATAACTGAACTACTTTTAAGATAAATGTCTGAATACACTACCTACTACTGCAAAGGTAGACATCTAAAATCGAATTATATATGAGTACTGTTCGCCAAGATCGAACGGCGGACCTATACAAGTGGTGGTCAACACATACTACAAAATTACATATTTTGAAAACATTTGCAAAAGTCTACCTTTCTTCTCCTGGGACAAGTGTTTACAGCGAAAGACTATTTTTCGAAGCAGGAATAGTCTACGAAGATAAACGTAATCGTTTACTACCAACATATGCGGAACCAATAGTTTTCATTCACCACTACTTGCCTTTAGTAGATTATGGGCCATGAGTTATGAGAGTTAGCTTCAACTCGAGATTTTAATAAAATTTGTTTTATTCATTAATTTTTTGTTAGCTCCCTTGTTCCAAACTCAAAGTTGCCCAACTTGTTGTTTTACTAAATTAGTAATAATATCCCTAGGTTTTTTGTGACAGTCAATTTCACAAACTGTCAATTTCGAATATTATTTTGAATGATGTGTCGTTTAAATTGATGTTTCATAGGTTTTTTTTAATTAATGGTTTCATATGTTTATTGATTTATTCAAACCAATAAGATTTCGAGGGAAACGCACCCAATTTACAATGAAAAAGTAGATTTTCCAAGATTACAAAAGGAAACTCCTAAACAAAAATGTTTTTTTTGCAGAGAAAAAAATCAAACAAATAAAATCAGTTTTAATTACACAAATCACTTTTGCATTTATTTTAAATTAAAAGATATAAACTAAATATATGCACAAATATGCGATTGATTTCACTATTACAAAAAGTAGATGCATGGCTAATTTTCCAAAATACACCAGTTATTATTTTCAGGGGCGTATACAGGTTTGCTTCTTGGGGGGGGTCAAGCCAATTTTTTTTTTTTTTTTTTTTTTCAAAAGTTTTGATATCAGGCATAAACTTGAAAATGGGCTTTTTGAATTATTAAACATTAAAATTTGTGCGTCTTGCATTTCGAATCGAAAAGTTCCGAATGTAGTTCTAAAAATAACCAAACAAAAACGGTATGAGATTCGTTTAAGTTTAGCGTTAAGCCTTAAAGCCTAGAACGCTGCTGATGTGAAACGAAATTTTTCTTCGGTCTCCACGAGGACAACGAAATGCTTGCGAAATCTGGACCGAAAAATACTCAAAAATTGCAAACATAAGTGAAAAAAAGCAAACACGCATCGCAGAAAGACATGCAATGACAAAATGAACAACAAAAACAAACAAAAAAAATCAAAATGTCATTTTTCCACACACAATGAATGTCCCCGGCAATTGTTTGTGTGCGAAAAAGAAGTTTAGACTTTCAATTTCGTTGTGGCGAACAGCGTACTACAGAACGAAAAGTTGAACGAAATTTTTGGTTTACCATTTCGTTGTTTCATTTTTGTATGGGATTTTTCGTTTCTTATCAGCAGCGTACTAGGCTTTAATTTTGACCAATTAAGGCTATTCTCTCCTAAAAATAAAATGTACTGTACGAGTACTTCGATTGAATAATTTGCCTTAAAACAACTGTTCATTGTTTTCCGCTAGCCCAGAAAGTTAAAATAAAAATCGTTTTTACTTAATAACAGTTTTAACTTTTGAATTAAAAGTCTTCCTAACCTCAGGCAAACGAATCGCAAAGTTTTGTAAAAATAAATTGCACGACTGGGGTCGCACGTACTTGCTCTTATGCTTAAAGTAACTATAATGTTAAAGCTTTTTATTCAAGAAATTTAAAATTTGATATTTTGAAGAAATTTCATAAGTAGTATAAAAAAATAAAATCTGTTCTTATAATTAATTAAACTCCGTTTTAAATTATCTTAAAAAAAAAAAAAAATATGCCATTTTATTTCTTGTGTAAAAAGGTATTTTTAGAAAAAAAATTTTCGAAAATTGTAGGAGCCGTTTTTTAAAAAAATAATTTTTTATATATAAAATTTTTTTAACATTTAAAAAAAAAAAAGTTGGTATGCCATTTTGAAGAAATAATTTATTTACACATAAAAACTAAATTTCAAAATTTTTCATTGATCCGTTTTCAAAAAATTGATTTTTCAAAAAAAAATTTTCATTCAAATCGGGTTAATGTTGTACGAGATATTCAGAAACGAAAAAAACCGTTCTATGACAGGTGCCGTTAATAACGGTACAAAAAATATTTTTTTTATTTCAAAAGTTGGCTCTTATGTGTAGTACTACACACAAAAATTTTAATCAAAATCGTTAGAGCCGTTTTTGAAAAAAATTAACTTTTCTATTTCCGTTATATGGCAGGTACCGTTAGTTTTGGTCATAAAAAAAATTCCCTCTAGGGAATCACCAAAAACTGCTAACTACCAAGTTTGAAGAAAATCACTTCACTCGTTTAGGCTGCAGCTCCAGATAGAGACAGACACACAGACAGACAGACAGACAGACAGACAGAATTGCCGGACCCACTTTTTTGGCATTCTCCATCATCGTAATGTCATGTAAAATTGTTATCTCGAGTTCGATTTTTTTTACGAATCCTAAACTTGCCCTATAGTACCTATATCGCAAGTAAAAATTGCATTTGAAAATATAATTTTTTTTAAATTTTGTTTTAAAATTGAATGGAAATTTAAAATACCTCTATTAAAATAGTAAAGACAAAAAAAAATATTTTGGCGATATTTTCGAATTCGTCCGTTTTCAGGTATTAATCAGCGGTTTACAATATAAAAAACATTCAGTTGTATTTATTAGATTAAGCCCTGCTTTTTCAATCGTCAGATAGACTATCAGAAGAATAAATGTCACTCTAAAAAAAACTTTTATTCCTAGGAATATGCTCTAACTAAGGTTTATCTAACTATTCAAAAAATTAGCCCTAAGTGATATTTAATAATAATATTTAAATTGCCTTAGATAATGTTGCTTACATTGCTTCTATAATTGGCTGGCCATTGATGATTAACAAATCGATAGTTGTTTCAAAAAATGCAACAGATCTAGCAAATTTAGTATGTACAAAATACTGTCATATTCTGTAAGCAAACAAAATTCACCAAATTTTATCAGACGAATGTATTGAACTGGAACATTGCAAAAAACAAAAAAGATTTGAGAAATGATATCCTTCTTTAACATTTTGCCGATGACGAATTTTATCAACAGAATTGACCTCCACACAGCAAGGCCACAGAAAGCTTCCCTATTTAAAACATATTTTATTCACTTCATCATATAAAAAAATAGAAGAAATGGCTGCTTCTTTTATTTGCTGGTAAGCAGTGTCTTGCCCTTAAGATATTATTTTTGTGTACCTACCAGATTCAATTTCTTTTAAAAAGCTTTGAATATAATAGGGTCGTATCCGGATTTTGTTTCCATACAAAACTCTACAGCACAGCTCAACTAATATTATCGAACGACTCAAAATAATCCTAATCCAGCATAGCGTTCGCTAAAAATATGACCACATCCCCAAAATATGGTAAAATAGTTTGTTTGAATACCAAAAACTTTTTTTTACTTTTAATTTTCGTTCATGTTCTAAAATTTCAACATTTTGAAAATAACACCGGCACACAAAATAAAATCGCTTTCATCCCCGGCACACAAAAAAAAAGTTCCATGTACCAGGAACCAGACATATCTTTCTATATGTTTTTGGACCCGCTGAATTCGAATTTCAAGTCCGTTTTGCCCGAACACCCTTCAATTTTGAGAAAAATGCAAAAAACTCCAAAAAAGTCATACAAATCCAAACAAAATGCAGTCAAAGCTCAAAACTGGAGGGTGACCGGGCCAAACGGACTTGAAATTCGGATTCAGCGTGCCTAAAAACATATAGAAACATAGGTCTGGTTCCTGGTACATGACACTTTTTTATTTTGTGTGCCGGTGTAATCTTACTCAAGAGATTTCAGTATCACATAAAAAATTCTTTTTTAAGTTCTGAGTTCTTGGGGGGGGTCATGACCCCGTGACCCCCCCCTTGTATACGCCGTTGATTATTTTTCAATAAAAAGTTTTTTCTCTATGACAAAAACGAAAACGACTTCCATGGATAAAAGATGAGTTTTATGGTTTTTCTCATAGTTCCTATAGCCAGAACTGAACGAAATGGGACCACATGGCAGGCACCAGCTTTCCAATACAAAAATAATTATCAATATTGGTTCACACAGTCCAAAATTTTGAAGTAACAAACATACAGACAACAAAAATACAGACAAATTGAATACCTCCTCCTTTTTGGAAATCGGTAAAAAGAATGATGAATTTCAAAACTTTGTTACTGTCTTCTTATTAAAATGTGGCTCACATATTACATCTCACCTATTTTTTCTACCTTTCTTACAAATTGACAAAATAATATAGAAATAATAATATAATAATAATAAAAAGATATAATAATATATCACCAGTCTCTGAGGATCTTATAAAGTCTTTGTAAGCTGCTGTTAACAACAAAAAAAATTTTAAACTTTTTAAAACTATTTGGCAATGAAAACTCTGATGATTCTATTAATTCATTTTTAACAAAATATTAACATAAAATATTCAACAAACATTTCTCAATTTCTCATAGAGTTTTACTATTAAACACTCCTTTAAAATTGTGCAACAAACAATTTACGCTAATGATTTTTTAATAATACAAAAAAAAAAAAACATAAATATCCAGTTCCCATCATCATCATTATCATTTTCTCTATCATATTTTATAAAAAGAAATGATAAAAAAAAAATTATCAAAAAAAAAAAGAAGTTACAAACAAGCAATAAACATTGCAAGAAGCCCACACTGCTTTGTTGTGGGGGTATTGATAGTATCAATTCATCATTCTTTAATTAAAATTACTATTTTTATTATTACTACGCCATCTATTGTGTTATTTTAATGGAAAATGCATTCAAAAGACAGCATAAATAGATAGTTAAGTAATAGCTCAAGATATAATGTTTCATAAATGGAAAAAGAAATTTCACCAAATTTTATTGATAATAAAAGGAACTATTGGTGACAGTATTCAACCTTGTGTGATTCCATTATCTAGTTTTTACCACAAGTATACCTGATTTCTTTCTAATAGTTTTTTTTTCTCAATTTCTTACTAGCGTATTTATTTTTGTCCCAAGATACCTACTTGAACTCACTAATTCGTCATTTCTTAATATCGTTCAATCTGAACATCTTCAGCCATAGTGAAATTAACAAAATATTATCATCATGTGATTAAATGGATACACAAAGATGCCAATTTATTGGAATTGGAAATTGTTTGCTTCATTAAGTCATCACACTGCCTGTGCCGAGCCCTTTTTTTTGGAACAAATTAAGTAGTTGCATAAAGTAGTATTTTTTTATGACGAATTAAAAAGAGATTACATGTTTAAAAAGTTCCACTTTCCATCATTTATTTTAATAAGTATAGATTCAGTTATGATTTAACATAATTGTAATCAGGTTCAAAAAATTATTTAGATGAAATGGGTGTGGTTGTTGATAAAGTGATAATTACAGATTTGTAGCATGCTTTTAATCGTATAATTGAATTTGCGTAAGATTAATATTAGATTAAGAAGAAATATGCAATCTTTTTCTCACAGCACAAACTAGAAATCATTAAATCACTTTCAATATCGTGTGTTCTACTTTATTTGGTGACAGAAATTGCATGTCCGTTCCTACAATGTTCAATCATTTTGTTTTAAAAGTGTTTTAGAGAGCAAATAAAAAACACAAATAAAAAACACCGATACCCTTTTGGAATACTGAAATGGAGATGTTAGTAATGTGAAGTATTTTTATTATTTTCTAAATCCATCGAAGTTTGAAGTATGGAACTGAAATAGAAAAATGCTGTTTATTTTTCGTCAAAAAGGTTGTTTGGGGAGCTAAGATTAATTCATGTCTTCATTTTCATCGTAATTTCATAGTCATATTTCCATTCCGTATTTGCATGAGTGTCATTTTTTATCAAAATAGTCTCAAAACTGTCTAGAGTTGTGGACAAAATAATTAATTCACGGTGCAACACTCAAAATATACGCGGGCGGAGACCTATCACGTTTTGTAGAGCTAGTCGCACTTATTACGAAGCGGTATTTAAAAAGTCCCTAACACCCCCAAAATCTGGAGTTAGGGGCAAAAAACTGTTTTTTACCCATTGAAAAAAATCTAGCTTCATCAAATTTTTACCCATTTTCGATTTTTTTATAGTTTCTTCAACAATGTATAAAACATGTAACTCGGTTAAACCACATAGAATTTATAAGCTGTCTTCTTCTTCCTTTTTTTTTTCTCGGCGCTGTTATGATCTCGATGTCGAGGGGATCATAACCTTCCCACGTTACTGCTTCACACTAGTGATCCGCCTGTGGGGTTCGCCGGGTTGACCTCAGAAATCGGCGGCAAGCCTCCCGGTTTTGTATTGTTCCGTTTCTGAGACCAACTGAATGCTGGTGTTTTTGCATTTGCTTGTACCAGGAGTTTTTAGGCCTACCTTTCTTTTTATTTCGTGTTGGAACGTTATATGATATTGCTTTTTTGACGGGGTTCTCAGGATCTCTCCTTTGAACATGGCAATACCAACTGAGTCGGTCGTGTTCAATTTTTTGGGAGATGGTATTTTTAACATGAAGGCTTCCTCGGATCTTCGTACTTCTAATTCTATCAAGCTTTGTTACTCCTGCTGTCATGCGAAGCATCTTCATCTCAGCTGCCGTTAACTTACTCTCATACTTTTTGTACATTGTCCAACATTGTGAATTTATAAGCTGTCAAAGTTCAAAAATTCCATTTTTTTCGTCATTTATCCAATTTCGACATTAAATTAAAGTAAATAATTTCACAACAGCATGCTGTTTTAAAAATATATTTTAAAATAATATTTATTTCCAAATCAAACGAGGTATTTTTTATGAAAATCAGTTTAAAATTGGCTTAGAAAAAAAAAATTTTCGATTTCAACCCAGATACAGAAATTCGAGCTTTTAGGTGTATATAACAAAAATGTTGTTTCGGCACGGTTTTGTAGAGGAGCTCAATACAAACATTTTTTTCTTTGAATGGAGGTCTATCTCCCCCCATTTAGGTGGGAGGATCAGTTTTCTAAAAAAAAATTATCAAAATAAAAAACAATTATTAAAAAACAACGGCAACACTTACAGTAATAAATGATACTATTTCCAAAAGGCAAAATTGTACATTAAATTCTAATTTTTAAATCAATATATTATGACCAATAGTTTTTCAAAAATAATCGATTTCAAAGTTAAAAATAGGCGAAAAAAAAATTTGTTTAAAACTCATTTTATACTATTTTTGTCCAGACTGTGAATTTTAATAAAAAAAATTCCTCACACAGAAAACTGCCTAACTATATGTTTCTATGTCTTCTAGTTTTTGAGAAAATTGAAAAATTATTTTATCAGATTTTTCTTTTTTCAAAATATTTTTTGTTTTTATTTGTTTTTATTTTTTCAATTTTCTCAAAAACTAGAAGACAGAAACATAAAGTTTTCACTGTTCGATAAGGAATCAATTGAAGCAGTTTTTTTTTAATATATTAGCATTTATTTTTACAAGGTTAAATGAAACCGCTTTTGATGCTCTGTCAGTTTAATGGCATTATGATAGACAATAATGAGTAATTTGTCTTTTTACATAACTTGTCAAATCACTTTTTACATACCATAATCATCAATATTAAAGATCAGTTCAATTTAAAAGTTTATTTTTTGTTCAAATTTAAATACTAACTTCTAATCTTCTGTTTCAAGCAATCCGTTAAAAAAAAGGTTTTGAAAAGGTCACACTTAGATGTCACTTTACTTGTTTGAAGTATTCGAATACTCTTTGTTGACTGCGCTGCGCATCCTTAAAGGTGTCTTTGAACTTTAGAATTCATAGTTGTATTTTTTCAAAAAAATTTTCGCTATACACTTTTTTAATCTCTCTATTTTCTGGTATTTCTTAGGCTATTGACTATGCCGAAAAAACAGGGTAATAAGGAACTAAGACGTTCACGGGTTTTTATTGCAGGAATCGTTCAATGGGTTATAAGAGAAGATAAAACCGCGGAGTGCTATTAAATGAGAGGGTGGAAACTGAAGATAAGGGTGCAAAAGCCCCCTTTTTGGTTTTTTCAATATACCTCGCAAACCAAGCAAAATTTTGATATATTGTTCATACAACTTTTTGTAGAGAATTAAATTGAAAAAAAAAATTTCCATACCAAAATAGTCGAAACAATCATAAAAAAAAAATATCAAAAAAATCGATTTTTTGAGTTTTTTTGCTTTTTTAGTTGTACATTTTTTTTGGGTTGAGATAGACATAAACATTGCTGCAAAGAAAAAAAGAAGACTAAATTTCCTTCAAAATGCTGTACTCACTAAATTTTTTCATTGAAAATTGACCGAAGTATGGCCATTTTAATCTATCTTTTTTTTTCGCACTTTTAGTTTTACTCAGTAAAACAGAAACATTTGAGGGGAAAGTATGATTACTTAAGCACCAAGAATAGTAATGAGATTTTGTAGAGGGGTTAAATACAATCCTTGTTTACTATGGGAAGGAGGGTCAATGTCCTCCGGTTTTGGAGGGAGGGGAAATTTTCTAAAAAAAATACTTAAAATTAAAAAAAATTATTAAAAAACAACGGCAACACTTACAGTTTTGATTGATACTTTTTTCAGAAGCTAGAATTATAAACTTAGTATTAATTTTAAAATGAAGTTATTTTAATCAATTCTTTTCAAAATGCATTTCGGATTTTTTCCCAGACCCCCATGCCCCATATAGCAAAATCTAACTTTCCCGTACTATTAAGATACCTTTTAGGGCGTCTGGCAGAGGGTAGGCTGAAACAAAACTGGCTTAAACTTACATTTTCTAAATCAGAAAAAGGCAGAGAAGGTTAATATTTGGCCATCATATGGTTACTCTAAACAAAAAAATATTATTTCAATTTTATAAGAAAAAAACAGAAACTAGGTGTTTTTTCTATGGAAAAACCTGTTTGGGAAACCTTTAAGGGCGTCTGGCAGAGGGAAGGCTGAAAAATATCTAGCTTAAACTTATATTTTCTAAACCAGGAATAGACATAGAATTTTAATTTGTTACCTTCATACGGTTATACCCAACAGAAAATAAGATATCAGGTTTTTTATTAGAAAAATGCATTTCAAAATGCTTCAAAGTGGTCTGGCGGGGCGAAAGCTAAAAAAAAACTTCTGGTACCCACATTTTTGAAATCAGGGGATTTTTTATAATTTTTTGGTGTATCATTTATTGGGGTAATACCTAGCAAAACGCCAAAAGTTGATTCTTGACTGCACTTTGGATGCGTCTGGCAGAGGGAAGGCTGAAAAATAGCTGGCTTAAAATTATATTTTCTAGACCTGGAATAGACATAGAATATTAATTTGTTACCATCATACGGTTATACCTAACAGAAAATAAGTAATCAGGGTTTTTATTAGAAAAATGCACTTAAAAATGCTTTAAAGCGGTCTGGCGGGGGGAAAGCTGAAAAAGAAACTTGCGGTACCCACAGATTCGAAATCAGGGGATTTTTTATGATTTTTTGGTGTATCATTTATTCGGTTATACCAAAACGCCAAAAATTGATTTTTTGCTGCACTTTGGATGCGTCTGGCAAGAAAAAGCTGAAAAAGATCACTGCCAGACTTGTTCCGTTGACATACTGTGGTGCATATCTAGATATGTGCACACTCGAATTTTGGTTATATCAAAACAGCCAAAATATGCTGCCGGCTCTTAGACTAGTCTGCAAATTAATTATTTTCTTTTAAAACTATTTGTCTTTTACATGTTAATATTTATTAATTTAAAGGCGCAATTTTTATATCTACTTTTAAAAATGGTTAATTATAACACTTAGTTATAAAAATTGCAATTTTTTTTAAATACATATTTGAAAATTTTTGTTGTTTAAAAACGGCTCTAATCATTTATGATTTTTCTTAAAAATTCAATCTTTTACGAGAAATCAATTGAGATACTTCGTTTGGAGGTTAAAACTTTTAAAGCACTGTTTTCGCAATATAATAAAAACCAAATTGCACCTTTTATGAGGAGAAGTTAACTCTTTTCTATTTTAGTAAAAGTGGTGACTATTTGAAGAAACTCAGCAGAAGGGGTTCATATATCATATGACAACAAAATGAACAGCTTATTATGATAGTACTAAAATGCAAAGTTATAATAATTTAACTATTAAGTTAACAAGCAGCTTATAGTTTTATGAGCTTTTTTTCTATAAAGTAAAGCATACCAAAGACGTTAAATTCAATAAGTTAAAGCTATCATCAAATGAAGAAACATAAAATATCTTTACTAACTGCTTGAATTTCTCTGTTTCAAAAATCATAAATAGTATGTTTTTTTTATTTAATTTGTCTTTTTATTTTATTTGAATATTTATTAGTACCTAATTTAAATTTTATTTAAAAAATGTATTGAATAGAAGTTTCTTAGTTAAAACTCATTAAGCTTACAAAATCCGTTATTTTTAATGTTTTCAACAGACTATCATCAACTTAACGATAGAATATTATATCATTTGATTTATTTAGTGAATACGAAATCCAGACAAAATATTACCAACAAGCATAGAATTTTACAAAAAGTAATAAAATGTAATCTTACAAAGCGTTTCACATTTTAAAACACTTCTCGGTCTTAAAGTTAAATAAATGAGTATTGTTATATGTACATATTTACCATTTAAATGTTTGCCAATTAAGACTTGGCCTTTGCCAAGTAGCAATTTTTCTTTTCTTTTGAAGTTTTTTTTTTTTTTCGTTTTTCATTTAATTTTAACGCTTCTTTACGCTGAATTGTATATAATTTGTTTTATGTTAAATTCACCCTTGGCCCACTTAATTGCCGAAAGCGGTTTCTTTTTTTATGTTTTTTGTTTATGTTTTTTTTTTTTTTGTAAGAAGTTGGAATTCATCAATCAAACAAGTTAAATCTGGGTTATAATTTGGATGACAACGAAATGGCTATTAAACCTATTTAATGGATTAACTTGAGCATTTCTTAAAAACACAAAATTAATTTTGTTTTTTATTATTTAAAAGCTAAACAAAACTAATCGCAGAGATCTCACCTTCTTACTCACATAAAAATTCAAGTGGTTTCACTATTTTATCAGCTATAAAAATATTTTTATCAATTTTTAATTTTTAAACGGTCACTGTGGTGTATGAGTAACATTTTTTTTGCTAAAAAGGTTGATGCACTTTTTGTACTAGAAATTGTAAGAGGTCAGAAATTATTCAGTATAGCGTTACTTTTATAATTAGAGGCAAATAAACACAAGTTGTAGACGAAAAAAAAGTAGAGATTTCTTGTAAAAACTCTTCTATTAGGTAAATGTTGAGATTTGTTTAACATCTTCAAATATTGCAAATAAAAAATGATTCCGCATACAAAACTACAATTTTTCATCTTAATTACGACTTTAAATTGTTTTCTCATCAAAATCAAATACCACAAAAAATTTAACTAATTTAAGGAAGGTGATTATTTTGATGTGTACGCTCCCGTGTAGTGTGTATCTTGGGCGGTAAATTTTTCAGGGCTTAAAACAATCAAAATTTCCACTTAATTCTGAGCCATAAGTTGCTAATTTGCCTTCAAGCATTGTGTAAAATATTTAAGTTGATTCACCTTAAATTGCTTTTAAGATTAAAATGTCTTGAGAATGTTCATCATCAACTCAAAGAGGCGCTTAAAACGTCTGAGATTCTTGTTTTTTTTTTGTTGTGTTATCTTATATGTAGGTACATCAAAAATTAATATAAACACTTCTTTATGAATTAATCAAAAAAAAAATTGAAAGGTTTTAATTTTTTTTTCATCAACAAAACAGACAAGTAGATGACATGGATTAATTTTTGCACTTGAATGTGTCTGTGACTTAGTTTTTTTATTTATTTTTTCATTGAAAATATAAAAAGAGGTTATTGATCTTCTTTTTTCTTATTTTGTTTTGACATTTTATTTTGATTAATAATTTAATGACAGTTAAATTTTTTTAATTAAAAATTTTTGCGTTGGTAGAATAAAGAAGATGTTGGTAGCTAACATGTCTTCTTTATTTTTTTTTTTTTTTTTTTTTTTGAAACACCTCGAGGATATCAAATTAACATAATTCATTTTTAATTTGTTTGTATATAGAACATAGGTATTAAATATGACGAATTATTAAAGAATTTTTAACCCACATCCTGAGGCTGAATTATTAATATTATAAATAGTGTTTTTGTATGAGTATGAATATGTCCTACATTCAATGGGAAATTCAAGGGTTCGTAGAACTTTTAATAGATGTTATGGGAATTTGATAAACAAATTTTTTAAATTATTTGAAAATTGAGTTTTTTTTAATTAAATGCAATTGTAAATGAGAATAGTCTAAATGGCTCGAAAATATCTAACAAACTTAAATACTCGTACAAGCTTCTTGGGAAATGAATTTACTAGTGTAGGACAAATTTAGAAAAAAAGAGGTTGTCTGTAAAGCCGGTTTACGAACGATGATTTTACGTGATAACGTCGTCAGAATACAGGTTGTGTGCTTTTGTTTAAAATGAGTCAGTTGAAGCGTTTACTTATTTCAAACAATCATAATTTACAAGAAAAAGCTATAAAAAAAAATACCTTTTTTATTTTCTTATTACATTAATTTTTTTATTTTAAAAGCTTACAAAAAAAATTATGACAAGTATTTCTTCTTAAGAATAAAACTATTTCAAAATTTTTACAATGCGCAAAAAGTATAAAAATAATTTATTGAAAACAATCATTTTCATTTAAAAAAAAAGCAAAAATAACATGAATTTTTATCTTTTATCTTAATTCTATTTTTTCCCTAACAACCTATAAAAAATTTTAAACCATCTGAAAGCTTATTGTCTTAGCTCAAAAGATATATATCGATCAGGTCTATGAGACATCTAAAAAAAGAGCTAGAATTTTTTGAACTCGATCAAATTTCATTAAAAAAGGCAAAAAAAAAACATTTATTTTTATGTTCTCAGGCTATGGAATCAATTTTTTTGTTTGACAACCTATACAAAATATATACCAAGTGAAAGCTTATTATTTCACCTTTCATATGACGTATCAATCTCATTTCAAAGATGCTGTTCGGGGGGCAACAGATCTTCACTGGTGTTTTGAGGTTTTTCGCAAGTTTCTTGATTTAACATTGTGTAGCACCAAAAGAAATTAAGGTAATTGTATCAGGATGCTCATAAAAGTTTAATAAAATTTCTATCTGCAAAAGTTATAACCTGTTGAATTCTAAAATTTTATTTTACCGTTATCTCAAAATTGTGTTTACGAAAATCATGGTCATGGTCTATCATTACTCCATATACTTTATTCCTGTATCTATTCCTGTATCTATTAAAAAAAATAAAAATAAAAAACCATGAAAATCGTTTAAAAACGGTCAAAAAACGTGTTTTTTAAAAACTTGTTTCTTCTGTTATTCAGTCAAAGCTCACTAAACGATTCCAGGTTTTTGCACATGGATACATAAGGCCAAAACCTTCATGTCCTATCTATAAGTTTTTTTGGACGCTCCAAAAAAAGCTAAAAATCAAAAATTACCCAAAAATACCCCTAAAAAACAAGGTGTTTTTCAAAAATTCATATTTCGAAACGCAGAGTGTTGGAAAAAAATCCGTATTAGACCATTAATTTTATTTTCCCTCATCTTTCACCTGGCATCTTTAGAATTGTCAAAAAAAATTTCCTTTACCCAAAATCATCATTTTGTCATAGCCCCAACACGTGTACAACATTCAAACAAAACGTTCTAGCTTAGTTTAAAAATTTTTTGGAATTTTTTCTTAAATGCAGTTATTCTTAAATTAGTCTCATATAGTATCTAGAGCAAAATAATCAATTCTCTACGACTTTGCGTTTAGATTTTAGCCCAAATTTCATCTTTCGGTTTTACCCCTGTTTACCCTATTAAATGACGGAATTCTTATAAAATCCTTCATTTGGATTAAGCTTTAAGTTATTATCTTTCAAAAAGGCTATAGAAGATTTTTGTATCTCTAATAGTTTATTTAATTTTGAATTGAAATTTTGTGCTGCGCTGCGAAAGTGCGAGAGTGTAACGTTAGAAAATGGCGTCACTTTTTTGTGGTGGCTGCCATGGTTCATCGATTTATAAGACGTTATCACGTCAAAAATATTTAATATGTTTTATAAAGATTAAAGACAATTATAACTTATATAAAATACTTACTCTTCAAACAAAGTGAAATAATATTTTTATATAGAACACTAGGTTGAGAAGATTTCTATGGTATGGTCACCTTCTTTTTGATAATTATAAAAAAAAAATTGTACCGTAACAATTGAATTACAAACATGTTGTTAAATTTATTTAACAAAAAAATAGCTATTTCCACATTTTAGAAATAGAAAGTCAAAATGTAACAACAGACAAAAAATTATTGTTCAATTTTTCTAACTGGTAACTCCCATTCTTTTCTAAACCTAAAATGGAGTTGTATAAAATTAAAACATTCACTTTATTTGACCTACATTTCACTCAAAAAGTATACAAGTAATAATTTACGAAAAAAAAAAACTGTATCGAAAATATGAAAGACTGTTATGTGATCAAAGTTTCCTGTAATAGTTACTCACAAACTTACAAGAACATAATGCAACAACAACAACAACAAATATAAACTCTTTTTTTTCAGTCATAAGCTGCTTTTCCGAAAAAATATATCTTCTACTTATCCAAAAAATGCCTTAAGCTATACCGATAATACATTTTAGCAAAATCATAAGTAACGAACAATGTAAAAACTAACTTCTGTATCCGCTTTTAATAAAAAATTTTGTATATACCTATAAGGTCAACGATATAAAACCGGCAGTTATATCTCTTTGATCGATTTAATCTAGATGCCTTTTGAAAAATTGCCGCACTTATTATTTAATTAGCAATTTATTCGATTATTTCACAACTTTTCACGTCATAACTTTTTCATATACACAAGTTCTTTAACAAACATTTCAAACACAAACTAATTGAACCGTAAAATATAGGCTACAATCCAGTATAAAAGTTATAAATCATGTTTTAATGCCTCCGGGTAACACCCAATAGACCTTGCCACCTTTTTTTTTTATATAACACAACATCAAAGTTATAAGAAAAAAATAATCAAAATATTATCAATTTTACCCATTCACTTAGTCTAAATAAAAAAGAGAGATACATTATACAAGTACCTTATGCCAATAATAATTCAAAAAAGGAAACAACTTGTTAAGATTGTGATACCAACTCTGTGAGTGTAGCCTTGATAGCCATATGCTCTACTTTACGTTTTTAAATCACCTCCGGCTCGTGCCGCTTACAAATCTCAAGACACCACACAACCACCTTTTAGCCCCGAAACAACAGCAAAGTAAATTTTTATAACAATAAAGCTCCAACACCACCCACAATATAGATTTAGAATGTAGATAAAATTGAAAGGAACATTTTGCAGAGAGCGAATTAGCTAGCCAGCTTTGGTTCCTAAGAATTGGCGCCAGCACTTTGTCGGATTAAAGACATTGACTAGGAAACCACTTTTAATGGGCTGTGTGATGGTTGTTGTGGTGTCTTTTTAAGTTCGCGACCTCTGGACGTTCTAATTTTTCTCACTTAAAACCTCGAAAAGGGCGTGGTTGACAGAGGTTTTAAATTTTTTTTGTATTCCTTTATCTGATTCCCTTTCGCTTTTTATAATTTTAAATGTTTATCTATACTTTTGAAGTGTGCTTTGAATTTTGTTGTATTATTTTTTGCACAAAAGCGGAATTGTTCAAAGGTGTTTTGTTTTTATTATTATTTTTTTTTTTTTATTTTAATTCGGGTTCTTGAGAAAAAAATAGCGCGAAAATAAATTACCTCTCAGCCCACACATCAGATAAGTGGTAGGTACTGTGAACGAGACCGAAAGCTTCGGAATAAATTAATTATTATGATGCGCGCATCTCGCATCTGATGAATTCTCTTGAAACTTCTTCCTTCCCTATGTGAAGTGTAGTCTCGTCTGAGTTCTCGTATAAGTGATGAGATGACTTGTATCTTTTTGTAGTGATCAGAGGTCCGTCTTAGAGTCGTTTTCTCTTTATAGTGCGATTCCACTTCTGACTAATTAAAAAAACATTTGGTCAAACGTGGTGTGGTAACATTTTATGTTGTTTATACTCGTAGTATAACGCTACTGACCTGGACCTCACTTAAACATCTTTAGATACTTTCAATTTCAAACTTATACCTTAGCTAGATGTCTGGCACATGGTCTGGTTTAATGTTCTTTTTTGTGTCTAGGCAGACGCCACTGTATTCAAAGATCCACACACACGTTAGTGGGAGACAATTTACACGCTCGAGTCTGGTATCTCACGAAAGGTGGCTTAAGGCACTCGTTGTGGTATGGTAAATTAATAGATGCAAATGGGGGCAGAAATAATGCAAATCTATGGACAAAGAGTGTCCTTATATTCACCCACGAAAGGGAGTTTGAGATTTAGCAGACATGATTGCAATTTGCCTTAATGAGTCAAATGTGCACACAAGAAAACCGATAGGAACAAGTTAGGGTATCTTTTTTTCTGTGCAGGAGTGGACAATGTTTTAAAATGTCAATTACACATTTAATTAGAGGACTGTAGATGCTTAATTACCTTATAAGGATTTTACCCAGATGTTGATCGGAAATCAGAATATTTTAGCAACAAAGTTGCGTTAGAGGAATGCACGACAAGTGTTATAGGTCTGAGGGTTCAAACTGTATTTGACTTTTTAGAATGCCGATTATTCAGTGTTTTTATTAAAAACTGCATGTCTTAGGAGAAGTCTTGAAACACTTGATAATAGATTTGCAGAAGACCATCCTGCAACAATGCCTGATGTGTGCCTATGCTATTGGACTTTGCTAGGTGTCAAATAATAAATAGACATTTCTACTCCTACAGTCTGGCGTTTTGCAAAAAGTAAATCTCGTTCCACACAAAATAACAGAGAGATAGTTTAGAACATTGATGCGCACATAATTTTGCCTTACAAAAAGTTCAACAAAAATCATGTCTTTAATAAGCTTAATGCAGCAAATAAAAGAGATACCTCTTGATTCCGTTATTTTGATTTAAGAAAACCCTTACTTATTGGCTTGGTTTAAAAACCTTGTATTCGAGCTAAAGAAAATTTCTAATTGGAAGTGAACGATGACAATGAGTAGTAACGAAAACCATAGATCTTCAAGTCCGCAACCGCTGGGCCAGATTGGCGTTGTAAAGGGCATTTTGATCTTATAGAGCCAAAAGACGATGCTGGTTACAAATTAAAGGTAATAGAATTTTCTTTTCAAATTCAGAGGTTTTCGGATCAGAGGTTGGTAGTTTTGTCATACAGCCTGTTTTAAAGTTAGAAGCGATGAAGTTTTCTTGTGTTGTGGACGAGCTTAAGAATGTTTTCTCTTAAAAAATAATATAACCGTTATAATATAATAACATTTGTGAAGAATAATAATTCTTGAAGAATGACCTAAAGTGCATGCTAAAATACGCAAGAACAAATACTTCACGCTGTGGTAATTTTGTGCTTTTAGAGATGAATGCTGAATTTAGTATCAATTTAAAGGTAATAACATCTACTTTGAAAACCCAGAAGTCTTCCAAGTAAAAATTGAAAGTTTTGTCCAACAGCCAGTATTAACCCTCTGTCGGCACACCACGGGCACGGGTGCGAATTTGGCAGGACAAAAATAAAAAGTAGTCGCAAAAAAGTGTCTTTATAAGGGTGAAAATATATTTTTGTGGAATTGTGAATACAATATTCGAATTCCTCGGAAAATTCTACATCAATTTCATACGTAATTCCCTATAAAATAGTGATACCGAAAAATGTTCTAGCGACTTGAAAAAGTATAAACCAAATTCGCAAAAAAGAGGTGTGTCTACAGAGGGTTAAGCTTTGAAGCGTTCATTGCTTCTAGTGTTCCCATGACTTTGGTGGTGAATCGCCATGCTTTGATCCGGCAGACCTTTAAATTTTGAAAGGAGGCATTAATTAATGAAAAAATTCTTTGTAAAATTTTCATAAAATTTAACTTAAAAAATAATTTCAATAATCTAATTTAAATTCAAATATTCTTAAAAAAAATAGCGCTTTCTCATTAATTAATATGTATTAATATCAAATTATTGTTGAAAAGCTTTAAACCACATGCTTTTTGAAATAAGGTAGTTTTCGTTCACTTTTTGTGGATATTTGACACACTTATAACCCTCACAAATGGTTTAATATAATCAATTGTTGACCTTAGGCCATTTGGTATGTATGTAAGAACATATGACCCTGCACCTTTACGCAAAGGTGTGTTTTACAACAGGGTATAAAGAATTGAAGCTCATGTTAAAAATAATTTTCACTGACAAAATTCGTTATGATGCTAAAAATATATAAGTTGATATTTTTTGAGCAGTTTGGTGAAATTATTATTCTTCGTTAAATAACATAAAAACAAAAGTTCTTAATTGTACTTCACTGTTTATTTTGTCTTATTACAGACAAAAACACCATTTCACCCATAATACTTGTGAGGGTTTTTTGATCTTTCGTTTCTATTGCAAATAAAAATTATTTGCCATGTTCCATGATTGTAATATTTTTGTTATTTTATTTTTTTTTATGTACTATTTGCCTGTAATAAAGTAGAGTTTACAGAATGGTAAACGGGGGTACATTTGACACCGGGGCACATTTGACTTTGCGTTTTTCGGTATGATCGTGCCGATTTCTGAACCTAATAAAAAATTTGTTTTTGATTGTGAATCAATATTTTCATAGCACTATACTTAAAGTTAAGTAATAGGCTATTGATTATGTCGAAAAAAACAGGGCAATAAGGAACTAAGACGTTCACGGGTTTTTATTGCAGGAATAGTTCAATGGGTTATAAAAGAACATAAAACCGCGGAGTGCTATTAAATGAGAGGGTGGAAACTGAAGATAGGGGTGTAAAAGCCCCCTTTTTGGTTTTTTCAATATATCTCGTAAACCGAGCAAAATTTTAGTATATTGCTCTCAAAACTTTTTGTAGAGAATTGAATTTCCTATTAGAATAATGTTTTTTAAAAATTAAAAAAAAAAATTTCCATACCAAAATAGTCGAAACAATCATAAAAAAAATATCAAAAAAATCGATTTTTTGAGTTTTTTTGCTTTTTTAGTTGTACATTTTTTTTGGGTTGATATAGACATAAACATTGCTCCAAAGAAAAAAAGAAGATTAAATTTCCTTCAAAACCCTGTACTCACTAAATTTTTTCATTGAAAATTAACCGAAGTATGGCCATTTTAATCTATCTTTTTTTCGCATTTTTAGTTTAACTTAAGTAAAACAGAAACATTTGAGGGGAAAGTACGATAACTTAAGCACCAAGAACTGATAATGAGATTTTGTAGAGGGGTTAAATACAATCATTGTTTACTATGGGAGGGGGGATCTATGTCCCCCGTTTTGGCGGGAGGGGCAATTTTCTAAAAAAAATACTTAAAATAAAAAAAAATTATTAAAAAACAACGGCAACACTCACAGTTTTGATTGATACTTTTTTCAAAAGCTAGAATTATAAACTTACTATTAATTTTAAAATGAAGTTATTTTAATCAATTGTTTTTGAAATAAACGAGTGATTCCAATAATGAAAGTATTTTGTCTATTTTTCAATTTTCTCAAAAAGTAGAAGGCATAGGAACATTATGATTTTAATGATTTGATAAGAAATCAATTAAGGCAGTTTACTTTGTCGATCAATTTCGTATTGAAGTCCACAGTCTTTGTGAAAATTGTACTCAATGTGCTTTTAAAACTTTTTTTCACAAGTTTTGAATTTGAAATCGGGTATTTCAAAAACAATTGATTAAAATAACTTCATTTTAAAATTAATATTAAGTTTATAATTCTAGCTTTTGAAAAAAGTATCAATCAAAACTGTGAGTGTTGCCGTTGTTTTTTAATAATTTTTTTTTATTTTAAGTATTTTTTTTAGAAAATTGCCCCTCCCGCCAAAACGGGGGACATAGATCCCCCCTCCCATAGTAAACAATGATTGTATTTAACCCCTCTACAAAATCTCATTATCAGTTCTTGGTGCTTAAGTTATCGTACTTTCCCCTCAAATGTTTCTGTTTTACTTAAGTTAAACTAAAAATGCGAAAAAAAGATAGATTAAAATGGCCATACTTCGGTTAATTTTCAATGAAAAAATTTAGTGAGTACATGGTGTTAAAGGAAATTTAATCTTCTTTTTTTCTTTGGAGCAATGTTTATGTCTATCTCAACCCAAAAAAAAATGTACAACTAAAAAAGCAAAAAAACTCAAAAAATCGATTTTTTTGATATTTTTTTTATGATTGTTTCGACTATTTTGGTATGGAAATTTTTTTTTTTAATTTTTAAAAAACATTATTCTAATAGGAAATTCAATTCTCTACAAAAAGTTTTGAGAGCAATATACTAAAATTTTGCTCGGTTTACGAGATATATTGAAAAAAACCAAAAAGGGGGCTTTTACACCCCTATCTTCAGTTTCCACCCTCTCATTTAATAGCACTCCGCGGTTTTATGTTCTTTTATAACCCATTGAACAATTCCTGCAATAAAAACCCGTGAACGTCTTAGTTCCTTTCTAAATGACATAATCAATAACCTATAAATTAAAACCAGCTTTGTAAAAAAATAGTAGGTATTAGTTATTGAAAAAAAAGAAAAACAGTTATGAGACTACTTAGGGGCACCTTTGACTTTTGCAATGTGGGTACAGTCTTACGTTGATTTTGGGGAATTATATATTAAATAAATTATTTAGCAATAAATCGACATCGGAATTTTTTTTGAAATATATTATGGTTTTTTGTTTTTTCTTCTTCTTTTAAGAAAATGAATTTTATGATTTATTTTTTTTTCGTTTTATTGTTTAGTAGATTGTTTAAAACCAAAAATTTTTGTTTCTAATTAAACAATAGACGAGCAAGATCCGTTGATAGTTTTGAAAATATAATACACACGATGTGGGGTTTAATCCACCTTTGTCAAATGTACCCCTTTAATAGTCAAATGGCACTTTTGACTGAATGACTTTTAGAAAACATTATTTTTTTAAATGTTGAAATGTTGTAAAACAAAAAAATGTACTGCTAGTATAATCTTGAATAGTCAATAAATCAAATACAAAACAAAACATTGAAAAACATTAACAGTTTTCGAAAATACAGACCTTTAAAAACTAAATGTCAAATATACCCCCTTCACCCCTACTTAAGTAGACAGAAACAATCATCAAGAAATTAACGTTTGTTTCACATTTCAAACTCCTCACTTCATGGAAGTAAATATTTAGTTACAAACAGTTAAAACACAAATCATACTCATTTATTGCCGAAACGGTATCAAAACCATTAAACCTTATTCAAAAAAATCTCGTCAAACTTGTAATTTACAAATATTTACCTAATACACATGATTACTCCATTTAAAATTGTCATATATTTTCGTATTTAATTTAAACATTTCGAGCCATTAAAGAAGACTAAACTTGGAAGTTGACATTGTTATTGTTTCCAAACTGGTGTTTCTTATAGGTACATTTTTCAGTATACCAATAAAATTAGTAACCCCTTAAGTTTGTATATTTTTTTTTTTTTTTTGTATTTATCAAGATACTATTCTTGGCCTTTCAATGTCAACATCTTTATTCTCAGCTTTTATCTCAAGAGAAGAAAAAAAAAATCCAGCTGATTAAAATAAAAAACTATTTTGTCGGCTAAAACAGTATTATTATCTAGTCTCCGGCTTTTCTTCTACCATATAAATGAGCTGAATAACTGATGACTTCTCTCATTTGTCTCGTAAATAAACCCACAAGCCCTATTAACACAAAAAAAAATGATTAAAAATGATACAAAAATTCCAACGTAAAACCCCAATTCGGCCTTGCTAAGGCAGTTGAACGAACTTCTTTTTGTCAAGACGATAAATTATGACAAAGAATTTGTGTATATTTTCAAGATGCATCGCAATTTAAAACTTGAACCCTTTTTTAAAGTATCCTATATCCGTATCATCACCTATCCTTTATAATTTCAATAAATATCTGCTTCCTGCTTCTTCAGGAATTAAACATACATAAATTACCTATATTCTTTCCTCCAGGCCTTGTTGCAAATTGCATCAAGCATTGGGCTCGATAGGGAAATGTTTTCACAATTTTTTGTTGTTGGTATTTTGTTTCTCATAAATAATAATCACCAAGGCGTTACCCCAAGACGGGTTTTACAACTTAAAAGTTTTAACGTTGAACAAAACTATGTAAAATTGTAAAGCCACTATATGTACCTACACACATCGTCGTCATCATCGCCATCGTCGGCGTCGTGGTCAGGACGGTTAAGTATACTAAAAGTTGGTGTCGGGTGGAAGATGAAAACCTGCCGCTTGACGACCTTGCGACCGATTCATTTACGAATAAAAGTAAAAGTTGTTTTGTTGTAGGTATTATTTGTATCTTGTATTTTTTGGTTTTTATTTTTGTGTTTGTATTGTTGTAGCTTTGCAACTTTAAACAAATGAATTGAATTGAATAGAAAAAAAAAAAAAGAAACAAAACAAAAAAAAGATTTAAACATGAATTTGAATTTTTTTTGCCACACCACAGTAATGCCATGTAATATTGGAGGTTCAGAATCAGCTAGTGTTAGCTTTGTACTACTATAACTTAAGAAACCTCCTCCTTGGCTAACAACATCAGCAGAAGCACCATATTGCCACAATTACACGTTGATGTATGTATTAAGGTCAAAACATGTATGCTCTTCGGGTAGGCATCATGAACGACCGACGACGACGAGTACTTATGGAGTCAAGCGATTGCTCTTACAATATTGTTTCTCATAGTTTTTGCATGAAACCAAACAAAAATAAGATGACTTGGTGAATTGTGTGATGAAAGATATAAGTAGCATGCCTCAGGTTTTTTTTTTTTTTTTTTTTTGTTTTGAATAGAAACAACACGGCACGACAATGCCAAAGAAAAGAAGAATATTTTAATAGAAGTATCTACATGTACATAAATTTGGCCAAGATAAATGCATTGATGTGTCGTGGGTCAGTTATTTTAAAGTGTTGAAAAGGTGGATTACTTTCAATTTTGCTGATGGTATGCTATATGAATAATTTCATGGTATTTTGTTGAATTAAAAAAAAAATAAAAATAAACTTAAGCATCTGTGACAAGTTCAAAGCAATTAAACAAGAGAAAATGTGTGTTGTAGAGAAAGTAGATTAAGATATATGTATGTATGTATGTTTGAAGTGATTATAGTGCACAAAGCTGTTTTTGAAGACGTCTTTATCTTTAATTAGCCATATAGCTAGATATTAATAGAAAATAATTGCATGAAATATATTGATTTTATTAAATTTAAGTGGAATAATCTTTGTTTAAATTGTGGTTCTGGTTTTAAATCACTCTATAACACATTGCATTTTTTTAGGGGCACTTATGTATGTCTGTTTTATAGAACTGACAAGTCCTTGAAGAATTTTGTTTTCGTGCAGAAGTTCGGACTTTACTAATTACACGCATATCCGCAGAGGGTTCGTTGAAATTTTTGTTATTCACTAGGCCTTGGTTCAAAGTGAGCCTGAGCATGTGATAAAATTGTACATATTTATTTAACTGAACTTTCTTGATTCTTGACCATTGATTAACTTACAACTTACAACACATATTTAGAAATTATTTTTGAGCTGTATTTACCTGAGATTCAAATTATCGCAAAATTTGAAGTCACCTGCAGGTCAAAAACATATACATAACCCTACAAGCAATTTTTCTTCTATAAGGCTTTACAGAAGCATTATAAGCATCTGTGAAGCTTAATAGAACCAAAATTGTTTGTCGGGAAGTACAATATAGGGACAGCAAGCCAAAAAAACTTCGTTTTTCTTTAATTTTCGAGGCATTTACACGTTCTTATAATTTTGTTAAAAGCTTTTGAGCCTTACTTGTATTAGGTACAGGTTAAATAGGCATTTAAAAAAATTGGGTGGACGGGTGAAGGTAAAGAAAACAGTGAAAAAATTCCATTTAATTTTTTTTTTTTTTAAACTTTTTAGATTTTTTTTAAATTTTACACTTCTAAATGACAAGAAAATCTGTCTGCAAATTTTGAATAAAATTGGCTTTGGCTTTGATGAAATATACGACATTAACTAAAAAATACATCAATTTGGCAGAAAACGGCAACGCCATACCGTTCTAGGAAATTTTTGTGAAAAACTAAAAACGCAGTTTTGTTAGACTCATTAAGACTATAACGAATACCAAATTTAATCGAAATCGTTAGAGTCGTTTTCGAGAAAATAGCAATAACTCTTTAACGTTACACGGGAAGAGCCGACATTAGCGATTAAAAAAAAAGAAATTGTCATATTTCCACTATCCGTATTTTTTGAGAAAAACTAAAAACGCAGTTATATTAGATATACGCACAGCATTACTTGTGTCAAATTTAATCAAAATCGTTAGAGCCGTTTTCGAGAAAATTGCAATACCTCGAAAAGTTTGTATGGGAGGTATACGTTCTAGGCGAGATATTAAAAAACAAAAAAAAACCAACCTTGGAAATTACGAAATAATCATCTGTACCAAATTTCAAGAAAATTCGTCCACCTGTTTAGGCTGCAGCTTCTTGTACACCTTTTTTTGACGACGCATAGACGCACAGACGCACCGACGCACAGACCGACGGACGTCATGACGAAAACCACTTTTTCAGACTTCTCCATTATCGTAATGTTAGTTTAGATTAAAACCTCGAATTATTTTTTTGACACGAAACCAATACTTGCCCTATAGAGCAAGTAAAAATTGTTTGTCGAATATAACACTGGTCAACAAGGTAAAAGAATCCAAGTTTTACTTTTCTAAAGGTTTTTCGTGTGCTAAGCTCGAATCCGAAGTCAGAGCGTCCGTTATAAAAACGAAAATGACGCTTTTTAACAGGAGGTTATTTCTTACCGCGTGGTTATTTTTTTCAATTAAATTTGTAATGGTTTATAAGAAAAACTAAATTTTTTTTTTCTAAATCCGTCCTCTTGTCTTTTTCGAGAAATCTCAAGTTGAAATCAACGTGTTTGGTATATCTCATGTTCATTTGAACTTACTGTGTTCTAATCGGGAACTCTGCGAATTTATTAAAAAAAATAAAAATGTTCACCATGGCGTATACGTACTCTTTTGAACAATTTATTTTTATTTAATTTTAATATTTTTTTTAATAATAAAATTTACTTAAAAATATATTTCATACAGAGTGCAGTATTTAAACCATCACAAGCGTCTAAAAGTGGCAATCATATGTATTCATTCTCAATAAAAAAAAAACGTAATTTTCGACCGAAAATTGAATAAACCAATTCCTTGAAAATTGAAAACTGATTACATAAATAAAATATGCCCAACTATTTCGACAAGAAAAACTCATGACAGGGTTGGAATAAAAGAAGTCATAGTTACCCTATGTTCTTTCAATTCTATATTTTCAAGTATGTATATTTTCTCAAAAAATATTTGATTTTCGTTTGTAAAATGCAATTGAAATGTAATATATTATTTACCACTACTTTTAAATAAGGCAGTCTATGTGTGATTTAATAATAAATTAATCAATAATAAATTGATGTAATAAAAAATTATGGCACCTTCTTCATTGCAATTAGTTTTTTTTTTTTCAAAATGGTCAAAACCAAAATTAAAGTTTAATTTTTTTCATTGTCCTTTAAGGTTCCATTATAAAATATTTATGCGATTTGACAGTTTTCTAATTTTTAACGGAGATTTCAAATACATATAATGGAGATTGAACCTGGGCCTAAGAATTTTAGAGAAAAAAAAATCTTATTTTAAAACTAATGAAAAAGTTCCGTTTCCAGAAAATTAACGATTATATTTGACATAAAGGTCGTTATTGTGTTGATGTCAAGGTCAAATGAGGCAATACCGTGTTTCAGAAAAAAGTGTTCCCTCACTTTGAGCGTTAAACGAAATGAAAAGTACCAATCCTTGCCCCAACCTTGGGTCTTTTGGCCCAATCTATACCCGAGACCCTCCTTTAACTGTGTATAGTATTATGAGTATTCCATTTGATCCCTCTCTACAAGACAGAACTTCAAAATACTAGATTTTCTGTAACATGCTAGATTTCAATTTTAATAACTCATCATTTCTATTAATATTTAAACTTTAAATACAAATTTGTTAAAGAAACAAAAATTTAAAAAAAACATGTTGACAGAATTTTTTTAAATGGAACAAATCGAAAATCAATAAAAAAAAATATTACACATACACCAGAGTGATCAATACAAGGCAGCAGAAATAAATACATATAAATGAGTCACATAAATTGTCTCCCCCAATTTGTTATCTATTTTTATGTCAAATACCTTGAAACATGTTAAATGATTTTGAATTTATTATTAAGAAAAAAAAAATAAAAAAAAAAATAAAAAGAATTGGTACAATTTATGCACAATAAAGTCAATCTATGATACAAACTTATATACTCGCGCATATAGGCTAGGCCAAGTGTGTTGCATTATTAAAATTTGCAGCTGCAGCTGCAACTGTAACTGGGTGAAACTTATTCTTTGTCCTGTTATAAATTTTGTGGCGCCAAATAATTTATTTTCTATCTATCACATGAGGAGGTGGACACAAAGACACACTTTTTTTATTCTTAACTTTTAAACAAAGAAGCCAAGTAATAATGTATAGATACCGTTTTTTTTTTTTTTGTTGCTATGAAAAAACATGGTGATATATGGTTGGTGTGTGTCTATTGTTACTTTTTTTTTGTTAAAGATCATTAACAAAAGTCTGCAAACCACAAGACACATTCCGAAACCTTAATCACTCTTGTATAGTCATTTGAAATCGCGCGGGAGGGGCATTGCGTGATATTTTTTTCGTTATTATCTTGCAAACATCTATTCTGTTTTTTTTTTTTGTACTTTTTTGTGTTTTTTTTTTCACTGCTGAATGCATAACGTGAGGCTCAAAATGAAACCATTTTTGCGTAAGATATGTGCTACTGAAACTGGGTTTGATTCACATTTTGACAAAGCTGTCAGTTCTCTGTTAACAGTTCGGGTCGCTTAACCAGAATCACATCAAATTATTTTTTTCTCTTGTAAGGAACGAAAATTGTTAAGAATTTGTATCTTTTAAAGATTATTTAATAATGTAAATATTACCAGGTTTTTCCTATAGATGAGTTTTTTTTTAGATGCTTTACTCAAACATTAAAATTTTTTGAATTGTCATTTATATTGTGCTAAAAAAATTATATTTCAAAGTCAAATTGTATTTCAAAGTGAATCATTTTAATTGACACTGACTGTAAATGAATAAATTCTTATTTTTGTTTGTCTTCTTTTGATCTACACGTTGTTATGGCCCATTTTCGCATCATTTTCGTGCGAATAGTTTTTTTTTTTCAAAGCACCAGCCACAATGTACTTTGGCACTACCAAGGCGGGTATACAACACAGTTGTAATTCATGGATTGCGCAAGCGCAACCATCAACTACAACAGATATCATTGGGTGAAGACATTGAAGTTAAAAATCACATAGATATTTAGTTAGATACACATATAGACTTAGACATTCAACAGATACAAGTTATGTTACGTCAAGTGAGTGTGTATGTTTTGATATGTGCTATGCATTCGTAAAAACATGTTAGATGAATCGTGAGTTAAGGAATGAACTTTATAAGAAAAAAAAGACTATTTTTTTTTTTGTAAAGTTTGACAACTGTGGGAATATTTGACAGATTTTTTAATCTTTAATTTATATCAACAAAATCAATTGTTTTTATTTATATAATTTTTTCTTCTTTATATTATTACAGAATCGGTTTGTGTGGATTTGACAATCCAATGAGAGATCCAAAGACAGACGAATTTAAACGGCATATAGGACAGGTAAGATATCTACTAAAAATGCAATTAAAAATTATTAACAGATTATTAATTTATTGATAAGAATATTTTTTTGTAAATAAAATATTTTATTTTACCACAAAATATAAAATAAATTAGACATTCGATTGTCATTGAAGATAAAACCACAGAAATTTTGATTTCAAAATGATTTAATGCAGAATTTACCTTGACATCATGATGCCACCGCCAATAACTGCAACAGCCTTCTTGTTAGTATTTTAATATTTAAGGGGGGAAATCGCTCTGGACGACAGCTTTTTCAATAATTTAGTTTGGAAAACCGAAAGCATTTATTGAAATTTGGAAAAGTATATTATATTATTGACATTATGAAGTATTGATACAATTTTTTTTTAAGTAAACAAAAAAAAAACAAAATGGCGGCTTTCAGCTCTTTAAAATTGACGCTTCGAGTTAAAGCCGTGCCCTGGTCCAGAAAATTAGTTTTAAAAGTAAAAAAAAGTTAAAAAAAAAGTAAGAAAAGTAATTTTTTTCCAATAAAATACATTTATACGCATTGCATGAACCTAAATTTCCTAAAAACAAGTGTAAAATAAAAATTAGAGACCAAAAACACAAAAAAACACAATGTTTCTTTATAAACAAATTGTTAAAAAAATATTTACTACACAAATTTTGTTGAACTTTTAGGTTCATGCAATGGCCAGTTAGATAACGAGTAATTTGCACTTTATTTCAAGTTGCACTGCGCGGAAAAAACGCGTTTCGAGAAAAATGCGTTTAAAGTTTTCGTTTTCACTATGGTAGGCTCGGAACGCATGGATTTCGGGTCTATTTGGGAACTTATGAGGCTTCATTTAAGGCTAAGACCACTGAAAATAGTTTCTTCGGTTTATAAATGAATTTATTAAGGAAAAATAAATAGTGCTAAAATAAAAAATGCCAGAGGGATTTTCCCCCTTAATTGATTTCACTTTTCTATATATGTAAAAAATTGGGTTTTTTTAATTTAATATTATTTCTTCTGTTTTCTATTGCAATCAAGGTGGAATGGGATTGGGTCAAAATTCTGACTTCAAAATTCTGCTTTTTTTAAGAAAATTCTGTTTTTAAAAATTCTGTTTTTGTTTTTCTATTCTGTCTTTCAAAATTCTGCTTTTCAAAATTCTGCCAGCATATTTTTTAACAAAACAATTCTGCTAATTCTGCCTTTTTTTCATAGCATATGCGTTTACTATACCAAAATACACCTCAATTATTATTTTTCGAAGATATCTATGATTAAAAACCTCTTATCAATATTTTTAAATTTAGTGATTTATCAAAAAAAATATGAATACCTACCTATTACAAAAAATTGACAAAGTACGAAAGTACCTACTGTAAGAAAGTATGTTATCTCAAATAGGCAGCAAATTTTGCTAGAAGATAATTTTACAAAATTCTGCCAAAAATTAAAAAAGTGTTTGGAAAATGTTAAAAAGCGCGCGCAGAATTTTGACCCCAACCCAGGTGGAATGCCTTCACAAAAGAATTTTTTCTGAAACCCGCAAAGAAACTTGTTTCTATAAGCTTAGGGTATATTTAGTTTCTTAGCGGGCAACGTTGTCCACATCGCATATATCAATGTCCAAAATTTGGTGACATTTTAATTTAAGGGCACTTTGGTTGGCAGCATGTTTGTCAATATACAGGGTGTCCAGTAAAGAATGGATACCTGAAATGGCTGATACCTAGATATTATTAATGTTGTTAAAAATTTTCATAACTGTTGTACCTTTTCTTTAAAAAAAATTTGAAATAATGTTGTTGTATAAAAAAAATCTATAGGAACATAGGTGGCCAGCGTTTTTTTAAATATGCGTGTCTATATGGAATTTCAGAATGGTAATAGTTTGTATCGTATCTAGAGTTATTAGGAAGTTATTGGTACCAAAATGCAAAAAAAAAGCATATTAATTTAAAAAATTAGTTTAGTAATATTAAGTTTTTTTTTTCACATTGCTGCAACAAATGCACGGATTCCATCAGTTTTTTTTTTTTTTGTAAAGTCATATTTTACAATAATTCTTCTAATACATAACCATTCAAAAAAATTGTATAACACCGTTGAACAGTGGTTACAAAAAAAATAATTTAACTCTTCTTTTAAATGCATACTATAATAATATAATATTATTTTCAAAACGAGAATGAGAGCCTAAATTTGATTTTGTTATGTTGGTGTTTTTATCAGTTTTAGGCACAATCAAAAACAGATCTAACGGTTTTGATTAATTTATTTTTTTGCAATGTGGAAAATAAGATTGTTCTTTCAAGTTTTTAACGGCACCATTTCTAAACGACTGTAAGCGATTCAACCGATTTCAACAAAAATATTTGGTTTAAACTTGATGATTTTTTTTTTGAACTTTGTATTTAAGCGTTGAATAATACACAGAGAAAAAAAAAACATCAAATGTTCTGTATTAAATTAAGCGGATTGCTGCATAGGTTTTTGCCAAGAGATTTCCGCCTTAAGTTAAACGGGCAAATCTTCATAATTTCTTGAATGTTCAAATTTAGAAAAAAATCCACTTTATTTAAGAGAAAAATTATCTTATTTTTGCGTGGAAAAGTTTTAATTAAAACAAAATAAAATAACTGGAAGTCACTGGGATCGATCTTACAATTGTTGGGTCATCAAGCGAGTGCTTTTACATCAGACTATCTCACTTTTGGAAATAAGTATGAAGTGAAAATTTTTATTTTTATTCGATTTTTTTAAGATATAAAATCATACTAAAATGAATTGAAGTTCACCTGAAATTTAACAGAATTTAAAAGGGTTCCAATTATTTTAAGCGGAAATCGTATTGTTTAAAGAAAGCGGGATTTAAAGTGGGCATCATTTTGGTTTTTTCTCCGTGTATCTTCTCAAAAATCGCACAACAACTTTTTTTGAAAAATGTTAGAAACATTTTAGATATTTTCGAAATTTCGTTTACGAAAAATCCTTCTTAAATAAGAAATTAAATGGCATAATTCGTTTTGTAGTCAAAATCATTTAAAATTCTGTTCTAGCAATTAAAAAATTTGTCTTGCTATACCTAGTAAAATTCTTTAAAAAAATCAAATTAGAATGACTCTAAAAAGCTTAAACATAAGAGCTACTTTTAACATAAGAGTCAGTCGCATTCTTTTTTTCAAGTTTTTGGTTTTAGTGATTCTGAATTAATAGAATTTTAATAAACAAAATGATTTGTTTTTTAATAAATTTTTTAATGTTATACTTTAAATCAATTTAGGTATAAATACTTTATCGTTAAATTAAAAAAACTCTTTTTTTAAATATCATTTTAGGGCGTCAAAATAAAAATGGACGACGCAGGTAACATATTAATTCGCCGTTATGCCAAAAGTAATGTCTACATCAAAAGCACTGCCAGCAATTCCAACGAAGAGACATCAATTGGTGCCGATATACTCAAACTGCCAAATCAAGCTCTAGAAAGTGAAAAAATAGTCAAGGTAATGTACTCTACGTCTACATATCTTGTCTCATGATAAATAAAATTCTTAATGCAGTTGCAAAACCTTTTTCTTTTATAAATGAAATATAAAAGCCAATCCCAAAAATAAGAGATACCTACTGACATCATAATGTTTTTTTTTTTTTTTTTTTTGATATTTTTGCAGTTATTCGACATGAAGAAGTTTCAATCGAATGTTAATCGTGAACTGAGGCGAGCCTATCCAGATCGTCGAAGATTGGAGACACAGTGCCTGTCGGCAGTGGCCTTTGTTAAGTCTGAAAGTGACATCTTGGATTGCCCCGTTTGGGTACTCATTGTTAATGTAGTTGCAATGGACATGTTAAAGAGCAAATTACCACCAGGTTTGTAGAAGTATTTTTTTTTTTTTTTCTGATATTTCAGTATGTTTGTGTGTGGGTTGAGATTTAACATTCAGTGGATCTCAAGGTTGAATGAAAATAAAACTTAACTATTCAGAGACTTTTTTTTGTAGATCCTGGTCCCTTGCTGAGCAAGATCAATCGCTGCATATAAAGATGCAACTGTTGAGGAATGGAAGGTCAAATGTGGTTTGGCAACCGGATAACAAAGAAGTTTGTTAATCATTGTGGTATGAGCCATGATGATTCACTTTGGGGTACTTTTTTGAATCTCAGATCGTCTGAACTTAAAATTCAAAGGTCATTTTACTTTTTATAGTTCCAGGAAAAATTTGGATTTTAAGAAGATTGTTTAATTTTTAATTCACAAAAGATGAACCTTACCCTCTCGGGGATAAAGGCATATCAGATCAACTTAATCCTTAAATCAATCGATCATTGGAGATGATATTGTAAGGTTGTCCGCTTCTTCTAAAGCTCATCAAATATTTATGACAGCGTAGGGTATTAGTTTTTATAAATTTCTGATCAATGGATCTTGGATGGTCAAAAATGAAGGTGAAGTTTCTAAAACAGACAAGACTGTTTGCTTTACCAAACAGAAGCCCATCAATGAGATCTGAAACAACCAGTGATATTGTAATGTCAAGCTGCTAGATCACTTAAGGTAAAAAAAACTAATTTTTACTTGATGAAGAATTCCGAAAAAGTGGGTACCGCAATTCCGTCCGTGCGTCTGTGCCCTGTGCGTCCATCTGTACACATTTCCACAGCCTAAACGGGTGGATGGATTTTCTTCAAATTTGGTACAGATGATTTTTATGGAATTCTGAAAGTTGTTTTTTTTTTTTTGTTTTTTTTATATCTCGTTTAGAACGTATACCTCCCATACAAAAAAATACGATATAACGAATTTCTCGAAAACGGCTCTAACGATTTTGATTAAACTTTGTATACGTAATATTTAAAGTAGTGGCAATAAAACTGCATTTTTATTTTTTCTCAAAAAAGTCAAATAACAAAAAAAATGTTTTCATTTAAAAAAATTTTGCCCTAAATGTCGGCTCTTTCCCAATATCAATTTTTTTTTTAAATTTAGATCCAGCTTTTAAAATCTACAAGAAGACGAACTTAAAAGTGCTTTGAACTGCAAGAGCAAGTATGTACGTGCGACCCCAGTCGTGCATTTTATTTTTAATTCGCAGCGAATTTAATTTAGACTAAAAACCTTTTCAAAGAGGAAAAATTCATTTTGGACCTATTGCAAAATTAAAAATAAAGTATATCAAAGTTTTGTACAGTTTTGTACAACCAAACCAAAGAATTAATTTTTTTGGACCAAAAATAACGGTACTTGTCATATAGCGATTTTAGTAAAGTTGAAATTGCTCAAAAACGGCTACAACGATTTTGTTTAAAAAATTCAAATGTAAGTTTTAAGACAAGCTCTATCTATTAATGAAAAAATTGTATTTTAAAAATCATTATTAACAGTGCAATAGAACCGTTTTTTTTTTTTAATCCGATACTCTCCGAAACGGCTTATTCGATTTCAACGAAACTTTTTGTGAAGAAGCACTTATATAACTCGATTTCGAAAAAAAAAATTTTAATTTAAAAAAAAAAATTGAAAACTTTTTTTTTGAAAAATAAAATTTTCGAAAACGAAACATTGTACATATTTTTTGAAATTTTGTATTTAGATGTTGATTAGTGATTTCCACAAAATCGAATACCAATTTTATATCAAAAAATTAGTATTAGATTTTGAAATTTTTTATAAAAAATTAGTTTTTTAAAAAACGGCTCAAACGATTTTGAAAATTTTATTTCTAAAAATGCATCTTAATATCGTCGGCGTAAAGCAAAATTGTTCTAAATCCACTTTTAACCGAAAATGAGTTAATGATGCAGGTTTACTACCTAATTTGTGGGTGCTCTTTCCGAATTTGAAAACCGTTTTTGTCAAAAAAATCTCATTCCGCCCATAATATAATTTAATGGGACATAGAAAAATAAAAACAGGGAAGTAGCCTTTTGAAAATGAGCCCGAGTATATTCTTGATTGTTCTAAGTCCCATCATATTTTGTTCTAAGTCCACTTTTTATTTAAGGAAAAAACGTACTTGTATAGGAATTGTTCTATGTCCAATTTTGGGTTTTTAGTTTAAAAAAAAAATTTAAAAATAGTATGCACATACTATTGAGGTAAACTTGTATATTTTATTAAAGAGAAAAGAAACAAACGTTAAAACAAACATAACTTGAATGACAAACGAGCAGAAAATTGTCGCTTTAACCCTTTCGAACCCAAGCTATTAAGGGGGGAAATCCCTCTGGAATTTTTTATTTTTGCATTATTTTTTTTTGCGTAATAAATTTATTTATCAACCGAAGAAACTATTTTCAGTGGGCTTAGCCTTAAATGAAGCCTCAAAAGTGCCTAGATAGTCCCGAAACCAATGCGCTCCGAACCTACCATAGTACGAAAACGAAAACTTTAAACGCATTTTTTTCGAAACTAGTTTTTTTCCGCGCCGTGCAATGTAACTCAAAAACTAATGAAGCTATCGACTTGAAATTTGAAGCATATTACTCCTTAACTTATTGGCCACAACATGAACCTAAAAGTTGAATAAAATTTATCCAGTAAATATTTTTTTTAACTACTTCTTTGTAAAAGAAAACATGGTTTTTTTCGTTTTTTTGATTTCTAATTTTTATTTTTAATTTAAAAAAAATAAATTTAGGTTCATGCACTGCGTACTAATATCATCTAACGGAAAAAAATTTCCTTTTTGATTTAAGATGATTTCCTGGACCTGTGCATTGCACGGCGTAAACTAGAGGCGTCAACTTTGAAAGGCTCCAGAGCCGCCATTTTGTTATTTTTTTATTTCAAAAATTTGTTCAATACATAATAATGTCAGTAATATCTTATCTTTTTCCAAATTTCAATAAGTGCTTTCAGTTTTTTATAAAAAAATATTGAAAAAGGTGTCGTCCAGAGGGATTTCCCCCCTTAAATTAAAATATATTAAAAAATGTTTTTTTCTGTTTTATCGTGTCAAAAACATCACAACTAAGAAATATGAATAGCAAAAAGTTATGTTCCAAAATAATAAATAGCAAAACTAATGTGTTTTTCTCATGTTACATGTAAGTAACATGCACTGCATATGACCACCAAAAAAAGTCGGAAAACTGAGAAAATAACTTTTTTATAGAACAATAATGTATGCTATTTCTTCTAAGCCAAAACACAAAATAATTTCTGGATTAACATTTTTTATATCTTCTTTCAAAATTATGACCATACATAAAAAAAAAATTTTTGCAAAAAAAAAAAATAGGTATGTAATGTGGATTTCAGTCCCTTTTTCGATAAAAAAAATTAAAAGTATGATATTTGACTAACTTTTTGTACTAATCCAACCAATTTGAAATTAAAAATCGTCCCCTGTAAAGTTTGCTTTATGTGACTTAGAACAATTTTGCTTTACGGATATATCATTCAAAACTGCATACTTGTTTTGGGAGGGCAATTTGATTTAAAATTTTGTTTTATTTAAAAAAAAAAAAGAATTTTATGTTTTTTTTGCACCTTTATACATAGTACCTATATTTCCCAAATTTCTATATAAGAAGTCTTAAAAATTTTAAGCAACTTGAACTCTAAGAGCAAATTCGTGCGACCCAGTCGTGCATTTTATTTTTTATATCTCGCTTAAAAAGTGTACCTCATATACAAATTTTTCAATTTAAACCAGATATCTTAAAAACTTTGCAGACGTTATATTCAAAGCAATTGCAATAAAACTGCATTTTTATTTTTTCCAAAAAAGTCAAATAACAAAAATTTGTTTTATTTAACAAAATTTTGTCCTAAATTTTTTTTTAATTTATATAGAGCCAGCTCTTTAAATCTACAAGTAAACTAACATAAAAAAGCTTTGAACTTCAAGAGCAAGTACGTGCGACCCCAGTCGGGCATTTTATTTTATATAACCTCAGAAATAGTGAGAAAAACCCAAAAATATGACTTTTTGGTTTTTTATATTTATCTTTCACAAACAAAATTAAATTGAAAAAACTTGATTTAAACTTACATTTTTATGAGTTTTGATTATTTTTAAATCACTTTTTTGCATAATATTAATTTTTGGATTTTATACGAATTTAATTTAAAATAAAATGCACGACTGGTAGCACGAACTTGCTCTTAGACTTAAAGTTGCTTAAATTTTTAAGACTTTTTAAATCGAAATTTGGAAAAAAAATAAAATTCGTTTTTAAAAAAAATTAAATAAAATCTGAAATCAAATTGCCCTCCAAAACAAGTATGCAGTTTTGATTGATATGTTAAGATGCATTTTTAGAAAAAAAATTTTCAAAATCGTTAGGGCCGTTTTTAAAAAAAAAACTAGTTTCTTATAAATAATTTTTTGGCAAAAAAGTTTTAAAATAAAATTGGTATGCCATTTTGTAGAAATCACTAATCAACATTGTTTTTTGATTTATATTTAAATTGTATAAATGCTTCCTCACAAAAAGTTTCGTTGAAATCGAATAAGCAATTTCGGAGATATTCGGATTTGAAAAAAAAAAAAATGGTTCTATGGCATGTACCGTTAATAATGATTTTCCAAAAAAAATTTCCATTAGAAGATAGACCTTAGCTTAAAACTAATATTTGAATTTTTTAAACAAAATCGTTGGAGCCGTTTTCGAGATATTACAATTTTACTAAAATCCGTATATGACAAGTACCGTTATTTTTTGTCCAAAAAAATTAATTCCAAAAACCCCTCTGGAGAGTCGCCAAATAACGCTACATACCTAGTTTGACACTAATCGGTCCATCCGTTTAGGCTGTAGCTCCTTATACAGACAGACAGACTGACTGACAGACAGACAGACGGACTTCCGGGACCCACTTTTTTGGCATCTCATCGTAGTGTCATGGAAAAATGTTATCTCAACTTTTTTTTTTGTACGAATGCATAAATTGATATATAGTACCTATATCGCAAGTAAAAAATAGCTTATTTTCCAATCAAAAAAGTTATGGAAAATATATTTGATTTTTGAAATATTTGGGATGCTACATTTTAAATTAAAACCTTTTATTAAAGTCTGTGTAGAAAAACTACATTTTTATTTCATTGGGGGAAAAAAAAAACAAAAGAACATTTTTAGATCGATTTTTCCGTTAATGGCATTAGTATTGGCCACTCAGATCTAGCCATAGTAATCAAATAATACTTTTCTTATAAACTTTGACCTTCTGAATTCGAATCTATCATCAGAACTGTGTACAGAGATGAGATAGCTATTTCTTTCTTGGTTGAAGTTGGTATCTTTTGGAGGAACTGATTGAACTTTTTTATAGCCTGTGGTAGCACTTCCTAAAAAGGTTACCCAGGTGTCACAATTCTTGAAACTAAATGATCAAAAGTTATTTATGATTTAGTATTACTAACTCCACCAGAACCAATAATATTCTTATTAATAGAAGAGCTCGAAAGAGCTTCTATTTTCTTATTTTTTAGTAAAAAAAAAAAAAAGATACTCAGTGTTTTTCGTCTTATAGTTATCTCCACTTTTTCCTAACGGTTTCGTCGCCTTGATATATTATATCTATTACCTCCTCTAGTAACACCTTTTTCTAAAACAAAAGAAAGATTTCCTTCCGCATTACCTACCACAAAACAGCAACTATTAGTGTCCACTTAATGTCAAAAAGCAAAACACACATTTTGTATTTATATTGTTCTCAAGTCGAATGCGACCTCATAAATTTATTTCTTTTGATAACTTCCCTCTTATTTTATTATTTTAGTGCAACGACCAGTGGTTGACATCAAGAATCGCCCAAGAATACCAATTCCCGATGAAGATCCATATAGTGTAGCTGGCAATGGTAGTGGCGGCAGTGGTGGCAGTGGCGGTAGTTCGGGCAGTTCTGGCTTTGGTGCTAACAATGGGACACCAGCTGGACATGTGGCCGCAACCAGAGAGCAATTGTTACTGCAAACACAACAATTGGCGCATAAACGCAGTGAGAAACCGCCAAAATTACCACCAAGAGATAATATCTATTCCCATGACATACCCAAGGTAAGTAAACCCAAGTTGCCTACAATAACTATTTACAGAAAAACCAAAAAAAAAAAGGTATCTTGATTCTTAAAGAATGAAAGACTTATAGGTATCTAATAGGTGGTCAGTGAGTTAGTGGCATCAAAAGATGTTAGATATGCCAAGAATTCTTCAATGGTGCAAAACTTTTTTTTGTGTTAGTTTTGTGTAGTTTTTCACTGTTAGAAGACCAATGAAGACTGTCGATGACGAACTCCGACGCGACTTGACGACAAACGTTTTTCCGAATATGATATGCGTGCCAAATAGGCAACGGTTTGGAATTTTAAGGTCGCAGCGACTGAATGGTTAACGAACTATGTCTTTCTGTTCTGTTTTGTGTCTTTGAGTCTGAGTTTAACATGAAATTACGATGCGCATATCGATATCAGCATTCGATTCATTGGAAATCAAATCCCGCTACATTTTGGTATGGCACAGATATTGATAGAAATGCTAATGTCTGGTTGACAGGTGCGGGAGGCCTAGTGTATACCCTTGCCATGTTTGAAATTATATACACCTCGCAGAGATTGACATTTAGCGGTGCGGAGCGAGCGAGGGTTGCCATGTAGCCGCGTTCTAGTTTGGTTAATCAGTGTAATCTGAAGAACGCGATGATGAAATATTTGCTCCAATTTTGTGTGTTTTTTGCGATATTAAGGCACAGCAAAATGAAAAATTATACAGCTGCAGAGGGTCTTCGAGAGAAGTTGAAATACCTGTTTTGGTGATGTTTTAGTTTCAGGTGAATTGATTTGCTCACAGAGCATGAATGCAAGACAAAAAAAAATAAAGAAACAAACAAACCTTACCATGGTAAAGCAAAAGCAACTTATTCATGGAAGAGGTGGAGTTGGTTGGTGAGGTTTTTGCGGTGCATGCAATTTCTATGCATTTGCACGTGCGGGTGACGGGAAACGGTTAAGTTGACTGATTTAACTACGGTTGTTATGGTTTTATGGAATATAATTATCGAAGAGTTTGCTTCACTGATCAGAAGATGCAGGGCGAGTGTAAGCAGGGGTCGTCGTGTATAGGAATGTGCAGTGCGCACAACTCTTTGACATCATAAGGCAATTTTACACTTGTTCAAGGAAGAACATGGTAATAATTGGTGTTGTGTTACGTAAGCAAGAGTGCCAGATAAATATATAGAGACGAGGTCTTGACGAAGTCAGAGTAGGTGGGAAGTGCTATAAATTTGTAATTGGAATGTTGGAATCAATAATAACTTGTGTTATATTTTTTTAATTCAAACCTGTTGATTATGATTTTAATTTACAAACAAAGTAGAACGATCAAAAGTTCTAGTTCTTTGTTGATGGTTTTTTAAGTTAAAGATATTCTCTTAAATACTGAAGGTTGTAGGAATTTTAGAAATAGGAAAGATTTTTCATATTTAATAACACATTTTGAAATGAAAATTGTACGAATATCATAGAAAGCTTAAGCTGGAATATCCATGAAAATCATCAAAGTTTAACTCTTGGTGAATTTCATTTAATTGCGAAATAAGCTTGGATTAATTTCATCAATTGATTATGTATTCAGATGTGGAATTCAAGCTCAAAATAACGAACGGCAGAAGTATTTAACGATATTACAGAAAGTCTTTAAGAAAAAAAAAAAAAACAAATTTAGTTCACAAAATGATACCTTTAAGCTAAAAAATTTATTATTATATAAAATGTGAGGATTTCAAAAGACAAAAGAATTATTGGATAGTTTGTCGAAAATGGAATAAGTAAACGAAGATAGTGCTCCAAATCCACTATTTCTTCTCAGAGTTCTTGCTGTAAGGACAAAATTACTGAAAGTTTTTGACCTCGAGTATCTAACGCAATCTTGTCTAAATTAAATAAAAAAAAAAAAACTGAAGGAATTTTTAAAATTTTCTTGATTTAACTTCATAAAAGCTAATTTTTGATAAATTTTGAATATAATGTGAAATATAGGTAAAGACTTAAAGATAGGTTTAAGTCCGGTGCACCCATGTGTTTCTTTGAAGCATGACGCAGCCATTTAATTCTACAGGAATCCTAGACAAGTGTCGTGACACTGCGTCAGTCTAATAATAAAAGTTACCATTCGTGCGTTAACGCAGAGGTTTTTTGAGAAACTGCGAGTCTTTATTTCCGCAAAGGCACCGAACGAGTCACTACATTATATCAGGATGTCAAGCAGGGCTTTACGTGAGTACCTGCCAATTAAGGCTTATCGCACGGCGGGCCTATCTACATACGAGATCTATTCGGGCCAAGACCAAAGCCCCAGAATGCAAACTCATACATTCTGGTAGCAATTTAAAGATCATTTTGGTGCATGACACATTACCCTTGTTGAGGATCGAAGCGTATCAACACTTCTTGTAACTAGTCCAACAGGAGACCAAGTTACCAATTGTTTCCGCAATCGGAATAAACCACAACCACCGCGATGCTCCCGAAGGGCCATCCCAATGTATTGTAGTCTGTGATAGCATTAGCTACCACAGGGGCTAGTACAATACCCCGCAGTACTCATATGCTGAGTCGGCTCATTAGTTTATTAGAACCTTATTTCCACTTTCTATTTTACTAATTTTTGGTCTTTTGTTCACCAAAACTAAGGAAAGATACTCCTTTTTAAGATAAACTTTTATGCACTGGTTTGGAAAGGCCCAGTACAAAAGAATAACTTAAATGCCCATACAGGCTAACCTAACATTCACTATGGCTTGCAGCGCAGTGGGAACGCATTAGCACACAAAATACATAGCGTTTAATGTATGATTAAATAATGAAATTACAGACCAAAAACTATACGTAATTAAGGACCACAGTAAAATGAAAGGTTATATTTGTCTCATTGGTTAGTCACTACCTTTTAAGGCTGAGAGCCCTGAAAAGGGCTCGGCACTTGTACAGTAGTTTGTCCAGGAGCACCACCCAGAGTGCGGCGACCAGTGGAAAAAAGTCAAAAAATTTGACCTTCTAAAACCGGTTTTGAAGAATGCAAAATTATAGCCAGATGTCTAACTAGATGAACTGTATTTTTTTTTTTTTGTAAAATGCAACTATACATCAAGCTACACAACCTCTTAAAGGTAACATGTCAAAAGTAGGCCATTTAGTGATGATTTACGAATAGCTGCACCACGGAGTTAAATTGCTCCAATTAAACCGGTTTTTAATTGGATACTCGTAAGAAGGGTAAGCTTAATATATTTTATTGGTTTTTTTTGCACTCCAAAGTCTTAGATCGTTTTAATAACCGGTAAAGTAACCGTTTATTTCTCACAAAAACAGCTTATTTTCAAAGTTCAGCATAATTTTTGATTCACGTGCATTCATCAAAAAAGTTAATAGGTTATAAAGTGGGAAATACGACCTTTCCAAAAAGGTATTATTCATCCGCGTCCACCCGCGTCCCTGCTAGCTATGACTGATTGTTTCAAGCCTTTTTACACACAATTTGTATGAAAAACGCACTTTTTGAGTTATAAAAATAACAATCCTTAGTGTACTTATATGACAAAAACTTATAACCGAAATAAAAAATGTTTTTATACACTATTTACTTGCCATGAGACTAAAAAATAATGTTAAAAGAAAAGATCATAAAAATTAGGCTGTTTTGAATTTTTTCCATACTTTGCACTGAATCACCGCACTGTGCCACGGGGGGGTCAATGAGCAAAACTCCTATGAAGACTATTGGTTTCGGCATCTGTAAACACAAAGTTAGTCTTTGGCTTATAGGTAAGCTTAAACTAAAGATATCTCAGCCAATAAAAGAGATATCGGAAAGATTTAAACAGTTTTTGGAAGAAGAAAAGTTCTTACAGACACTATTACAAATAATTCTGAAATAAATTGCTACACATTATAGCTCAATCTCAAAAACTAAAAAAATAAAGTTTTTTTGCGTTTTATAACGCTAATATTTCAAAAACTAATTCCAATAAATTTTTTCTGACTTCGGATTCAAAAATCAGCACCCCAAAAAAATTCAGAAAAGCATACCTATTTTGTTTCTTCTGCAAAAAAAAGTTTAATTTTTTTTCACCATCATTATCATTGTAGCCAACCAAAATATTGGTTTCGTCAAGTTATAACTGAAATAGTTTTGGACGTACAAGAAAACTTAATATACCAAAATATAGGAAATTTAGAGTTGTATCAATGTTGTTTTGAGAACTATTTCACTTAGATGAACCTAAACTGAAGAAAAGTGTAAAAATCACGATCTTCACCGAAAATTTTACATGATTTCGTCAATAACTTTTTATAGAGAAACTTTACAAAAAAAAATTATTTGATAAAAAAATTTAAGAATACGTTCTTCTACAAAACAAGACAAAAAAATCCATTCTACCATAAACAGGAGCCGAGAAAATCACAAAAACGCATTTTTCAAAATGGTGACCAAACCACACGTTTTTGAGACAAAAAAAATATATTTTTATGTTCGTCTTAATGGGCCTCTTTATATGAAATATCAAATTCAAATCCTTTCCAAAAATTCTCAGATGACCCATTTTTAGCTCCCTATTTCCTGTAGTATGATTGTCGTTGAAGACTTTATGGGCTAGAAAGTCAATATTTTTTTTACACCTGTGATTGATTTTACTATTTATGATTCACCTATATAAGAGTATACTTATATGTATGTAGCTAATTAAACTCAGTATTCTGGAGGCTTCCCTTTCATCGATTGGGTTTTTATCGATTTCTTCGCCAAGTCGACCATCAGGAAAATTATTTAGGATTTGAAAACATTTGCTTACATGAAGAATAAAGTGTCACCTTAAAATAAGATTATGCTCACATGAAAATTTCACCACCTTAAAATAAGGTGATATCCTCTTAAAATAAGGCGATTCCACTAAAACTCAGTTAAATTTAATGTAAACTTCATCTTATTTAAATGTGAATGTTCATTTTAAAAAACCGACAAAAAATAAAAATTTTTAAATTATAGTCACACCTTAGCTTTACTTGCAGTTTATCATACTCATTTCCAACAGTGAGATAGCACAGTAGTAAGGCACTGGCCTTATAACCCAACAGAGTTGTACACAGAGAAAAATAGACCACATAAAATAGAACAAAAACAATAAGATTTCTCTATGGTTTTCATCCAAGAAGGAAACCTTATTAAAACAATCGGGTTTTCCTTATTGTTTTAAAATCTGCAAAAAAATAAAAAAAACGATGACCAGGCTGGGAATCGAACTGGAGACTTCAAATCATTAGTCGCCCACCTTACCACCTGAACCAACCTGCCATGAAAATATTGATCGCGATTTTTGTTCTACTGCTAAGTTGCAAAAAAAAATCAAATTTTCAGCCAAATTTTAATAAGATTTTCTCTATAAAAATAATAAGAAATCTCCTTAAAAAAACCTTATTAATCGTTGATTTTAATAAGATTTCCTTATGAAATGTATGGACGGTAAAACAATATGGCAATCTGTTAGTTTTTAGCGGGTCATATTTTTCTCTGTATAGGTTTTTTTAGTTTTTTTTTTTTTTAATTTTCCATTCAAGAAATTAATGTAACTTGTCACCTTAATTTAACGTGATGTCACCTTAATGTAAGGTGAAAGTCATCTTAGCAAAAAAAACCATGCAGAAATCCGCTTAAATTAAGGTGCGATCCGCTTAATTCTATGTGGTCTATTTTCTCCATGTAGTACGAGGTACATATGAATTATGAACTTCCTAGCTACGAACTCAATAAGCTCTTACCCGTTTTAGAAAGTGATGTCGTGGGGGGACAATAGCAGTCCCTTTATAAGAGGTCTTAATGGCCTTTCTTCTGACCCGCTCTTTTAACTGGCTGAATAGAATCAGCGTGATGACCTCGTCTTTCTTGTATTATCAACACTTCTGAAAGAAATAGCATTTAGAATGTAAACAAAATAGTTTACTTACTAATTTGACAATAATTATGATATAAAGTACTTTCAAACACACATTTTACGCCATTGTCCTTATTTCTATCCAAAAAATCGTGTTTCCAGGCTAGTTTTCTTGGTCATAAGCATAAAGCTAAAAATGGCATGAACCATTGAAGAGACATTCATAAAACTCGCATTAAGATAACTTTTACATCAATTTTTGACAAGCTTATACCGACTGCTTTCACTTATTGCTAATATGCCAAATCCATAAAACAAAAACCTCAACACAGAAAAAAAAAAAAACTATTCACCTTCATAATTCTTTTTTTTTTTTTATTCCATCCACTTTGTTATAGTTCAACAAAACAAATTCCATTTCGCAGATGCAAACAAAATGACTGCATGCATATGCACATGCACAGACATCGCACACACACGGCTATTGTATTTGCCAATTGAAATTGAAGTCAGCATAATATATCCATTCTGACAGAATGGACAATGCCAATGCCATTAAACAACCAAAGCTTACAAAACTAATGCACAATCTACTCACTGAACACCGACTTTTGTTTTTTTAACTGATTTATCCATGTATAGAAACTGTATAAGAACTTACTACATGTCATCATATGAGTATCATCTATATGCGCAGTTCTTTTTTTTTTTTCTATTTTTAATATTATGCGTCGTATCTAGTACTTTTTTTTTTGTTCTTATAAACATCATGAGTTTGTTTTTTTTTTTAATATTTGTTTTTATTTTCTAAACATTTATCTTTGCAGCCGGACTACGATGACATTGAAGAGAGCAGAATCAAATTGTCCCGAGGTAAATCGGATAAAGGAAAAGACAACAAGAAATATGGTAAGCATTTTATTCCTATATAAACATTTTATAAGAGTTATGAAATTGTATACACCAAAGCGCGAGCGTTTCGCATTTATGCATATTCTATGCAGCGCACTCTTTTTGTTACTATACTTACTTATCCATATGTGCGCAATTGTGGCATCATCTTTAGACCTAGAGATTGTGCTAAGCTTGCGGCGAAGTGGCTGCTGCTGCTGCTGGCGGCATCATTGCCATCATAAGTGCTTGCTTACTGCATGCGCATGCGCAACTGCTGCACACACAATTTTCAATTGTAATAGATCAATGGGGCAATAAATAAGTCAATGTAATAATTCTTCCCATGAATGACATTTCGACCACCACCACCGCCAGGCAAAGTCACCACCATAGCCACTATAACTTGGCAGTCATAGATTTGAAAAAAATGAAAATGCATTTTTTACAATTTCAATTGTATCCATCCAGCAAGTCCAAGAAAATATGATAGAATGTTTCAAAAAAGGTGGCAATAAAATATTTTTCACATCTGTTTTTGTTTTTTGTACAATTCTGTACAATTCTCACCCATTTTAAATGTGCTCACACATAAATCATGCTGATCTTTGAACTGCGCTTAGTTGATTGCTTATCTTCCCACCAGGGGGAGGATTGTGTTTTTTTTTCTATAAAGACCAATAGCGATGTATTTTTATTGGTACTGGCGGTGAAAATGTCAGAGGTATTTTACGTGTTCACATTTGACATTGGTTGACGTGCGAAACTATGAGCGCCATTGCAAGAGATTGCCAAGTATATAAAAATCGCCTTGTAGTGTTATCGTTGATGCAGGTTCATGCATCATCAGACAAGCCCTGTTTTTTAAAGAAATTGCTTACATTTAGCTGCCAAAAGTGCGGGAGTCAGATGATGGATAATGAGGTAGGTACAAAATGTAATGACAAGCTGGGAAATGCAACTTACTCCCACGGCTTAAGACCTTAAATTGGTTTGCGTAATAGTTAAATTTGGGTATTTTACTAGGAAATTGTTAGTTTTTGAAGGTATTCGCACTTCTATATTATCATATAGAAAATTCAGGACTAAAAACATTTCTTTTTCAAACGTGCACTATCGGTTGTAGATTCTATACTCCAAGGTTTAAATATTTTGGAGTGGCTATTAACTATTTGAAAAAAGTACTAGATCCATATGGTTATGAATATAATAAAGCTTAAGCCTAGTAAATAGATGATAAATCATAGTATATCAGCTCTAACGTGGTTACTCTTGATGCCCTCATCAGACGGATCACCATTTTAAAAAGTTGGTCATTACATTTGTTTTAGTGCCAAAGCGTTCCAGTTAGGCGATCCATGCCTTCTTCTTAGTGTTTCCGTCTTAACGATAATAATTTTTGTTGGCCTTGATGACTTCCAAGATCTTGCTCAAATAAGCTTTTATTTTTTTAGACACCAAACGGAGTGTGGGCAAAATAAGTTTTGTCACGAACCTATAATCCCAAACGCACTTTGGCATTAACAGTGCATTAACTTAATAAAGAGGATCAATCTCTTGAGCAAATAACGACTATTACTGTTCATAGAAATAGTAGACAATATTGGTTGCTGACCTCATCAAATAGGTCTTCTATTTAGGTTTTACATCTTTTCTCAGCAAGTTTATGTAAGTGCTCTTTCTTGGTCAAAGAGGACCTGTATTTAGTTAAACAGTTGAACAGTGTGAACTGGATCTTAGTAAAATGACGAATTTGTGGAGGTTCCTTAAAAAAACACCTCCGAAGGACACTGAATGGGAATGTAGGTATTTGTGTCATCTAACGAAACGAGTAATCTGTAAATCAAGTTTCGGCGGTAAATTTTAGTTCAAATAGTTCTAAAATTCGCGAAACGTGAATTTGATAAACTAAGCTTAGCACCGAAAATAATTCAATGTGGCTGCAACTATCAAATCTGATTTTATTTTGCCACACCAGACTGGTGTGGCACATCTCCTTTATTTCACCAATATTATTAAAAGATCAAATGGCTGAGTTAAGGCTTTTTCAAATCAAAGCTGCACTTTTACAGCGACAAGACATAAAAGTTAGCTACAGTGTTTTTCATGTACTTACTGAAAAACGTTGTGGTATTGGTGTTCGAACTCCCAAAAAGCTATTTCGAATCTAAAATTTAACATCTGAACTCAATACTTTAGCGACTACAAAACCGCATTGGTGAAGCACAGCATTTAAGTGCTCAGTTTCTATGTGTAGCGTACCTTACATATTTGTACCTACTTGTGATAGAATATTCCCAAATCATCTCACTCTCTGATGTACTCTGATGTCAAACGCCTTCAATAAACGCCAGACAATACAAGATTTTGTGATAGGATCAGTAAAATAAACACTGTAATTTGTTACTATTGGAGGGTGCCCAACTCCCCTGAGAACGTCATGATCATGACAAATAACGTGTCATTGAGTAAGGCACAAAATTTATTAATGTGAATGAATTATGACCCTAAAATCTACAGTTTCCGAACCCGAATTCTAGAAAAATTGTGCAGGAATTTTGATCTCGTTTACCTCCCATACAAAATTTTCAAGTTACATTAAATTACTCGAAAACGGCTCAAACGATTTTCATTGAACTGTCCTAGAAAAATTTCGGACCAAGTTTCAACAAAACACTTTTTATATTCTGTCAAAATATTTCTAGATTTCAGTTTATTGTTGCTTGAACCGAATTCGAATTGGTCATTTTCTTTTTTCCTAGCTTTTATTAATATCTTGACTGGGACCAAAATTCTTCCAACTCTCGGCTGCTATGCACCTTAGGCTCCTTCATCTGTGATTTTATATTTCTTGAGCTTTCCAATTGTAGAGCCGTTGTACACGTTACTGAAGCTATTTTTTCATTTATCAATTTCAATCTGAACAAAGTCGATTTATTTGAACGAAATTCAAAGAATTATTTTGAAGACTTTTGATAGACTTCACTTCTGTTTTCATAACTTTAAATATTTACTTGAGAATATGCCGCTTTCTCTGAAATTCGTGGCAACTTGATATTTATCTGTCCGAAAGACCTAGGTATTAATTTGTACCTTATAATTTTTCAAGCAATATTGTTGGGACGAGTTTCCTGATGTAGATATAGTATCAGGTCATATAAATCGCTTATTTTGAAATTTTACATTTATCTAACAAATTTTCAATTTTGTATTTTCTTTACAGATGATCCCTATTACTGCGGTCTACGTGCACGTGTTCCAAACTTTGGCAAAGCCCCCAAATCATCCAAGGAAATTAAGGAACCTCTTGTCAACAATAACACCAATACCCTCAACAATAATATCATCAATACAAATCACAGCAATATGAATACTTTATCACAAAAGAAAACCTCAATGGTTCACATGCCACTAGCTCCACTTCATCCCTACATGCATCATCAACAAATGTTGGCCGCAGCTGCTGCGGCGCATCACGCTCATCATGCCGCTCCCCAACCAACGCCACACAATGCAGCTGCTGCTGCCGCTCATCATCACCAGCAAATGATGTGGCAGGCTAGAAGTTTCGAGAGCGGAATAGGTATTTATAGCCAAATGAATTATATGCTTGACCATCATCCATATCATTGCCCGTACCGAGACCAAGTACCAAACTATTCCAACTTTCCCATACTTGACAAATATTCCATAGACTCTGCGGAGTTTGCAGGTAGCACGGCTGCTGTGCCAACAAATAGTGGCAACCATGGTGTTGATGGTGGCGTCGGTGGTAATAATTATCATCACAGTCGCCGACCCGCTTTGCGACGTAGTACAGTGCTTTTGCCAACTCCACACGATTACTTACGTCCAACCAATTGCAATAGGTGTCACGTCTCTACGCGTCACAATCCGCTATACAATCATTATGACATTGACAGGTTGGCACCACCACAGCTGCCCAATGTCATTAAATGGTGCAGTGAAAGTGACATATCCGACTTGGACAGGGCGGCAATGGACGCCCAACGAATTTACGAAATACACGATGAAGACAAGACGTACGGCGACGTTAAAAGCACTGCCGCAATGGCACTAGCCCCAACTAAGGCCAATGTCAATCGCAAATTGAGCGCCCAACCTATTCGGGAGACTTCGATACCTAGACCGAATTATAGAACCAACAACAACAACAACAAAAAAAGCTCTAACCACAACAGTGGACCGAAAAGCCTTGACAATAACAATAACTACACAAAACACTACTCACTGTACGAAGGACGACAACCAATCAATGGCGGGACAGAACCGACATCGAACACAGATCTTACAGGATCTCGCAAAGTCTCTATCTCGACGGAGAGTTTCTTTGAGAATTCCGACGACCTTAACAAACAAAAAAACATCTACGATAGAATCAAACACATTGACGTCCATCCTTCGAACTATGAAAGACGCCAGCAGCCATCGTTGATTGACCAACAACAACGTGGTCGTGGTCAGCAACAACAACTGTCATCGGCTGCATCTGTGTCGTCAATTCCGTCTTCAGCCGCGGCGGTGGCGGCGTCGGTAACCAAATCTAAGCCTTCTGCCATACCGACTATTGCCCATTCAAATTCAAAGACTGCCCAAACATCTACAACTACTACAAACAACGGACTGACATCCAACAGTAACAACAACAACAAAAACCAGACAGAGCATTCAAATTATATGTCAATCCCGCCAGTACCGCCACCGTGCTGGCGTAAAAGACCTTCACACGCAAACGCAAATCCCGATTATGTGGCCGTACAGTCCTTATACGATACCAATTCGTTTGTGAATAATGGCAACGGCAGCAATAGACTCGATAGCGACATGGAATCCATATATGGATATCTGAAGCCGCGTAAACCGCGCAGCCTAAGCATGAAACGAATTCAAATACAAGATTATTAAACTTAACAAAAAAAAAAAGATGAAAAGGACTCTCGAGACAGAACGCATCGTAAACCTACTACAAATATAATAATAATGACTCGGTGGAACTTATTTTTGTATTCCTATACTCTCTCTGACAGACAAAGAAAAACGACTACCTACGACGAAGACACCGACGACGCACGACGAGACGCACGCACAGAAACAGAAAAAGTCTGTGTGTCGGTCGGGCTTTCATTACTTTCGCTCTAGGTAAATCATTAGAAATACATTTTTATCCTTTTTTTCGAAATTCAACTTGGATAAAAGTGAATGTCTTCATTATGCTTTTAACTACTAATAATATTGCTATGCATGCTTCATAATTTATTAAATAAATATTTTACTTTAGATATTTGAACGTTACCTATGCTTTATTAGAATTCGGCTTCAAAATCTCTTCAAAATCTGAGTTTATTTTTATCTTTCAAATCTAAGTTTTTATTTAAAATTTAACTATGGTACAACGTTGGCACGGATTAGCACAAATTCACTTAAAGAAGGCGTCAAATATTCACTAGAGCTTCTATTCTTATAAGAGGATTTATAACCAATGTAATTAATACTCAATAAAGATTAAAAAAAGAAACCAAACATTTCAAACCAATTGAAGACCAAGTAAAGAATAAGTAAAATAGTTTTAAATGGAAATTTTACAATTTTGTAATAGGTTCCTTGCTACCACAATAAAAAAAAGTATGTTGATAGGTATTTAAAAAAGAGAAAGATTTATGCTATTCAACGCCAAAAAAAAATAAAATGCACGACTGGGTCGCACGAACTTGCTCTTGGAGTTAAAGTTACTTAAATTTTTAAGATGTTTTATATAGAAATTTGGAAAAAAAAAATAAAATTCGTTTTAAAAAAAATAAAATAAAATCTGAAATTAAATTGCCCTCCAAAACAAGTATGCAGTTTTGATTAATATATAAACGTGCATTTTTAGAAAAAAAAAATTTTCAAAATCGTTAGAGCCGTTTAAAAAAAAAACAATTTTTTATAAATAATTTTTTGGGGAAAAAAAGTTTTAAAATAAAATTGTAATGCCATTTTGTAGAAATCACTAATCAACATCTAAGAACAAAATTTCAAAAAAAAAATTCAATGTCCCGTTTTCGAAAATTTGATTTTTCAAAAAAAAAATTTCAAATTTTTTTTTAAAATCCAAAAATTATTTTTTTGGAAATGTTATTTTTGGTTTATATTTAAATTATATAAATGCTTCTTCGCAAAAAGTTTCGTTGAAATCGAATAAGAAGTTACGGAGTTTCGAATTTGAAAAAAACGCTTCTATGGCAGGTACCGTTAATAATGATTTTCCAATAAAAAATTTTTCATTGAAATATAGACCTTAGCTTAAAACTAATATTTGAATTTTTTAAACAAAATCGTTGGAGTCGTTTTCGAGATATTTCAATTTAACTAAAATCGGTATATGACCAGTACCGTTATTTTTGGTCCAAAAAAATTAATTCCAAAAACCCCTCTGGAGAGTCGCCAAATAACGCTACATACCAAGTTTGACATTAATCGGTCTATCCGTTTAGCACTTAAAGTTTCTGGACGGATTTTAATTTTCTAACTGCTGTTCCCAATATTTTCTATTCACAAATATTATAAGCACGCTACTGTTGCGAAACGAAATTTTCCGTCAGTCTCCACATGGACTAAGAAATACTTGCGAAATCTTAGCGAAAAAATATTTATAAAATTAAAGCAAATACAAATCTCAGAAGGACTTGCAAACACAATGTCATTTTTCCTCACACAATTAATATCCCTGAAAATTGTTTGTGTACATACAAAATAAATTGCACGACTGGGGTCGCACGTACTTGCTCTTATGCTTAAAGTAACTATAATGTTAAAGCTTTTTATTCAAGAAATTTAAAATTTGATATTTTGAAAAAATTTTATAAGTAGTATAAAAAAATTAAATCTGTTTTTATAATTAATTAAACTCCGTTTTAAATTATCTTAAAACAAAAAACAAATATGTAATTTTATTTCTTGTATAAAAAGGTATTTTTAGAGAAAAATTTTCGAAAATTGTAGGAGGCGTTTTTTAAAAAAATAATTTTTTATGTATAAAAATTTTTTAACATTTTTCAAAAAAAAAGTTGGTATGCCATTTTGAAGAAATAATTAATTTACACATAAAAACTAAATTTCAAAATTTTTCATTGATCCGTTTTCAAAAAATTGATTTTTCAAAAAAAAAATTTTGAAATATTTTTTAAAAATCCAAAAATGCGTTTTTTGAAAATTTTCTAAATTTTTAATATTATCTTTACTTACACACGTTTATATAAAAATTTTCATTTAAATCGGGTTAATGTTGTACGAGATATTCAGAAATGAAAAAACCCGTTCTATGACAGGTACCGTTAATAACGGTACAAAAAATATTTTTTTTATTTTAAAAGTTGGCTCTTATGTGTAGTACTACACACAAAAATTTTAATGAAAATCGTTAGAGCCGTTTTTGAAAAAAATTAACTTTTCTATTTCCGTTATATGGCAGGTACCGTTAGTTTTGGTCATAAAAAAAAAATTTCAATTTCCCCTCTAGGGAATCACCATAAACTGCTAACTACCAAGTTTGAAGAAAATCACTTCACTCGTTTAGGCTGCAGCTCCAGATAGAGACAGACACACAGACAGACAGACAGACAGACAGAATTGCCGGACCCACTTTTTTGGCATTCTCCATCATCGTAATGTCATGTAAAATTGTTATCTCGAGTTCGATTTTTTTTACGAATCCTCAACTTGCCCTATAGTACCTATATCGCAAGTAAAAAGAAAGGCGGAGACTTCTTCAAATTAATTGATAAAATTTTCATTTATTTTTATTGGTGAAACAGCAGAGAAAAGAAATTTTTATTTTACGATTTCGTATGTTATTTTTTTGAGGGATTATTTGTTTCGCATCGGCAGCGTACTAGGATTAAAGAAGAAAATAATTTTCATTTGTGTTCACTTTCATAAAAAAGGCGGCATCTTTATTTCTATCACCAAAAATATGTTTTGTATATCCTTTAAAATATAATAAAATACGTAACATAAAACAATTAAATTTTATATATTAACAAAAAAAAATAACGCTCCAAATTGCTAGCCCTAGAAAAATTATTCCGCCTGACGCCTTTGTCCCCTTTGGTATATGTATTTACTCATGTATCTTTGGAATCAGCTTATTGTGTAATTAGAGAGGTATATTTCTCTGAATGCCCAAACTATTAAATAAAACAATGAATGTTAGACCATGATACGATTTTACAGTCTTTTTTAATAAATGGATAAAATACCTACAATGGTCGGAAAAAGTATTTTGACAAAATGAACATTTTTCTTACTGATGAGAATAATCTGTGACGGTTAAACATAAAATAAGGAAGTTGACGGTTATTTAATAAGTATATTATGGTGAATCTCATGATGGTTAATGTCAGTCAAATAGTTGGTATTATGCTTCAAGGCTGCATTTTTTGTATAAAAAGTGCTAATTTTTTAGGGAAAAAAGTATTTTGACAAACGTTCTTTTTCAATGTTGGTAAGGTAAGGTAATGCATTTTACATGTTTCAAGAACGTAAAAACTGACAGACTTGTTAAGGCTCCGATTTGTAAAAAAGTGGGCAAAACGGCGGAACTTAACATTGAATTAAGTGCATCTTCTGTTGCAAGTTATAATTTCGGTGTGTCTGTTAAAAAAAACCTGTGGAGAACTGAATTTATCGCGGGAATCTATAAATTACCAAATACTAAAACACAAAAATATAATTATACTATGCAAAATTTACCACGAATGGACAAAAAATGAAAAAATGCACCAAAAAAACAGACGCATTTTGAGGAATTCACTTTAAATCGCAGACTGAGTTCAAAATCCCTGAATTTGGAAATGCCGTTCTTTCATCAAAAACTTTGTTAGCAAAAGTTCCCTTGGCAGGAAGCTCGAGGAAGACAGTTTTGCATTATTTATGGGAAGATAGTACAGTATTTATCTCATAAAACAAAAATTGAAAAAAACTGAATTCTCAAAGAAACATATTGGTATGAAACTTTACATAATGGCATTTCCAAATTCAGGGATTTTGGACTCAGTCTGCGATTTAAAGTGAATTCCTCAAAATGCGCCTGTTTTTTTTAGTGCATTTTTTCATTTTTTGACCATTCGTGGTAAATTTTGCATAGCATAATTATATTTTTGTGTTTAAGTATTTGGTAATTTATAGATTCCCGCGATAAATTCAGTTCTCCACAGGTTTTTTTTAACAGACACACCGAAATTATGACTTGCAACAGAAGATGCACTTAATTCAATGTTAAGTTCCGCCGTTTTGCCCACTTTTTTACAAATCGGAGCCTTAACAATTCTGTCAGTTTTTTACGTTCTTGAAACATGTAAAATGCATTAAATTACCTTACCAACATTGAAAAAGAACGTTTGTCAAAATACTTTTTTCCCTCAAAAATTAGCACTTTTTGTACGAAAAATGCAGCCTCGAAGCATAATACCAACTATTTGACTGACATTGACCATCATGAGATTCACCATATTGTACTTATTAAATAACCGTCAACTTCCTTATTTTATGTTTAACCGTTACAGATTATTTTCATCAGTAAGAAAAATGTTCATTTTGTCAAAATACTTTTTCCGGCTGTTGTATTTCATTTTAAACCTTTTTTTAAAAAAAAAAATATTTATAAAAAATTAGTTCTTTAAAATCAACTCTAACTATTTTGAATTTTTTTTTTAATACATTTTAACTAAACAAATGATTTCAGATGTTTTTTTATTCCTCTGAAAAACGAATTTTATGTTTTTGTTTTGTTTTTATATACCTACCTACTTTTTCTATATTAAAAGTCTTAAACATTTTAGAAACTTGAATTCTAAGAGCAAGTTCGTGCGACTAAAGTTTAATTCCCCAAAGTAAAGGAGAAATTAAATCAAATACGATTTAATTTTAAGGCAAATTCTGATGAGAATTTGTTCGGATGGTTATTCTCGTTATACATTTTATATAGAATTTGTCACCATTAACTAAATATTTAAAAAATGGTGTTAAACATCAGAAAACAACTTATAAGTCACAAATACACTTTTTAACGAAATCAGATTCTTTTCTATCTCTATGGTTTTTAAGTTTCTTACTGTTTTGAAGTTACTGATCTCAAATCAAGTTTTACTTTTCATCTGGTTTGTTGCTCTTATTTTGATTTATTTTTACAAGTGGTTAGGTACATTAAAAATTGATAAAAAATATTTTCTATATGTGGGTGTAATAAATATCATTTATAAAACTTCATGCAACAAATCAATTTCAAATAGATAAACATATTAAAAAATTTTGCATCACCAAAAACCTTCTTCCTCAGAAAATTATCAATAAATTGTCTGAGGAATGCGAAATTATTCTAATTCCATAGGATTTGTTAAGGACTTAGAACAATTTTGCTTTCCGCCGACGAAATGTAAGTAGATTACATTACTTTACGAGCAGTAAGTTTTGCTCTTACCCAATAGAAAAAAATGTTGCTCATACGCCCTAGTGACCAATCATTTTATGCTGAATCTTAAAAGATTGATGTCTTTGAGGTTTTTAGTAAGGTTCAACGGATTTTTTTTTCTGTTTTTTGCCAACAATAATTATTACCTATCTTATGGAAATTTACTCGAGTACATTGCTATGTAACTTAATCATTTTATTAGTCATTATTTTTTTCTTTTTTTTTACAATTTAAATTTTTTTTTGGGGTGTTTCAAAAATACTTATTATTACCTATATATTTTTAAAATATTTATTTTATCTCTTGATTTCGAATGTTTCTTTCTGCAGAACTTGAATGTGTTTTCTTAGTCTGAAAAGCGTACAAAACGTGTTCAGTAAAAAAAACATGCGCTAAGAAAACAACCATTACCTACCTTTAATCGCTTAATTTGAAGCTTTCGCTTTTACATGCTTTTTTGCTAATTTAGAAATTTTAGATTGCTTGAAATCCTGCGGTATCCAATTCTAACCCCCATTCTCCTCTGGTACCTTTTTGTTTTGCCAGTTGTTCCGCTCTTTCATTCCCAGAATAATAAAGGTGTTCCAGTACTCCCTATAAATTCCCATGGTTTGGTTAATGTTATGCAGCCCCCGTACCAACAGAAGTCACCTCGTCCGTTATTACTATTACAACATTCACGTTCGGATAATACATTGAAGAAATCAAAGAATGTTAATACAATACCGAAGATTGAAAAATTCACTCCACCAATTGTCAATCGGGTGAAAAACTATTTATCAAAGGTAGGATAAATTGATACCATTTTTTTTTTTTTCATCTCTGATTGAATATCTCAACATTACCATAATTTGCTGTGCGGAAAGTATAAACAACAATATATTCTTTTTATTCTAATAATTTTTTTTTAATTTTAAATCTATTATTCAATATTTCGCTCAACTTGGTGTTAATTTCTTCTTGTTTTGCTAAGCAACAAAGCAAATTTTACAATAAATTTATCATAACAAATTTTCTCTCTTGATTGACAAACAATATTGTCAATTTAAATTAATACCTAGCCTTACTAGAAAATTAACCACCTGGAATACTTTATATTATAGCTTTCGATGATCAAAATATTGTTTTAGTGCCAACCATATTGTCTTTGTTGTCTATTACACATAAATATACACCTTTCAAATGCATCGATTGGAATATATCAAAAAACAAATCAATCAAGCAATTCATTACACTCCATTTGCCAATTTTACTTTCAATGTCTCGTACAGCTCAAAAGCCTAGCCTCCTTGGTATCATGGCAAAAAAAAAACTCCTCCCGTGAAAGTTATATTCATAATTCATAGCAAAAATAAACTCCACATGGCTTACAAGATTTAAAAGTGAAGTTTTATAGTTGGGTACTTAATGTTGCAAAAATAGTTTATTTTGAACTAAAATCAGCCGTTAACAGAAAGTAACGACTTTTTGATATAAAATAGAGTTTTATTGATTGTGTTATTTTGCAATAATAAGTAGCTTTTTGACTAATTTTTTTTTTTTTTTTTGGAACAATTAATGAAGGTATTTTGTCATTTGGGGAAAATTATATTGCTTTTTTCATATAATTACACATTTTAAAATGCATTAGAAAATGAGCAATTTTGATGTTTTTCATGAAATGATTATTCAAAATTAGAGCCAAAAATGAAAAATCCGTTTAGACTATATTCTAATTTTATTCATTACCTTTAATTTGACATATATATCATATGTGTTTTCCACTTCTGTTTCTCACAAACTATGCAAGAAAAAAGTAGTTTTGGACCATTTTGCAAAAACTATTACTGAAATATTAAAATAAGGTATAAACAAAATTAAAAAACTAAAAATGGGGCTAGACCATATTTTAGATTGAATGTCAATCTTTCATTAGAAAATTATTTTTTTGCAATAAGTGTTCAGAAATTATCCAAATTTCTCGTTTTTCTCAAAATTTTGTCCGTAAGCTTCTTAATGTGTGTGTGTTTTCAATTTGTTTATAATGTCGTTTTGGAATCCCAGAGTTCTTCTACCTTAACATATTTTAATTACAAAATTAAATTCTTTCACATCGGTACTGTTTTAATAGTTGCATGGAAAAGGTGCTAAACCAGTGAACCTACTTACTTTGAGAACAATTTGAAAATTCCTATTGTGACTGTTTTGGTTTTTTGATGGGATACTTATGTAGATATTTTGCCCAAAAGTTTGTTCACAAAAGCTTGCGATATTATGAATTACGGATTGAACATTGGAGTGAAAAAACCGAATCTTCTTTAGTCTTGTAGATCATTTTTTTCAGCCCTTAAGTTACTAGTTAGCCCAGGGTCGATAATTTTTGAAACCAAAAAAAAAAATCACAGTAGAATGAAACCCATTAGAAAAGGTAGTGAATATGATGAAAATTAAAGGAAAAATAAATTACAGGCGAGTCGAGCTCGGGAAGAGGTTTGGTTGAGTTTTTTCTACGAAATTTGGTGAAAACTTACCTACCTTATTATGTTACACTGTAATTTATTTCATTTAAAATATTTATGTTTCCACCTTATTTTGACTCAATATAAAAAAACACCCTAATTTTCAATCGAAAATTCAGGTGTCAAAAAATTCTTTAAGCTCGCTTTTTGGGGATAATCCCGTTACAAAATCTCAATAATCCATTTTTTGCTACTTTGTAAGCATTTTCCTTTTTAATTAGCTCGCGTTTTCGAGATATTCCCGTTATAAAATCTAAGCAATCGGTTTAGAAATTTCATAAAACATAAAAAAGATGTGATTTTTTTGACCAGTGTAATCGTTTGATTCTTGTAGTTGTTTTATAACTTTAACTAACTTTACAGTAGTGCCATGAATGTGTCAGAATAGAAGATAAAAAATAAATTTTTGTTCACATAGTCAATTTGTACAGATTTTCATAGATAGCGCACACGTTAATTCACGAATTAAAACGTCTAAGTTTTTTTTCCTTATTCCCTGATTCTGAGATACTCTCATAAAAGCATTTTATTATATGGAAACCATCCCCATTTAAAGATTATTTAAAGTTGAAACTGAATCAAATTCCTAAAAATAAAATACAACATTTGAGATGTAACATCCCAGACTATTAATTACCCATTTAAGTCGCGTTTTTTTTTTTAACTTATTACTATTGATATTGCACCACTTCAGTGATGATGAAGAAAAGATTTATTTATCAGTGTTTGTGTAAAAAATGTACATTATAATAATGTGACTAACATGAAAGCTTCTTAATACCGCAAAAACAATTTTTTTAAACAGACCAAAATATTGCAATAACCTAGATCCATTTAATAAACCTAATTAATTTTTTCATTTATAGCATAAAAATCCAAATATATTTCAGTAAACTTAATAAACCAATATCACCCTTCTTTCAGATTCAGACATCGTAGAGTCACCTTATAATCACATATACGGCCGCTTGCCACTGCCAACTCGAGGCTATGTTCCGACACCTCGAACCATGTACATCGGTGAGTGGGATTGAAAAATGTCTATCTCCTAGGAATTTAGAAAGCGAATAAGCGATAGAGAAACAACAAAATAACCAACCAAGCCATCACCAAGAAATCTTCAAAAATATAAAAAAAAAATCAACAGAAATATTGAAATTTTAAATGAAATTAAAATAAGAAAATGAAAAATACACTGATAAATACTTTTTGTTTGATAAAAAAATGTTTTTTTGATTTTTTCGAAATTTTAATTCTAATAGCAATTTTTTTTTAGGAATATAATAATTTTGTTTTCAAAAAAATTGTAATCAATTTTTTTATATATTTTCTTTTAATTTTTTTAGAAAATTAAGTTATATAAAAACCATACGTATATAAATAAATATTCATATAGTTTTCTTAAAAGTATTTCTTAATGATATTATTTTATTATTTACTTTTTTAACTATGACTTTTTTATCACAAATTATAAAATGAATACGGATTTGAATATAATTAAACCAAGTCCATTATTGAAATAATACTTTTAAGAAGAATGATGAACGATGATATATAAAATATTAAACAAAAGTAATACTTCTTTTTTTTATGCATGAAGTCGTTATATTTGTCAAAATAAAATTAAAAAATACAAAATCAAGAAATGATGATGATGATGTTAAATGATTGGAAAATTATTATATTAATAACAATTTATTAGATAAAGAATTAGAAAGTAGATTTTAATTATAGAGATTATTATTGATTTTTAATCTTATTTTTTTTTTGCTGAATGTATGTTTTTTTATAAACTAAACATTTTGTACACAAAATATAAACATTGCCTGAGAATAAAAAAATTATTAAAGTAAAATAAAGTATTTTCTTGTATTATATTATATTTAATTCAATTTCATTTAAATAAGAGAAGTTTTTGAAAATTAGAAACCTGTGTCTCCCCAAAAAATTTTTGAATTTTTAATTGTTTCTTAATCTAAAACCAGCTTTCAAAAATTTTCTCCAAATCCATCGAATGAGAAATCAAGAGAAAGGACTCTAAAGAGTCTATTCATAGCTGAAAACCAAGAGTTTGTAGGAGTTCGGGTTGTTGAATTATTTGCAATCGAAATATTTTTAATTTTTTTTCCGTTCGGAAGCAGATATTTTCGGATCAAAGAGCCGAAACAAGTTTTGGTAAACAGATATGAGATCACAGTGAACAGGCCTATGCATTCAGCTAAAAAAATTACAATTTTATTTTTTTAAGATTTTCGAAAATTATCCAAGAGTTACCCCTTGTCTAAAAATTCGGAATTTTCAAAAATTTTCTCCAAACTCATCGAATGAGACATCAAAAGAAAGGACTCTTTAGACTCTATTCATAACTGAAAACCAAGAGTTTGTAGGAGTTCGGGTTGTTGAAATATTTGCAATCGAAATATTTTTTGTTTTTTTTTTCACTCGGAAGCAGATATTTTCGGATCAAAGAGCCGAAACAAGTTTTGGTTAATAGATATCAGATCACAGTGAACAGGCCTATGCATTCGACTAAAAAAATTACAAATTTATTTTTTTAAGATTTTCGAAAATTATCCAAGGGGTAGGTACCCCTTGTCTAAAAATTCGGAATTTTCAAAAATTTTCTCCAAATCCATCGAATGAGACATCAAAAGAAAGGACTCTTTAGACTCTATTCATAACTGAAAACCAAGAGTTTGTAGGAGTTCGGGTTGTTGAAATATTTGCAATCGAAATATTTTTTTTTTTTTTTTCGTTCGGCAGCAGATATTTTCGGATCAAAGACCCGAAACAAGTTTTGGTTAACAGATATCAGATCACAGTGAACAGGCCTATGCATTCAACTAAAAAAATTACAAATTTATTTTTTTAAGATTTTCGAAAATTATCCAAGGGGTACCCCCTGTCTAAAAATTCGGAATTTTCAAAAATTTTCTCCAAATCCATCGAATGAGACATCAAAAGAAAGTACTCTTTAGACTCTATTCATAACTGAAAACCAAGAGTTTGTAGGAGTTCGGGTTGTTGAAATATTTGCAATCGAAATATTTTTTGTTTTTTTTTTTTCACTCGGAAGCAGATATTTTCGGATCAAATAGCCGAAACAAGTTTTGGTTAACAGATATCAGATCACAGTGAACAGGCCTATGCATTCAACTAAAAAAATTACAAATTTATTTTTTTAAGATTTTCGAAAATTATCCAAGGGGTACCCCTTGTCTAAAAATTCGGAATTTTCAAAAATTTTCTCCAAATCCATCGAATGAGACATCAAAAGAAAGTACTCTTTAGACTCTATTCATAACTGAAAACCAAGAGTTTGTAGGAGTTCGGGTTGTTAAATTATTTGCAATCGAAATATTTTTTGTTTTTTTTTTTTCACTCGGAAGCAGATATTTTCGGATCAAATAGCCGAAACAAGTTTTGGTTAACAGATATCAGATCACAGTGAACAGGCCTATGCATTCAACTAAAAAAATTACAAATTTATTTTTTTAAGATTTTCGAAAATTATCCAAGGGGTACCCCCTGTCTAAAAATTCGGAATTTTCAAAAATTTTCTCCAAATCCATCGAATGAGACATCAAAAGAAAGTACTCTTTAGACTCTATTCATAACTGAAAACCAAGAGTTTGTAGGAGTTCGGGTTGTTGAAATATTTGCAATCGAAATATTTTTTGTTTTTTTTTTTTCACTCGGAAGCAGATATTTTCGGATCAAATAGCCGAAACAAGTTTTGGTTAACAGATATCAGATCACAGTGAACAGGCCTATGCATTCAACTAAAAAAATTACAAATTTATTTTTTTAAGATTTTCGAAAATTATCCAAGGGGTACCCCTTGTCTAAAAATTCGGAATTTTCAAAAATTTTCTCCAAATCCATCGAATGAGACATCAAAAGAAAGTACTCTTTAGACTCTATTCATAACTGAAAACCAAGAGTTTGTAGGAGTTCGGGTTGTTAAATTATTTGCAATCGAAATATTTTTAATTTTTTTTCATTCGGAAGCAGATATTTTCGGATCAAAGACCCGAAACAAGTTTTGGTTAACAGATATGAGATCACAGTGAACAGGCCTATGCATTCAGCTAAAAAAATTACAAATTTATTTTTTTAAGATTTTCGAAAATTATCCAAGGGTTACCCCTTGTCTAAAAATTCGGAATTTTCAAAACCCTTGTCTAAAAATTCGGAATTTTCAAAAATTTTCTCCAAATCCATCGAATGAGACATCAAAAGAAAGTACTCTTTAGACTCTATTCATAACTGAAAACCAAGAGTTTGTTGGAGTTCGGGTTGTTGAATTATTTGCAATCGAAATATTTTTAATTTTTTTTCATTCGGAAGCAGATATTTTCGGATCAAAGAGCCGAAACAAGTTTTGGTTAACAGATATCAGATCACAGTGAACAGGCCTATGCATTCAACTAAAAAAATAAAAAATTAATTTTTAAGATTTTCGAAAATTATCCAAGGGGTACCCCTTGTCTAAAAATTCGGAATTTTCAAAAATTTTCTCCAAATCCATCGAATGAGACATCAAAAGAAAGTACTCTTTAGACTCTATTCATAACTGAAAACCAAGAGTTTGTAGGAGTTCGGGTTGTTAAATTATTTGCAATCGAAATATTTTTAATTTTTTTTCATTCGGAAGCAGATATTTTCGGATCAAAGACCCGAAACAAGTTTTGGTTAACGGATATGAGATCACAGTGAACAGGCCTATACATTCAGCTAAAAAAATTACAAATTTATTTTTTTAAGATTTTCGAAAATTATCCAAGGGGTACCCCTTGTCTAAAAATTCGGAATTTTCAAAAATTTTCTCCAAATCCATCGAATGAGACATCAAAAGAAAGTACTCTTTAGACTCTATTCATAACTGAAAACCAAGAGTTTGTAGGAGTTCGGGTTGTTGAAATATTTGCAATCGAAATATTTTTTGTTTTTTTTCATTCGGAAGCAGATATTTTCGGATCAAAGACCCGAAACAAGTTATGGTTTAAAGATATGACATCACAGTGAATAGGCCTATGCATTCAGCTAAAAAAATTACAAATTTATTTTTTATTTTCGAAAATTATCCAAGGGGCACCCCTTGTCTAAAAATTCGGAATTTTCAAAAATTTTCTGCAAATCCATTGAATTAGCTATCAAAAGAAAGGACTATTTAGACTCTATTCATAACTGAAAACCAAGAGTTTGTAGGAGTTCGGGTTGTTGAAATATTTTCAATCGAAATATAATTGTTTTCATTCAGAAGCAGATATTTTCGGATCAAAGAGCCGAAACAAGTTTTGGTTAGCAGATATGAGATCACAGTGGACAGGCCTATGCATTCAGCTAAAAAAATTACAAATTTATTTTTTTAAGATTTTCGAAAATTATCCAAGAGGTACCCCTTGTCTAAAAATTCGGAATTTTCAAAAATTTTCTCCAAATCCATCGAATGAGACATCAAAAGAAAGTACTCTTTAGACTCTATTCATAACTGAAAACCAAGAGTTTGTAGGAGTTCGGGTTGTTGAATTATTTGCAATCGAAATATTTTTAATTTTTTTTCATTCGGAAGCAGATATTTTCGGGGGGCATTTTTCGAAAATTATCCAAGAGGTACCCCTTGTCTAAAAATTCGGAATTTTCAAAAATTTTCTCCAAATCCATCGAATGAGACATCAAAAGAAAGTACTCTTTAGACTCTATTCATAACTGAAAACCAAGAGTTTGTAGGAGTTCGGGTTGTTGAATTATTTGCAATCGAAATATTTTTAATTTTTTTTCATTCGGAAGCAGATATTTTCGGATCAAAGACCCGAAACAAGTTATGGTTAAAAGATATGAGATCACAGTGAACAGGCCTATGCATTCAGCTTAAAAAATTACAAATTTATTTTTTTAAGATTTTCGAAAATTATCCAAGAGGTACCCCTTGTCTAAAAATTCGGAATTTTCAAAAATTTTCTCCAAATCCATCGAATGAGACATCAAAAGAAAGTACTCTTTAGACTCTATTCATAACTGAAAACCAAGAGTTTGTAGGAGTTCGGGTTGTTGAATTATTTGCAATCGAAATATTTTTAATTTTTTTTTCATTCGGAAGCAGATATTTTCGGATCAAAGACCCGAAACAAGTTATGGTTTAAAGATATGACATCACAGTGAATAGGCCTATGCATTCAGCTAAAAAAATTACAAATTTATTTTTTTAAGATTTTCGAAAATTATCCTTGTCTAAGAATTCGGAATTTTTAAAAATTTTCTCCAAATTCATCGAATGAGACATCAAAAGAAAGGACTCTTTAGACTCTATTCATAACTGAAAACCAAGAGTTTGTAGGAGTTCGGGTTGTTGAAATATTTGCAATCGAAATATTTTTTTTTCATTCAGAAGCAGATATTTTCGGATCAAAGAGCCGAAACAAGTTTTGGTTAGCAGATATGAGATCACAGTGAACAGGCCTATGCATTCAGCTAAAAAAATTACAAATTTATTTTTTTAAGATTTTCGAAAATTATCCAAGGGTTACCCCTTGTCTAAAAATTCGGAATTTTCAAAACCCTTGTCTAAAAATTCGGAATTTTCAAAAATTTTCTCCAAATTCATCGAATGAGACATCAAAAGAAAGGACTCTTTAGACTCTATTCATAACTGAAAACCAAGAGTTTGTAGGAGTTCGGGTTGTTGAAATATTTGCAATCGAAATATTTTTTTTTCATTCAGAAGCAGATTTTTTCGGATCAAAGAGCCGAAACAAGTTTTGGTTAGCAGATATGAGATCACAGTGAACAGGCCTATGCATTCAGCTAAAAAAATTACAAATTTATTTTTTTAAGATTTTCGAAAATTATCCAAGGGTTACCCCTTGTCTAAAAATTCGGAATTTTCAAAACCCTTGTCTAAAAATTCGGAATTTTCAAAAATTTTCTCCAAATCCATCGAATGAGACATCAAAAGAAAGTACTCTTTAGACTCTATTCATAACTGAAAACCAAGAGTTTGTAGGAGTTCGGGTTGTTGAAATATTTGCAATCGAAATATTTTTTTTTCATTCAGAAGCAGATTTTTTCGGATCAAAGAGCCGAAACAAGTTTTGGTTAGCAGATATGAGATCACAGTGAACAGGCCTATGCATTCAGCTAAAAAAATTACAAATTTATTTTTTTAAGATTTTCGAAAATTATCCAAGGGTTACCCCTTGTCTAAAAATTCGGAATTTTCAAAACCCTTGTCTAAAAATTCGGAATTTTCAAAAATTTTCTCCAAATTCATCGAATGAGACATCAAAAGAAAGGACTCTTTAGACTCTATTCATAACTGAAAACCAAGAGTTTGTAGGAGTTCGGGTTGTTGAAATATTTGCAATCGAAATATTTTTTTTTCATTCAGAAGCAGATTTTTTCGGATCAAAGAGCCGAAACAAGTTTTGGTTAGCAGATATGAGATCACAGTGAACAGGCCTATGCATTCAGCTAAAAAAATTACAAATTTATTTTTTTAAGATTTTCGAAAATTATCCAAGGGTTACCCCTTGTCTAAAAATTCGGAATTTTCAAAAATTTTCTCCAAACTCATCGAATGAGACATCAAAAGAAAGGACTCTTTAGACTCTATTCATAACTGAAAACCAAGAGTTTGTAGGAGTTCGGGTTGTTGAAATATTTGCAACCAAAATATTTTTTTTTTTTCATTCAGAAGCAGATATTTTCGGATCAAAGAGCCCAAACAAGTTTTGGTTAACAGATATGAGATCACAGTGAACGGCCTATGCATTCAGCTAAAAAAATTACAAATTTATTTTTTATTTTCGAAAATTATCCAAGGGGCACCCCTTGTCTAAAAATTCGGAATTTTCAAAAATTTTCTGCAAATCCATTGAATTAGCCATCAAAAGAAAGGACTATTTAGACTCTATTCATAACTGAAAACCAAGAGTTTGTAGGAGTTCGGGTTGTTGAAATATTTTCAATCGAAATATAATTGTTTTCATTCGGAAGCAGATATTTTCGGATCAAAGAGCCGAAACAAGTTTTGGTTAGCAGATATGAGATCACAGTGAACAGGCCTATGCATTCAGCTAAAAAAAATTACAAATTTTTTTTTTAAGATTTTCGAAAATTATCCAAGAGGTACCCCTCGTCTAAAAATTCGGAATTTTCAAAAATTTTCTGCAAATCCATTGAATTAGCCATCAAAAGAAAGGACTATTTACACTCTATTCATAACTGAAAACCAAAAGAGTGTAGGAGTTCGGGTTGTTGAATTATTTGCAATCGAAATATTTTTTTTTTTTTCATTCGGAAGCAGATATTTTTGGATCAAAGACCCGAAACAGTTTTTTATTGAATATTCTAGGAAAAAACTAATTGAAGTCCGAAGTATGTATAAAGAAAACGAAAGAGCTGAGCTAAGAATTTTGAAACATATTGTCTTGAAGCGTAGAGTGAAAACATAGTTATCTAAGCTTAAATATGTGGAAATATATAATTATTTTATTATCTTAAACATAATACATTAGCTAACCATAGGTTTACTGTTTTAAATTGACTAGAAATACTCATCACGTGTAAAAACTAAAAACATTGTGACAAATAAAATAAATTATTTCTAAACTTCATTGTATTGGAGTAGTTCCTTATCATTTCCAGAGTACATTTCACCATCTCCCCTGTAGATAAGCCTTTCATCCCCTTGGTATGAGTTTCCAAAAAACGGCATAAAGCGACTAAAATTCAAATCCTCTTTCAATTGACGATCAGGTTTTCTACCCAATGACACAACTTTGTTATAGAGATCATTATCAACTTGTAGAGCACGATCGAAATCTTTCCAGTGAACAAATTTTATGTTGTCCCTCGGAATAGCATCCTTTTCAATAAGTTCAATCAGGGTATTAGCATTGACGGGTTGAACTACACTATATTCTCGTGATGTTGATGGTGCTGGGTTAATAAAACGTTTGCTAGGACTACTCATTTCCTCGAGTGTTTTAAGTAATTTAGAATTGGATTCATCGTTTTCCTCCTTTAATTAATATCAAAAGATTGTACAAATTTTGTTTTATCTTCAAATATTCTATTCGTACTTACCATTTCATTTCGTCTACCAATTCTTGGAATTTGTTTTGCGTTTTTGAAAAATAAATTTCCAAATTGTTTATCCGATCGACGACCCAATCGTGGAATATTTTTAGTAATTTTAAGAAAAAATCCAGGACTCTCATCAGCTAATGTTACTACTATCACCGCAAGGACTATCGATAAAGACAAGAACAAAAATGAGGAAGCCATACTCGACTGTAGAATTTACTTTGCGATAGCTGAATGACTATGGTTTTCCCAATTCTTATCATTTATAGGAAAATATTTTGATACGACCCGCATGATCATTCAGACTTGTTGGGTTAATCAATTATGCGTATCGATTGATGAAGTACATTTAAAGTTTACAGTTAAAATTCAAATGGGCGTTAGTTTTAACGATCGATATATTCAAATAGGGGTGTAGGAAAAATACCTGGTTAAGGTCAAAGATCTAATTAAGGATGACCCATTTTAAATTTCAGTTACAAGTCAGTTTTTACTAGAGTTTTTATTAGAGCTTTGTATCAAAATTTAGAGAACCAGATTTCAGATTTTTCAGGAGAGAGTATTCTTAAATTTATTCCTCAGATTGACGCCACCCGTGGAATTCACTGTACCAATAAAGAAATTTCCTTTCTTTCTTTTTCTTCTAACAACTAGTAACATGCAATGTGCATTTAAAAGGCCTTTGGTCTTACAAGCATATACCTACTCTTACATAGTTAAAATTGTAAACAAAAAAATAGTTCATAAAAAAAGCAATAATCCTAATGAAAATACTTTTTAAACATTTTTTTTTTTTAAGTAATGTCTGAAAAACTGACCAAAGGAGCACAGCTCTTATAAAGCGTTAAATAACCTTGAAATTTTAGATTAAGTAGTTTTTGATAGTTTTCGACTGGGTGAAAAGAATGACTTTTTTGTACTTGCTCTATACGAGGCTGATATTGATTTTGTGTCAAAAAAAAACTCGAATAGAAGTTAAATAAAATGCACGACTGGGGTCGCACGTACTTGCAGCTCAAAGCACTTTTATGTTAGTCTACTTGTAGATTTTAAAAGCTGGATCTAAATTTAAAAAAAAAATTGATATTGGGGAAGAGCCGACATTTAGGGCAAAATTATTTTAGATGAAAAAAAATTTTTTTTTGTTATTTGACTTTTTTGAGACAAAATAAAAATGCAGTTTCATTGCCACTGCTTTAAATATTACGTATACAAAGTTTAATCAAAATCGTTAGAGCCGTTTTCGAGAAATTTGTAATATCGTATTTTTTTGTATGGGAGGTATACGTTCTAAACGAGATATAAAAAAACAAAAAAAAATCAAATTTCAGAATTCCATAAAAATCATATGTACCAAATTTGAAGAAAATCCATCCACCCGTTTAGGCTGTGGAAATGTGTATAGATGGACGCACAACCGCACAGACGCACGGACGGAATTGCGAGACACACTTTTTTGGAATTCTCCATCATCGTAATGTTGGTTTTGATTAAAACCTCAATTTTTTTTTTCGACACGAAACCAATACTTTCCCTATAGAGCAAGTAAAAAGTTGTTTTCGTCATGCCATTCATCGATCATCGAGTTAGGGCCTACCGAATATATTGCTTTTCATGAAATTTAGTTTAAATGGTTTTCAGTTTATTTCCAATAACTTTTTTTTTCTTCTATTTCCTCTAGATCAGATACATACATACTTCCAACATTATGTTTTTGAGGTATAACAATTTTCTCGAAAACGATCAAGCGACAATTAAAATTGGTGCATGTACGAGTAATCTTCAATTCAATTCTAAATAACTACGTTTTTATTTATTTTTTCTCGAAATATTCGGATATCGTATATTGCCGTCTTTCGCAAAAAAAAAATCACCAAACGTAGGTATTCGTATCGTAGATTTGCTAAGAATTTCGAAAAAACAAGTTCACAGAATCTGTTCGTAATCGAAAGTTTTACATAAATTCTCATTACGAACGGACTCTTGATTGTTTTTTTTTTGTGATTCGTATCATAGAAAGTCTACCATATTTTAACCCTCTGTCATCACACGGGTGCGAATTTGGCTGGACAAAAATAAAAGGTGGTTACAAAAAAGTGTCGTTATAAGGGTGAAAATATTTTTTTGAATTGAGAATACAATATTCGAATTCCTCGGAAAATTCTACATCAATTTCATATATATGATTCCCTGTAAAATAGTGAGGCCGAAAAAAGTTCTAGCACGATGAAAAAATATAAACTATATTCGCAAAAAGAGGTGTGCCTAAAGAGGGTTAGCTAAAAAATTAAAATCATATAGTTTTGATGGCACCCTACTTAAGTGGTTTTGGTCTTATTTAATTGAAAGAAAACAAATTGTCAAAATCGGTCTTATCCGATTAAAGTGCACACAGGTGTTTTTTCAATTTATTTATTAATTATTTTCAACCAATTTTATATTTGTCGCTTGGTTTAATGTTTGCCGATGACATATCGTGGGTACAACGCCAAAACCACGAATCTGCAAATTTGTAGTTTCGAGAAAAACGGCTTTAAAGTTTTGGAAACTCATGCAATCTTATGGAAACTCATGCAACGTAAATTGATATTTTAGGCTTCTAAACAAAAGATGGAGGATTGGGGTCGATGCAGCTAATAGAGGTACCGATAACAAGTTAAATGACGCATTAAAGTGAAAATGGCCAAAAATGCAGATTCGCGGTTTTGGCTTTGTGCCAACGATATACACTACTAGAAAAAATTAAGGGATCAAAAAAAAATTCCAAATTTTTGGGCAAATTTCAACAGGCCGTAACTTCGAAAGAAATCGATAAAAAGGAAATTGTAGCTCCAAGTGTCTAGTTTTTGGATTAGAACTTTTAAAATTTTTAACCTCTGAGGTTTTTGAGTAATCGTAGAAAAACCAGCAACAAAAAAATTTTCAAAATTTTTTTAGTTTTTTTTTTGGTCTACGGGCGTGGAAAATTTTTTTTTAGCTTAACCACTATAAGGATCGGATACTTTGTTCATTTAGCTTTAATTTGGTTTTTTGAACACCTCGATACGTCCACTTCTCGCCGAAATATTGGTCTTCAAATGTAAAAGGATCCTTTGTGTTTGATTATCGATATCTCAGCAACCAATGATCGCACAGAAAGTTAAAGGTGGGTTTCAAGAACTTGAATGAATTCTCCTTAACGGCTAGCCATTGCTTTTCCAAAAAAAAAATGTTTTCTTATTTTCACATGAATTTGAAAATGCAACAAAAAAAGGGCTTTTGGTGGTTTTTTGGAAAATCGAGCGCTAGATCGAAAATATTGAGGAAACCACTAATGTTAAGTTACAGTTCAATATGTCCATAAAAACCCTACAAAAAATCAAATTAATCCAGCCAGCCGTTTTTTTGTTTCACTCGATCGAATTTTTGAAAAAATTAAAGGATCACGTTTTTTGCTCTGAAAAGCTCAATTTTCTTTTCTCCTTTTTTAATGAGAAAAAAAATTGTTTTTCCTAGCTTTTTCCACATTATTGCTCCAGAAAAAGCTTAAATTTAAAACAAAACAAAATTCCAAAAAAAAAAAAAAATTTCAAAAAATAAAATTTTTTTGAATTTTTTTCTCTTGAAAAGTTTAAGAGAAAAAAAATTTTATTTTTTTAAATTTTTTTTTTTTTTTGGAATTTTGTTTTGTTTTAAATTTAAGCTTTTTCTGGAGCAATAATGTGGAAAAAGCTAGGAAAAACAATTTTTTTTCTCATTAAAAAAGGAGAAAAGAAAATTGAGCTTTTCAGAGCAAAAAACGTGATCCTTTAATTTTTTCAAAAATTCGATCGAGTGAAACAAAAAAACGGCTGGCTGGATTAATTTGATTTTTTGTAGGGTTTTTATGGACATATTGAACTGTAACTTAACATTAGTGGTTTCCTCAATATTTTCGATCTAGCGCTCGATTTTCCAAAAAACCACCAAAAGCCCTTTTTTTGTTGCATTTTCAAATTCATGTGAAAATAAGAAAACATTTTTTTTTGGAAAAGCAATGGCTAGCCGTTAAGGAGAATTCATTCAAGTTCTTGAAACCCACCTTTAACTTTCTGTGCGATCATTGGTTGCTGAGATATCGATAATCAAACACAAAGGATCCTTTTCCATTTGAAGACCAATATTTCGGCGAGAAGTGGACGTATCGAGGTGTTCAAAAAACCAAATTAAAGCTAAATGAACAAAGTATCCGATCCTTATAGTGGTTAAGCTAAAAAAAAATTTTCCACGCCCGTAGACCAAAAAAAAAACTAAAAAAAATTTGAAAATTTTTTTGTTGCTGGTTTTTCTACGATTACTCAAAAACAGCAGAGGTTAAAAATTTTTAAAGTTCTGATCCAAAAACTAGACACTTGGAGCTACAATTTCCTTTTTATCGATTTCTTGTACGACCATTTCTTTCGAAGTTACGGCCTGTTGAAATTTGCCCAAAAATTTGGAATTTTTTTTTGATCCCTTAATTTTTTCTAGTAGTGTATTATGTAAAAAAATTTAAAATAGCAAAAAGTTTTAAATCTGGAGATGAAGACATTTCAGTTTTTGAAAAGTGGTGTAGGTACTCAAAATGACCTCCGTCTTAATTTCTTTGTTCTGACTTACTGTCGTTTATCGATAATTTTTTGAGAGGATCAAAACTGTCCAGAGTAAGTGAAAAAAAGACTTGGACGTAGTTTTTGATGACAAATTAACTTTTTAATTAAATTTCTTCAGACTTAAAGGACCCTTACACTTATTTCTTCTTATATTGATGAATTATATTGATATATGTAGAAGTTACATCTATTCAAACATTGCAAGGTTAAAAAAAATAGCATCAGTTCCAATTAATTTTTTTCTATAAAAAAAAACAATTTTTTTTGTTTTTTAAAATAGCTTTTTTCCATAGTTTGATTCGATCTCAATCCAAATTAGAATTTAAAAAAATAAAAAAATAAAAATAGGTCGTACTAAAACAACGACCAAAATTATCGTGTTTTATACTCTCTAAATTACAATTGTTCAAATTTTGAAATTATAAGGTGTGTGTGTAAAACGAGAAAAAATGAAGAATCGAAGAACCTAGTAATAGTGAGGCGGCTTAGCATCTAAATCGTGCACTTTATGATAAAAGCATAAAATTTATATCATTGGTAGTACTCAATATTAGTTATTTTGAGATATTGGGCCACCTTGTATTGCATCCGGAAGGGTAGATACAAGACTTTTTCTGTGTTGCACTCGCATTGTTGCATATCATAGTATAGCTAATGAAACATTTTTATTAATACAATACATGATTTCGAGGTAATTTTTAACGCCCGATCGAATAAAGTCCATTGTCTTATTTTGATGAGCTTTTTTTTATTTTTTTTTTTTTTTTTATGGTATAGTAAACGTGCATACAAAATTTCATCAGCCTACCACTTATTTTCAAGGAGTACTTGGTAATATTTTGGATTTGGTTCTTTAAGTATATAACTATATATTAAAAGTGCAATAACTTTTTACATGACGGTCCAGATATTTTAGTATTGACTTACGAGGGAAAAAGAGCCTAAAAATGAAAAGAAAAGCTCACTATCCTTTGGTTGGTATTCGATTCTTCCGTATTAAAATCTTAAATTAAATCTTCGCCTGCAAATACTCTTACTCTTTTAACTGTAGAAAGACTGATGAGAACTGTCCAAACCTAGAACGCTTGCAAATTTCCGTTTAGTTTTTGAGATACATATAGCATTCGCACTTTTATTTAAACTAAACACAAATTATTTAACCTTTTCACAAATATATTTCACCTTTTAGCAAATATATTTCACCTTTTAGCAAATATAATTAAACTAAAAGCAATTATAATTAAACTAAAGCAAACTATTTAAACTTTTAGCAATTCTATTTAACCAAAACACAAACTTATTTCACCTTCTAAATTCTTATCCCTTCTTCATAGCACGATATCAAAAGCCTTTTCTAAAAAAGGTTAAATCATTTTGCGTTTAGGTTTAATAGATTTGCGAAAAGTTTAAATAGTTTGCTTTAGTTTAATTATAATTGCTTTTAGTTTAATTATATTTGCTAAAAGGTGAAATATATTTGCTAAAAGGTGAAATATATTTGTGAAAGGTGAAACTAATTTGTGTTTAGTTTAAATAAAAGTGCGAATGCTATAGTTGTAAAATAAAAAGTTTTTTTTTTAATATAAATTGAGTAAAATAACATCATACTTATCGATAGAAAAAACTTTACAGCAACAATTTAGTTCTTTTCGTCTTATTTTCCCAAATAAGACAAGTCAACCTATTCTATTGACCGATAAAAAGGTCTTTTTTGGTAGCATAGCAATAAATTGTATTCCTTTTGTTTTAATAATTTTGAGTCAGCTTTTTTATATAAATAAGTCAGAAAAAGGGATATCCTTGAATATGAATCGTTAAAAAGTTTTTTTTTGTTTTTGTTTTTTAAGCACAAAATTCAATTCTTTATCGTTTATAGCGTGAACATCTTCGATTGACCGGGAGTGTATATTATATATAAAAATGATTATATAAAAATTTTACAAATTTTTCCAAAAACATATTTTTAGAATTTTTAAAAATATTTCAATTTCAATTTTTTTATTTTAAGATCATTTAAATACCTAGGTGTTTAATTCATTATAAAAACAGATTTTATTTTTTTACATTACAAAAAAAAATCGAATTAAAAATTTTCCCTAATTTTCTTTACTTTAGTTACTTTTACCATAGGAGCAAGTACGTGCGATCCAGTCGTGCATTTTATTACAAATATTCTTAAGAGTGTCAAAGAAATGGTAAGTCAAAGAAATTACTTACCATATTTCCACTAAATTTTCTATATGTTTTTTATAAATATAAATAATTGATAAATTCGAAGCCATGGTAAAATAGTCCATTGAAATGTTACATTAACCTTGCATTTTGGGTAGGACAAGATTTTTTTATTTTGATGTGTAGAGGAGGTTAATGTGAGTATACAATCTAGTTTTCGGGGTTGAAAGCCCCCCATTTGGCCGCCATCTTGGAAAAAGGGGTGTAAACTGTTTTTAATCGATATCTTGCGAACGGTAAGTCCCACAAAAAAAATTTCTAGACCAATTTTGTAGATAATTTATTTCTCTACAATTTTGATTAAGGTACTTTTTTGTGTGAAATTGAAAATAAGAAAGTTATACTTGAAAATAAATGTACATTTTCAAGAAAAAAATTTTTGAAGGGCCATAGCTTTTTTTTTACAACTTTTATTGAAAAAATACTCATGACAGTTTTTAAAGATCATTTAATTTCCAACAATTTGATGTGCTCATTTTGCAGATTTCGTTTATATAAAGCTGCTGGAATGGTTTTACAAAAAAAGGTAACAATTTATTTTCGCACTTTTATATGTTCACTTTATTTTTTTTTACTGCAATACAGGCTGATTCAGAAGGATATGTAGGTTGGGTTGAAACAAGAAAAAAATCATGAGGTATAGGAGGGTCCATTCCCTACCATTTAGTCAGGAGATCAATTTTCTAAAAAAATTGTCTTACTTTTGAAAAAAAAATTACTAAAAATCAACGTTTACACCTATTTTAACGTGTTATATTTTTTTGTAAAGCCGAAAACCCTTTCTTTTATAGTATTTTTAATTAAACCTGTTTTATAGAATAGCTTTTGAAAAAATAATTTTCAAAATAAAAACTTTGAAAAAAAATACGAAAAAAATATTTCGAACTAATTTTTTTTCAAAATTTTATAGTATTAAGTACTAATTTAGTTTTCAAAATTCAATGCTGAAAACCGGATGCAAAAAAGTCTTGTCGTTTTCGAGAAATTAAAAAAAAAACAAAACTACTTTAAAAACTGTCATGAGTATTTTTTCAATAAAAGTTGTAAAAAAAAAGCTATGGCCCTTCAAAGATTTTTTTCTTGAAAATGTACATTTATTTTCAAGTATAACTTTCTTATTCTTATCACACAAAAAAGTACCTTAATCAAAATTGTAGAGAAATAAATTATCTACAAAATCGGTCTAGAAATTTTTTTGTGGGACTTACCGTTCGCAAGATATCGATTAAAAACAGTTTACACCCCTTTTTCCAAGATGGCGGCCAAATGGGGGGGCTTTCAACTCCGAAAACTAGATTGTATACTCACATTAACCTCCTCTACACATCAAAATAAAAAAAATCTTGTCCTACCCAAAATGCAAGGTTCGGTCAAATTTTTGTAACATTTCAATGGACTAAAAGGAATCTTCTTTTACTATGATTAGCAGCAACATCTTCTTAAGTATAAACAAGAAATCTTTTCTATCAAAAAACAATTTTATTTTTACTAAACAATAAATTAAACAAAAAAACCAATCAAAAATACTTAAATTAATGAACTCTGTGCCCATTGAGCTACTTCTGTCGGCAATGCCTGATATTTATTAACCGCCTGTCCAATCTGTCCATAAGTCAAAGCCATCTTGTGCATTTCGAATTCTTTCTGCACTTTACATGCAATCGAACTTAATGGCATTATGAATTCCAAATTCCTCAAATGTTCAAAAGCCTTCAGCACAACAGAACGCTCTACTCCTTGCATTGTACTACTAATTTTAGCAAACTTCATAAAACGACTGAATATGATTTCAAAATTAAATGGATCTCGATCATAGATTTCAGAATGATGTTTCATTGTGATAATTAAACATAGTTCCAATACCGATAGGCCACACATTAATTGGACTTTGTCATCGGATTCGTAAACTGTACATATCTGAGATATGTCTTCAGATTTGATTGTAGGGTGGGAATCATTAATTTGAGCGACAATTTTGAATAAAAATATCTTAAAGAATGCCTCACTCACATCAAAATCATAGACATTCTGAAGACAAGTTCGAACTGTTGTATTCAAAGCCAACTCGTTAATATGTTTATTCCAAGAATCAACGAATTTCTTGGAGAAACTATATTTTGACGGATTAAAATGATTCCGAAGGAAACAGAATTCTCCAGAGACTTTCATCTCTTTGGGATTCGGCATCGTTTCACAAAGTGCCTTCAATTCTTTTTCACTCGGCAATCTTAGGAATTGTTTAAATAATTCAATTCTCGATTCAAAATCATCGCTACTAGGAAATAGGAACACTTGACGATGAGAGAATCTAGATTTGACTCGTTTCTCTAAAAGTTCAATCACATCCAAGCGACAAGTGATTCCTAAAACACACAACGGTGCTTGAGCCGATTGCGATACATCAAAAAGATTATATAAAAGCGTTTGATTATGATGTGAACAAAAGAGATCGAATTCTTCGAGTATGAAAATAACACTTTTGGACTTTTTGTTGCCTGATTTGAGACAGGCCAAAAGAAAAGCTAAATTCTCGGCAAATGAACCAAATACTTTACCATCTGTGGCATTTTCCAAGTTCATTTGGACAGTGGCTGCTTTCAGAGCAAGTCTGTCGTCAGTGTGAACGAGACCATTTAATTGTACGATTAAAGTGTTCTTTTGGAAGTCTTTTTTTGGAAGCAACGAGTAGAGTACTGAATTAACAAGCTAAATGGAAATTTCAATTAATATCATCTATGAAAATAAGTATATATTAAACTTACAGTTGTTTTACCAGAACCACGAGGACCAATTAAAAGTAATGAGTTGGATTCACCAACTTCGGCAGTTCGTTCGAGTAAATCGTGGACATTTTTCCATTCAGATTCGTGGCTGTGAAAAGTTATTCGATCTCTTTGGAGGCGTTCTTTGATGAATCGTCGGGCGAGGAGTGGTTCACTGATTGGTTCGGGCATGCTTTTATCAAAATTTGTTTATTATAACTTTATTCAAATAGAAAATAATAAACAAAAGTAAAAATTATAAGAAAACAAAACAAATTTTTTTGTTTACATGGATTGACATTTGAAAATACGCGCCAAAAACAAAAACAGTTTTAAGTGCTGCCAAGTATCAATTTCTTTATATTATAACGAAAGTAGTAGAATGTTAACAGTGAAGGTCGGACAAATTGCCCCAAATGAAATGTTTTATAAAAATAGAAGCCGTGTCGTGTGATATACGAAAAACCATTCCAGAAAATGTAGAAGTATAGAAATATCCAGTGAAATATGAACGTAATAAAAGTACTTCCTTTTCACTGAAAATGGAAAGGCATTCGGGAAACTGATATGAGTACTTCTAAAGTGCATAAACGAATTACTAGTGTATTATAGAGATCAGTGTATTGGATGTAGTTAGTGCCAGTTGTACAAATGTGGATAAGCTTTGGTTCAGGAATTTAACCCACCGATTTCGGTGGATTAGCTGCGGGTCAACTTCGGTTCAAGCATGACCCAACTAACATTTCAGCTTCGGTTAAAAGCTACATTTCAGCTTCTTTTAAACTTTAGTAAGGTTGTTGGGCATGGAAAAAGGAGAACGTTATACAAATTTGGCCCTCTATAAGGATCTCAAACGAAGCTTTACCGAAGCTTTGAGATTTGACAGATAGCTTCGGAAGAGCTTGTATATCTCTTTAATACATGTCTTATCGAAATTAAAAAAAAACTACAAAAACAAAAAAGAATTCTTTTTTAACTGGTTTTAAATCATGAATTTTATCTTTTGATCTCATATTATATATAACATTCCATTAGTTTTTAGTAGGTATATCTATTAATAATAATTTTAAGAGTATATAATTTTTTTACCACACCCAGGAATCGAACTTCGTATCTGCTTGGTGGTAGTCCATCACTCTACCCACTCGGCTATCCTAGTATATTCATTAATGAAATCAAAAACTTAATCAGTTCAAATAGCAAAAAAATGTCAGAGCTAAATTATTCAATGTCAAAACCAAAAAGTGTCCGAGCTAGATTATTTAATATCAAAACCAAAAATCAAATACAAAACTTGGTAATTTCTGTAAAGCTTCTATAAATTCATTAAACAGGCTAATAAGAAAAACAAGCTTTCTTCGTTTAAGTTTCTTTAATAGTATTTAAACAACTTATTAGAAGTTGTTAAACAAGTCTGAACTTCTATAAGCAGTTAAATTCTTAAGCAAGCTTAATATAAGCTGTATACAAACACAAAGTAGAACCTGCGAGATTTCAATTTATAGAAGCTGTTATGCTAGTTGGGGAATGTGGCTATTTCTACATAATAGGTGTGTTTTTTATTACCACCGGTCTTAACTGGACAAAAAACGCCTCGGGGCTTAACCTGAAATCTTGGCAGCACTGTATATTGAATGTTCCGAAAACAGCAGACACAACAAAAATTTAGAGTTGTCATATTTTTCGCTTTCGTCATTTTCTTGTATTTTTCGTGTATGTTTTACAAAGAGATACAAAAATGTATGCTAGCAAAACTATTTTAATACATTTTGTCCTTCCAAACGTGAGTTTTCACGTTTTTAAACAAATTCTAAACAATTTATGAAAAAATTAGTTTGGTAGCACAGATTTAAAACTCTTCAAAAAATTAAGCCCAGAGAAATCTCCGGGCTAAACAACTAAGCCCAAGGGGCTAAGGTGTTGTTGTATTTAACATGTAAATTGCTTAGCCCAGACTGCGTTTTTTTTTGTCCAGTTAAGACCGGTTGTAATAAAAAACACACCTATTTTTTCCAATGCTAATTACAAAAAAAAAAGAGCTATTTTTCAGTACAAAAAACGTTTGTTTACATCTTCACCAGCCCAGAAATGACATTCGCTGGAAGTTCCCCATTGTATTTTTTTGTTACAATAGGGTTCGGCCACAGTACACATAATAAGGTAATATATTCCGAACGTTGTCAAAATTTGTTTGTCAAAAATGGGCACCAATATGTCAAATCGGCCTTTGATTTTTATATTTTAATCCCAGTAAACAGGAAATATTTTTTTGTTTTAATTTATAAAATGTCATTTAAAATAATTATAAATTGAAAAATAACAAATTTTCCTGGTGCTTCTTCGCGGAAAATGGTAGATAGGGTCAATGTGGGTAAATGTAAACAATTTAATGCTTTTTTTTTCTTCTGACTTCAGATTTTAATATGTTTTCACGGAACAACTTCACAGGTATCTTCAAATGCAAATATGAAATGATGGCAATTCTTCTTTATAAATATAAACAAATATTTCCCAAATTGTTGAAATTACAGTCAAATATGGCATGTTTACAAATACCCCACCATGTTTGTGTTTTTTTACAAATTCGGGGTAAATGTGAACACTGATATAAAATTTAGAATTTCCTCTTTATCATATGGATAACGACTTGAAAAACGTTCAAGAAGGTATTTGACAAAAACTTTTTCAAATTCCAATAAAAGTTTTTGTTTTCTTCCTTTGATTCTTTATATAGGCACCCAATATGCATCCTGAGCACCTCTGAACGTCATATTTTTTTTTATTTTAACGTCAAAGACCGATTTTGCAACATCATCCACTGAAAATGATGGATTTGGCAACTTTAAAATATGACTCCACGGCACTTTAGCAATAGTAGGTGTGTTTTTTTGTTTATCTATATAGATTTTGTGCAAAAAAACGACATCGAGATTTTTGGAATCCGTGTTAAAATTTGGCAGCACTGAACATTTACTTTGACAACTGTCTGTCAAAAAGTTTGCTTTTGCTTTTTTATTTAAAAAATTAAAATTTAATAAAACAAAGCTCTAAACAAAATGAGAGAAAAAAAAAAACAAACAAAAAAAATCGTAGAATTGTTCCTGTTTTACCTATGCTTACTTATGATGCCCAAGGAGATGACGAACAGAGATCGCTGCCACACATCGACAATGGGTTCCATTCCAAACTACCACCAGGAATTCTACCACATGGTTTGCCCACTATGAAGGAAGTTGCATCAGCCATAACACCACTTGAACACAAAAAAGAACCTGAAGAGAAAAATAAAGTAAGTGAATTTTTTCTCTCCTCTCTTTACATTAATTTAACATTTGTGCTTTCAGTTAAGGAACTATCGGAAGAACAAAAACAGATGATCATCTTGTCGGCGGACTTTCAAAGGTTTGTTTTACCCGCTGGACGTGTCTTCGAAAGGGCTCTATCTGAGAATGTCGACATCTACACCGAATACATTGGAGGTGGTGATAGGAGTCAAACGATGAGAGGACACATGCTAGGTTGTCATTGAATCGAGATTTCCACGAAGACCGATGGTCTAAGAATCGATGCGTCACTTCAATGGATTGGCCAACACATTTTCCTGAACTGGTTGTTGTTTCATATCACAATCATGAGGTTTGCATTTGTATTTTTTTCTACGATTCTATCTAAAACCCACTAAATTTTTTAAGGAGAGTCACAATGAACCAGATGGTGTTGTAATGGTCTGGAACACAAAATATAAAAAACAAACACCCGAAGATGTATTCCATTGTCAAAGTGCCGTTATGTCAACATGCTTTGCTAAACCAGCAGAGCACCTCTAAGTGCAACTGCACATACGCATCCAGTGTATTGTTTGCAAATGGTTGGCACACAGAATGCAGACAATGTGTTATCGATCTCATCCGATGGCAAGCTTTGGTCATGGAGATACACTGGAATTGCAGCCACGGCAATCGAACCCAATTGCTATCAGTTGCATGTCCTTTCCATCGAATGAGATTAACAATCTGGTTATGGGTAGTGAAGATGGCAATGTTTATTATGGTAAAAGTTTGTTGTGATTTTTCATTTGCTTATAAATAAATTGTTGTTTCTACTCAAGCTTATCGACATGGAATACGTTCGGGTGTGTCTGAAGTCTATGAGAAACATTTGGGTCCAGTGACGGGAATATCAACTCATCCAAATCAATCTACAACAGATTTTGGTGATTTGTTTCTTACATCGTCCATTGATTGGACAATAAAGTTATGGAGTCTTAAGGTGAAATTTAATATCTACTATAACGACCAATATGTATTACATTTTTTGTATTTACTTGTAGGACACTAAACCATTATATTCATTTGAAGAAAATTCAAATTATGTTATGGTCTCCAATTCATCCCGCCTTGTTCGCTTCTGTGGACGGCAGTGGTCGCCTTGATTTATGGAATACCGAAGTGCCCTCGGCATCGGTGATTGTTTTTTTTTTGTTTTGTGTATGTATGATAATGAAAATTAGTAAAAGAGTATTTACTGAGTAGGTACCTACTTATGAAAAAAAAAAAAACATGAAACAAAAATGTTAAATAAATATATAGGTAAATTTTGTCAAAAGCTGAGTAATTCTTTCTTTGAGTATGTTTTTTATTTCTAAAAACTAATACAAAGTTATGTGTTGAATTTTTTATGGAAACATTTTGTAAGTCTGATGTAAAAGTGCAGTTCCGAGATTATGCAGTGAGGCGCGCACAAATTTGTTCATTTAATTTTCATATCGGATTGGAAACTTGTCAGATAAATCTTAATGAGAAAAAGCAAAACGGATTACGTTTTAATTTTGCAATTTGCAATTTAATAATAAAATAACTTATTTCTAAGATACATTTAAAATTTTGATGGCACAAAGGGGGTCTAACGTTAAATAATAATAGGTGTGTTTTTTAGGGTTGGGTACGATTGACCGCATTTTAAAATCTTGTTCTTAAAACCTCGCATCTTAAAATCTCGCATTATGAAATCTTTTTTATCGAAATCTCGCAATTTCAAAATCTCGTTTACCAAAATCTCGCAACATTAAAATCTCGCAAACTAAAATCCCAAAATTTATAATCTCGCATTGAAATAAAATATTTATTAATTCGCGCGCGCGAATTAATAAATATTTTATTTCAATTTGAGATTATAAACCTACATGATATTGCTAGCTAAGGAAAGCCCAGAACATCCCTCTTCTGATTTTTTTCGTTTTGTTTTGAAGAGATAAATAGAAAAGGAAAAGGTTTGTTAACTGTCAGGCGCCTATGCCAGTTTTTTTAAAGTGTTCAGTTTCAACTGTTGAATGTTGGAGTCAAAAGGACTTAATGCATGTGAATTTGTCGTATTCGACCTTCTCTTTTCATTTAATCTGTTGCTTATACATTTTGCTGTCAAAAAAGCAATTTAAATTTAAGATACTTTACGCTCTAAACTAATTCTTCTAATGCGAGATTTTGATATAGCAAGAATTTAGTGAACTTGTGAGATTTTTTCTAAAATGCGAGATTTTAATATGCAGGATTTTGAAAATGCGAGATTTTGTTATGTGAGATGTTAAAAATGCGAAATTTAGATTTGCGTGATTTTTGCCAAAATGCGAGATTTTGTTATAAGAGATTTTAGTTTGCGATCAATCGTACCGCTCCCTGTTTTTTATTACCACCGGGCTTAACTGTTTAAAAAAAACGCCTCTGGGCTTAGCGAGAAAAATTGGCAGCACTGCATACTAAATGTTCCGAAATCAGCTGACACAAAAAAATATAAAGTTGTCATATTTTTCGCTTTTGGGGTTTCTTGTGTGTTTTTGAAAATAAAAAGTTCAACTAACTATTAAATAAATATTTAAAATAATAATTGTCCTTCCAAACATCAGTTTTGATGTTTTTAAAGAAATTCTAAACAATTTACGAACAAGTTTATTTGGTAGCACAGATTTAAATCTGTTGAAAAAGTTAAGCCCAGAGAATTTTCCGGGCTTAACAGCTAAGCCCAAGGGGCTAAAGTGTTGTTGCATTTAACATTTAAATTCCTTAGCCCCGACTGCGTTTTTTTTGTCCAGTTAAGACCGGTGGTAATAAAAAACACACCTAATGACAAAGTTATAAAATATAAACAAATATAATACATGGATAAACTTAGTTTAAAAAGTCTGCCGTACTCGAGTTGTTCAGACCCGGATGTCCAGTTGTAGGGTTGGTTAAGTTGGGTTGGGAATCCATGTGTTTTGCCTTAATTCCTCCCTCTGCATAACTGTTTAGGAGGGGAAAGCAATTGCGAAGAAGATTCATGCAGATTTTCTCGGGAGCTCGATGGGGGCTTTAGACCCATTTGTAGAAGACATGTCCTACAGAAACAAAACGACATCAATGCAGGCAGAGTACATAAGGAATATATCGAACCAAAAAAGGAGAATCAATAAAAATATTACCTGCAACCAATTGGGGAGCTAAATGATGCTCTGAAACAATTACCACTTTCAACATGCCATTTGTTTCCACACTTCACTTATCATGCACGTGTCGTCCAAGTTTGAACGCAGTGAAGCGATCTCTTATAAAATGGTTTTTCATCAACGGGAGCTGAAGGATTTTTGGGTGTTGAATGAGCTGCATAATGCAATGTTAGGATTGTCTTGCTTGTTGCTGTCTGCTGTTTGGGATGAAAAGTGTTTCCTGGGGGAATATTTGTCGGGAGGTATGTTTGTATTTGCTTTTCTTCGCAGCGCACGCATACATGACGTGTATCATTTTAAAAATGTAAGAGACTGTTTTTGTGGTGGGCATTCTAACGATGCAATTTATTAACAACAAGAGCTTTGTTATCATTTATTCATGTTGATCGTCTAAGAATAGACGTTTTCGCAAACGAGCGCGCATTCCAAGAGCATTTGACATTACATTTTGGCTGTGAGGGTTGAAGGTACCGACACGATTAAGACCCAAGCGCATAGTACACAGAATTCTTCTTTTGTGAAATAATTCCTAGAAAAAAAGATTAATACGCTAGTTCATTGTAAGAATAAATTGATTTACTTTCCATCTCCTTTTCAGGTTTTTTTCTTTAATTTTGGGGAAGATATCGCACTCTTGCAAACACGTGAATCCTAAAATTATTAAATTAAAAAAAAACCAAAGTTTATCGTACAATTTTCATCTTTTTCCAAAAAATATGCTTATACTTACATTGATTTGTGTTGTTTGTTATTCCTAATTGAATTCAATTTTAAATATTAATTTTTTTTTTGTCATATATCTGTCAACTGCAGCTGTCGTTTATTGGAATCTGACATTTAATAAGTGTAATGTACCTTGGCAGTACTGTTTTCTATCGAGAGAAAGTAAAATCTGGATAATTATCTGGATTTTTCAAAAATCTATACAGATAAAGTTTTTGTTGTAATTAACACGTAAATTGTTTTCATTTCAAAAATCTCGATGTCGTTTTTTTGCACAAAATCTATATAGATAAACAAAAAAACACACCTAGTAATTGACTAAAAATACTTTATTTTTATTAAAACAAATAATTTCAGCAAAAATATATGTTTATATTTACCCCCAGAATACGTTGTTTACATTTACCCATTATGAAAAATATTCTGGGGTAAATTTAAACACATGCAAATCGACATAAATGTCCTGTATTTTAAAATTTGTTTGTTTCACATAGAATCTACATCAAAATTCAAAACTAAAAAGTATTTGCAAATTATACTGACTTAATTGAATCTGCAAAAATATTTAATATTTCTGAAAGACTAACGACTTGTTTGGCACTTTAAAAAATTATCTTTCACGGAAAATACGCTCGTCGAATGAATACTCACTTGACAGCATTGAGTTTGACGTATAAGTTAAAAGATACATGCGTCCGCGATTTGTACTTATGTATACGTCACAGAGACTTAACTGAAGCTTGTTATGAGCCATGTTCTCATTTACCCCTGTTTACATTTACCCACATTGACCCTAATTGTTAAAAAATTAGTGTTGTGCGTGGTTTTTCGGTTTTTGTGCGTTTTTCGTCGGTATTTTAAAACAAATAAGAATTCGATAGCTGACGTGGGTCGCCAAATTGTCATGTTTTGACAATTTGGCGACCAATGTCAGTTCGGAATATATTACCTTTTTATGTGTACTGTGGGGTTCGGCAATAGCAAAAGTGTAAAAAAATGTAGTCTGTTTATTTTGTGGTTTTAGTGTAAGAAAATGTTACACTTTTTTGTACAAGACCATTTGCAAAGAATCGTGAACAAAGCTAAGTACGCTGCATCAGTGGCGTAGATAGGGGGGGGATCAGGGGGATATATCCCCCCTCGGGATCGATAATTGTGCAGTATAAACAGTCATGAATAAATAAGTTGAAGAAGCGCACTTTGAAAAAAAAACGCTATGGATTTCGAGTTCTTGATTAGCTTAAAGGTTATAAATTTGGTTTACCAACTTTCGTTGCCATTAAGTCGGTGTTTCAAAGAGTGAATTTAGACTTGGTCCAAGCAATGGAGCTCGCTAAAGATTTAAGGGATCAACTAAAAATTAAACGTTCAGAAGACGACTCATTTTCGAAAGTTTTTTGTATTTTAAAAAAATTAGCTGAAATCCTTGACATAGGCGTTAAACATAAGAGAATAGTGAAGCGACAAAAGAATCGTTCGAACCCTTCGGTTCAAAGTACAGTAAAGAATATTTTCGTGTTACTGTTTTCAATCTTTTTCTCGATTTCTATGTAATGGACCTTGGAGAAAAATGTACAAACCATGAAAACACACTAGAAGGGTTTCCGGTTCTTTCTAAGGATTCTTCGTCTGAAATAGACAAAACAGCTAAAAAATTTAATGAAACTGTTGAGTTTTACCAAAAACTAGACCACATAAAATAGAACAAAAACAATAAGATTTCCTTATAGTTTTCATCCAAGAAGGAAATATTATTTAAACAATCGGGATTTCCTAATTGTTTTACCGACTTCCAAAAATGAGGAGTTATTCAATTCGTCTGTACTTTTTTTTTTGTGTTTGTCACCTCATAACTTTGGACCGAGAGAACCAATTTTGATACTTCTTTTTGTAGGTATTGAAAAGCTGGTGCCTGTTCAGTACCATTAGAAAAACCATAAAACCCAGTTTTGATCCATGGAAGTCGGTTTTGTTTTTTTAATAAAAAAAATACGATCATGTACGGGATCACCTATTCCAACTTACTATAGAAATATTGGTCACAATTTTTGTTCTAGTGCCAAGTTGGAAAAAATATGAAATTTTTACAAAAAATGTTTAAAGATTTTGTACATGAAAATAATAAGAAATCTCTATGGAAAAACCTTATTAATTGTTGATATTAATAAGGTTTCTTCATAAAGCAGTTCAATAAGGAAATCTGTTGGTATTTAGGTGGTCCTGCTCATATTTTTCTCTGTGTGAAGAATTAAAAACTCAGAAAAGATATTTGATCAGAAGGAAAAATACTTCCTCTATGAACTCATTGAAAGCGCTCGAAAGCTGCACCGAAAAAAGTTGTCCTGGTATTTATATTTTATTAAAGATATTAGCTACACTGCTGGTTTCTACGTCAACTACCGAAAGAACTTTCTCCAATTTAAAGAGAATAAAAACAATACAAAGAAGCATTATTAAAACTTAAAAAAAAATTTTGCGAACTAGATCTATCCCCCCCCCTTAGCAAAAAGCTATCTACGCCACTGACGCTGCTGATGCGAAACGAACAATTTTCAAGTCTCCAAAGTCGGCAACGAAAATGCTAGCGAAAAAATAGCATCGAGTGTATTCTGTCAAAGTCAAAATAAAAAAATTCAAAATTAATTTAAATTCAAGAAAAATCAACAGAAAATAATTTTTAAAGCAAGAAATAAATGAATTAAAAGTGAAAAAAACCGTCAACACTGCTCTTGGAGCCAAGAAAAATGTACAGGACAAATGAGTGAAAACTCTCCAATTTTTCGCTAGAGCTGCGTACTGAAAGACGAAAAGCAAAACGAAATTTTTCGTTCAAGATTTCTTTAACAAAATTTTGTATGGAAAATTTCTTTTCGTTTCAGCTGGGTACCAGGCTAAGCCCCGGGAAAAAAGAGTTTTGAAAGTATCTATTCTTGGCACCAAGATTTCTTAAATTCTGCTCCTTGTCTTTTAAATATACTGGCAACACTGCTGCGTACTATGAAACGAAAATCATGTCAAAATTTTTAGTTTGATATTTTTGTATGAAAATTAATTTTCGTTTCACTTCAGCATCGTAATCGATTTAAACAATTCTTTGATTATTTTTATGTTTACATCTGCCTCTATAGCATCCCTGCTTTAACAATTTTCTAATATTTTTCATCTCTTTCACTCCAATGTTATATTTTCTATCTGCTAGACAAGGACAGCAGTATAACATAAACACAACCTTTTGATTCATGACATTTCCTTCCAATTTCTCCACAGAAACCCCCCCCCCCGCAATAACAACACAAAAAAAAGTATCTTTTTTTTGTGGTACATTTCATTTGGTTGGATTTTTCCTTTTCTTTTCCATTTCCGACGTCTTCCGATTTCGACTTTTGCTTTTGCTGATTAGATATTCTTCCCGACGACAAGACAATCATCTGCCGCCGCCGATCACAAGTCAAGTGTTTCGTCTGAGTGCTCTTATAATAATTTTCTTTTCTAACTGGTACATATAAAAGTGCAGCCTCTTTTCGGTTGTATCTCCAATTTATTTATTGTTTATACTCACTTTCTCCAAAATTTTCTACAGTGTTTTTCTCATATTGAAGACTTGATTGAGTTCCTGCAAATCGGAAAAAATGGTTGATTTATCAGGCTCATCGGATCCTTTCCAACAAAGCATTCCAAACGCTGTCTTCTATGCTCCAGCTGTAATTGTCTTTGGACTGGCAGGTGAGTCCTTAAAATACTCCCCCCAAATGAATGTTTAACCCTCCTCCAAGTTGTGTTTGTTTCTTTGATAGTTGAATGCCTTCTTATAGTTTCTTAGATTGTCCCCAAAAAAAAAAAAAGCTCATTCAAATCCCTCTCAAGACATCTGGTTTGATTAAATCAAAAAACTTCTATCGAAAAAAAAGTCTGTTTACCTATTTCAATTTGTAGATACCTAATCAGTCACACACTCCAAATCGAAAATCATGTCGTCATCGTCCACATGGAACTTGCAAGAGTGACTGCTTGCTACGTGCGAATGTCGTTGTCGCCGCCAATGTTATCGACCGGTCGCGCACTGGGGCCAATTGCATGAATTCTTGGCAGAAATTATTTTTATGGTATAGGTATTAAACTGTTGGAAAATGAATAAGAAGCACATATTTAGTGTTTATACAGGGTGTCCCAAAGTCACCGTCCCAAATGAAAAACTTGGATTTCTGAGGTCATTTTAAGTCGAAAAACTTAAGAGGTAATTTTCTCGTTTTATGATTTTTGCTCTCTTTTCCATTAATTGGCTTTATTATTGCCAAACTACATCTGAGTGGAAAGATTTTTTTTTACAACTAATCAAGAATTTATTATAGTTTTAGTTTGTCCGAAAACTTTTTTTCTGCGAACAACCGTTTCTCCGCAATTTCGCATCAAACCCAATTTTCTTCGTTTTTTATGTTGTTTTTTGCACTTTCATATCATTTTATTTCAAAAAACATGTAAATGAGTATCAATTATTTTCGCTTATTATCAAAGCACAGTTTATTTCCTTAAGGAAATAAGTTTTTTTCTTAAAAAAGACTACTGAAAGTAATTAAAAAAAATAAACAAACTGAGTGAATTAAAAAAAATAGTTTTTAAAAATTAAAAAATAATTTTTAAAAATCAAAAATTAATTTAAATGAATTAAAACTCTTTCTGAGCTTTATGGCCATATTATTCACTAGTTTAAAAAAAATCTGGATGTAAAGAAATTGAAATGTCAAAAATAAATCCAAATTCATGATATTCACTATCACACAGACAAAAATAGTAATTTTTAACTATTTTTTTCTAACTATTTTCATAGTTAAAATCGGGATAACTATTTTGGATTTAGATTTATTTTTGATATTTGAAAATTTTACATCCAGATGTATTTTTTAAACTAGTAAATAATATGGCCGTTATCTATTTGTTCTTTTCTTAACCAAAATAGCTCAGAAAATGTTTTTAATTTATGAAATTAATTCATTTAAATTTGTTTACTTTCTTTTTAATACTTTGATTATTTTTTTTTTTTTTATGAAAAAAACTTATTTTTTTAAGAAAATACTACTCATTTACGTAGTGTTTTTGAAAAAAAATTGTTTTAAAAGTGCAAAAAACAACTAAAAAAACGAAGAAAATTGGGTTTAATGCAAAATTGGGGGGAAATGGTTGTCCGCAGAAAAAAAAGTATATAATAAATTCTTGATTGGTTGTAAAAAAAAAATCTTTCCACTCAGATGTAGTTTGGCAAAGATAAAGCCATTTAAGGATAAAAGAGAGCAAAATCATAAAAACCGTCATAACTCGAAAGGGGACGAAAACGAGAAAATTACCTCTTAAGTTTTTGGACTTAAAATGACGTCAGGAATCGATGGTTTTCATTTCGGGCGATGACTGTGGGACACCCTGTATAATAATATTTTATGTTTCACGCAAACATTTTTTTGAAATGAATTCCTTCAAATTTGAAGATTGAATTGTTGCTATGACATAGCCTGAATGCCTCATATGTATGCCCAAACAATGTTCGCCTCGTAATAAAAATATCACTTGAATCTGATCCTCAAAAAAAAAAAAAAAGATACCTTTTAAAAAAAAAAAATATTTTTTTAAGTCAAGACCCTAACCCATTCGAGAAGCGAACTTTCTATAAAGCACAAATATGCGCAGCTTTTTATTGATATTCCCACAAGAAACAAATATACTAACAAATAAGACTAATTTCAAAGGTATAAATTGATCTGATCATAAATAGAACTTTAGATGAAAGAAAGAAAAAACAATTTTTTTTCACCAAAATTACACTCAAATTTCAAAAATTCCCCAAAATTTTATTTAATCACACAGAATTATAATTTCACAGAAATATCGTAAATAAACCTGTGGGAAGCTAAATCCATTAAAAAAATTATAAAAATTAAAGGACTACTAAAAATTTGATTTGAACACTTGTTTGTTTTTTTCGATTTAATCGCAGCTGATAAAATCACTTCTCACAATACACAAGTTCAAATGAATGACGTGGTCAACTTGCAAACAGAATTATCAAAACTATCACGTTTTTGCATAGTTTCGGTATTAAACTGTACAGTTCAGCTATTTTGTTTTTGATTTCCCCCAATTTTTTTTTTTAATTTCTGACAAGAATTCATGCATTTGGCCCCAGTGTGGGTCGCCTTTCGCCTCGGTTCGATTCGGTTCTTGTCGGTAGCATTTTTCGAAATTCATATCTTTCTCTTTAAGATTTAAAAAAATATATAAATTGTTTACCCAAATGAATATGGAAGTAGTCGTGAGCTTTCAGATATCAATCACGCTTTTTTCGCTGCTGCTGACGAAAAATGCTTACGTTTCAGAAAAAATCTAAAATTAATCCAAAAACAAAAAAAAGCAATTGTATCAATAAAGCCGAAGCCGGCAGCGATTTATGAATTGTGAGTACCTCCTAGGTACTTGTACTCGCATTTTTTTTGCCGCTGGCAGCAGTCTCAATTATTATCCATATCCAGTTGAATTTTGTTCGTCAGTCGGAATCGTATCGATAGCTCCAGTTTGGTTCTTTATACTATTTTCTCACTGTCTCTCGAGAGGTTGTACTACATAATTTGAAATGTTTATTTCCTATTCGTGATATTGAAGGTTGTTTTGTTGTTGTTTTCCAATTTATTGGCGGTTATTTGTATTTTGGTTAAAAGTTGAATCAGGTGTTTTTGTTTTTTTTTATTGAAAATTAAGTAATTTTTAATTAATTTCTCAATCTTTTCAAATAAAAATGCACATTGAAGATAAAAATATAAAAAAAAAATGTTAAAAAATAAAAAAAAATTTTACGCAGCCGGTAGGATTCGAACCTACGCTCCCAGAGGGAATCTGATTTCGAGTCAGACGCCTTAACCACTCGGCCACGACTGCTGATTGCGAAATGATGTCAAAAGTTTGCACATAAACATTTGTTTCATGATTGAAGATTGAAATTAAATTTTTATTCTTTTAATCCAACAACAATCTTGAGCAATTTCACATACATTTTGAAATTTCAAAATGTTCAATGTTCAATAAATTTTGTATTATCGTTTTTTTTTTTTTTAGTTTGTCCACGTTGCATTTTGGGTAATCAGTGCTTTTGTTTTGTTGAGTTGTCTTAAAGATAACCTGTGGGTATTGATAATTCGATTTTGAAATGTTATCATTGAATATAAAGAAAAAAACATATTTATTTAAGCATTTGAAGATTTATGTAAGAACGAATGCCTACGAAGTTAAATTGTGTCATCTATGAGGTTATTATTTTTGTTTATTCAAAAATTTCGGTCGAAATACCTACATATGTACATAATTCAGTTCATTTATATGAAAGATAGCTCCTACTTATGTAGGCATAATATAGCACCCATATAAAAATGCAACTCAAAAGAATTTATACTAGAACTTATATAAGATTAGGCAAATTTACTAACTAGATACATAGGTGGATTCCGTAAAATTACTTTCAATTAAAAAAAAAAAACAACAAACAATGACTGCTCTAAAAATAAGCATTAGTTTTTATATGTCAAATTAAAGTTTAAACAATTTCCTACTTGGATGTTATTAGAAAAAAAAAAAATGTTTAATAAACAAAGACTCGCTATTATTAAAATATTAAAATAGAAAAAACAAGCGAAAACGTACCCAAAGGTACAATTATTATTGGCACCCTTAAAATTGAAAGAAATACAAGTGGTTTTCGTGATAGTTTTTTTGACCAAAGTTTAGTTAAAAACAGTTTAATACATATCTGCAGGGTGTCCCAAAAGTAATGGATCAAACGAAATATGCTGATTGGGGAACTTAAGGGCTCTCAGAATTTGGTAACTCGTTCATCCCAAATCCTTACGGTTTTCGATTTAATGCAATTCGTATGAAATTTCTAAAAATCCCTACTTGGCAACATCATTTTGCTTCCGGCGCCCATTATTGATTATTGATTTTTGTTTTTTTTTTTTTTAATTCTTTTACGAAAACATTGCCAAATAATTAGGAACAATTAATTAATCAAAATATTTTTTATTTCATACGCCATTTCGCTGCAAATTAACTAACAGTTTCAAGTTTTATACAAAATCTATTTCTAACTTTTATTTGAGAGCAACACTGCAAAAAAAATTTGTACGGTATGAGAATGGTTTATTATTTTAAAAAGTTGCCATGTTATTGTACATAGTTTTCAAAAAAGTATAAAAGTTTAGAAAGTTGCAGTTACATCGCAAAATATTACAATTTGAATTCAACAAAACAGGGTTTTTCAGAGAAAAAATACAACGAAAAATAGAAGCTTTTGTTCAAAGAAAAATAAACAAATAACAGTTCGAGAAAATTTGTTTATTTTTAATTGTTTTTTGCTCTGAAAAACCCTGCTTTGTTGAATTCAAATTGTAATATTTTGCGATCTAACTGCAACTCTGGAAACTTTTATACTTTTTTGAAAACTACAATAACAAGGCAACTTTTCAAAATAATAAAAATACTTTATTAAACGTAATTAAAAAAAAAATAATAAAAAAAAATGTTAGGAATATAAAAGATTTTCAAAAATGTATGAACGATTTTTTAAGAAATTTAAAAATTAAAAAAATTAAAAATTAATATACCTAAAATTTGGCTTAAAGCTAAAGTTAGCCATTAAAATGTTAATTGGCACGTAAAAACAAAGTTTCAATAAAATTTATTAGGTCATTAAAAAAATTGATTTTTTCAAAACAAAACAAAAAATACATAATTAACTTTTTTTTTTAAATCCAAAAATATTTTTTTTAAGTTTTATTATTTTACTTCTAGTATAAGACATTTTTATATAAAAATTTTCATTGAAAACAGTTGCGTAGTTACGAGAAAATCAGCCGTTAAGAAATCGTACCGCAAGTACGGTTTTTTTTTTAGAATTTCTTAGAATATTGCGTATAGTACACCAAATTAAATCGAAATCGTTAGATTCGTTTTCGAGAAAATTGAAAACTTTATATGTATGTGAGATATCCGTTAAAAAGGAAATACATATTAAAATTAAAAACAGGTCTTGGAAATCACGTACAAATCGTTTGTACCGAGTTTTAAGCAAATCCATCAATCCGTTTCAGCTCTTTTTTCCTAATTTTTCAAACTAAAATTTATAACGGATACAAGGTTTAATTAGTAGCAGTCTTAAGGGTACAATTATTAACAGTGACAAAAATTGATGTGCCAATGCACGCATTATTGGCACACCCCTGCCAATAATAAAACCATTACTTTATATGGGACCGACTATTGACACCCCTTTTTAACAACTTAAATATTTTTTATAAAAAAAAAAAAAAATAAACAATTAAAAATATGTATTTAAATTATTATATTTTTAAACTAAAAAAAATGAATCTTCATTCAAAAACTTAAAAAATAATCAAAAACGGACAGTTATCAAATTCAGTGTCCTTAGCAGGAACACTGTATTTTTAGGACTTTTTCCACGAACATAAAACGGCTTTAATTTGTCACTGACTAAAAGGAACTGAGAATGAAATAAACCGGAATAAAAATGCAGAATTGTGGAGAATTGATACAAATTATGAAAAAACATGATTTTTGTGACTGGGAATAGTAGTTTTTGTGAAATGCTTTATTGCATAAAGGGTGCCAATAATTAGTTCCAAAATCGGGGGTACCAACCATTGTACCCGTTAAGCTAGATAGCTTATAGGCATACTCGGTGAAAGAGTTTTGTAGAAATATTTATAAATTCCAAACACATTCAGCTCGATTTTAGGTGATATGACAAGAGTTTTTCTTGGCATACATTCCATTAATATCATTTTATGAACATTGATTCGGTTTCAAATAATTTGTTAATAAAAAAGTGGGCTAACCCTACAAAAAATGCTAATAAATTAGATGGTGTATTCGATTTTAAAGGTAGAGGTTCCTGGTTCGATTCCTATCGGTCCAATTTTTGATTTAATTCTTAATAAAAGAAACTAAATGTTTATGCTAGATCGGGCTATTTTGTTTTTACATTCCCATATGCAAATAGTACTTTATTTCATACATTTTCTCTACATTTCGTTGTCATTTCTTGACTTCATCAGGAATATTTTATTTGAAATTATTAATTTACACTTAAAAAATTTCTTTAAAGTTATGGCGTTTTCGATTGGAAGTCTGGAAGCGTCCGGAATCATTCTGAAAAAGTTTTATTCACACAAAACTATTAGTTTTGTGCGAATAAAACGCTTTCAGAATGATTTCGGACGCTTCCGGACTGCCAATCGAAAACGCCATTAAACTAACTTGAAAATATTTTTGTTTCATTTATGTCATTTTCGATTAGCCGTCCAGAAGCCTTCTGATATCGAATACGACATTAATTAAATAAAAATAAAAAAATGTAGTAGTACATATCATATTACACACTCTCAAACAGGATATTTAATTCCATATTCACATTTTTTATTAATATTTTGTTCCTAAGACCAAAATACTTAGGTGTTTCAGATACAAATCTGAGAGGAAGTATTGAATTATACATTTTGTCATTTAAACTAACGTAGCTTCAGCTCAATACGATGTATAAACATCCTCGATGAGATCATCTCCCTTGATCAAGCGCTCATGTGGGAATGTTTACATCTTCGTATTGAAAGATACATTTCATATTATAAAATTTATTGGCATTTGGACACTTTGAAAATGATTTATAATTTGGTCTTTAGCTGATTCCGGTAGACAAAAGTCCAATAAAAAGTTCCATAATCCGATAAATTTAAGCAAAATTTTCGAAAACAAAATCACAACAAAAACATTACTGTTAAAAAAGGAGCCAAGTTCTCCTATTATGAAATTATGCTGGCACAAAAAGTACTGAGATGTAAAAGTGTACCAAGTTCTAAAGTTTGGGTTCAAATTCGTATCAATAAAATTTTGATTGTTCTCTTGACAATTTTTCTTAACCATCGATTTTTAAAGTTATTTCAAAAATTGCCAAGTAAACAATCAAAATTTTATTGATACGAATTTGAACCCAAACTTTAGAACTTGGTACACTTTTACATCTCAGTACTTTTTGTGCCAGCATAATTTCATAATAGGAGAACTTGGCTCCTTTTTTAACAGTAATGTTTTTGTTGTGATTTCACTACTTTTTGCAAGGTATGGCTTTAGAATTGAAAATCTCTATATTTGATGAAAATTCAGTGAAAATGGGCGGTTGCCACGCCCCCTGGCTGAAATTCTCAAACTTTAAATTTTTTCCTTTGTATAAACTACCATCTCTACCATTCTACCAAGTTTCAAGATTCTACGATAATCAGAAGTGCTCTATTATATTTAATGAAAATTCAGCGGAAATGGGCGGTTGCCACGCCCCCTGGCTGAAATTCTCAAATTTTAAATTTTTTCCTTTGTATAAACTACCAGCTCTACCATTCTACCAAATTTCAAGATTCTACGATAATCAGAAGTGCTCTATAATATTTGATGATAATTCAGCGGAAATGGGCGGATGCCACGCCCCCTGAATTGAAAATCTCAAATTTGCGATTTTTCCCTTTGTATACACCACAAGACCTATCACCGTGTAAAATTTCAAGTTTCTACGTTAACGGGAAGTTCTCCATAATTTTGATGATCTGTCAGTGAGTGAGTGAGTGAGTCAGTCAGTCAGTTACGGTTTTTGCGATTTTTGAAGCCCTATATCTCAGAAACTACTCATCGTTAAAGGCTGAAATTTTGTGAGGAGTTTTGTTTTGACAAGCTCAATAAATGTAGCGAGTTTGAAATTTCTAGCATCTTTGGTGTGGAAGTTAGAGGGGGGTCGAAAATGGCCTGAGTTGTTTCCTGTAAATAAGGGTGTAGTGCCAAAGTTGCTAGAGAACTTGGCTGGGCACTACCGTGCCCCTTGATTTTTGTTGTTTTCAAAAATCTTCAACTAAATTTAAAAAAAAAAGACAATACGACAACTGCGGAAATTTCTAACCTATTGAGGTTAAAGTCCTTTTAGTTTTACCGACGTTTGAAAAAAAAGATCATCCAAATCGGAGCTGTTCGACCGGGTTCCCTAATATTTTTAGCTTTAGTAATTAGTTACTCCACTAAAAATGAATTTATGATACTATGAAAGAGTTGTTATTGGACAACTTAAAACAAAACCTTAATTAAGCAACTAAAATAGTGGGATCTAGGGAAGGTACCGTTATTATTAGTTTAAACAAGAAACAATTTTGGTATACGTTGGTATCGCAATGGCATTTACCGAAACAAGTGAGAAAATCGTATACCTACCATAGTATTTATACTCGCAATGTGTCACAAATGTTTCTTACTTAAATGTACCTAATCAATTGAAAGGGATTGTATCATAAAAACAAAATCGGGGAAATACTTAAAGTGATTTACAAAAAAAAAAATTAAATGATAGCAAATTCTTGGTAGCTGAATATTTCAAGTAGCTATGTATGTATACTTATCTTCAACAAAATTATTACTTATTATTTATGAAATTACTATTGACATAACATCGTAAATAATCAGTAATAAATTCAAATCTTAAGATTAGATACTTTCGTAATCTTATCTCATGGGTCTTCAAGAAATCATACGAAACTTTAAAAAATTCACAAGCTACACGTTAAGTATATACTCTTGATTGAATCGCTTATATTTCTGTCAAAAGTACCCTTAAGTGCTCAAGTCCCATAAAAAATATAAAATGTTAGTTCTTATTATAAAAAAAAAAATGATGTAGAAATATATTCCTTTGTTATAACACAATTCACCTTGCATGTACTTAGAGTTTCTAGCTTTTGTTCAAAATTGTTTAATAGAATCCGGCATGTTTCGTATTTAAAAAACTTTTAAAATATACCTACTTCAATGGCGCATGTTAGAAAAAAAACATAAATTATAAATTGAAGTTTTGCCCTAATGCGTCGCGTAATGTTTTTTCTTTCACGCTAACCGTCTTTAAGGATATTCCAATTAATAACTGAAAACAACAACAACAAAACTAACTTAAAAATCTCACTGGAAATTAATATTACAACAAATTCAGTCAATAAATAAAATTTTATTAATAAACTATTTAATATTCAGCAAGCATCAAAAACAAAAAAAAAACTTAAAATATGGAAAAACAAATTGTTCACGAAGAAACTCTCATCGATCGAGATGTTGAAGTCGGCTCCGGCTTGGGCAGTATGATTAACTCGGGCAAATTTGAAATGCCCAGCATGGATGATATTATGAAACTTATCGATAGCATGAAAGATATTTCCGATGAGGAACGTGAAAATCTCAAATCGAGTATAATGTTCCCAGATGCAGCGACCACAGATAAAATGCGCCAACAATTTGAAGCAGCTAATCAAATTGGACCCAGTTCGATTGATTATTTTTTGTTCATGGCAATGGTGGGATTGATTGCTTTGGTTTTTGGTAAGCACAGATGAATCGAAAATAAAAAAATAACAAATTTTATTAAATTACGAATATTGAAATTATATCTATGTAAAATTTTGTAAATGTAAACCTCTGTAACCACCTGGTCCGAGATACGTTAAAAACTTCCAATTATGCAAATGAAATAGAAATAGGTTTTTGACCCCCACGATTAGAATTGGCATACTAAATTAACCAAAATAAAATTTATCTCTGTCTACCGGGTTTCCTTATCACCATCAAAGATAACGATTTCCAAATAAATCGATTTTAAATTGACAATAAAATGGTATCTCACATTTCAAACATTCTTGTTTGATCGAACTTTATTTACCACCTATCGATAAATAAAGTGGTTGTTGAACATCTTATTCTCAGTAATTGCTTCGATAAGAATTTGCACCAAGTAAGTCACAATTAGTATTTCAAAATAAACCGCAAGCATAACACCCATCAAATATTATGGCTATGGCTTCTGTGGATCACCTAGGCGCCGCCGCTGAGGCTGGTGGCGATGATTTACTTAATCGATTGCGGGACACAGTGCAAAAAGTGATTGTTAAAAATAATAGGGCTGATTCCAAGACTATGGAACAAATTCTAAATAGTTTACTTAGTTTAAAATCAAAATACGAAACACTATCCCCCAGCGAAAAAGAAAAATTCTCACAACAAATGGGAGATTCCTTTGAGAAGACGATATCTTCTATTGAAAATAAGGCTGCAGAACAGGAGCCTTACGAACAGTATTTCATTGGCTCACTGTTGGTTTACTTTGGTGTTGTTGTTACCTTCGGTTAGGAAAAGAAGTTACATTTTTTTATCTTTTTCATTTCATATTGCACATGCTTGATTTATATTTATATTTGTATTTTTTTTTTCAGCTCTTTTCGGCTATAAGTTGTACAAATCTCTAATGGAAAAGGAACACAAAAAACAAGAGAAACAAAAAAATAACAAGAAATCAAAAAAGATTAAGCAAAAGTGAATATTATAACAATAAAGTGCTTTTATATTATTTTTTTTATGTTTAACAAAATATATATAAAAAAAAAATAACATTCCTTGTCTTCAACAAAAAAAAAAAACGAAAAGCAAATAAATAAAAACGGAGTGCGTTGACAGCTAAGTACTATGTGATACTGACTAAAATGTTAAATATAAAATAAAAGCATAAACACAAATATATTTAAAAGTAAAATACAAAAACAAAACTAAAAAAAATTATTACTATAGTTCTCTTAAAAAAAAAATTAAAATTAATTTTTTGTTTGTTTAAAATTTTTGTCAAAATTCAAAAGTTGAAGGCAATAATGTATAAAAAAAATGTTCTGATAAATTAATATAAAAATGTAGTTCAGCCAAAAGTTTTACAAGAAAAAAAAAAAAAAAACAAAATAAAAAAAATAAATTACTATTAAAAGAAAATATTTATACTTTTTAAATAAATACAAAAAAAAAAAAAAAAATTAAATGAGGCAATTAAAATATATATAATGTGCATTTTAAGAATGTAAATTTTTTTGTAGGCTTACGTAAACAATGATGCTTTTTTTTCATACCAAATATACTGATTTCCTTTTTTTGAAATAAAAGAAAAATTAATTTATTTTTTTTCCTTTCCTTAATATAGTTAATTCAAGTTCAATATTCAAGAAATTAAGCTTCAAGATTATTCTTAAACAGAATTTTTTTCAAAATGCAAGCCTTTGCTATATTATTAAGTGGAAATAATGAACACAAATTACAATCAACATTTTTTTCATAGAAATCATCATCTTCTGAGTGTATTGAATTTATAAGAATAACCGGAATGAAATGTTTTCAAGAAAATGATGTTTAATGTTGAACTATACCTGAGTTTTAATAAGAATATTGAATAAAAGGTAAGATCTTTTATTACAGTCCTTTGTTTTTCAATAAATTTTATTATCTTGTATCTGATTTCGAAGTTAGAAATGCTCTATCACATCAAGTTCTCGATACACTCCAATATACAGCTATGTAGAATTGTAGATGTACTAATTTATAAAAACAGACCTTTCTTAAAAAAAGGATCATTTTAACAAAAAAAAAAAAAAAAAAAAAAAATACAATTTAAAAACCAAAACGCTTGTTTTTGTTTATTTATCAATTTCCTTGCACCGGAAGGTACTTCGCAGTCGTATTGGAAAGTTTTTAACGTCTATTTCTTTCAAACTTACTTCCGTTCCACCGCTAGAAAGTAGCTTCCTCCACTGCTTTTCCCTTAAGGAAAACTTTTTTTGTGGTGCACTTTAACGATGATGACGCATTAAGGTCAACATCTTTCGGGATGCAAGGAAAAATTCCAGCACTGACTTCAGCCCATATTTTCGCTGCAGATCTTTTGAGGACATCATTTCGTTTAAGCTTTTCGTAATAACGTTTTTTTTTAAGTCTTGCACTCGTTCTATATAGAATTCCTTTGGTTTATGTAATTCCTTCGGTACTCACAAAATTGACCACTATTCCTACACAGTTCTAAATATAAGTATCAGTCACTCCCATAGTTTCAGCACCACTACGCATTTCTAAAATGAGTTCATGATAATGATGGAACCACTTCACGGGAATGAAGTGTTTCGATTGTACTTAACATTAAGAAATATTCTGACAAATACTTGAATCTTTTAAACGAACAAGTAAGTTTTATGAGGTTCCTTTTTTTTTTTTTTTGACCACCAATCCGGCGTAAAGTGTAAAATATGACAATATATTTTGTTTAATCACAAAATGATTATAATGACAACATTTATTTATTATGATTACAAGTGAAATGTTTGAGTAGCTATGTATAATATTTAAATTTTCAAAATTTCTAAAATATATTTTTGAAATATTTCAAATATTTTGAAAAATCAATTTTTTTTAAAAAGAGGCCGATGATTTTTTTGAAATTTTGTTTTAATTATTTTATAATTTATAAGAATTACATTCTATATTTTTTTGATGTTTGGATATTTTTATTTAAAAAAAAATATTAAAAAACGGCTCTTACGATTTTCAAAATAAATATCAATTTCCAATTTTAAAATTAGGTTTTATATTTGTACATTTCTTTAAATTTTTTTTATTATTCTTTTATACATTTTTACAAAGCTTTAACATTATAAAAGTTTTTCGTTTATCTGCCAATTTCGGCAGAATAATTGGAACTCAAAACAGTAGTATGTATTGCAATCAAAGTAAAATAGATTTCAAACTTCTTTAAAAAAATTTTTCTTCTGAATAATTTTTGTCTGGCAAAAATGTTTTTTTAGTCCTTAGCAAAAATTGAATAAAAAAAAAAAACAAACATTGTTCAATTTCAATCTATATATACATATCTGCTTCCTCAGAGCATTCCAATACAACTTCTTCTTCTGCATTTGATCCATCAAATATCACAATATCACCATCAACCTCTTCCGCTTTAATATATTCGCTTTCAGAATAAACTTCTGCTATCACATAATCAGAAGAATTCGCTGAATCGATGTCTTGATTTAGAGCTTTTTTGCTTTGTTTCTTTTTTTTAACTGAACGTATTTTAGAAGTTTGTTTAACTTTAACTTCTTCACCTGTAAAAACAAACAAACCAAAATAAATTACTGCATCCTTGTTTGAAGTAAAATAACATTTACAATCTGGATGAGAATTTTTGATGTGTGAATTCAAAACACCCAGCATGACAAAACTTCTACCACACAGTTCAACTGGGCAAACAAATCTGCAAAAGTTAACGTAGCTAGAAAAGAGTTTCATTTATGGAATTGAAAAAATAATCTTACGGTTTGTTATCAGAATGCCTCAACACATGCAATTTGAAAGATGACTTTCGAGTGAATTCCCTTCCACATTCATCACATTTAAAAGGTTTATTTTGTTCATGCTTAAGTATGTGAGCATTAAAAGAGGCTTCATAGCTCGAACTAAAGTTGCAATATTCACATTTGAACTTGTTTGGTTCTTGGTGGAGCTTAAAAACATTCGATACAGACAAATTAAAATAAAATGCCAGTATTTTAAGCATACTTACTGCTCTTTCATGATTTTTTAAATCGCTATTATTAAAGTAACCCTTGTTGCATACGGAACAAAAGAACCTCTTAACTTGGCTATGTATCATTTGAATGTGAACTTGAAGATTGCGTTTGTTTTTCGTTACTTTACCACAAATTTCACATTTCGCTTCGGTATGTTGCATTTCAATGTGCTCTATGAGAGCTTCTTCCGAACTGCAAGTTGACTTGCAAGTTGGACATGTTTTGTAATCTTTAAAAAGATTCGATTAATTTTCAAAAGAAGACAAACTTAATGAAGAAACTTACTATTATTGTGCTTCCGGGCAACGTGAACGGAAAGAGACATTTGAGAAATGCACAATTTTGGACAAAATTGACAGGGGTACTCTTCATTTGTGTCGTGAGATTTAAGATGAGCATGTAGCTTTGATTCGGTGGTAAATGCTTGAGAACAAATTTCACAAGTAAATTTGGTTGCGTGGCGGTTTTTATGAGCTCGCAAAGATGGCCATGTCAGATAGGATTGGTCACACGACTAAAATAAAATAAAAAATTGAGAAATAACTTTTGGCTTTGAAATGAATAAAATAGGCTTACATCAATATCGCAAACATAATGCCTGTTAATTGGAAATAATTGTTGTATGGATTCAAGTTTGTTATGTGTGAGAATGTGAGTCTTAAGCTTTTTAAATTCCAAATATGTGCCCTCACATATCCAGCATTTAAATACATTATCTTGATGGATTTCTCTGTGTTGCTTTAATGTGTCGATGCTTTTGAAAGCAAGTTCACAAAACTCGCAGGCATAAGCAATTTTCAAACACTCAATGATTGTTTCTGCTCCTAGGCATTTATCATCTTCTGAATGAAACTGAAATATAAATCAAATATAAATTCATTGATTTCTTGTTAGAAAAATTTCTTTACCATAATTTCTTCTTCAGAAATTCCAATAAGTCCACATGCTGAACATACAAACACATCATCTTCAGTTTCTTCCATATGGACTATCTGCATGTGTCGTTTTAGTAGATGTCTGTTGGTAAGAGTCTTATTGCAGATTTCACATTGATGCTGTTGTTTATCAGAATGTTGTTGTTGCTTAAATATTCAAATACAAAATAAGTTTATTTGAATTTAGTTAGTTGCAATTATATCTTACAACATGATTAATTAGCATTTGGTTGTAAAAATATGACTTTGGGCAGTATTGACAGTGAAATGATTTAACTGAATTGTGAAGTTCCATATGATTGTCGTACAATTGTTTTGTTGTGCATACTCGATCGCATCTATAAAATGTTGTTTATTTAATAACTTAGTAACAGGTTTATTTGTAAATTTTAAACTTACTTTTTACATACGAATGAATCTTCCTTCTGATGGGCAAACATAATGTGCTCAAAGAAATCATTTTCATCAGAAAATAAAATATCACAGATGAAACAAGCTTTAGGCCTTTGCTTGTTTAGATGAAATTGTAAATGGAAACGGTACCTAGTTCAAATAGAAGTAAATAATTAAGAAATCAGTTTGTTTTTTAACACTTCGTAGGCGTAAAGCAAAATTGTTCTAAGTACATAGGATACTTACATACTTAAGGACTTAGAACAATTTTGCTTTACGCCGACGACTTATAAAAGCCGTGTTTTATTGGTACTCAGTATTTTACTGAGTAAACATTTTATGCTGTAAGCAACAACAAACAATTAGTTTTATTTATTATTAATAACCTTTTATTGTTGAAGGGTCAAAAATGTATAGATAAGTATAGAAGAAAAAAATTCTCTGTAAACCAACAAATAAAAACAATTTTGTTTATCCTTAACAATCAGTTGTTGTTTTCCGAGCAAAATTTTACAGAGCTAAGTACTGAGTTACCAATAAAACACGGCTGAATTCTTTAACACTATTTATCAATTTAATCAATTTTTATTTGCTCTATAAGGCAAATTTTGATTTTAAAAATAGTCAAGTTTCTAACTAAAACTAATTTTACTATGGGCGATATGTCTTTTCGTCATTGCCCCCTTCTATACATTGATCTCCAACTCAAACGGGTTGACGGAATTTCTGTAAATTACAGAAAGCTTTTTTTTGTTTTCAAATATTCGATATGGCGTTAACCCTCTACTGCATGAATTAATATTAGCGGACGAAAAAATTAAAAAATGCTTTACATGGGTTCTTTGGGTTGTTTCAAAACGGTTTTCATTAAAAAAATTTGTTTAAATTAATTTGTTTAAAAAAAATTGTTTATAAGCCAAATTTGGCTTCGTATGCATTATAGGGTAAGAAATTTTACTAATTTTATCTATTCAGATTATGTAAAGAATACAATTAAAAATATTAAAAGATAAATATTTATCATATAAAAACAAAATAAAGTAAAATAAATACATTGCATTACAAAAGGTTAAGAATTAATTCAAATTTGGCTCATTTTATGACATGGAACCGAGAAAAGCAATTTGTTTTTGTCCGTTTTAAATATTTCTTCTGGTTCACATTCTTTCCACTGTCGAAGTAAGTCTTGCTCCAACATTTTCACCGACTCCCAGATGTTACAAAAACTAAAAAGTAATAAAATGATTGAAAAATATTATAGGTGAGCCCCCCTCTCCCTAAAATTTTTGTGGTTACGCCGCTGGAAATGGGGTTTACATGAGAAAAATGTCTCTAAAGGCGAAGGGGCTCCATTTCTGAAGCAAAACATAGCTTCCAAGCAAAATAACAATGTAAAGAAACAAAATTTTCCAACAAAAAAAATTAACAAATTGTGTAGATTTACAACCCCTTAATGCATACGAAGCCAAATATGGCTTCCGTACTTTTTGCCCTCCCAAGACCAGGCCAGTAATTTTTTTTCAACAATTAGACAATCGATCAAAAATACATTTTTAATTCCACTTTACTTTCTAAACAAACGCTTAAAGTATGAATATATTCTACACTTTCGATTTTAATGCACACGACTCACTGTGGGCTAGAACTCTATTAATTTTAGCTGGAATTAATTATAGAAATTCTCAAAACAGTCTAAAATTGCAATTAAAGGCATTAAAATGATGTGGAATGATATAATAATGATAATTTTATGGCACAACAGACACTAATGATAAGAAAAACAACAAAAATAGGCGAATTATTATATAAAATGAGGTTCTCAAATTTAAAACACATATTATTGGTCTAAAAAAAACAAAAAAATGGGGTCTTTAAAGTTTGAACGCATCAAATTCGAAAATGGTATCATTGAAAGCGAACAAAAGTTGTTTTTACTTAATATGGAATGTAAAATGTTAATGCAAATAAAAAAAACCGTTATATGAAAACATTCAACTCGTTTTGTTTTAATCGTAAGTGGTTTTTCTGAATATTTTGCTCCCTATACTTTCGGAGTTACAGCGAAAAAAGTTTGCTCTTGTAGGACATAGTTTTATATAAAACATAAAGCCATATAGGCTAGCTACTTTTTAAAATTATTTCTAGAGTGTGCCTACGCGTGCCTTTTTTTAAAGCTTAGGAACATTCGTTTTATATAAAATCGGTGCTAGTAACATACTTTACTTTAAAATGTATACACAAAAGTTCAATATAGTAACAATTTACTAGCAAATACTATATTTGGACACATCACTCGTTGATAAACTAGCAAAATTTTCACAATCAATCCGTTAAAACAACTTCAGTAAACGAATATCTGGATAGAGGAAAAATAGGCCTTTTTTGTTTTTTTTTTTTTCGAAAAATTGCTTTCGATTGTGTTTTATTGTGTTTTTTGATGTAGCCAATGAATGTTTTGACCTCAACTTTGAATGAGAAACTATAGCTAGTTTATTTATCTATCGAATGAGACCAAAATTATCAATTTTGGAAGAAGTTGACATTTTAATTAATTCCAGCTAAAATAGCTTTCTAGCCCACAGTGCGACTGATCGACTCACCTGTGATTATAAAATACACCTTTATTTTGTGTCGAACACACGAAAAAACTATCTCTATGGGTTCTCAGAAACACAAAGAAGTGGATTGTATTTAATCTTTACCATTTTTTTGGTCACAGAGAAGAGAAAAGTGCATACAAACAGACAAAACCATATTTGGCTTCCTATGCAGTAGAGGGTTAAGAACGTTTACTGACTTATGTAGGTAGCCTTGTCAGTTGTGAGTTCTAGCAACGGTAGAGTTGTCAGATGACAACCATTATTATTTTCATAAAGTTTGGCATTTTCCAATTTAATCCAATTAATAAAAGCATCATCATAAATGCGATTTTTTTTTTTTATTTTCGAAAGCCATAGAAAAATTTTGTTGGATACCGCATAATTTTACAATCACTCAAAAAAAGATCGTGTAGGTTTGTGCAAGGAAATGCTAAAAAATACAATCACGGTCAGTCAAAAAACGTTTACAAAATCTTGACCTCTGATGTGTCATCGATCCATTCGTATTGCCAAAATGAGTGTTTCTAGATGAGTAAAAGCAACGAAAAGTTGTTGGTGCAAGAAGCGTGGACAAGTAAATGGTCGCTTATTTCTTTAAGTGGCCATGTGGCTACAATTCCTCTTAACGCACCTGAATTCAGAATGGTATTATTAGTTTGCTAAAAGTGTTAACTGGTTTCCAAAACTTTGGAGTAATGCGTCATACACCGTAAAGCCCTGCCAATATCTTTTTGTTCTCGAGTATCAAAAATAAACTACGTGTACAATGGTGAAAATGTTGTTTTGCACATAACAGTTTGAGAATCTTCAAATTTTTTTTTATTCATTTACAAATTGCTCATTTGCTGCAGCAATAACATATTTCAAAAACATAATCTCAAAAAACATGATACAATTTTCTTTCTTTCAGTAAAATCGGTATAACTATTCTGTTCTGATTTCCAATTGGCTCATATGAATAGTTTTTCACTTCATACTCAATTAAAAATGTATGGAAAAAGCGAAAAATCAGAAACTAACTGTTTTTTATTTCAAAATCTGCTTTTTTTAGACAAGTAATATCAGCAAATGATTGATATGTACGTAAAAAAAAAATACAAAATTGCATTAAAAAGAACTATGATTGCAAATAAAAAAACAAAAGCATTAAAAAAGAATTATTATTTTTTCATAATATTAGTTAAATTTCTAACAATTTTGATTATTTTGTCTTTTATGAGCTATTACTATTATTTAAGCTTATGTAAGGCCTCGCTCTAGTGTAATAATGAAATAAATAAACATCGTTTAAATTAAACATAATTTAATGTAAATTGTATACAAAAACTAATGAATGCTCCTAAAACGATTCCTATTAGCTATCGTCCAGGTGCTACGGTTTTGATCGTTTTGCAATAAAATAGCGAATTGCTTATAAGAGTTTCACCAATTACAAAACAAAAATAGTAAAATAAAAGCAAAAAAATACAGGAATGCATGCAATGCCGATATCAAAGTGAATATTACAATGCCGATATCAAAGTGAATATTACATAAAAAAAAACCAGTTCTTAATTCTTACCTCTTATTGGAAATAAATTTCTTCGAACATTGATCACACTCTTGTATTAAACGACTGCCATAACTTTGTTTGTAACAAGAATGCTTATTATATTCTAGGAACGATGAAAATCTTGTATTACACTCGGGACAGGTACAATATATCGTTATTCTAAAAGAATCATTAATCAGTTTGGTCATTCTATTTGAATAATTTTTTTTTTTAACTTACGAATTCAAATCATAATGTTTGAGAACAACATGCACAGCCAGATTTGTGATGGAATCAAAATAACTTACTTCTTCGCAGAAAATGCATGGATACTGTTCAGACTCGGTTTTATGACTATCTGAAATGTGGAAAAGCAAAGCTTTGTGGCTGTTTAACGTTTCATCACAAAGCTATGGAATGAGCTTAAAATTAAGTCTCCAGTTAAAGTAAAACTAATTATTTGAATCTTACTTTACAAACAGAATTCTGATCAAAGGATATGAGTTCCAAATCACTCTTAATAACGTCCTCCAGATAATGCTGCAGGTTTAATTCATTTAGAGAAGAATTATGTTCATCTTTATCTTCTTTTTCTATAAAAAAAAAATAAAGGTTAATTGTACACTCCTTTACATCAGAATAGGTACAAGGTTCAAGTCTGTTTACTATTGCAGATATTGAAGTACTTCTTAATTTTGCACTTCATTCTAATGTTTTACTATGCATTTTTTGTGGAAGGAGGCGTGATCCTGCTGAAAAATCCAGTATACTGGTTCACAAATACTAGATAATTAAGGGACAAGTTTCTTCAATATTCATTTGCAAATACTTCAATTTCACATTTGAAATTGAAGTTAAATAACATCGTAGTAGATTACTTTCTCAAAATGGTTTCTCCTTTTTCAGAACATAAAAGTGATAGTTTCACTCATCAGGGACATCAAAATAAAATGTTCTTTGATTCAAAAATATCAAGAAATACACTTCAACTTTCCATATGGTAGGTAGGTATACGATTTCAAAAACTTCAATCGCAAACAATTCTGTTCTTGGTTTAGTGGTGGTGTCTTTTCAAAATTCCGCCATTTCAGGGGATTGGAACTGTTGACTATTCTATTTACTTTCTTAACATTACAAATTATAACTGTTTTTCGCTCTGTATCTTGTTTATCCACCGACAACTGGTAGCAAGGGTAAACTTTTACTCCTTTATGAGTGGTTTTTTACAGTTTTTTTTACGACCATTTATGTATTTTTTAACCCCGGAATAGAGTTGGGCACTTTAGTTCATTTGAGCGATCGATCAATTTTCAGTTTAGTTTAATAAGTCCATTCTACCAAAAATTAAAAAAAAAATAGCTTATTCAAACTACCAAAATTTAAGTTAAAATGAAGCATTCTACATATAAAATAAACATCAAGTTAATAAAAATAAATATTTTATTTATTCTAATTTACTTTTTTAGAGTTCACAGTTAAGATAGTAATATTGCTTTACATATTTTAGGAAAAGACAGATTAACAGGAACTTGTTTGTGCTCAGAAATCAGAGTAGTGGAACCTAAAAAAAAAAAACGCTGGTATTGGACCAAGTGACATAGGCACTGTTACATCTAAATCTTGAAGTAGAGCAGTAAAACTTTTTTTTTTTGCATTTAAAAGACCTTAAGTTTTACAGGGATATAAAACTATTATAGTTAAAATTATTATTACAAAAGATTTGGATGAAATTCTATATACAATTGTTTTCTTAAGTCTGAAGCCTTTATTCTTAAAACTAGACGTATAAGAAATTCTCCTCCAAATTCAGATGTGCAGGAAAATCGAACTTTATGTATCGTTGTTTAGTGTATCTCAGTGATAACAACAATTCGTTGTTGTTAGTAAAATGACATTAGAGAGAAATTCCCAATACAATGGATCGAAACAAATGTTCCTCTTTGCTAATTGTGAATTAAATTGAACTAAGTTTAAGTATAGCTATGTTTTATTTTCCTATTTACAACAAAAGCAGAATTTTGTTTTGTTATTGTTTCGCAAATAAATACAATAATCTGATCTGGATTACGAGGAAAATAAAACACAGCTTATGTGAACAAGTTCACTGTAATGAACTAGCTCATTGAACTAGTTAGTTCGCGAACGACACAAGTCTTCCCCGGAATATTTGTAGGGTGATGGCACTAGTAGTCAGCCCTTTAACTTTTTTTTTGCATTCAACTAGACCTTAAAAATATAATATTAAATTGTTGAATATAATATGTACATTTTATGATTAGTTGATATGTGTGGATTATAAAATTCTATACATATTTAGCGAGTTTTTTACTCAAAACAAATTACAGACCATTTTTTAGATGGAAGTGTGATTTTGGAGTAGTCAGCCCCACGAGCTTCTGTTTTCGGCCCCTTGAGTTTCCAGTAGTCAGCCCCAACTTGTAAATTCATTTTTATAATACAAATGGTTATCATTGTTAAAAGTATCAACAAGTCTTCCTTTCAGAATTAAATATTTTATAAAAAAATAATAAGTAGGTAAAAGAGGAACTTTTATTTCAGTCAAACCTTATTGAAGATAAATAAATCTATTAACTAATGTAACAATGCAAAAAGATATGGTTATAAAACAAAATATAAAAATAAATCAATAAAAAGTTCCTAAGTCTTTAAGTATGTAAAAAAGACACTTAGGTATCTTCAAGTTAATTAAACAAAATAAAATAAGTTTCATAATCTATGCTTTCAAACATAGTTGACATGGTCAGGTGGGACTTGTAGCCATCGACGAGGAATAATAGTGGTTGTTTTATATTTTGTTCTATAAGCCATCCATCAAAACTATTGGCTACATACGCGAAGAATGTTTCTGACCCCATCCTACCACGATATGCCCTCAGATCCCGGAACCACTTCCTGGCCGACTCTTCTGTCACTGATCTGACCTTTTGATAGTCCCTCTGGTGTTCTGATGGACAATTCCGGGTGACGTTTTAAAAATCCGTAATACCACGACTTTCCAGGCAGATCATCTTTAAAGGGGATTCTTCCTTTTATCATCACGAATAAATGTTTGGACTGTGTTTAAGAGATTCGTTGCTTTTTGTAGAAAACCATACTTTGCAAGGTTTATAAGCCAGTTCGCTGAGTTTGTTCCTCCGCCGCCTTCAGTATTGTATCGGGTCCCATTTTTCTAGATTTTTCTTCAACTCTACCATGAATTCGGTCCTGCAGTGTTCCTCCAGGTAGTTGCCTCTTCCGAGTAGTTGTGGAATTTTTTTTTAGGTTTTTGTGTGTCTAGTACACAGCTGAAGCAAATCGAAAAATTTTTAAGTCTCCAACTTCGATAGCGAACATGTTAACGAACAAAAATCATAGAGTAATAGGTATGTCAGAGTGAAAATAGAAAAATTGCAAATAAAATTCAAGAAAAAACATCAAAAAGTAAGTTTTGACACTAAAACAAAATAAATTAAATTTCGTTCAAGATTTCCTTGAGCTTTTTTGTATGGAAAATTTCGTTTCGCTTTAGCAGCATAGTAGGCTTAAGTCTTTAAAATTTTGATTTCCATAATTTTAATAATAATTTTGTAGATAATTCTTCACTCCGGACTTTATTTTGGAAAACGGCAAAGGTTTCCATATGTTTTTATTTTTCTAAAAACTAAACATACCTCCCGACAAACAATTTTGGTTCTATAAAGCTTTACAGATGCAATTGTTGCTTCTGTAAAGCATTATAAAAGCAAAATTGTTAGTAGGGCTATACGGCTGACATTAGAATATGTGTCATCTTTAGTCAGCCACCCATTCTATCATAACCTTTATGGGCGGCTGACTACTGAAACTATTAACTTTTTTCATATTTTTTTTGCGCCAATCTAAAAGAGAACAAAATTCTCTTAATCTTGCATATTCAGGTTAAAAAAAATTTTAAAAAAGGAGTTTTCAGTAGTCAGCCGGGGGGGGCTGACCTTAGGAGAATTAAGAATAATTTGTCTCCTAAGGTCAGCCCATGTAAATAATTTACTAACAATATTTTGTAATTTTTTTTGTAGAAAAAGTGAAATAAAAACTATAAATAACCTATAAATAATCATATAATGCCCTTACCTTTAATATTTTAACAGCTATAGCTTTTTTTAAAAAACACTTTCACTAATTTTAAATTATGAAATAGTCACAAATATGACTTTTTCGAAAACTTGGAGCAAACTGGTATTTTTTACAAGAGAACGAGCAGCTGCATTGTAACAATTTTTTTCACCCAGACAGAAAAATAGTTAGGCTTTTAGAAAAAAAAAAAATATTCAGAGAAAAAAATCTTTTGCGTTTACTATTTTGCTGGATTTTATGACGTAGTGGCTGACTACTGGCGGGGGCTGACCTTACATGCCATCACCCAATGTGAAGTGAGAATAGATCACATTCACACTTTGTTATTTTTTTTTTAACCGTGTTATGTCTAAAGTATCTTTTATTCCTTATTAGGGTGTCTTGGTCCAAGTTTAGCGATTTTAATCCACCAATGCGTTTCAAAATTTTAATATCATTTTTAAATTACTCTGAGGTCTAAGGAAACTCTAGTTATTAATTTTAACAATAAATTTTCCCTAATAGACCAGTGCCGATGCCTTCAAAACCATTAAAAAGTACAAAAAAATCATAGTAGGATGAAACCCATTGGAAAAGGAGGGGAACATGATGAAAATTAAAGGAAAAATAAATTACGGGCGAGCCGAGTTCGGGAAGTGGGTGGGTTGAGTTTTTATTGGTAAAAAATGGTATATCTCGATTTCCGGCAAAACTACAAATCCTATAGAAAAAAGTTGTATGACAAAGTAGTAGGTAATAAAAAGATCTACAACTTTTGTATCAACAATTTTTTCACATAACCTCAAAATTTATGTGAAAAATTCAAAAAACGGAGTTTTTGGTTTTTTATTTTTATCTTTTTTAAAAACAAAAATTTTTCTACGAAATTTGGTGAAAACATAAGGTGTGTACAATATGTATTGTTTTTTATTTTATAAAAATTAAATTTAGGTACCTTCAGTTTCTTTAAAACCAAGAAACTCTTCGTTGTCCATGGAATTAGACTCTTCAATAATTTCCTTGAATTCTTCTTCATTTTCAGTTTGTTCTTCTATTTCTTCAATAATCATATCATCCTCCAGCACTTCCTCTTTGGTATCAATTTCAGAGGTAATCTCTTCTATTTGCTGATTGCTATGATTATCCTCTGGCAAATCTAACTTTTCTTCTTCTTTGAATTTTTGTGCATCGTAAAGCTCTATAAGCAAGTTAACGCATCCATCACACAGAGCTTGAGTTAGAGATGGATCTCTGACAACAGAGATTTCAAAGATATCAGCTAGAAGCTTGTCCAACTGCAGTTCGATGCCAGTTTCATCGAAAATCAATTGGAATTCATTTTCCAATGAATTATTGCATCGCAAGCAATTGAATTTCATATTTTATCTAAATTCCTAAATATTTATAATAAATTATTATAATTAAATAATAACCGCCAGGCAGTTGAAATGCAAATAATTCTAACAAATTAATAAGTTTGGAAATTAGAAAATTTTTAAAAGACATCGGAAGATTGGTGTTGTTTCTTGCAGGAGAGGATAAAACCAATAATTCAATTATTGTAAATTATAATTACTAAAACTTACTGTATTTTTATGTTAATTGTATAATTAATAAATTTTAGTTATTGTTTATTTATTTTTGGCAAAAAATACAAAATTATTTTATTTCTACATCGATTTCACGAATTTCCAACAACTTGTCAAGTTTGACATGTGGTTAAAGCATTTTGGCGTTCAGGTTTGGAGTGTTAAAAAATCAGTACTACCTGTCAGTGCTGTCTCAATGATACTATAGTAGTAGGGTAGAGTTGCTAGTAGCTGGCCCCTTAAGGATTTTGTCTCATAAAATAAAGCACAGAAACGTCAAATATCAACATTTTCAAATAATTCTTGAAATAAAATGTACTTTATTTATTCATTTTTCGGTATGGTTAAAAAAAAACTTAATAATAGTTCCCAAAAATATTTTATCTTCATTTTTGTATAATAATAAAGTCCGATTCTTAAATAATTTGAATGTTTTTTATTTAAATTTTTATGTTTTAAGGCCGTGTGTGAATTGCGTTAAATAGTTAACACCGTGTAAAATTTTTGACACTATTGAGGTGAATAAAAAATTTTCAGCTGTTAAAAATTTATTGGGCTCTGGGACCTGGTTAAGTTTGGGTTAAATTTTTTTGCTGATGGTTTTGTTTTATTTTTTTTTTTTATTAAAAAAAGTAGGAGAAAGTGGCCTAAAATGGCACCCCAAGGCAAAATGGCCCCCTTGCTAGAAATCGTAGAATCGAACATAATTAGAAAGTTTTATGAACGCTATTCTTTAGTTTATCTGGCAAAACCGACATATACGAAATTTTAGCAACTTCAAGCCATTATTTGACATTTGACAGGTCAAACTGTCTCTAACCACCTCAAAAAGTACACTCGTTAGAAATTTGTGAATTTTTTTTTTGCAAAAAAAAAGTATAAAAAACATTGTATTTTGGAAAAAGGAGTTAATGTATGTATGCATGAAGTATTTCTTATTAATTTAATGAAATAAGTTGGCTAAGAACGATTTTATAACGGTATAAAACTTAAATTAAAAAAAACCCAAAATGGCCTACTTAGTACTCGAGTAAAATGGCATAGGTACTTACTTTCACATGGCATTTTATAGTGACTTTCACATTTTTATTTTTTTATTGGGAAAATGGTGGCTAAATATTCGGTCCAAAATCTGGAAAAAAACATCCAAAACATTCGAAGTTGCATAAACTACATTAAGGAGACGACCAACCAACATTAACAGGGTTTTGAATGACTCGTAGAAAGATTTGGGGGGGGTTAAGCACCACTTGTTCCAAGAAAATGGAAAAGGAGATCTTTGACTCGATTTTTCATTTAAAATCACTTATGTTTGGACAGTGTGCCATATTTTACCAGGGTAAATTTGATCGGTGAAATTTGTAGACGTCTTGAAAATTAAAAAAATTAAATAATTTTTGGATTTTTTTTAACTCGCAAGGGAAAAAATGTGAGAGTAATATACTAAACATTGAAAATAATATAGCATTTAAGTTTGAATTTTGCTTTTTTTCGAGATATGTGACATTTTCCTTATTGGGGCCATTTTAGGCCACCTGAACGGAAAATTTCGTTTTGCTTTTCGTTTTTCAGTACGCAGCTCTAGCGAAAAATTGGAGAGTTTTCGCTCATTTATCACTTATTTTTTACTGTCCTGTGCATTTTTCTTGACTTAAGGCTTGGCCACACCGGAGGGTATGAGGAAGCGGTACGGGTAGCGTTAACGATATTTGTATTAAAAAAATTCCACATCTGAACGTTGATGTGTCAGTTTGGAATTTTGTTCATACAAGAAGTACCGTTACCGCTACCCGTACCGCTACCGTATACCCTCTAATTCATTTTTTCATTTATTGCTTGATTTAAAAATTATTTTCTGTTGATTTTTCTTGATTTTAAATCAATTTTGAATATTTTTATTTTGACTTTGACAGAAAACTCGATGATATTTTTTCGTTAGCATTTTCGTTGTCGACTTTGGAGACTTGAAAATTTTTCGTTTCAGCCCAGTACGCAGATCGCGCTAAACTAAATTTTATCTCGACAATTTTTATCTCTACACGCGTTCGCTAAAAGCCAAGATAAATTTGAATTTAAAAATAACGGCTGAATCACAGTTTCATTTACTTATACCAGCTTACATTCAATATTACATTACATATTTTTTTTACCTGCAGAATACCTTTTTTACACTCTCATTTTGTTTTATTCCTCTTCTTTTATATATTAAAAAGGTTTTTTTTGTCTCTTATTCCTTGCAGCAACAACAACAACCACAAAAATGTCAAAATTTATCTGTGAAAAAATGCGCTGAGCATTATTTCGCGAGCTAAATTGAGTGGAGACTTTTTGCGGAAGTAGTAGATGAGAATTCGAATTTAGCGCGTGAACTGCGTACTACCTGGCTAAAAATCCTCGCTAAAATTTATCTTTGGAGGACTTTTTGCGGAAGTAGTAGATGAGAATTCGAATTTAGCGCGTGAACTGCGTACTACCTGGCTAAAAATCCTCGCTAAAATTTATCTTTGGAGGAAATTTGTATGAAAGATAAATTTTAGCGCGATCTGCGTACTAGGCTTTCGCATCAGCAGCGTACATAGGCTTTATCGTCAAAAACCCGTTTTTCAATGTTTTCAGATTTCAACGATTTACTCAGTCATTTTGTGGTATAAATATGCATTCAAAAATATTTAACTTAAACAAGAGAAATATTAAAGGCCATATAGCAACTATGTGCCACTCATATCTTGATTTTAGTTCACTAACATTGAATCACTAATTTTTATCAGATCGATTCACTGTGTTACAAAATAAAAATCATGTCAATTACTTTGGAAGTGACCTAGCAGAGGTTGTAGTTGTAGGTACAACTGAGTACATCATATTTCGGCACTTGAAATTTGTCATAGACCCTCAAAATTTCAAGTTATCCTCAAAAAAACCGTTTTCAATGTTTACCTACACATTTCAACGATTTTTTACTCAGTCATTTTTTGGTTAGTTTATATTTACTAATTTTGACGACGTTAGTTATGTGCTGGTAAACGTGTGTCTTAAGCGGTTTTGCAAAGCTGAGGACCATTAGCTGAAGTTTATAGCTATTCTGTTGGTAAATTTTGTTTAGGTAACGAATATGTTTTGTTTATTTAGTGGATGGGTTATAAGTTAAAGGTCATCATAATGATGTAGAAAGCGAGGTTTTATATGGGTTGTTTTTAATTCTTCACTGCCAATTAAATCACTATTATGTGTAAACATGCAATGTTTTTAGTTATTCATTTGTTTTAACAAAGCAAAATAACTGTACGAAGTGTTGACAATCTGCAACAAAAAATCCAATAGTATTATAAAACAACTTTGATAAATAATGGGCCCTATCGTGAATCTCCAGAGGAATTCTCTCTGATTATTATTTCCCTTTGAGAGCGACCAAGAATCTCCCTCGGAATTTATTTCCAGGCGGGAACAAAAAAATCCTATGAAATCACAGCTGAATTTCCCTAGGAAATTTAATGCCGATACTAATAAATTCCGAAGGAAACTTTTCATGATCTTTGTTGGGCCCTATGTTTAAAAAATGGAAAAGGTTCCTAGGGAAATTTTTTGATTCACGATAGCCCCCAATATTTTGAACTCACCGATGTAAAAGCTTCCAAATCGAAATGATAACATCGATTTAGCGATCTAACTTTAATTGGATTACGAAAACGCAGCATAGTTAATAGCACAAGTTTTCGATTAATCTTATTCCATTCGATCCAATTCGATGAGTAGAGCGCATGTGACAACTTATTACTTACCAAAGTAACTTCATTTGCAAAATAGCAAATCAAAAAAATCTGCGATAGCATTGCAATTTGATAAATGCTAAATTAGTACAGGAAAGATAGACTTTTTCGTGGAACGAAATACAGGACGGCTGATTTTTTCAAATCTGAAAGAAGGGTATTAGAAAAGCTTAAGTCCTGGTTTTCGGGACGCCAACCCCCTGGCGAAATCCGCCATTTTGAAAAACGCGAATTGGTCTATATCTACTTAACTATTGGCTTGACCGAATAAGTTACTTGACCAAAGTTGTAGGTAATATAATTAACTTTTCTTGTGCATTCACTGTTTTTCATCGAGGACAACACTTTTGAGGTTATGTCGTTTTATTTTTTATTTTTTCGGTTTTTTTAATTTTTCTCAGTCACTATGATAGTTACATAATTTTTTATCATCCCAAAAGTTGTAGAGCATCAAATTTCCATTAATTTGGTATACTTTTGAAGATTATATGTCTTTTCGAACCAAAGATACAGAACCTTAAAGAGCAATCCCTCTCAAAATTTTCAAACAATATACTAATATTTTATTGCATAAAGTATGAAAAAAGGCTAACTCGTGTACGATATGCGAAAACAAGAAAAATTTGATATGAGAGGAGGTGTTTTTTTCATTATTTAGGTGTTCGGACAATTTCCTCTAAATATTAATTTAATATTAAAAAAACAAAAAATAATGGTAAAACTTACAATATTGTGGTATACATAATTATTTTGTTTTAAGTCAAACATCCACCTTTTATGATGTTAAACAATTATGTAACTATCATAAGGACTGAGAAAAATTAAAAAAACCGAAAAAATAAAAAATGAAACGACATAACCTCAAAAGTGTTGTTCTCGCTGAAAAATAGTGAGTGCACAAGAAAAGATGTTTATATTACCTTTAACTTTGGTTAAGTAACTTATTAGGTCAAACCAATAGTTAAGTAGATATAGACCAATTCGCGTTTTTCAAAATGGTGGATTTCGCCAGGGGGTTGGCGTCCCGAAAACCAGGACTTAATCTTTTCTAATGTCCTTCTTTCAGATCTGAAAAAATCAGCCTTCCTATATTTCGTTCCACAAAATGCCTGTTTTTTTACTAACTTTCCCGTACTAAAACTATTGTTTTCAAATCAATAACTTTCGACTCATACATCGCATGATTTTAAAAAATATACTAAATTATTGGAAATTTGATGGTCTATAACTATTATTGTTTAAGAAATTATGTAACTATTACCGGGAATGATAAAAACTTTAAAAAAAAGCCGAAAAACAAATAAAAACAACATAACCTCAAAACTATTGCCCGCTTAGAAAAATAATGTATTACAAAGAAAAATAAAATTAATTTTCCAAGAACTTTGGTCTGATAACCAATTCTATAGAACCTATAGTTTTGGAGATATAGAGCGATTCGCGTTTTTCAAAATGGCGGATTTCGCCAGGGGGGTGCCGTCCCGAAAACCAGGACTTAAGCTTTTCTAATACCCCTCTTTCAGATTTGAAAAATTCAGCCGTCCTGTATTTCGTTCCACAATATGCCTGTTTTTTTACTAACTTTCCTGTACTAAATTTCAAAAATGCTATTGGACTATCACCAATTGAAGTCTTAAAATACAAAAAAAAAAAGATAAAAACGAGAACAACTTGAAGATAAATCAATAACTTACAAATGATATTGCATAAAAATTACAACATAAAACCAGCATTGAACAAAATATTTGCAATGATACAGGAAAAGCTATTGCCTTTTCCAATTTTCCAATCACTTCATACACTTCAGCATGCAGTCGAATGCAACTCTTCAATTCGATATTTATTTCAAAATCACTTGTCGAATATTTTCCAATTCTTTCCAATCGATATTCCAAAATTTCCAACTGTGCTTGGGTAAAAATCAAAAATCCAGTACACCAAGAATCGAAAGCAATACATATTTAAAAAACACAAACATCCCACAGCAATAAACGAGTAGATCTTTGCCATCATTAAATTTGTTGAGATATCCATGTTAAAAGGTGTATACATTTCAGCTGGGAGTTCATGAGAATTGAGTACTTGCTGTAGTACAAAAGAATAAATGAGTGAGATGAATGAAACGTAGCCGTACCAATTTCGAATAAATTTGCTCATTTCAAAATGTTTTAAAAATATATCGTTTTCGGTTTTATCCAATGGATTGAAAATGTTTTTGTGAAGAATTTTTGCGAGTTCTCGATAGAGGTTAGCGTATTTCTTGACATATGCTAATTTTGCCATTGCTCCAATCATTGTTCCCAGCATGTAGAAAACTTTCATAATCTTATCCAATATTGATGGTAGAATTATGAATGATATCAATAGGCTAAGAGTATAGGCTGCTACCCAAAGAAAACATAGCATACGATGAATTTTATGGGCCATCTGTTTGGTCTTTGAGTTGTTGTTAGTAAGTTTAAAAGCACCCAATATTCGGTAGATGGTCTCCTGAATACTATAAAATTGCTCGACTTTATCGTGATGGTTAGCGTTCATCTTGAATTAAACTTGAAAATGATAATTTTTGTTGTGACAAGACCTCGAAGTGCTCTATATATAAGGAATTTATTGAAATGAATGCTTTTATATTTTGATTCATTAATAATTCTGAGAAGCAATTTGGCAATAATTGCAGAAAGAATTAGTTGCATATTAAATTTTTATGTAAGTAGGGACAATATTTAGGCAATATCTATACGGAAATAATTATTAAAATAATGGCCAATTAACTTTATTTTTGTGGGTATAATATAAATTGTTGTATACTGTTTCAAAATTCAAATTTATATCTATAATGCAGGTACATTAGTGTAGCTGCAGTAAGTGTACCTTTGATAAACTTAAGTTGCACTCATCTACTCATTTTAAGTCAAGTCTTGAGAAATATGCTCGCTCTTCTTAAATCTTAAATCGAGGATTTAGATTCCTCTTCTATTACATCATTTTTCTAATGTTGACCCCATACAAATTTAAGCATCAGCGAATTGTTTTATTTTTGCTCTAGTTTTTCTTTTAGTGATTTTTTTACCATCAATGGATTGTTTAATTTTTTAATTGGAATTGGAATTGGAATAAGATACAATGAATACAAAAATGCCTTTTAAAGGTAATTGCTTGTCTTCATATCATTTTATACACTGAGAAAAAAGATATGCTAAATATAAATGGAATCTGTATTAAATTAAGTGGATTTCTACATGTTTTTTTTTCAAAGAAGACTGCTGTTGCTTAAAATAAGTGAACTAATTTTTTAATGTAAACAATGAACATCTTTAATTTTTGTAAAAATTTTAACTTCAATATGAATACCTACGATAAATTAATGAGAAATTATTTCATTTTAGATAAATAAATCTGTAAATTTAAGGGTTATTGGTAAGTTAAGCCTCAATTTATTCTTATCGTCTGTAATTGTAAAAAAGCTATACATTTTCTTAAAAACATACAAAGACCTAGCTTTTCTGAATTGATCTCAAATGTTATTACAAAAAAATAAAGCTGACAGAGTAGAATTTATTTCTACATTGGGCAGGTTCAGAAACGTTAGGGACTAAATATTTAGGTAATTTCTCGGCCTCTGATTGGTCAACTGTCAAAAGAAATCCTTAAAATTTAGGTAATTTTATTGGAAAGCTAACTGGAAAATTAGGCAAGAAAATTTTACCTAAAAATCTAGGAAAGTTTTTTTTGTCAACATGACAGCTGATTGTTTTCAATTACAGAATTTCGTTAGCAAAATTGAATTTATTTGTGTGAAAAACGAATTAAAAGTACATTATCGGTTATATTAAATAATATTTATTTAGTAAAGTAAAGTTAAATTCGGTGTTTTTCCCATGCGGTCTTAATTAAATTTCGAAATTTGACAATAACATCATATCCAAACTACTTTAGTCAATTAACGCAAATTTCCGTTCAGAAAATGACGTTGCCTAAATTTTTAGTCCCTAATATTTCCTGAACGTGCCCATTGTGTTTTTGAAATATTGATATTTAAAGTTGATATATTTTAGTTTGAAGACTGATATAACAAAAATATTTGGAACCTGCTAAGGTCGTAAAAAAAATTAGCTTTTGTATTCTTTTGTTTTATTTTTTATGATATTTTTAAATAAAATACATCTTTTCGAAAATTATTATAGAAATTAGAAACTTTTGTTTGTACCTTTCATTTTTAGTACTAGCGTATTAGAAAAATGGGGGTAGCACTCTGTAGCAGATTAATCAAAAATAACCAACATATTAACACAATCGTTACAGCCGATTCCGAAAACCTAACATATTCAGTAGATTTGGCAGTTGGCGGGTTTTTCTAAATTTTCAAAATGTTTACTCGTTTATCAAAATCTATACAGGCATTCCCAGATACTTATATATTAAAAATATTGGTTAGAAGTTGGATGATTTTTCTAAAACTACTTTTCAAATATCGTGTAGAAAAACAACCACAAATCGTAACATCGTTTTCAAAAGAACTAAGATGCTCTTAAAATAGGCTGGCAGTTGAGTTTTTTTCTAGAGCAACATTTATTTTAAGTGTTCAATTGGCTCAGCAGTACAAACCTTTAAAAACTGCATAAAAATCGATGAAGTCGTTTACAAATTCCATTAAACAAAAACACTATAAATGCTATCGTGACAGTGAGTGAATGTTTCTAAAAGTATTTCTCAATTGTTTAATTCACTTACAATAAAAACAAGCCGTATAAATTCTATCGATGAAAGGGTTAAAAAAAAAGCATCCCTTAACCCTCTGTCGGCACACGGGTGCGAATTTGGCAGGACAAAAATAAAAAAATTACGATTTTTCCAAAAAGTCGTCAAAAAAAAGTCTCTTCATAAGGGTGAAAATATTTTTTTTCGGAATTGTGAATACATCAATTTCATACTTGATTCTCTATAAAATATTTTGACCGAAAAAAGTTCTAGCGACATGAAAAAGTATAAAACAAATTCGCACCCGTGTGCCTATCACGTAACAAAAAAGAGGTGTGCCTACAGAGGGTTAAAAAGAATTCCACAAGAACCAAAATATACTTTTCTATAGGTTTTTGATGTGCTGAACTTGAATCTGAAGTTAGAAAATATTACCGTTAGAAAATGTCAAAAAACTTCATTTTGCCTATTTTCTAGGTTATGTTTCTATGGGAGGTAATTCATTATGAATAAATTTGTAACTGTGCCTATCAGAACTGGTTTTATTCTTTCAAAAAAATTAAATCTTTCCGATATCTCTTTTACTGCCCGAGATATTTAAAATTTATGAAGCGGTCTTTGACTCAGAAACAGCACTGGCCAACCAAATAAAACTTTTTTTTTGCCATAAGAACCAAAATATACTTTTCTGAAGGATTTTGGGTTGCTGAACTCGAATCCGCAATCAGAAAAATTTTATTAGCCTTTGTTTTTTGAAATATTACCGTTTTAAAATACCAAAAAAAAAAAACGGTTTTTTAAACCGTTATTGTAACGGTTTTTATAACGGTTATATTTCAAGAACGGAGGCTAATAGAATTTTTCTGATTGCGGACTCGAGTTCAGCAACCCCAAAACCTTCAGAAAAGTATATTTTGGTTCTTGTGGCAAAAATTTTGTGGCCAGTAACTTAAACTTAAGATAACCCGAGCAACAAAAGAGATATCGGAAAAAATTAAATTGTTTTTGAAAGAAGAATATCTGTTGTTAAATTTTGCTGACCAGTGTATAATGAGTTCTTTGATGAGCAGAGATGGTACATGAACGCAGAGAAATTTTTAGATGAAAATGGAAATACGGGACGGTTCAATCCTGTGGAGGGTTCCCGATGGTAAATAAAATATACAGTTACCAAATTTGAAAAAACATCATTTTCAAAAAATAAATTTTAGCTTTCCATTCGAAAATAATAATAAAATTCGTGTCATTCGTGAAATCATTGTGCCAGAGATCGAAAGAATCAGGAAACCTACTATTAATCCACTCCAATAAAAAAAATCATTTAAAGAAACAACTTACATTTAAGAGCAGACCAAATTTTTATTATTTCGGTATTGTTGTTTATAATTTTCTTTTTCGTTTTGTAAAAAGGCAATAAAATATTTAATGCAATTATACTTGTACATTTGGTCTGCCTCATTTTTTATTTCTAATCAATTAATTATAATAATATATTTTTTTATGTTAATATAGAAATATAGTAATTCATTGAATTTAATAATTATTTGTAATAATATTTAGATAATATATGTAATTTATTTATAATATTTTATTTAGAAAAGATTTTTTTTTTAATTTGTAAATATGCGCTTGTATAAAAAAAAATTTGCACTAAAACAATAAATTCTCCTTCACCTTGATTTTTTTGCTTTTGCTTTATTTTAGTTTACAAATTGTTCCGTATATAATATTTTTAGCTAAAATGCAAATCTGAAAAAAATAATAAGTTTAATTTAATTTATATGAAATATGTATTCGAATTTTTTTGAACTCTTTTCCATACAATTTTTTAAACTTTTAATCTTTCTTTTTTTTAGTGTACAGCGAATTGTAGTAATTTGTAGGCATATATTTTTTTTATGGTCCATTGGTTGAATATGCATATCATCATCTTAAACATAATTTTTTATATAATTTTTTTTTGGTTAACTTAGAAATAATTTATTTTTTTTTTCTTTTTTTTTTGTTTTATTTTTTATATTTAATTATCATTTTTATTAACGGCCTTCATAAGTACTTTTCCATTTTGTACTTCAAGTGCAAAAAGACTTCCATCTTTGATTTCGTTGTTTAGAACCTCATCGGTTATGGTGACATGAACGCCGGAAGGTCCAGTTATATAAACTGGAGTTTTAGATGCATCATTAAATATATTTGAACCACTCCCTGAGTATTTTGATTGCATACCTTTTTTTTAACAAATAAACATTTAATGAAAATTGGAAATAAAGAAAATTGTATTCAACTTACCCCAACCTGGATAAACACCCCCATCAACTCCACCATTCATATTTGAGCTGTTGGCACTCAACTCATAAAAACCAGGCAATTTGAATATTTTTTGAGAGAGTTCCTTGGATAAATTTGATGTTAGATAAATGGCATTATAGCTGTTGCCATCTAAGCTAATGTAAATGGTAAGACGTGGGGCTATAGCTCTGAAATGTTTCGGAAGTCTAAAATAAGATTACAAATGATAAAAAAAATACACCACAGCGATCCTTACTTGGCATGAAGAATGTTAAACATACGAATACCGTCGGCAAGACCGCATATTTGGATTAAATCCTCTTTGGACATTCTGAAAATAAAAAGATTGATAGTTTAAATGATAATTTCAAAGCTTTTATAGACATGGCCAATTGAAGTAACAAATGTTAAAAATGTATTAGTACTTCTTAAATTTTTTTGCAATAGAAATACATATTTAAATTAGCCAAATGGTCAATAACACCTATTACGTAAGTGGTTTGTACTAAAACAACAATTTGTGTTAAATTAGAAATCTAACTTCGCAGTTCCCTTCGAACTTCACCCCTCTTCCATGTGACACGGTAATTGCTTTACTCAAGCCTCAATTTTGGCGTTGGAGCGATTCGTTTTTTTTTTGTTTCGTGTACCTACAAACGATTTACGTAATAGGGCTAAATATTTACCTACTTTTATTTTGTTTTCAAAAACGTAATAGAACTTTTTTTAGAATTTTACTTTATTTCGATTAAGGGACTGAAATAATGCCTTTTTTGGCACAAGATAAACTAATTACACGTTTCTGTAAACTTGGAAAATCTAAAAAAATACTGTTACAATTTACCGATTTGTCAAAATGCATTGAAACAGATATTATAGACTTAAAGTCCAAATTCTTGGAAATGCGCATGGGTGACTCATATTGAGTCACGATATGAATCCTATTGTAATTTTTACGGTTGCTTTTATTTTTTAATAAAATTTGATTTATTTTGCTTAAAAAATAAAAAAAATGTAATGTAACTCGAAATTAACCATCACTTCCACACACCATTTTAAAGCGAAATGAACTCATATTAAGATTGCCCTTTTCTCACAACTTTAAAAAAAAAAAAACAAAAACTGTTCTATAGCAAGTACCGTTACAATGATTTTCGAAAAAATTCATTAATTTCAACCAGTTATGTGTTTGTTGAGATATGTCACTACTTTTTGCAAGGAATTGCCGTCAAATTTTGAATCTATTGATTTTTGGATATTTCCTAGCATTTTAAAGAAGTTGTGAGATTGTATTATGTACCTCAAAGTAAAGTAGGTACTAACATTGATTTGAAATGTACCGATACCCTCCCTCTATAACCTCCCGCTAGGTCGCTGTCTTATTCAAAACGTTAACTGCTATCGTTGGCCCGCGCAACCAAAATATACGATATATGTACTATTATTGGAATTGGTTCAAAATTGACTTCCAAGATTTAATTATTTTGCTAGTTAGTTTGTTAGTAAGTTTGTATGTTACAAGTTACAAACTTGCTTACTTTTTTACATAAGTGCTCAAATACGTTAGAAAATGGACAGGAACTTGACTGTATCTTTACGGACTATTCTAAGGCTTTTGACCAACTCTCCCATGATATAATCAAATTTAAATGAAAAACTCTAGGATTTCTTCTTATCTTGAAAATAGATCTTATCAAGTGAAGTTCAGAGACGCTCTCTCAAAATCATTCATCGCAAAATCAGGTGTTCCACAAGGAAGTCATTTAGGACCTCTTCTTTTTATTCTAGCTATAAATGATGCCCCATTATGTATTCACCATAGCGAAATTCTCATTTTTGCAGATAACATGAAAATTTATAAAAGTATCAAATCGGTTAATGATCGGAGGCTTCTGCAAGAGGACATTAATCACACTGTGCAAGTTTTTTGAAAAAAATTTTTGAGACAGGCGCGCGATTAACTGTTTCGCCCTATTTCGGACCCGAGAAATCCATTGGCATCATTAGTTTTTCGAACAAATTTTTTTTTGAAAGTTTTTTCAATTATTTTGAGATTTTTCCACTGTTTTTAGTCATTTTTCAATCAAAAACAATGTTTATATTGCTAATAATTCTGCTCAAACGTTATTTGCTACATTGTAAACAATTTTGAACAATTTATTTGAAAGTTTAGTGATTTTTTTTGAATTTATTTTAAAAAAATCGAAATTTTTTACATTGTTACCGTTTTTTCGCTGTTTTTGTTCTCTTTTGCACAAATACATAGCATGTTTTCCATTAAAAATTAATTTAACTGTTAATTTAGTGTTGGTTAAACTTTGACATACTATCGATAGCATCGATAACAAAAAAATATCGAGTATATCGATACTTCACAAAACTATCGATAGTTTCAATACTTCCAAATTATTTTACCACAAGGCTACCGATATTATCGATAGCTTTGAAATTAATTAAACACAATTTGAACTACAAGTTAAGTTTTCGTTTGACATTGGATGTAAACAACGAATTAACATAGTGTTTGGTAGATATCGATAGTTTCCATTGCCGATTGTATCGATAGTTTAAAGAAAAAACTATCGATAGTATCGGTAGCCTTGTGGTATAATAATTTGGAAGTATTGAAACTATCGATAGTTTTGTGAAGTATCGATATACTCGATATTTTTTTGTTATCGATGCTATCGATAGTATGTCAAAGTTTAACCAACACTAAATTAACAGTTAAATTAATTTTTAATGGAAAACATGCTATGTATTTGTGCAAAAGAGAACAAAAACAGCGAAAAAACGATAACAATGTAAAAAATTTCGATTTTTTTTAAATTTTTTCAAAAAAAAATCACTAAACTTTCAATAAAAATTGTTCAAAATTGTTTACAATGTCTTTCTACTGGTAGCAAAAAACGTTTGAGCAGAATTATTAGCAATATAAACAATGTTTTTGATTGAAAAATGACTAAAAACAGTGGAAAATTCTCAAAATAATTGAAAAAACTTTCAAAAAAAATTTTGTTCGAAGTCGTACCGATAAATCGAAAAACTAATGATGCCAATGGATTTCTCGGGTCCGAAATATGGCGAAACAGTTATTCGCGCGCCTGTCAAGAATTTCGACTTGCACAGTGTCATTAATCATTTTTCTATATGGTGTAGTAAGAATAGCTTAGTTTTGAATCCAAAAAAATATCAGACAATGACTTTTTCTAAAAAACGTGCTCCTAGTTTGTATGAGTATAGCTTTAAACACCTAGGGACTAATTTTAGTTATAATCTTGATTTTTCCGAACATATCAACGTCATCGTGAATAAGGCCTTCTCTATGCTAGGTTTTGTGAAGCGTTGGTCAAAAGAATTTCAAGATCCTTATGTGACTCTTTCCCTCTACAATTGTTTAGTACGCCCCCACCTTGAGTACGCATCGCAAGTCTGGACTCCTTTTTACGAGACCCATAATGTAAGACTGGAATCAGTACAACGTAATTTCATTCGTTTCGCCTTAAAAGGACTGCCATGGTCTGATCCTTATAATCTTCCTCCTTATGAACATCGGATTAATCTCCTTCAGATTCAAACTTTGGCTCAAAGGAGGTTTAAAAATGACATAATCTTCATTCACCAGTTAATCACAGGCGTAATTGATGCACCAAATTTACTTAATTCTGTTGGTTTTAACTATCGAGGGGGTGCTTATCATTGTATATATATTTCTATAGTACTATCATGAAGTCGAATTTAGTATTAGTTCAAGTCACCACTATTTTGAGGTGGCGCTCAATGTATTTATTTCATACAAATTCTGCTTTTTTAAGTTACCAGCAGAGTTCCTGAGATCGTTTCACTTCATGATAGTACTATGTAAATATATATACAATGGTGCTTATAGCCTCCGATGCTTGGATTTAATGAATATTCCACCACACCGAACAAATTATGGCTTGCATGAACCTTTAACACGCATGTGTAAACTTCTAAATTTAAATTCAAACCTTTTTGGTTTAAACTTTAATAAAAATAGATTAAAAACTGTATTAAAAACCAGTGTACCACGCTCATAAATGTTTGTGTTTATTTTTATGTCTTTTTTGTTGCTCAAGTAATTATTTTGTTTGTATTTTAGCTCAGGGCAATTAGTCAAAATATGGGCATGAAATCGCATTTTTCGCGGGACAAAATTTTTTTCATGGAATGTGTTCGGGTGGTTGTCCTTATCATAAAAGTCAATTTGTTGGGAAAATTGGAGGTTGGGAACAGCCGCCATCTTGGAAAAGAGATTGGTAGCGTTTTTATTGAATAGCTCCATTGTTATTCATTTTAACAGAAAATGACAAAGGTAGGACTTATTAACAATAAAATTATCTAAACAATGATATACAAAACAATTCCGTGAGTTGATTAAATAAAATTTTATAGTTGGTCAAAGTGCGGGTTTGTATCGCAAGGTTGGGACAAAATGACATTTTTTCATATATCTGACGAACTTTTGATTTGTTTGGATAATTCTTCAAGAATGAATTATAGTACTTATAATTACCTATAAAATGAGCCCACAATCGTTATTGTCACCATCGTATTGTAGAAGTAATCTAACTCCGAAACTCTCCATGTACTAGTCAAAAGTGAGAAAAAAGCTAGTTTTTTGCTAGTAGGCCGAGAAAATTTTGGGAGTAGAGGTATAACCAAAATATAAGTACGCAGTTTTGCTGCCATACTCGTGTTAATGTCGATTTCAAAGGTCTGACAACTCTAATTTTGGGCTTTATACGGGTTTTGGGGGGTTAAATAACGTAAGTTTTCCAGTTAACGTGAATGGGCTAAATTTATACTATTTGAAATTATAAATATACAAGCTGATTCCCTATTATTTTTCCTAAATCTAGACACCCCAATCTTGAGGATGTGACCAATAGAACTCAAGATATAAGCCGTTTATACGATTATGTTTTAGAGGCTTTTTTGTTTCGATTTTTGTTTGTTTATTTGAATTGAAAAGCCTGATATGGTTAGTTAAAAAAGCTTATATCGTGAGTTCTATTAACCCCATAGCCGAGATTAAGGTGTCCAGATTTAGGAAAAATAATAGAGCATCAGCTTTTATATTTATAATTTCAAATAGTATAAATTTAGCCCATTCACGTTAGCTGGAAAACTTACGTTATTTAACCCCCCAAAAACCGTATAAAGCCCAAAATTAGAGTTGTCAGACCTTTGAAATCGACATTAACACGAGTATGGCAGCAAAACTGCGTACTTATATTTTGGTTATACCTCTACTCCCAAAATTTTCTCGGCCTACTAGCAAAAAACTAGCTTTTTTCTCACTTTTGACTAGTACATGGAGAGTTTCGGAGTTAGATTACTTCTACAATACGATGGTTACAATAACAATTGTGGGCTCATTTTATAGGTAATTATAAGTACTATAATTCATTCTTGAAGAATTATCCAAACAAATCAAAAGTTCGTCAGATATATGAAAAAATGTCATTTTGTCCCAACCTTGCGATACAAACCCGCACTTTGACCAACTATAAAATTTTATTTAATCAACTCACGGAATTGTTTTGTATATCATTGTTTAGATAATTTTATTGTTAATAAGTCCTACCTTTGTCATTTTCTGTTAAAATGAATAACAATGGAGCTATTCAATAAAAACGCTACCAATCTCTTTTCCAAGATGGCGGCTGTTCCCAACCTCCAATTTTCCCAACAAATTGACTTTTATGATAAGGACAACCACCCGAACACATTCCATGAAAAAAATTTTGTCCCGCGAAAAATGCGATTTAAATTACTAATTTCCCTGGGCTATTTCTTTAATGTTTGTTTTATCTAATATTGAATTCAATGTTTTTTTCTTAGTGTACGTTTTTTGTAGTTATTATTTGCTTACTAACTACTAACACTGCACTAAGTGATGAGCCGGATAACACAGTTTTGTGTTGGCAAATGGTCGCAAGACGGTGCTTGCTATAAGCGCTCTTCGGCTATGAACTGATAGTGTATTAGAAGCTAATAAAAGCATATTAAAACCAGCATAAATAAAGCGATTTAAATTTTGACACTTTAAGACGGCATATTTCTTCGGAATCATCCGCCTTCACCTCCAAGAACATTACAAGCCTCCGTACCTTTGGACATTTGGGTAATATTTTCGAATTGATCGTCATTTTTCTAAACACCCTTTTTGTTTTTAATAAAGTGGATATAACTCCAGTCTCTTAATAGTGAACTGTTCAATATTTAACTATTTTGTATGTCCCCTTATGCACTCTCTTTGTGAGCAAAATCATTCAATTTCAATGTCCCGTCAGATTAATTTTGCAATTTTTTTGCGAAACGACTGTGAAAAAAGTGCTCCTATTTTTGTTCACTTGAATAGGACACCCCCTTTTTAATTTTTTTTCGTGTGCAAATCAAAGAAGGTGGAAATGCAAAAATGTTTTCCAATGTCTTTTAGTAATTTTTAGCTAATTTCAATTTAAATGGGTCACGCGAAATTATTGGCAGAGGAAGAAATAGCGAAAATCTAGAGTGTCACTCGATTTTTCACCAAAAAGGTAAAAAAACGCATCAAAGCCGAAATTTTTTTTCATTTTTTTTACGGAACGTGTCCAACTGTGGAAAAAATATAAAAGGCTTAACAATGAGTGCCGTTACTACAGCTGACAGAAGAGCGATTCAACGACTCGCGTAAAATTTACATGACTTTGCCGCCGAAAAAAACAAAAAAAGTGGTTAAGAAGCAAGTGCATCCGTAGTGAAGCGAGTGATTTCAAAAGCTAAGGACTTGAGGTGATTACACCTTAAGAAAAAACCATAGGTTAACACCTGCGGAAAGGGCAACGCCTTAGTTTCTGTCTGTTTTATGACATGAAATAAAGCATGTTTTCTCCAATGAAAAAAAAAAAATAATTTAGAGGGCCCCATTGACCTCAAGTATTATTTTTATGGAAAAATGGTTAGTCCTTTCTTCGCAAACTATGAAATAAAAAATTAAAGCCAACGGAACCCTCTAAATTATTTTTTTTCTCATTGGAGAAAACATGCTTTATTTTATGTCATAAAACAGACAGAAACTAAGGCGTTGCTCTTTGCCGCAGGTGTTAACCTATGGTTTTTTGATGCGTTTTTTTACCTTTTTGGTGAAAAATCGGGTGACACTCTAGATTTTCGCTATTTCTTCCTCTGCCAATAATTTCGCGTGACCCATTTAAATTGAAATTAGCTAAAAATTACTAAAAGACATTGGAAAACATTTTTGCATTTCCACCTTCTTTGATTTGCACACGAAAAAAAATTAAAAAGGGGGTGTCCTATTCAAGTGAACAAAAATAGGAGCACTTTTTTCACAGTCGTTTCGCAAAAAAATTGCAAAATTAATCTGACGGGACATTGAAATTTAATGATTTTGCTCACAGAGAGAGTGCATAAGGGGACATACAAAATAGTAAAATATTGAACAGTTCACTATTAAGAGACTGGAGTTATATCCACTTTATTAAAAACAAAAAGGGTGTCCTATTCAAGTGGCGAGGAGTGTATGTTTTGGAAAAGTAAGCTTTTAATTCTTTTAAAAAACTGACTTTTTTAAAGTGTAAATAATTCAAGTTAATACGATAGTTATACTGCGTATTCGGATTTTTACAATACACAAAAACTCATTCTAAAATTTGGTGTCGGTCCTTAATGTGAATTTCTCCCAAAGGAAATTTATTTTTACCGACTTCCAAATTCTATATTTTTTTTTTTAATTTTTTTTGTGTTTGTGACATCATAACTTTGGACTGAGTGAACCAATTTTGATGATTCTTTTTGTATTGGAAAGCTGGTGGCTGCAACGTGTCGTTTCAATTCGTTCGCTCAGTTTTAGTCATGGGAACTATTGTTTTTTTTGATAAAAATGATTATTTTAATCAAATTTTCGAAAACGAGACTGACACTGGTCAACAAAATTAAACTTTTTTTTTTGTAACAGAAACCAAGGTATACTTTTCTTAAGGTTTTTTGTGTACTGAGCTTGAATCAAAAAAATTCTATCACATCACGTTTTTGAGATATTCCTGTTAGAAAATCGAAAATGCCGCTTTTTACCAGTTTTCGAGGTTATTTCTTAGCGTTTGGTTATTTGTTTTAAATAAATTTGCAACGGTTTCTAAAAAAAACTAAATTTTGTATTTCTAAATCCTTTTGTTTTTAATCTTTTAAATCTTAATCTTAAGTTGAAATCAACGTGTTTGGTATATCTCATGATTATTTGCTTTTAATAGCAAATCTCGAAAAGTTCTTAGATCCTTAGCCTTAAATTTACGAAGGCTTGGTTTTGGAATGTGTTCGAAGGGTTATTCAATTTGAGATGTTTCAACCACCAGAAGCCACTTCCTCTTAGACTTTCTCACTATCGTCGATACGTACGAGTACATCTGAATCAGATCTAAAGTCATTCTTAAGAAGTTGGCCGACTTCGATCACACAGTCACAGTTCGTCTGTTTTCGGATAAATTGAAATAAAAACTTTAAAACTAGGTACTTTAAAAGAGCATTTAAAACTACTTTAAAATTATTTGTAAGAATAACAAAATGTTTTTTTTTTTATGTTATAGGTAAACCAAAAACATCTGACTTTCTGTCTGTGTAGTTCATTGAAAATCATACCACCGAGTGTTAAAATTGGTATCAATCATTCATTTTCAGAAGGCCTTAAGAGTAAAGGAAGTACATACATAAAAGGTTTTCCCGTTTCCATTTCAATCTTTCGGACATATTTTACAAATTAAACTGATATAATTCGAGTTACATAAAATTAAGATTTTTTTTAGAAATATTGCAAAGGCACTTAGTAAACTCACAAGAACAAATTTGTTAATGCATTATTATTACTGACCACACGTATATCACTGTATATTGTCAAGAGCCTGTTTGTTTTTTTTTTTTTAACCCGACCAGCCACACCTCATACAAATAATCATGTGGTCACTGGTCAGTATTCTACTAACGTTTTTTTCCATCTTAATTACAAATTAATTAAAACAAACCACAATCTCTATAGAACTAGTTTCTAAAAATAACTTCATCTGATTCCCGTAACAAGACTCAATAAATATTACATTGGCAGTGAAATCGCACTATACAAAGTCTCGACATATTCATAACAAACAACAACAAAAATAGAAATAAATAAAAGGAAAAAAAAAAACTTACCGCAAAATATCTGAACCGGAAAAGTGTGCAAAAGTGGAAACATACGTTGTTAATCGATGGTAGGTTAGCCATTGAGTAACCTGAGCTGGTGTTGATTCAGCCATGATATTTGGTGATTGCTAAAAATGTAATTAAAACATTATAACAATAATTATAAATAAAAAAAATATTTATTTTTTTACATAATCATCCATTTCCACTTGTTGTGGTGAGACCATATTTGCGTCCATTAGCTTCAAATTATTGGTATTCGTTGATGTTACACTATTTATTGCTATCGGGCTAGAATTGGCTGTTGGCGAAACATTGGCATATGGTATAATTCCATCGTATTTTGGTATATGTACGGGAGAATTTGGCCAAAGTTTCATACTGAAAGTAAAATTTTTTAAAAATAAAAATCGATAAAAATAAGAAAAATAAATAACAAAAAATGTAATTAAACTAACAACTTTTTATCACCGGCTACTCTGATTCCCCATTGTAAACTGCATCATGATAAATTTCAAGTTAAATTTTGTTTCCACTCAAAGCCACAACCAGACACAAATATTCTGATGTACCTACTTTTTTATCTTTTCTCTTCTTTCTTCGTTATGTTAAAGACGAGTTTTGTGTAGGTACACCTCTTGCCCCGTTTTTAAAAACTTTGTCTGGATGCACGTTGCGTGCAAAAAATTGTAATGTATACAAAAAACTTCCTTCCATGCTTATTAAAAACGCAATTTAGTTACTACATTTCGGTGCAATTGATTAGATACACTCAAAAGCACTTATTTTTTGACAGACTTATTTTAAATTATTTTTAGATATTTTGTTTCACACAATAAAACAAGATTTTTTAAATGCACCCAATCAAGTGATTTGCAGTGTACCTTTAGCGGGGTTACAAATAAGGTTTTTCTTGTTTCTTTTGCACACAGGTTATTACCCCAACTTTGTTTGGTTTTATTTCATTAGTTTGGGATAGCCGGCCAACCAGTTTGCAGAATTTTCTCTTGCGATAAATTTTTTTTTTTTAATTTTGCTGACCCAAATAAAAGTGCAAAAACTGCGAGTAAGGCTTGTGTATGCATGTTGTAGGCAAACTGCAGCATTAAAGTTTAGTTTTTTTTTTTTGTATAGGTTGGTTATTTTTTGTATTCAGAGTAAGAGAGTTATTTTTAGCACGCACGTTGTGGTAACATGATGTTCTTCGAACATATTCAAAAGAGGATTTTGTTTTAAGTCGTGTTTTGCTCCAAAAGGAGAAACTGGATTTAAGAGTAGAAATAAAGCCGGTGAATTGAAAGTAAGGTATCGATGTGGATGGAAAAATTTATTTTATTTACTCTGGCTTACAAATCTGATGCAAAAGTTGAATGACCTATGTCATATTAAACAATCAGATTTACTAATAGATCCAGAGCCCACAGCAAATTTTAAAAGTGAAGGTATACCTAACCAGAATGTGATTGCAGTTTTAAGTGCATTTAAATAACGAACTAAAAAGTCTGGCAGCTTTAAATAGTGGCTTTATATGGTTTTTGGGAAACATCGTGAGTTTTTCAATTAATGTGAGCAGTCTAAACATTTTTTTTTGGGTAGGTATACCACATTCTTAGCCATTCGAAAAACATATGGCTTTTTTTTTGAGATTTTTGAATGCATACTTACATTCTGGTTATACATAATTCCACTCCCAAAATTTTACAGTCGGCTTTAAATTTAAAACTTAAATAGAAGGCCTTTTATGAAAAGCTCTTGCCTTAAAAAATGTTTATATCGAGATTTAGCTACTTTGGCGCAAAATCGATTAAGATATTTCAGCGAAATGAGTAAATTATGATATCTAATGAACCAATGAAGATGTAATGGTTTGATATTTTTTAAAATTTAAATTTCACTAAAATAAAGTTTGAACATCAGCTCTTTTGTTTTAAGTTATTCGAAAGAAATTTTACTAATGGGTTTTTCAATAAATGAATATTTTTTACAGTGTTGTAATAGTTTTTGCTGGCTTTTAAATTTAAGTTTAATATCTAAATATTTTTTCATTAGAAAAAAGACTACTGGAAGTAATCGATTACTGCCAAAACTGTAAAAGTTTCGATGCGTGTAGTATTTTTGTATATCATTAATCTGCATTTTGTTATAAATAAAAGTTATCATTCTAAGAAAAACGTCAATGCATAGTTTTTAAAAGACTCAACTACTAGTTTTTAGAAGAAACAACTTCTTAAATGAAGTTTGGTTCAAAAAAAGTATGCAACTTGATTTCTTTTATTTATGAATTTAAAATAAATTGAAAGTCATTTAAAAAAAACTCATAGATATTTTTACTTGCTCTATAGGGCAAGTATTGGTTTCGTGTAGAAAAAAAAATTCGAGGTTTTAATCAAAACCAACATTACGATGATGGAGAAGATAAAAAAAGTGGTTTTCGTCATGCCGTCCGTCGGTCTGTGCGTCCATCTGTACATCGAGCTAGAACCTAAACGGATGGATGGATTTACTTGAAACTTGGTACAGATGATTTTTGCGTAATACTCTAGGTCAGTTTTTTTTAGTTTTTCAATATCTCCATTTTAACGCATATCTCCCATATAACGTTTTCGAGGTATTGCAATTTTCTCGAAAACGGCTCTAAAGATTTCGATTAAATTTGGTGTACGTAATACTCTTATTGATTCTTGTGTTTTTAGTTTTTCTAAAAAAATGCGGAGAACGGAAATATGGCGTTGCCGTTTTTCAAAAATTGACATATTTTTAAAGTTCATATATTTCTTCAAAGCAAAAGTCAATTTTATTCAAAATTTATAGACATCATTTTGAACTGTCGAATGTAAAAAAAATTTAAAAAGAAGTTTTTGAAAAAAATTTTTTAAAAGGTTTTTGAAAAAAAAAATTAAATGTAATTTTTTTTTTTTACTTTCAATTTTTTTTTTAGTATTTTTTCTCACATTTAACAAAATCTTAAATTTCCAATAGATATTTAAGATAACGATACTTTGAACTACAAGAGCAAGTACGTGCGACCCAGTCGTGCATTTTATTTGGATTTAAAATCAAAAGAGAAAAAAAATTGAAAGCTAAAATTAAAAAAAAAATCGATGTCCCGTTTTCAAACAACTCAACTGATTTTATAAATAAATGTTTCAGATCCAAAAGTAAATTTTTTAAAAAATTTGAATTTTATAGATTAAATGATCCTGAAAATGTCCCTCCATTAAAAAACAAAACAATTTTTTATAATTAATAAGCAACTATGTATATATTAATCAGCATCTAAAATCAAAAATTTTGAAAAATCGATTCTTCAAAAAAAAATTTAATCCAAAATCTAGTTTTTTCAAAATTGTTTCTTTGGCTTAGGTATATTATATTGTATTTTTGGCTTGTATTATATTATAAATGCTTTTGTATAAAAAATTTCATTGAAATCAAACAAGTTTGGGACAAAATCTGATAAAAAAAACGTTAATGATTTTCGAACATCATAAGAATATTTTTTAAATTGATCATGACAAGAAGCTTCTGTGAATGATAATGAATGACAAATATCTTATTAAAAAATTTCTAACTTTTTAGAAATACAAGCTTCCATAGTTTGCTCTCAAACCAAGTTGAAGTTTATTAAAAAGCGTAATAACTTCTCTGTATAACGATTTTTGAACTTATAACTGTACTAAAAAAATCAAATTAAATTATGTAGGTGTGACTTAATTTTTTTTAATTTAAAAAAAAGATTTTTATCGAATTGTATCTTTTTAACTGGATTTATTCTTTTTTTTTTATCAAAAGCTTTTATGTAAAAAATTTTGAAAGATTTTAAATTTTAGTTGGTGTTTTAATATTGAATGCGTTGAATTCACATTACTTGAAGCTCGACACAATCATTCTCATTTTCTTTATAGAGCGAAAAAAAGCTTGTTGCAGACAACCAACCACTTCAAAAAGGAGTGGTGTACGATATTTTAACAAGATTGTATGAGGGCAGAGGCCAAAAATCTTCAGAAAAAAAAAACTTATGAAATTGGAAACTCGTGAATTTTTTTTTATATACATACTTGAACCAAGAAATTTCAAACATAAAAAAAAAACTTAACAAATAAATTAAAAACTCCATACATTTTCTCCAACACAAAAAAAAAGAGAAAAACAGCCCAACCTTTATTCTTGCCCTCGGTGGCCGACATACATCTTAACGTAGTGCTCTTTTTACAAAGCTTATAGTTTAAATTACAAAAAATGCGACAACAGCGTCGATTTTATATCGGTAAAAATTTAATTATTTTTCATTTTGTCAATACCAAAATAAAAAAAATCATAACATTATCCAATAGCTACATGCTTTCATTGCCTATATCTCATTGCCTAGTGGCTCAACAGTTTTTGTATACGTTCTTATTTTATTGAATGTAATTAGTTTATTTAAATCAGCGTGTTATTATTATTAGGTATATAAAAGCAAGATTTTTCTCTACATCTTAGTTGTAGGTATTTAATAATACACTGATTGGTACAAACTGTAAACTGATCTTATGTACTTTAATATTATACGTATTTCTCAAATTTATGATTTGGCTAGTTTCATCAATTCTTTTGAATTGCCATGCAAGCCAAAGGAGAAATATTTAATTATTTCAGAACTACATGGGTTTAAAACATGTCTGTAAGTCATATTTTCAATTTATATACTTTTTAAAACTAGTTTTGGGTTGAAACTTGTTTTTGCGCCATAAAGTTAATTTATTATTGTTGATCATTGTTTGTTTCAATTTGCTTATAAGTTCATAAGTCATAACAAAATGAATTTGCACGTGATCGCCCACGCCCAACATCGTCAGTTTCATTCAACATATACGAGTACATATGTTAGCAATTACTACATCTACTATGAATGTGCTTAATTAATTCAAATTGATAAAAATTGTTTCTTCCACCAATAAAACCCCATCAAATACAAAATCGAAATAAAAATGAAATTCAAACAAACAAAATTACTTACTATTCAGGGCTGTAGCAACCAGCCGAGGAAGGTAAAGTGTCCAATGGTATATCATTCATTATGGTGCACTCATAGCTCGGTTGAAACTTCTCCTGCTCAGACACAGGTCTTCGTTGTATCTTCTCACGATCCTGTTTGTGCTTACGATCGGCTCCTTTCAATTTAAAAACCTGAATCAAGAATTAAAATCTTTGCGTTAGTTTTATTTTTTTAATCGAATCTCAACCATTTCACTTCTCACCTTTATCTGACAAGCTGCCGCGTGTATGGCTTGTTTTCCAATTAAACCACCACTTCCCCCTGCACTTCCACCACCAACTCCACTTGTACCTACTCCTCCTCCTCCTCCTCCTCCTACTACTAAATTATTACAATTCGTTGTACTATCGCCACCTACTGGCGAATTATTTGCATTTTCTATATACGTTTCAATTTGTATCCTGAATGGGACACCCTTTTCGCCACCATGCTTCTTTGGTGTAAACTCTGTCGAAATACAATTGACCTTTATGTAGACACCCACCTCCTTCAGAGGATCCCAAAACACTTCGACGGTATTGAGGAAATTTTGATTCAACGGTTGTGACACGTGGCACAGGCCGTAGGACAATGGGACATCGACTTCAATGATCCTTTCACCTGGACGCGAGGCTTGCCATTGTTGCATTTGCTCACGTTCCATGTACTGAAGACGACGCTCATGAAAACAGATCTTGATGACGCTCTGTTAACAAAAAAAAAAAAAAAAAACGACAAAAAAAAAAGGAATTGTATAAGCCTGACAAATTAATACACAAAAAAAAATTTAATTAACTCTAATTTAAATAAGAAAGATGGAATCATGGTGCATGTTGCATGTGAAGCATGTGTTACATGTGTTGCATGTAATGCATTTATCGTGTGTCTTATAACTTAACCAAAGACAAAACACCAAGAGTTTCTCGAGGTCAGATGGTTGGTTGGTTGGTTGTTTGGCTGATTGGTGTATGTGTTGCGATGGGGATTTTCTATTTCCTTGGATATTGGACATTCTCTTGAATGATTTAATTGGAATCAATTGAACTTAATTGAATGGTATGAGGCATGCAAATTACTTTAGATTGGACAAAATATACTCGCATGCTGGGCTAATTTGTCTGGGAGTATTGCGTTGTTGCTGTCGTTGTCGTTCATAATATTTATCTATACTCAACAAAAAAAAAATGTTGCAATGGAAATGTTTCAGTTTTTGTCTTAAATGAATAGATCCAGTTTGACAAGATTTCATTAATCATATACGAGATGGGAAGTTCATTTAAATGATATCAAGCTTATTTTTTTTACGTCTTTCAATTTGATGAAATTTTCTTGGAATGCTCTTCAATTTCATCTTTTGCATGCGTAAATTACATGCAGTGTCTACTGGATGTATCTTGTTGAATTCACTTAATTTCGTAGTAGCAAAAAAAATAAAATGTAAGACTGGGTCGCACGTACTTGCTCTTATTAATGTTTTACTACCATATTATTGACAAATTTCAAAACAAGTTTTATAGCAAAATATTTATTGTGACTGTTTAAATTTGAAATATCTCGAACAATTGGCAATTAAACTAAAATAGTATTAAAGATTTTGTCTTCTAGATGTCAAATCTCTCGATAATAGTATCAAGTTTTTGGAAATTTGCAACTTCTAACATTCAATAAACATGTTTTGAGATAAAACTTGTTTTGAAATTAGTGACCTATGACCGTAAGCTTTTCAAATAAAAATTTGCAAGTTAATGACATAAGAAAATGTAAAAGAAACATGAATTTCGTTCGTTTAAACAAAATTTAACTACTTTTTACAAATAGGTACATGTTTATTTTTTATCTATTAAACGATTTTTAGACCAGTGCCGATGCCTTCAAAAACATTAAAAAGTACAAAAAAATCATATTAGGATGAAACCCATTGGAAAAGGAGGTGAATATGATAAAAAGTAAAGGAAAAATAAATTACGGGCGAGCCGAGTTCGGGAAATGGGTGGGTTGAGTTTTTAATGGTAAAAAATGGTATATCTCGATTTCCGGCAAAACTACAAGTCCTATAGAAAAAAGTTGTATGACAAAGTTGTAGGTAATAAAAAGATCTACAACTTTTGCATCAACAATTTTTTCACATAACCTCAAAATTTATGTGAAAAATTCAAAAAACCGAGTTTTTGGTTTTTTATTTTTATCTTTTTCAAAAACAAAAATTTTTCTACGAAATTTGGTGAAAACTTACCTTATTATGTCCCAAATACACTTTAATTTATTTGATTTAAAATATTAATTTGTTCACCTTATTTTGACTTAATACCAAAAAAACACCCTAATTTTCAATCGAAAATTCACGTGTCAAAATATCAGCTTTTTTCAAAAAATCGGTGGGCATTTCGTTTGTTAAAATGTCTGTTTTCTGATGGTGTAAAAAAAACATTTACATTAGTTACTATAGAACATGTTCTAGCAAAATGCAAAAAATGAAAAAAGCTGGAATTCGAAAATTTTTTTTATCATTGTTTACAATTTTGGCCTATTTATTCAAATTTACACTTTAATTACTCAAAAAATGTAGGATTTCATGTAATATTGATTAATGTTACAGTTTTTGAGTAATTTAAGTGTAAATTTTAATAAATAGTCTAAAATTTTAAATAATGATAAAAAAATTTTCGAATTCAAGCTTTTTGCTTTTTTTTTTTGAAAAATCAAATTTCCGAAAACGGATAGTCATTTTTTTTGAGATTTTGGTTTTAGGTGTTGAGTAATAATTATAAAAACTAGAGATGCCTCGAACATTGGTTTGGCCGAATACCGAATACCGAATATTCGGCCACGCTCCTCGGCCGAATACCGAATATTCGGCCGCCGAATATTCGGCCAAGGACTCTCAGAAAAAAACGTTGGTAATATCAAAAACTGTAGGCATACTTTGTATAAGAAAATATGTGGCTTAAGAAATTCCCAAAAACATCGTATTGTAACGATGAATAACTAAACTACTTTTAAGATAACTTTCTGAACACACTACCTACTACTGCAAAGGTAGAAGAAGACAACGTATGATCATTAGGCCGTGTGTGAATTGCGTTAAATAGTTAACACCGTGTAAAATTTTTGACACTATTGAGGTGAACAAACAAATTTCAGCTGTATGGCTTATTGTTTAGTATTTTTCTCTGCCTCTTTTTTGCCATGAAACTCCTTTTTACTAAAAAAAAAATCAAAACAAAACCATCTGAAAAAAAATTTAACCTAATTTAACCAGGTCCCAGAGCATTAAATTTTTAACACGTAAACATTTTTTATTCACCTCAATAAAATTTAACACGGTGTTAACTATTTAACGCAATTCACACACGGCCTAAGAGTCGCCATTTTACAAAATAGAGTAATAAATTTTTGATTTTTAATTTGGCAAAGTCAGCAACAACAATTTCCAAGACAAATTTGTTTACAATAACAATTTCAATGGGCAGCTGTCAAAAACTTAAGTAACCATTTTTAAGTTTTGACAGTTCTCGATACAGAGTTTTTTCTAATGATCATACCTTCTCTTTTTATACCATGGACCCATACAAGTGGTGGTCAACACATACTACAAAATTTCCAATTTTGACAACATTTGCTAAAGTCTACCTTTCGTCTCCTGGGACAAGAGTTTACAGTAAAAGACAATTTTCCGAAGGAGGAATAGTCTACGAAGATAAACGTAATCGTTTACTACCAACAAATGCGGAACAAATAGTTTTCATTCACCACAACTGCCTTAGTAGATTATAAGTACTAAAATTACAATTTTTTAATAAAACACACATTTTGGTATAATAAATTTATGTCTTTTTTCTTCTCTATTTGGTATTCGGTATTCGGCCAAATAGTTAAACTATTCGGCCGAATACCAGAAAAATAGGCCGCATAGGCCGAATACCGAATAGTGACCGAATGTTCGCGGCATCTCTAATAAAAACTAATTAATGTCAACCAATTTTATTTATTTTTTTTTTTTTTCAAAAAAAATATTTAAAAAAACTGCTCCAACAATTAGAAACTTTTTTTTCTTAAAATGCATCCATCTTTAAAAGCGAAATCAAACTGCATATTTTTTTAATGAGCCAAAATTCGTTTAAGATATTGTTACTTTTGGCCTTTCACAGCTTAAAATCTCTTAAATTTTCTTATAACTGGAGTCTAAAGTCATCTTTGTGGGAATAATGGTTTCCAAGATATTGGTTTTCAAATTTTATCAGTTTGGTCAGAAATTGTGTCTATACTGTTTTAAGTACAAGCAGTCGAGAGTCGAGTCAAGGGTAAATTTTACCCTTCCAGAAGTAATTCCGTTTCAATTTTTAAACATGTTGTTTTGATCATTTTAAATCAAAAATACACAATACACTAGAACATTTTAAAAACAATGCTATAAGAGCAAAATTGCGTTGGCCAATAATGGTAGGTATATTAAAATTTGGATCTTAAAATAGCAGAAATATTAGCTTACTTGTAGAACCTTGTGTTATTATGCACCATGAATATAATTTTTAAATTTAATGATAAAATTAAGTGTAGAAAATGTTGGTAGGTTACACCAATTTGACATACCTTCAATATCTTATCCCTATAAAAGGATAAATCACCAGTTTTCTTCAATTTAATCTCATAGCTCTGACCCTGATTCAAGTAAGTAAGGGTCTCTTCGTTATTCTTTGTTGCAATCGATGTAGCCGCAGCCAAAATGTACTGGAATCTATAAATTGCAAGAAGAAAGTTCAAAATTTTCGTAAACCGCATAGCGGCAAGGAACTTACTTGTAATCATCCGCCAACGATGAGCTATTTTCACTTTTTGAAGAATCTGCTATTGGTTGGATTGGACTTTTGCGAGCTATTTAAATAAGAATTCAATGTGAAGCTGAGTGCAAAAACAAAATACTTACCATTGATCAATGATTTATCGGTTTGCTGTTGTTGTTGTTGTTGATTGTTTACCGAGAATCCATTGATTGTTATTGGCTTGGAATTATCATAACCGGATTTGGCAGCAACTACTTGATGGGATGATGGAGATCCACATGAAGCATTCGATTCATTTAAATCAGGTGTTGTGCCATTTACTTGATGTTGTTCGGTATCATGATTATCTGAACTTAGAGAATTCTCTTGATTAAGAGGACTTTTGCTACCTTTCAATTGATCAGCTTGTGGCGAATGGATTTCCTGTTTGAGAACCGTCAGTGCCGGAGAAAATGATAGAAATGGTTCACTGGAATAATAGAATTTGTTATTCAAATATTTAAATGGAATTTGGGTGTTATATGTACTTGTTCAAATATCCGGTACTATTGAAATCTCCATTTAAATCAAAATCAATGTCATCAGCCCAACTTCCGCGACCTAGAATGAAAACAAAAATGATTGTATTAATAAATTTAGGTACTATAATAAATTTAATCTCTCCAAAATTTAGTTTAAACGTAGCCCTAATTTTATCGCATTTGGGCCACGTCTTTCGAACAGTAACTTCTTCAAACTCAGAATACTCGCTTGATTTCTAACGCAAACTATTCTGTTATACTTAAAGATTGAATAGAATCCTTCCGACAGAATTTGAGGTCTACGTGGCATTCTTTTTGAAAAGCATAATACGTTTGAAAAGACAGCCGAAAAATGTTTCTTTTATTAAAAAGCTTTTTTCGAGACATATAATGATTCTATATATCAATACCCATCCTACAAAAATTTACCAAACGACATTTTAAAATGTCCTTTGAAAGTAAATTTTTTATTTCAATTAAAATATTTTTTATTAAAAAAATATTTATTGCAAATAAAATTTTTTTCTGGGATTGAAAAAAAAAATCAATGCAAGTATTTTTATTTTATTTTAATATCGTCGAATTTCTTACAATTTTGGACATTTATAGATTAAATACTATGTATAGATAAAATAGCTTATAAGTTATTTTAGCTATAATATTGAACCTAAATTAAGGCCAAATACATAGTCAAAATTGTAATAAATTCGACGAATATTAAAAAAAAAAAAACAAAATACTCAATGCACACATTTTACATTGATTTTTTTTTTTTTCAATGCAGAAATTTTTTATTTGCAATAATTTTTTTTTAATGCAAAATATTTTTATATGCAACAAAAATTTTATTTTCAATGCAAATATTTTTATTTATTTGCAATAACAGTTTTTTAATGCAAAATATTTTTAGTTGCAGCAAATATTTTTTTTTAATGCAAATATTTTCTATTTGCAATAAAAATTTTTAAATTTCAAATGCATTTTTTTAATTGATATTTTTACAACCCTGTTCTGAACACGTCGCACAGTGGGGCAGAATAGGTCGATTTGTGAACTTTTTTTCATTAAAATTTTTATTTTTCTCCAGGAAATTAAGTAAGGGGACAAAATATTAATACATTTGAAAAAACCCATAATTTTGAATTTGAACTTTGTTTTAAGAAATAGTTCTTCAGTTTAACCTAAGAAAAAAATTGTGTGGGAAGGGGGCTGTATCACCCCTCGTTCCGGTGGGAGGGGAAATTTTCTGAAAATTTGACCTTAAATAAAAAAAAATACATAAAATCAAGAAAAAAGACATAGAATACTGTGCAATAGCTTTTTTTAAAGCTTATTTTCCATTCTTTCATATGCTTTTTGATTAAAGTATTTTTCACGAATACTTTTTGTGAAATATAATTTCAAAGTCAAAACTTTGAAAAAAATTGTCAAATTTAATGTTCAAGTTATTTTTTTTTTTCAAATTTGCTTTGTAAGGTGGGACTTTTTTTTTAAAAACCTTATAGCCGCATCAATTTTAATTGCAAAAAAATTAATAATAAATTAAATTAAAAAATATTTCAATAAAAAAAAAAATAAACAACAAAAGCACTAACTTTTTATATCAAATCACCCTGTTTCACGAAACTTCTTATAATAAAATAAAAAAAAACAACTTTTAAAAAGAAAAAAAACATTGTTTATAAGTAATCAGTGTATGATTGTCAAAAAAAAAATGATTTTGTAATTTATTTTAATAAAAACAAAAAAGCACTTTCTTTAAAACAACCGTTTTTTGAAGTTCAAAATTTCATTAAAAATATTTTAGGCAAATATTTAGCAAAAGTGTGTATATGGGCTTATAGAGAAATTGCTTATCATGCTTTCTCCATTTTTAGACTTGCTAAATATTTGCCTAAACAGAAGATTTTGAGAAAAAACTTTAAGATGCGTTTCAAAAAATTCATTATTTTCTCATTCAGTTTTTAAATATATATTTTTTTAAATTTTTTTTGCAGAAGAATAGTAATTTACATACTTTTATCTATGCGAAAAATTTGTATTTTATTTTTTTCTCAAATAATATTGAGTTTAACAAAAAAAACAAAAGAATACCTTTTTTATTACTTATGTATTAAAAACTGAATTTTTGCTCTAAAACTCTCAACTTCAACCGCATGAATAAACATAAATCAAAGACTTTGAACAAAACAAATATGCTCATTTTATCAATTTTACTGTTAAGTTTAGAACTCGTGATCTTTTTTTCGCATAGCTTTAATTTAAAAAATAACCTTTATATAACCACACTATATGGGGCTGCCCCACTGTGCGTCGTGTGTTGGTGACCTGTGAGCAAAATTTCTGAAACAGAGAATCTAGAAGTTGTTTTGAAGTGCACAAATTTCAAATGGACTTGACGAATTATTATGAATGTCACGTAAAGAATTAAAGAAAGAAACGTAAGAGAATTATTTTCGTTACAGTGTAGTCCTACTTTTCTTTTTTTTTCTGTTACATTACATATTTTAGATTTTAAATCATTTAAGCTAAAAATCTACAAAAAAAAATATAAACAAATGTGCCTATCATTTTGCAGCGCAATTTGTCTAATACTTTATAGAAGACAACTTTTGTCTATTATAAAAAATATAAAAAACAAAAGCTGACCGATTTATATTTTCTTAACTAGCCGACCTGCCCGTTGCATAGCGCTTCGCTGCTATGGTTATGAGTGCAATCAAATAGTGTTTTATGTATAGTGTTTAATGTATATAGTTTGTTTTTGATTGTTTGTTTGATTATTTGTTTGATTGTGTTTGATTGTATGTTTGATTGTTTAGTTTGTTTGATTGATTGTTTGTTTGATTGTTTGTTTGATTGTTTGATTGTTTGTTTGATTGTTTGTTTGATTGTTTGTTTGATTGTTTGTTTGATTGTTTGTTTGATTGTTCGTTTGTTGTAAGTGTTTTGTTGTTTGGTTGTATAATGATTTGATTGTTTGGTGGACATTTTGGCCTATAGGAACTTTTATTTTTATTTTTGACTTGTTGACTAACAGTAAGCTATAATGTTTATCGAATAGTCATCTTCATTAACACTTTTATAAGACTCAACAGTCTGCCTTTCCCCTTCATGACATTTAAAGTTAATGAAAGCTTGATATGCAAATTGCATGAAAGAGAAAAAAAAAAATATATATTTTTTCACACTTTACTACCCTCCAATCGAATACTCTTCTCATCATGAATAAACATTTATACAAATATTGAATATTTTCTACTGGCAATAAAACTAATTCACGCTCCAAACACGTGATGACAATAAACGATTATAATTAATCAAAACAAACAATAATAAAGATGAGGGTAAAGAAAAAAAGTTTTATTGTTGGCTAAATTAAACTGACATCGAATTCAATATGGGTCAAATGTGTTGCCCATTGAATGTATCGAAGTTAGCCAATGAATTTCTTGATAAATTTTATTTGTATCACCAATTTTTATTGAAAATCTTAATAAAATAGTTTTTTTTTATGTACCGAATAGCTAAATTGAAAAGTGTTTTTGTTGTTGCGCAACACACTAGGTACATGAAAATATCTTGTAAACATTTTTATTTATAATGTCTGTTAAAAAGTTTTCTCCAAAATGTTTATTATTTTTTATTGGCTTGGTGTTTTCTTTTTTTTAACACACATATCGTGACAGTTTTATTGGGATTGTAATTGCGGTGATTGTGGAGTTGCGCGCTTTATTGACAATACAAACTTCACTTAATGCCCTGTTACTTGGATTGATCAAGGTTGTTTATGGGTGAAATTAATTTGTATTCCAATGGTGTGTAAAAGCGTTGAGTATGACCAATTTAATGTAAATTGATCATCAAAATAAGGCACATCCAATAGTGACAAGTGTTTACGATTTTTGATGTATTTTCTCCAAAAAATTACAGAATGTGGGTTATTTGATAATAAATTTGAATAAGTAAAAAATTACTTTTTTTTTTTTTTTTTTTTTTTTTTTTTTTTTTTTGGAAACTATATGAGTCTTTAAATTAAATAAAGGATAAAGAATTTTCTTATACTCATATATTATATGTTGTTTATTTAACAAACGTTTTCGGGAATTCTTCCCATCTTCAGGTTCAAGCAAATAATAAATATTTTAAATATTTTAAATTTAAATTTACATAAAAATCAATTTCTCAAATCTCTTAAATTTAAAAAATTAAAGTAATTTTTAAAAAATATCAAATAAGAATGTATGAATTTTAATTTGGTTTTAATATAAAATAAGATAAATGAATAAATGCGTTTTAGAATTTTGTCTCAAATATGTCTTTAGTTGTAAAGGGTTTCAAAAATGCATGTAAGGAAGATCGTTCAAATAATTTGTTTTTATTCATATTATTTGTACGATGAATATATATTTCTTCGTATGCATTTAATAATTTTGGGTTATTTATTTGTTTTAATAACCGAAAACCTGCTAGGTTATGATTAAAATTCATACATTCTTATTTGATATTTTTTAAAAATTACTTTAATTTTTTAAATTTAAGAGATTTGAGAAATTGATTTTTATGTAAATTTAAATTTAAAATATTTAAAATATTTATTATTTGCTTGAACCTGAAGATGGGAAGAATTCCCGAAAACGTTTGTTAAATAAACAACATATAATATATGAGTATAAGAAAATTCTTTATCCTTTATTTAATTATTTGATAATATTTATCATACATATTATAGATTTTTAGGTTGAAACATGAATTGCGAGAAGCTCTACAAACTCGGGAGGATAGGGTAAAGGCACTATAGTGCTAGTATCCGGACAGTTAAGGTACGTTTAAACTTTCTCGTCGAATAGTTTTATTGCTGTTCAAGCTATAGCAAATATTTTGGTAGTTTGTTAAAGTTTGTCATTTTTGTAATAATGTTACATTCACATAATTTTTAAATAAAACATTTTATTATTTAAAAATAAAAATAATAAAAAAGTTCGATTTGCACTAGCGTCCGGACGCAAAATCTAGTTTCCGGACAAATTTATTTCAGTATCCGGACACGATAATTTTGTATGAATTTATGATTCTTTTTCCGCTTTTATGAAATAAAACATCTTTTGTTTCTGAAAAAAATATGAAAAAAAAAAACTGTTTGGTAGGTACTATTAAAGGTTTAAAATTGTTTTTAATAAAAGTTATCACTAAGCAATCAACAAAAATTACACACTAACAGCTTATATTTGTTAAAAGAATTAATAATATTTCATTTCAGTTTAAAAAAATCCTATAAGTGCTTTTGTATTGGGTACCTACAAAACAAACGAAAATTAGTTCTTATAATAAGGGTAACAGTCCAATTTTCTTAGTAAACTTTTCGTTAAACTATTATAAATAAGGACTTAGGTACGTTTATGTTAAAACGAGATTCTTGGGATGAAATTGAAACTTCGTTCGGAATCGAAGGAATTGTCAAAATTGGTAGGCTTGGAGATAGATTGAAGCACGGAACGAATATTTCCAGAATTCATAATTACTGAAGGTGACAAAAAAATTTAGGGTTCCTCATTCCTCAATAACATCACATTGTTAACACCATATCCATATTTTTCATTATTGCTTCATTTAAAAGTGGTGAAAAATTTTGTTTGGAAGTGTTTGGCCTACATTTTTTGCATCCTTATCATGAACTGTTATGTCCCAATCAGATTAGGGGGATTTAAAGACACTAACGACAGCCGACAGCATGATGTGGGTTGTCTTCAGTGGCAATGCGTACAAAATTACTAGATTTTTGGAACAAAATTCACTCAACTTTAGTGTTAAATGTGTCCATCACAGGATGTTCCACTTTGTCATGAAGCAAGCGTTTGTGTCCGCAGTTTGCAACATAATCAAAAAAGGTTTCGCTCCTCATCTAGTAGTAGTCTGATAAATATTTATGTAGCCTAAGGAGGCTACACAGAGAAAATAACGAAGGGATGACTTTACTTCTGGTATATTTAACTTTATTTCTGGTGTATTTAACTTTATTTCTGTTACATTTAACTAATTTCTAATATATTTAACTATATTATGATTAAATTTACCAGAAGTTAAGCCTAAAAAAGCGATTTTTCCTTTTCCCTCATATTTTCAGTATCCGGACACTGTGTCCGGGAACTAAAAAAAGTCTTAAATTTTAGTTTTAGTATCCGGACACTAAAAAATATAATAAAAAAAAAAACTTTTTGACTATTTTATTAATAAATTATCAAAATGTATCATATTTACTCAAAACTAACAATTTCCTTTTATAATAAAATTAATAAACAGGTCTCAATTTTCTTAGTTTTTGCAAATGTTTCCACTATTTTTTTCTTACACAAAATCATTTTCACAACCTCACCCCTGATGTCGGACACTTAACTGAAGTATATCTCTTAAACCAGTCAGGTTATCTGCTTGAAACTTTGCATTTATATGTGAAATACATCAGAGAAAGTATATTTGTGGTTATATTCGAATTTATTAGGATGATTTACCTATTGATTGCAAAAATATCACAAAGTGTCCGGATACTAACACTGTCCGGATACTGGTGCCTTTACCCTACGTTGGATTATTATAATAGTGTTACAGAGGGTTTTTCTTTAATTTTTGTAAGGAATCTAGAACGAGGTCCAACACTCATCGTGATTTGAAAAGTGAAAATGTAGTTTTTTTTCGAACAAAAAATTGGAACTATCTAACATTTCTCTCGGTTGAAGGTTAAGTGCGTACATATTCTCTCTATTAACTTCTGAAAAGTGTGGCTATCAATACAGAGAGTCCTAAAGGGATACATGAAACAGTCATTACAAGTTATACTGAATTTGTTCTTGTACTTGAATTATTACAATATGAATTTAACAAAATAGGGGTTTTCAAACCAAAAAAAAACAAACAAAAATAAACACATTTTTTAGAAATGTTGTTTGTTTATTTTAATCCAGTTAAATAAGGGTTTAACCTCGGAATGAATGTTAGTAGAAATTTTTTTTGCTCAATATCTTCCTTTTGCCATTCTATAACATATCTCAAAAGTCTAGAAAAATCTCATGTCCGCTTGTCGCGATTTCAAGGTCATATCGCGAAATGGAGATTTTCAAAATTAGCAAAAATAGGCTATGGTAGTATATACACATATGATACATGATTTCAAGGTATTTTTTAATGCTGATTCCAAAAAATCTAAAATCAAGACAATCTGACGTCTCTGGAAAAAGTTATACCTATTTTTCATCTGTCAACTCATATTATTATAACAGTTGCAAACTTACTGCCGAAAAACCCTTAAAAATTATGGTAGATGAACCAAATTTTGCATGAAGATTTTAGAATCCATCATTATTAGAAATCAAAACAATCCATTACAAAAAATATATATACCTACGAAATAATGGTATTTTTTGATGGAGGAGCAAATTTTAGGATATGCACTAAAGAAGATTCTTGTTCATCTTAGGAATAAGTGCAAATAGGCTAATTTTTTCATTTTAATCTTTGTTTGGATATTCTTTAACTACCCTCAAAAATCTAAAAATATCTCATGTCCGCAAGTCCTAATTTTCTTGGTTTGAAAATAAGGTGCAGATTTTAAAAAATTAATAAGAAAAGTTTAAATTTTTATATGTATACCAACATAAGCGACATGATTTAAAGGTATTTTTTAACACTAATTCCAACAAAACTCACAAACAAGTCAACCTGACCATCCCTGAAAAGTAATGCACCTTATTCATGTTGATCTGACACAAATATCTGAAGTGTAGTTTTCCAATTTTTTAAAATCTGCACCTTATTTTCAAACCAAGAAAATTAGGACTTGCGGACATGAGATTTTTTTAGATTTTTGAGGGTAGTTAAAGAATATCCAAACAAAGATTAAAATGAAAAAATTAGCCTATTTGCACTTATTCCTAAGATGAACAAGAATCTTCTTTAGTGCATATCCTAAAATTTGCCCCTCCATCAAAAAATACCATTATTTCGTAGGTATATATATTTTTTGTAATGGATTGTTTTGATTTTTAATAATGATGGATTCTAAAATCTTCATGCAAAATTTGGTTCATCTACCATAATTTTTAAGGGTTTTTCGGCAGTAAGTTTGCAACTGTTATAATAATATGAGTTGACAGATGAAAGACAAGTATAACTTTTTCCAGAGACGTCAGATTGTCTTGATTTTAGATTTTTTGGAATCAGCATTAAAAAATACCTTGAAATCATGTATCATATGTGTATATACTACCATAGCCTATTTTTGCTAATTTTGAAAATCTCCATTTCGCGATATGACCTTGAAATCGCGACAAGCGGACATGAGATTTTTCTAGACTTTTGAGATATGTTATAGAATGGCAAAAGGAAGATATTGAGCAAAAAAAATTTCTACTAACATTCATTCCGAGATTTACCCCTTTTTTCTCCTTATTTTACTGTATTATTTCTCTTTGAAGAAAAGCCTTTATTTTTGTTTGTTTTTTTTTTTTGCCCTGAAAAACTATGTTTTGTTGAATGCAAATTGTAATATTTTTCGATCTAACTTCAACTTTGAAACTTTTATACTTATTTGAAAACTGCAATATTATTTTTCAAATAATAAACCAGACTCACGCCATACAAATTTTTTTCGGCGTGTTGCTTTGAAATAAAAGTAAGAAATGTAGTTTTCGTAAAACTTGAAACTGTTAATTAATTTTCAGCTAAATGGCGTAAGAAAAACAAAATATTTTGATCAGTTAATTGTTTTTTACTATTTGGCAATATTTTAGTGAAAAAATAGTAAAAAAAAAAAACCAAAATGAATTATGGGCGGAGGAAGCAAAATACTGTTGCAAAGTAGAGATTTTTCGAAACTTCACAAAAACTGCATTGGATTCGGGATGGACAAGTTACTAAATTTTGAGAGCCCTTAATTTGGCCTATCAGTATATTTCATTTGATCCATTACTTTTGGGACACCCTGTATAGTTAACTCGAAGAAAAATTCAGATGGATATTCTACAAACTTTAAATTTTAAAAATGCTCATTAGAGGAAAGAAATTATGTTTTCAAAATTTTCCGTAGCTCCTTTATTGATGCGCCTTTTGACATTGATGAAGACTTCTTCAAAAAACTTTATACCTACTTATTCATAACATGATCTGCAGTCTCCACGCATCAACATGGCCATAAATGCATAAATGGGTCCCGGAAATCCGTCTGTCTGTCTGTCTGTCTGTCTGTATAAGGAGCTACAGCCTAAACGGATGGACCGATTGATGTCAAACTTGGTATGTAGCGTCATTTGGTGACTCTCCAGAGGAATTTTTGGAATTGATTTTTTTGGACCAAAAATAACGGTACTTGTCATATACCGATTTTAGTAAAATTGAAATATCTCAAAAACTGCTCAAACGATTTTGTTTAAAAATTTCAAGTAGTAGTTTTAAGCTAAGGTCTATCTTTTAATGAAAAAATTTTTGTTTGAAAATCATTATTAACGGTACCTGCCATAGAACCGTTTTTTTTTTTTCAAATCCGATTATCTCCGAAACTGCTTATTTGATTTCAACGAAACTTTTTGTGAAGAAGCATTTATATAATTTAAATATGAACCAAGAATAAAATTTCCAAAAAAATAAATTTTTTTTTTTTAAATCAAATTTTCGAAAAAGGGACATTGAATTTTTTTGAAATTTTGTTGTAAGATGTTGATTAGTAATTTCTACAAAATGGCATACCAATTTTATTTTAAAACTCTTTTTCCAAAAAATTACACTGTGTTCGAAAATGGAACTTTTTTTTTTCCGACAGAGGGCTCTCATATCTACTAAAGATAATTCGAGTATGCTGAACACGATGGCGTTCTTAGTTTTTCTGGATTAGGTCAAATAAGAAAGATTTTTGCGTTTGAAATTTTGTTTGCACATGCCAAAACTGAGGGTATAAAACACCATATATTTTCCAATTTTTGATTTTTTATCGATGAAAAATGATGGAAAATCTATTTTTTCGCAAGTATTATTCGTAAAAGAAGTTATTTGAAAAAAAAATCTGCCGAATGACATTTTAAATCATTATTTTATGGCAAAAAAACGTTGATTTTTCTTCAATTTTTCTAATATTTTTCGTATTACTTAAATTTAAATGCAGCACTCGGTGGCAACGATTTGATGTTGTATTTCAGGATAGAATATGGCTTTGTTTACAAATACGAATAGGCAGTTCCTACCTATCTACAATATTGGTTAAGCTTAAGAGTGAAAAAGTAGCAGTAAAACACTGTTTTCTTTTTTTAAAATTTTTAAGTTTATAAAATAAAAAAATTACAAAAAGTTTAAATGCAATACCTACATATGAAGGGGAAGTGGGGGCAAAACGCCCATGGGCTCAAGTAGCATAAAAACCCGCTTAAGAGAAACCCTCTTTAGAGAAAAAACCGCTTATCTGAAACACGTTTCTGATCTTTAAATATTTTCTTCAGTTAAAGTGGGACTGTGACAAATATATTATGTGTTGTGTATGTAAGCTCATATAATGCAGATGGAAGTAATAGTAAATATGTTTTAATTTTAAAACAAATTGAAAGAAAAATGATTTTTTGAACTTAAACAAAAATTAAATAAAAATATTGATACCATGCCTGATTTTTTAATTAAATATCTACATCTACATAATGTATAATATTCCAGAGTACTAACACATACAAGGTGTGTACAAAAAAATGTTGAGTTTTCGCATACATTTGTACCTTTATAGTTAAAAAATGTAAGAAAAATTGAAGAAAAATCGCCGTTTTTTTGCCAAAAAATAATGATTTAAATAGTTATTCGACAGATTTTTTTTCAAATAACTTTTTTTACGAATAATACTTCAAATAGAATAGATTTTCCATCATTTTTTTATCGATAAAAATCAAAAATTGGAAAATATATGGTGTTTTATACCCTCAGTTTTGGCATGTGCAAACAAAATTTCAAACGCAAAAATCTTTCTTATTTGACCTAATCCAGAAAAACTAAGAACGCCATCGTGTTCTGCATACTCGAATTATCTTTAGTAGACATAAGAGCCCTCTGTCGGTTTTTTTAGCTATCACAGTGTTATTTATAAAAAATTAGTTTTTTAAAAAACGGCTCTAACGATTTTGAAATTTTTTTTTCTAAAAATGAATCTTAATATATCAATCAAAACTGCATACTTACTTTATAGGGCAATTTGATTTCAGATTTTATTTTTTTTTAAACAATAAACCCATATTTTTTTTCCAAATTTCTATATAAAAAGTCTTAAAAATTTAAGAAACTTTAACTCTAAGAGCAAGTTCGTGCGACCCAGTCGTGCATTTTATTTTTAAAGCATTTGGACAATTAAGTCACAAAATTATTATTTTTAAACTAAGTCCTTTGGTTTTCCTTCATTAATTATTGAATGCATTCAGTAGCACCGATCATATCAGTAACAATTCAGAAATTTTCTTTTATTTTGAACCCATTCATTGATCATTCAGGTGAACCACAGTGAAGGCATTTGGAATTATTTTAATTCAATATTGCCATAAATCAAAATTGCACTTGAAAAATAAAATCCAAGTGCTTTTGACTATTGCATTTCGCAATAAAAGCTCTGTCATGTTTTAACAAAAAGGACTTGGGTTGTTTTTTTGTTCTAATCTAGAATTCAGTTTAAAAACGACTTATTTTTTTCCCGTCAACTCATCAATGGCCAAATTTATGCTCCAGATTTGTTATCCTGTATCGGCATAAATTAAATTAGCTAAAATAAATTTTGTTGCACGACGTTTTTGGTTTTCCACAAGCAAACAAAATAAAAATACAGTCAATGTTTAGATCAGTAAATTCTGATTACAAGACATTTTCTCTTGGATATTTGAAAATGAATAGAAAATATTAAGAAAATCAATAATTTTGATACTTAATTTTATAAAAAAAGAAGCATAAAATAATTAAAAGAAGCATTTTGATCATTTACTTAATTTATCTTTCTGCCTTCAATTATAAATAAACAATTCAACACATTTTAAAATCAATAAAAATAAAACAAAACACAGAAAAAAAAAAACACAAAATGGGAAAAATAAACAGAGTTTTTGCAACACATACCAACAATATTCTGATATCGGCTAGAACGTCGACTACTATCATTTTGATTTGAAAAGTTTTGCATTTCATATGGCTCACCCACATATACACATAAAAATTAATCAAACATTAATACACACGTGTGGATACTTTTCGCGCTCCAAGCAAATATTTAAAAAAAAATTAAAAACTCACACACAGATGCTCTTAACGTTTGTATCGTATTTTTTGATAAGAGACCTTATCAAACTTGTTCGCGTTTTACTATTTTCGACAGTAAATTGATTACAATTTAACTAAAATGCTTAAGTAAACTAAAAAAAAAAACGAATTATTTTTTGTTTTGTTTTTTGTTTAAACTGCAACACTCTTGCAGTTTTAATACAATTTTTCCTTATTTGTTTATTTTTGTTAGAATTTTTTAAACACTTTAAGTCGTCTACTGTAGATTTTATTTGCTTATATTCCGAGTGTTAGATAATAAGTTGATTGTTGATACACCACCCACAGACAGTATTATTATATGAAAAATAGGTAAACAGAACAACTAAAACGTCACAAATTAGTACATTTAGTTCAATAATTTTCAAAAATTGCCTTCAGACAAAAATTATTCATTTAAGAAATTTCCGAAAATAAAATAAATGCAAACAAACCGGCCGACGACGGGGGTTGTAATAAATTTTCAGAAAAACCTTCGATGAAAAACCAAAATGGATCGGTCTGAAGTTTTTAACCTTCATTCGGAAGTACAAATACTCTCAAATAAAGTTTAGATTAGTATGTGCCACATGAATATGAAGCAATACATTATCTCTATTTTTGTTTTGTATTGACCCTTATAGGTATATTTTCGTATTGAGCATTTTATTATCAGTATCAAGAGAGGATTAAAATTGTGATGTCTCTCGAAAGAGATGATTATATTATACACTCATAATAATGTATGGCTCTTTTTGATTTTTGAAATTTTTTTGGTTATTCGCTGGGAGAGATTTGTTTTGAATTATATTGATTAAAATTATGTGATTTAAAAATTGATGAAGCTAAATGAGTTGGAATAATCGTGTTTTCCGCATAGACGAATTTTATTTAATTTTTAATCCAAGCAATTTTTATAAATTTTAGTTGAAAGTGATAAGTTAAAACCAAAATGATATTAAGAAAAAAAAAATTACGTATACGCCACAGTGTCTGCATTTGAGCGTGATTCAATCACTTACATGACATTGTTGTTTTATATTAATGTTTTTTTTTTTTTGTACATCGAAATAATAAAAGTTATTCATTTTTCAGATAGTTGATCTTCTTCGAGATAGTCTTCTCTGCATGTCTGTGTGTCTGGTAGCTTAGCGATTTTTATTAATGCAGTTCGTAATAAGGTTAACTGTTTTAAAAAAATATTTATTTTAATTTTTAAATAAATTCGTTTGAAGAATAATTCAAAAATATTTAATAATTTAAATAAAAACAAATTGGGCATAATTGGCCGTGTTTCAAAAGTGAGTGAAAAAGTTCATTTATTTAATATGCGTTATTAGAAAATATTTTAAAATTGGAGATTTTGAAACTATGACATGATATTTTTTATTCTTATTTAAGTGTAAAATGAATTATCAAATCTTAAGTTATGTTACGCTAGAGTTTTTTTGATTCTGCTCAAAAGTTTGACATTTTGAAAACAAATGAATAGCTTATAAGATCGATTTGAAACTTTGCAGGATGTTTGTATGTGTATTTAGTTAAAAATGCAAATGCAAGTGGTCATTTAGCGAACTGTGGCAATTCAACCGTTATTTGTTTAAAAGTAAATAATTTTACTATTTTTCGATGTTCTGATAAGATCCAGAGATGATAAAAATACGTGTACATTAGGGTGGTCCAATTTTTTGGTTTTTACATTTGAGTTGTTCCCCACTCAAAAATTGGTTGCATATGTGTTTTGTATTACACACGTGAAATTTCAGCTTTTTAGGTGAAGTGTAAGTGGGCGCTCAACAAGCTCAAAGTTTTTGCTCACATGCTGTTATAACTGGGTCCTCATGCCTAGTAATTAACTCTTGTTTGGATTTATCAAGTGGATTAAGTTATGATGTGGTAAAGTTTTTCATAAAAAACCAATAGTTAAGTGATATTTTCACAGATAATAATTTTTGTTCATTTAAATTCGTCTGTAAGTATTTTTTGCTTAAAGTTAACAAAACAGAATTAATCAATGAAATACGAGCTAGTGACTCAAAACCAAAGAAACATGAAAATCATTTACATGGTTGTCGGGAACATGCGTGCTTCTGCTTATCATGTTTAAGCCAAATTCCAACCTCAAGCCAAGTCCTAATACAATATAATCAGATATTAAGGGTAAGGTAAGGGTAACAAAGTCTAATATTCCAAAGCTAATGAGCGCCCTCTTCCTTTTACTTTTGAGGGCTAAAACTTTCAGCATGTGTTGGTATTGATGTCTGAAGCAAAATAATGCGTGGGGAACTAATGAATTATATGGTTTATTTTTTTGCCTTATAACGTGGACCACACTAGTGTACATGTACTTTAAGGTCACGTTAGTTTAATAGGAAATTTGTTGACAGACAGAAAAAATTCACAGTCAGGTGCACCACCAGTACATTCATAAAACAATTAAAAGTGTCGTCACCAACTTTTGGAAAAACCGACAAAGTTATAAAAACCAGAGTTATGCGCGATAGATTTATTCGCGTCAAAGATGTGAAAAACAGATTCTATGAAAAACCAGATCTATTAATACCAAAGCTATAAAACGTGGTTTTTGGGTTGGCAACAATTGAGAGAACGATATACAGGGTGATTCAGGAGCAATGTGCCAAAAATCTAGAGCTTGTAGGTTGGGTAGAGACAAAAAAAATCGTATGGGCTAGGCTTTTCCCCCCGTTTGAGGGATAGTTGTCGAAAAAATGGGCTTAATTTCGCCACAAAAATTATTAAAAATCAACCGTTACACAAACAATGACGTGCTGTACCTTTTTGTAAAACCAAATTTTGTGTCTTTTATCTTGTTTTTAAATATTATTATCTTTTCTCTCAATTGTTGCCAGTCCAAAAACCAAGTTTATAAGCTGTGGCATCCATAGCTCTGGTTTTTCATAGCTTCGTTTTTTTCATATCTTTACTTTTTCCAACTTTTGAATGTTAGAAAAAGCAACAATTAATTTTATTCCAAAAAGAATTATGCTATTCAAAATTTTGCAAATATTTTTTTAATTACATTTTATTTTAAATAAACATATTCTTCAATTTCTATTTTCTGGCCTAGTTTGCGAGTGTATTATTTTGAGAGTGAGAGCCTTAGTGTCTGACTGATTTTTGAATGCTAGAATTTATTGTTACGAAAACATTTCATTTCGTCAACAGTTTGTTGCATAAATGACATAGGGCAAGAGGGGGCAGTTTTGAACACGGGGCACATTTGAACACTGCATATGAAATTTTAATATATCAATCTTTTTTAGAAGTATTTCGATATTTGAACCCGTCAACACGATATCCATAAATGTCAATGACTTTCCATCGTTATCTCGGCTGACTTTCAGATTTATAGGTGGAAGGTGATTTTTATAGTGGTTTTGCATTATTTCAGTTTTTTAGTTGTAAGAGTTTAAAAAAAAATTGGTACGTGATTTCAAAACGCAATACAATTTTTGTTAATGGTTAATGAATTTTAAAGTAATTGACGGTGAATTTTTGAATGAATATATTAATGTTAAATATTTATTCAACATTTTATGTCGTTGACACAGTTGGGGCAGTTTTGAACAAGTATGGTGGGGCACTTTTGAACATGTTCAAAACCGCCCCGAGCAGTTTGTATCAGACATTTTAAGGACACTTGAATGTGTTTTATTTAATAAATCGTAATGTTCTTATAAAAAATAATAATGAAACTAGCATTTGTGGGCAAAATTAAAGAAAAAATGGGAATATGTACAACATAATTGAAGATTAAAAAAAATGCCTGAATTCTTCAAGTTCTGCTAGACTCTTCTCGATGAGAACTCGATTATATACCGCTAAAGCGTTATAGAAATTAAAGTCAAGCTACCTACACCAATAAATGCTCCTAGTACATGAAGAACATCCGCTTTGTTAACATTTGGATTTAATGTCTAGAAATATATCTATATATATTAAAAATAAATCTATATTACTCTGAGAAGCATAAATGGTATGATTACCATTTTTCTAAGATATATTTTAAATGAATTTTTCTTGGTTTTTGTTTTTCTTTTGAACTTATAAATGTGATGAACTGATAACTATAGTTTAAATTTTAATGTTATTTCTTTTGAGTTTTTATTATTTTTTGGTTAATTGAATATGACATAATAATCAATTTGGAGTTTTTCTATGTTCTTATTAAAAAACTATTAAAAAATTAAGTATTATTTATTCATTACAACGAAACTAATACTGCTGTTCAAAAGTGCCCCTTCAATGTTCAAAACTGCCCCATACATGGGGCACTTTTGAACATAAGAGCCTTTATTTTTAAAACAAAAAAATTCAATATAAATAATTTGTTTAACTAACCAAATGTTCTTTGAAATCAAAGTTCAATGTTACTGTTCAATGTTAGTACACTTTACAGATCAAGAAAACGAACATATTTCGTTCAAGCAGTGGCGAAAGCAAAAAGTGTTCAAAACTGCCCCACTCTCCCCTATCAATAGAAATAATCTTTTCAAAAAAGGCCTAATTATGTCAGTGTTAATAACACTAGTTTACAAAAAAATATAAAAATTTTGGACACCAAGTGCCGTTATACTTTTCGTATAGATGAGCCCTGAAACTCGAAAATCTTATCTAAAAAAATATTTATGCATAGGTTTTCGAGATATGATTTTTCAAAGTTTTTTGTCGTTGTTTTTTCCAGCCTACTTAGTATTCGGGCTATATCTTGAGTAATAAACGAATAATCTGAACAGAAAAACCGGCGCCTGGAAGCTGAGTAAATAGGCAACAAACACTAGAACAGCTTTTGTGGGTAACTCCAGATGTTTAAGTGCAATGTATTAAAACATTTTACAAAAATCGAGTTTTTAAAGAAAATTTCTGAAAAAAAAATTTTTGGAATCCTCATAGTTTTAAATTTATTTAAATCCTCATAGTTTTATATTTATAAATTTTAAAATGATAATTTTCTCTCTATGACCATTTTGGTAACGATCAATATTTTCGACTTTTTCTGTTACTTTTTGAGTTTTTTTCTATAACTTGAAAAGAAAGCCGAATTTGAAAATTTTTATTAAGTAATTTTTTGTAGATAATTAAATTTAGTGTTTAGCAGTGGTTTTATTGCATGCATTTTGTATTTAAAATTACTTTTTATCATTAATTTAAACCATAAAACCACTAAATGCAAGAAATATTTTCAAACTTAGAAAATAGTAAATCTATTTTCGTTTGAAACATTTTATAAAATAAAAAAATAGTTTCGGGATTTAGGATGAACGATATCATAATGAGAATAGTTTTTAGAAAATAGAGGTAAATAAATTGATAAAACAAAAAAAAAATACAAAACTCCAAATTACAACTTCTAAAATGTGTTGAATAATCAAAATATCATGAAAAATACCACTAATCTTTTTGAATCTTGTATTTAAGCAGTGTAAAACTGTGTTTTATTACTGTCAAATATAATCCCTTCATGTGAAGCACTGGGTTTTCATCATCAAAAGGCCTAATTATGTCAGTGTTAATAATTGTTTTTATTTTAAAAATTAAATGTGCCATACAGCCGGGCCGCTATATAGGTATTTCTATGTTCTTATTATTATTATCTTCTTGGATATTCTTCATTCAAATTGAATAAAAAAAAAAATTGAAAACAAAATTATTTGTTCCTCCAAAAGTTAAAACTTTAAATGGTTAGCTCACTTTAAGGTACTTTGAACTAAAAAATCTAGTACGTACAACTCTTTCATGCATTTTATTTATATTATACTTCTGTGAATTAGACAAATATTTGTAAGACAGTTATAAATATGCATTTTCATTTCAATAAAATCTTCTATGGATCTCTATTTCTTCTTGCGAAACCAATACATGTCTTTTGTCTGTAAACAAAATTATGCCTACTCAAAATGAATGTCAAATTTTATCACCGGTTTCTTGATTATTTTGGTTTAGAAAGACTTTCTAAACTAGTTTACATTTAATTTTTTCATTTCATTTCCATGTCATGGTATTCTGATTAAAATTTTATATGCACATACGCACTTCTGATTACTATTGACGTGATCTGATTATCATTAAAGCAACGGCATTAACTCTTCAGCAAAGAATCGTATCCAAGTTGACTACAAACTTATGAATTACTTGAATTTTTTTTTAAATATTCTTGATTTTATCAAATGAAAAACATGTTTGCTTTAACTTGAATTATTAAAAATATTTTCGATAAAGGTATTTTTAGCAAAAGTATCAGAAAAGTATGTAAGATAAAAGTCCTTACAAGTGTCTGACTAAAAAAAAACTAATTTATTTGTAAAAAAATAGTTTTAATTTCACTGCCTGTCGGTCTACCTGACATTGCAATGTTGATAGTGATTTGACGTCGTTGATGAGTACATACTTCATTTGAATTATAACAAATTGATAAATTTTAATTTAAGTTTTAAAAACTTTCAAGTACGACGGTAGCACTTTTATTAAATATTGAATTAGCTATGATAAAAATTAATTATATTAAATTGTAAATTAATGAAGGCTAGATTGAAAAAAAATACACATTCATGTATGTCTCATAAAAATTCTTTCTTCAAAACCTTATAGTTAAATGTGTTAATGAATATTTAGGACTGTTGATATTTATGGCTTTCGAAAAAAAAAAACAATACTTGTGTGTACATCCATTGGTGCATTTAATTAGAAGAAAACCAAAAAAAGACAAATATAAAGGTGTTAATTGTACTTGATGAAAAAGTTTCAATAATTTAAACGCTGGCGATTAATTAACATGGTGATTTTGGGAATGCACTTTATAAAATACCAGACTTTTTGAAAGTCAGCACCACAAACAAAAAAAAAAACAGAAATCCTAAGATGAAGAACTTATAATGCATTTCTACTCGCAATATTTATGTAGGTAATATAGGGCAAGTTTAGGATTCGAAAAAAAAATTCAATCTCGCCATATCAGACACGACATTACGATGATGCACCGAAAAATAAATTTGATAATAACAGCTATCAAATTAACATTTTTCAGTGACAAAAGTCGTCCAACAATTAAAATATCAATTTTGATATTTTATCATATCATTTTGACATTTTTTAATTTCAATTGGAATAGTGAAAATTTCTCTTTGACAATTAAAATATCATTTTGACATTTTTTTAAGTTTAAGTGGATAGTGAAAATTTCACTTTGACAATTAAAATATCAATGTTGACTAGATTTTACGTTTTAATTTATTATAATGAAACCTATTTCTTTCCTTTTCATTTTTATTATTTTTATTATTTTAAGAATTTTCTTTCTTTTTTTCAAAACATTACTGAAAGGGAATATTCTTTACAAAATAATGGTGATATTATTTTTTCTATTATAGGTGATATAATTGTTTTGTTATTTTCTCCCAAACTATGTGAAGTAAAATCTTAGTGCCGATCAAATTTTCTCAGTAAATCATACATTTTACTTCGAAAAAACACAAAGCGCCTTTAAATTAGTACACATTAAGAATTTTTTATTTAATATTTTTCAATAATTTGGAATGAGAAATTGATATGAAAAAATGATAATAAAATATCAAAAAAAAATTTCCAAAATGTGACATTTAAATATCATCCTGATAATAAAAATGTTGTTTTGACATTTTAAATATCATAAAACACATTTTATAGAGCATTTTTGGCTGATATTTAAAAAATGTTAATTTGATATTTAAAAAATGTTAAATTGATATTGGTTTTTTTTTTCGGTGTGGAAAATGCCAAAAAAGTGGGTTCCTCAATTCTGTATGTCTGTCCATCTCTATGTACCTCCAGGCAAAGCCTAAACTACTTATGAGCTATTTATTTTTACCTTGAATTTACCAGTTGTGGTTGATTAGAGGAGAAAAAAAATTTTAGATTTTTAAATAAATATTTCAATTTTATTTTTTTTTTTTTGTTTTGAAATATCAATTTTTTGAAAACGGTTTGATATATTTTATCGAAATTTCGTTTTTATAAATAAAATTTTCTTAAAAATGAAATAGGTACCAATTTTTTTTTGAAAAATATTAGAAAATTTTTATACATAAATAAATAATATTAAAAAAAAAAACAACTCTAACGATTTTCAGTTTTTTCTAAAAATTCGCATATTGTATAAAAGATCATAATTATAAAAACAGATTTTATTTTTTTAAATAGGAAGGTACTATGTATAATGAAATTCCCTAAAAAATCGAATTATAATTTTCCCTAATTTTGTTAGGTATATAAAAAGCTTTAACATTTGAGTAACTTTTATCATAAGAGTAAGTACGTGCTATCCAGCCATGCATTTTATTTTTTTCGCTTCCTTTTTGAGTTTAAGTTAAAAGAGTTTTTATGATTTTGGAATGCTACAAATGAATGCTACGATTTTTTTTTAAGTAATATTGGGTTGAAAGGTTTAATTTTTGCCTATGTAAATACTAAATACATGAGAAAATTATAAAGAAAAAAAGTCCACGGGGGTGAAAGAAGGACCAAACACTGGAGAAAAGTCCTTAATAGTTCCATCACATAAATAGTTTGTGTATAAATTTTGAAGACCTTCCAATTGACTTCACTTAATTGAATGCAAGGCTAACTTTTATTTTAACAGAGAGGCAAGAATAGGCTTATATTTTGTGGGGTGATTTTTTTAAAACGCGGAAATCATTTTTATCCTAATCAAAAACTTAGCTTGTTTCAGATGATTTATCGTTTAAACTCACCACCTTTTTCTTAAAGCAAATACCATCAAAAGAAAACAAAACCATCATTTATATAAAAAGCTTTAACTTATTTGCATATTATAAAATCAAAAAGAAAATAACACTCCAAAGCCCTAATGTAGTTGATCCATTCGAAGGGTCAATTAACTTTCCAATTTATTGCGTCTCATAAACTTGTGTCCAAATTATGAAAGAAAAAAATTTAAGATCCATAATTTTATGTTTTTAATGCATCAAGGGTTTTCTTTTATCTAGACTTTCTGACTTTTTTTAATAGAGTTTTGATTAGCTTTGAAAGAAGGTTTTGTAATATGGTCTTTTCCTCATTAAATGCAAATAAAATTCTTATAAGGTTTGGTGTGTTAGATATAATATCACAAATAAGCTACTCACCACTACCATTTCCATTTGAGATCTTTTTCTTTTCTTTTTCTTTATTGATGGTGTTGTTAGTGGTATTGTTGTTGTTATTGTTATTGTTGGCGTTGCCGTTTGTCAAATTTGGAATCTTAGCTGCAGTTGATTGTGAATCGGTTCCACTGTTACCATTTTGATTGATTTCAAGGGGATTCCAGTCCATTCGCCTTTTACGCTGTGCAACTGCTGCTGCAGCTTGTTGTTGTTGTTGTTGCTGCTGCTGTTGTTGTCCAAAAATAGTTTGAACATCAATTATTCTTGGTCCTGCAGTTGGAATTTTGCCGTTTTGTTGCTGCTGTTGTTGTTGTTGTTGCTGTGTTTGTTGTTGTTGATGTTGTTCATCTTAAAAAATATAATACAAAATCTTTAGTTAGATTTTTCTGATTGATCAATTGTTTAATATTTTCTAAAAAATCAATATATAATATTTCATTGTATAAAATCTTTCTTATACCTGTCCACGATTCTTCAGAATTTGGTGGGGAATCAACAAAATTGATCACCTGATCATAATCATTATTAAATGCATTTTGTGTTTGATTTGCTGCGAAATTGTTGTAGTTGCGATTGTTGTTGCTATTGTTATTATTGTTGCTATGTGTTAAATGCTGCAAATAGATTAAAATGAAATATACATTAAAAGTTGTTAAAGGAAGAACTTAATGCAAAAAGATCTTTTGTAAATAACTATATTTTTTTTAAATTGATAGAGAAATAAACAATTATTTTAATGCATCAATATTTAAAAAAGCTGTTGAATTATATTCTGTTCAGTACAAAGTTCTCTTAGGTACAAATGAACCTGACGAATAAAAGTCCAACGAAAATTCGGTGATATGAAACGTAAATATATTAGTTGAATGGTGGAGTCAAATTGACTTTATACCTCGGAATCCAGGGAAAGTCGATGAATTTGCAAAACGAGTATAGGACTGTATTATTAAAGGGTCAAATAAGAAAGTTAAAAAACAAAATTTCACCGCTCTCGATTACAACAGTTTTATGGACCGTTTACTGTCATTCGAAATTGCTGTCTCATTTTAGATTTTGCTCAAACTTTGTAGGGATGTTCTCCAGGACTGTAAGGAAGCAAATCCATGACGATTTAATTTTAAGTTGCGTGGTTTCCCCGCTATCAGCATTTGAACTTTTGCAAAACGTCATTTTCATGTTACTATAGTTTGGTGTCTATTGAAGATATCGTGTTAATTTTAGATTTATTTTGTTGAAAAACATCTATATTTAATATTAGGTAAGTATAAGCCTCCTATATATAATAGCCAAGGTTCTGGAGCCAGTCAAAAACCATGAAAAACCAGTAAAATTACCAGTTTTTCAAAAATTGTTTTTAATTCAGGGATAATTATTACGTAATTTTTTAAAATTTATTAAAAAATTAATTTTCTTAAGCTTTGAAATGCCATTTCAAACAAAAAGATATATTCAATAGACGCAACACGCAAAACTATAGTAACATGAAACTGACGTTTTCCAAAAGTTTGAAAGCGGGTAGCGGGGAAACCACGCAACATAAAATTTAATCATCATGGATTTGCTTCCTTACAGTCCTAGAGAACATCCCTACAAAGTTTAAGCAAAATCTAAAATGAGACAGCAATTCCGATCGAACGCTTTCATACGGAATGACAGTAAACGGTACATAAAAACAGTTCTAATCGAGAGCGGTGAAATTTTTTTTTAACTTTCTGATTTGAACCTTTAATAATTCAGCCCTATACTAGTTTTACATATTCATCGACTTTCCCTGGATCAGATTTTGACACACTTTAATAAAAAAAATTTTCAATTTTGTTGTCGACTTATTCTTCTACTTACTCTTTCTACTTGTCGACTTATTATCTTAGTTTTTATATGACTATGTAAACAGTCCAGACCAGGAAAAATAAAATCTAAGTTCAAAAAATAGTCCGGTCAAAATAGACATTCAACCCAGAAATAATTCGCATAGAGCTGAAAATTGGTACAGAGCATATAAATGTCGATTTAAGTAAAATGTCAAAAGTCTCAAAAAGTCCCATGTGTGCATAAAAAGTTATTCAAGTTTTTATGTCGAAAATGTAGGTTTTTATTTTCTAACTTTGAAACGGGAGAAGCTATCTAAAAAAAAGTATATGGATGTCTTGTAGGTTTTGTTTTTTTCTACGACATATTGCTTGGAAGATATCGTGGTCTTAAAATGTGTCAAATGTCGAAAATATCGATTTTTTGCCTATTACTCTTAAACGATGAGCCCTATCGAAAAGTTGTCTTTGAAAAACTGGTAGATAATGTGCTTCTTTGTCTCTCAAAAAGAAAATTTTTTTTTTTTTTTGATTTGGTCAAAATTCAAAAATTGCGAATTTTTGTACCTAGTTTCTAAAACATGAGTTTTTTTTACATATTATATTTTAACTTACATATATCATACACTAAAAAGTTTTCCACAAAATAGCTGAGGGAATGCTTTAGTAACACTTATCGTTTTAAAGAAAGTGCGCTCGAAAGAGTGGTATATATAGAAAATATCGTTTTTTTTTTCTATTTTCGTCAAAAGGTCAGTATTATATAAACAAATTTTCATAGCATGTGTGTGTATATTATATGTGTTTTTTACATATCGCTATTCAGTTTTCATTTTTCAGAGCTATAATTAAAAAAAAGAATTTTATTTTTATAAAATCAAAAGTAACAGTTTTTTATTCTTAACTCTTCAAGAATGCAGTTTTGAAATATATTTTAAACTAATTTTATAGCCCATGATGTTTTTCATAAAAAAATATTAGGATGTGCTTTTTCATTATTGAGTGTTTCAAGATCATGAAAGTAAGTGCACATTATTGTAATAATAAATCAATAATCCTTTTATTCTTAGCTGCATAGGAAAGAAACAATGAAGAGACGTGCTATTAACTAAGGCCAAATAAAATAAGACCAACGTTCAAATAATCATTAATTTGTTGTTCGAAGATCCTTTTTATGAAACTAAGCAAAAATCTTTATACTAAAAGCGGAGAGACAATTTTACCCCATTTTCAATCTATCAAAGTGAAATAAAACCAAGTGCTAAAAATTGGTTATATTTCTCTTTTCAAAAGCGAAATAAGGTCCATTTTTGAGAAATTTGCTGCAGAAATTTTGAAAACTTTAAAACTACTTGTCAACTTGAATGTTTTTTTCTGAAGCCTGGTACGCTGCTCGCGCTAAATTTTAGCTCCCATACAAATTATCGAAAATTTTTAGCCGAGATAAAATGGATCCCATACAAGTTATCGATAACTTGTATGGGAATTTTATCTCAGCTAAAATTTAGCGCGAGCAGCGTACCAGGCTTGAACAACTGATATTTAAAGGCCCTTCGCATGAATGTTAACCCTCTGTAGGCACACCACTTTTTTGCGAATTTGGTGTATACTTTTTCATGTCGCTAGAACTTTTTTCTGTCTCACTATTTTATAGAGAATCATATATAAAATTGATGTAGAATTTTCCGAGGAATTCGAATATTGTATTCACAATTTCAAAGAAAGGTATTTTCACTCTTAAAAAGACACTTTTTTGTGAACACCTTTCATTTTTGTCCTGCCAAATTCGCACCCGTGTGCCGACAGAGGGTTAAATATAAAATTTAAGTAATTTTTATTTCGAATTAAAATTATTGACAACTTTAATAAAAAAAAGTACATATTCCATAATTATGTAAACATTTATAGTTGTTTTAGAAACTGTGCACACGTGTAGTTAAAAAGGTCATTCAGTTCCCCTTGAAAAATTAAAAACAAAAACAAAACAGTAACTAATTTAATCCACGTGGGTTTAAGTTCATCTGGTTTTCCAAGTGTCGATTTCCAACTCAGTATAGTATGTTAGTTATATTACTAAGCTACGTCATCAATAGTACCTACCTACGCCTCCAATATCTTCTCATAAGCTCCATTGAAAGCTTTCAAATCTTAACTTTTTTTGCTTGTATTTTCCCTTTGAGCAAAACGAGTTTATTATTTCATAAATAAATGAAAACAAAGAAAAGCAAGAAAAAAACTTATCACTTGATTGATTACAAAAGCAGTGAGACCGACCTCTAGACAGATCGCATCAGCCAGCATCCCGCTCTCATCTGTCATCTTAGATAAGTATTTGTAAATATTTTTGATTTGTTATTTTGTTTACAAGTGTGAAAATGTTCTTTCTGAGAATTCCATATAGTATTTTTAATGTTACGCGCAATTTCAATTGCATTTAAGAAAAAATGGTGTTGCATTCTTAGCTCTAGGTGCTAAATGAATTTTTTTTTTATGATTTTTTCCAACTCTTTTGTTGGTTAAATTAAACAAGTTTTTGTGGTTTGATTTGATAATTCGAGTCACAAATCTATCCAATTTATCAATTAGTAAATGTCTATTTTTCACATAGAACTTCTTAAGCACTGGCTTACATGTGCAACGTGTGACATGCTGTAATTTGTCTTGAAATTTGATAGAAATTGAAATCAAAACTTGACAGAACAGCCTTGATGTGTGGTTGAAAGGTATTATTGTGGGCTGTATAATTTTTTTTTCTTTATTTTAATACAAAAAACAATCATTACGTACACGGAAACAGAAGTATTCCAACATCAGTAAATATTGGTAAAACAAACATTTAATATAGAGTAAACAAAATAAGTCAAATCAAAAAGGTGAAGGTTAACAAGATAAAAAAAAAACCATTTCACTGCCATACAAACAATATAAGTTTAATAACAACTAACAGGTGTTTTTATTGCAGAACCTAAAAAGATCGAATTCTACATACAAGTTTAAAACTTGTCAGTTTTTTCGATACTCCCCCAGAAAGAATTTGGATTTTTGTATGCTGATTCCGAATCCAAAGTCAGAATTGATCTAGCACGTCACGTTTTTTAGATATTCCCGTTAGAAAATCTCAAAAACCCATTTTTTTTGCTGTTTTCGAAGAAATATTTTGGCATAATGTAATATTTTTCAATTAAAATTGTTACGGTTTATAAAAGAACTTATTTTTTTCTTTCAAATTCAGTTTCAATCTTCTCAATATCTCTTTTCTTCTCCGAGATATCTTAATTTAAGTAAGTTTAGTAGGTTTGGCATATCTTATCATAAAAAAAATGATCTCTAAAAATTAATATATCTTTCTCCCTAGAACAAAAATATACTTTTCTAATGGACTTTAGTGTGCTGATTTTGAATCCAAACTCAAAAAAATTCGGTCGGCTCTGGTTTGTGAGATATAGTAGTTTTTATTGAGATTTTCTAAGAAAAAACTTGATTTTGTGATACTTTAATGCGAATATCTTAAAATCCTCACGTGATAGAATTTTTTTGACCTCGGATTCTAACTCAGCACATAAAAAACTATAAGAAAAGTATACTTTTGTTTCTAGTAGAAACAAATCTGAAGCTTTACAAGGCAGTTTATCGAATGGTTTATTACAAATAAGATATTTCTAAATAGATAAATAGTATATAAAATTACAAAACACGTAAAAATTTTGTTTAATGTATTTTATTATGGTTTTCTTTACATATTTGACTTTTTAAATATAATGAGCGTTGATATTTTAAATTTTCCTTAATTAAGGTGTTTTTGTTCCTGTAGGATTTACTAAAAAGTAAAGGATTTCGATATTTTAAAATATGAGAAAACATTAATGTAAAAGGACATATTTGGTGTCATATTTTATTCAATAGGCCATATTACGAGGAATAAGTCCTCCAAATTTGAGCTCAATGCTACAAATAGTTTTAATTTTGCACGAGTTCAAATAAATAAAAGGTTGATTTTTTAGAAAATACCCACATTTTTCAAAAATCATTTTTACAAAAATGGTACCTGATAGAATTTTTCTGAAACCAGATTTAGATTCAGGAAAGTCTAATCTTTCATAATATCAAAAAAATATTTGAAGGAGAAAAGAAAAGTTAAAATTTGCAGACCAGTGAATTAGAAGAAGTCTTGGATTGTGCATGTGTTTCAAGTACATTTTTAGCAATTTTTATTAGTCTGTCATGAATATGCAAACCCAGTTTCAGGTTTTGCCATAACACAGTCAATTTGTTGCCAAATATTGTATCATTTTTCAAGTTTGTTCTTAAACGCGGTCACTGTGGCGTATGAGTAACATTTTTGTTTACACATTGTTGATTAAAGTCTATAGTTCTATGCGAAAAAAAAATTCAAAGCATATATTCGTATACTTTGTGCAACATATATATCTGTTTTTCGAAGCAAATATTTTCAGCAAACTATAAAAACACGTTAGTTATATTTTTCCCTATTAAAACTGAAAGTTAAATTATTACTGCCTCAAAAGATAATAGGTACTGCCCAACACACTAAAATTTTCCAGACCGTTGTTTATCATTTCTTACTAAGTTTAGGGTGCTGATTCCAAAAATGACATTAGTTTTTTTCTAGCAGTTCAAGTTTTTAAATTATTCATACATGAAAATTCATAGAAATTCATACAATTTTGTTTTGTTAAATTTTTTTTATGAAAAAAAATTTTTTTTTGTATATTTATTTTACTTACTGAACCGAAATACATTACATTCGAAACAAATTTTTCCAACAAAACTTTTGAAACGCTTGTAATAATGAAATCTAAAAAAATAGTATGAAATTACCCCAAAAATGTGAAAATTAAAATATCTAAAAAAAAAAATAGAGCTCCTAGTAAGCAACCAGTGTGATTTTTAGGCTTAGTGATGGGGTTCACTTAGAAAATTTCTAGAAAATGTTAACAAACAGTTAAAATAAGCGTAACTTTAAAATAAGTACGAAATTACCCCCAAAATATGGAAAACACTAAAAAAAAAATAGAGCTCCTAGAAAAAAATGAATGTGATTTTTAGTTTTACTGACCCCAAATACATTGAGTTTAATATAATTTTTTTCTGGAAACTTTAATAAACCCTCAAAATAAGAAAAACTTAAAAATTAGTATGAATATTTTTTCCCCAAATGTGAAAAATTAAATATTTCAAAAACTAGAGCTGCTAGAAAAAAACCAATATTATTTTTGAGCTTACTGAACTGAAAATCTATAAAATTTGATATAAATCTCTCTGGAAAATTTTAAAAAGTTGAAAATTGTTGGCCAGTGACAACAGAATTCTTTGACGTCATGAGTTTTGCCTACCATTCATAATTGAAATGTACGTGAAGGTATAAACCGAACGACTATGATTTCTACGATATTTGCTAACAAGAACCAATTCTAATAATTCAATAAGATCGATTAATTCTTTTCCAAGGAATAGATACACTAGAAATAGATACAAAAGAAAAGTGTCAATAGATGTGTTTTTATAGAACTTTTCTTAATGTGCTTCACTCGTTTTCAAGAAAAAAACCTTAAAATTCCATAAAAAAAAAAACGATATAATCGTAGACTCTAGAGATGTTTTAGAAAAGTAGGCGATTTTTGTTTTCTTTTCAAAAAAAGACCATCTTCGGTTGGAAGAGCTAAAATTATATAATTATATATTTGTGTTTTGTCATACAGATCCCCTCGATTCTTCTACCATAAACGACCCTTTTTGATTGAAATGCGCTTCCGCCATTTTACATTTTTTTGTTTTTGTCAAAAAAAAGTTTCTATTTATTACCCAATACAAGACCTTTTTTTATAACCATTGCTAAAGAGGTTTTGGCTACTCTGAATGTATCTTTAATTCATAGTTTATTTCATGAAAATTATTTTAAGGTTTTAAGTGTTTCGTTTTATCTTAATTACCTACGTTTGAAAAAAAAATCATCAAAATCTAAGCTGTTCGGCCGGGTTCCCTAATAATTTGCTTTAGTTACTCTACTACATATCTCTAAAAGAAACAAGTTGTAGATGTATCATTTGATGGAAGATACAAAAGTATGATATCTTTAATTTCGTGATTTGTAATTTTCCTTTAAAATTTATAATAACGTAAACGTAATATTCTTACGGAAAGGAATTTTACAACCGAATGCATTTTAGCAATAATTACTAAAAAAAGGTTACATCATTAATTTATAATTTTTGTTCAGAGATGACATTAGCTTTGGCACTCGTCGTATATTATAAAGTTAATTAATGAATAATTTGGTTATTGAATAATTACATATAAATTATCATTACTCATCAGATTATTTTACTGGTTGTGTTATTAGGAAAGTCAAGAACATTCTGAATCAAAAACAAAAAAAATCTCATTGAATTAATTCTACCATTGCATGTGTGTGATGATTTATTTCAATAAAGATATTCTAATAGATAAGATAACTCTTATTCTCATTGTAAAGTAAATTTTTGAATTAAATTGAGTTAGCTTTTTATGATGGAATTTTACAAATTGATTTGGTAATTTAAATGGACCTTACGTTAATGCTGCATAAGTTTTGAAAACATTCTCAACAAGATTTGTATCCTTTATTATATCAATTTGACATCAATTTAAGCAATTGAAATATTGTTTGCTTTGCTTGATTATTTGCATTGTAAAAAAAAGACATACATTGCATTTTTACTAGCTTAATTCAGAATAAGTTAGGACTGATAAAGTATTTGATTTTTGCAGTAAACACAAAAAACGTGATATCAAACATTTGAAGCATTCTTTAGGTTGAAGCTTAACGTAACCCGGAAAAATAAAAATCCAATAATTGAGCACATTCTTTATCAAGACAGGCCAAACGGGATTTGTTGGGAAGTTTAAGACAGGATTAAGACAATTTTCCTCAATGCAAATATGTACTTCAAAATTGCATTAAACTAATAGATTTTTTTATATTCTGAATAAAATGTAAAACCCTATTGAAAAAGTTCTTGAGTATAAATTTATATTTCATTCTTTGAGTTAAGAAAAGAATTTTTGTGGACCAGTTGACAAATAACCACCATAAAAAAAAATTAATAATGAATCCCTTGAATTGTTCAAATAAATTATTTATTTCCGCTTTTGACTCTGTCCATAATAAGAGTTCCCTCTACCTTCATACACGTACTCATACTCAAACATGGCAATAAATACATATTTTTGCACTATATCTGCAAGTTTTGCATTCAGAACAGAACAAATTTATTATACTAACTCATACATAGAGGTTAAGTAAATATATCCGTTTTGAAGAAGAATGAGTGATGACGTCAGTTAATTTAGCATCACTGCTTGAGTTAATAAATTTCAATTAACATATCAAAATCTATAAAGGAATCAGCTGAAACTAACATGCAAACACTTTAAGCTCATTTTATTTAATAAAATTATTTTTTTTTTATGATAAGTCAGAAAGTATTCCCTTTGCCAATAATACCAACAAAAAAAACTGACTTTATAATTTTATTAAATTATTATTAAAAAGATACATTCAGGAATATTTCAGTAGTTCTTAAATACCAAACGCTAAGAACAAAATTGCTGAAAGTTATTTATTCCATCAGAGCAGAAATAATATTTTAAAAAAGAAATCGAAAATGCTTGTAACATAATTATTTATTAATAAGAATAATTTGCATTTTTCAAAGTAATGAAAAGAATCTACTTATGGGTTTTTTTTTGTGCGTATTTTACCGAAGCACTTTGTAGTCAATTTAGCATTCTAAATTACAATGAGAAAACGTGGAAGTAATACAAATATTATATTGAAAGAAAATTGAGTGTAGGTTAAAAAGACATTGCACACCGTTCGAATCCATTTTAGGGGATCGTCTAGGTGAAAAATATGGACTTAATATTGTTGTTTATTTTTTTTTTATTTTTTAAATTTAAACATACCTACAAAAAATGCCAACTGTTGAAAATTAATACTGAGTAATTCCAAATTCACCAGTAACACGTAAGGAGTTTGCATGATTAACGATTTAGTAATGATACCTGCGTAAATGTAAAACTTAATCACATTTAACACATTTTTGGCATATTGATTCTGGGGGATTTAAATTATTAACTGACTTCCAAAAAGGAGGAGGTTATCAATTCGGCTGAATTTTTTTTAATGTTTGTTACCTCATAACTTTGGACCAGGTGAACCAATTTTGATATTTCTCTTCATCAATCAATCATAATTTACAAGAAAAAGCTTAAAAAAATACCTTTTTTTATTTTCTCATTATATTAATTTTTTTATTTTAAAAGCTTACAAAAAAAATTATGCAATTTAAAAGCCAAGTATTTCTTCTTAACCCTTTCGAACCCAAGCTATGAAAATCAATATTAAAAAATGTTCAAAAACATCACAACTAAGAAATATGAATAGCAAAAAGTTATTTTCCAAAATAATAAATAGCAAAACTAATGTGTTTTTCTCACGTTACATACATGTAAGTAACATGCACTGCCTATGACCACCAAAAAAAGTCGGAGAACTGAGAAAATAACTTTTTATGAGACAATAATGTATGCTACTTCTTCTAAGCAAAAAAACAAAACACTTTCTGCATTAACATTTTTTATATCTTTTTTTTCAAAATTATGATCATATATACAAAAAAAAATTTTTGAAAAAAAAAAAATGTGAATTTCAGTCCCTTTCTCGATAAAAAAAAAAACTAAAGGTATGATATTTGACTAACTTTTTGTAATAATCCAGTAACTAGGCATTATTATCTTTCAATTAAGCCATCGTAACCTAAAAAATTGTTTAATTTAATATTTTTTACAAATTTTTTAAAAAATGTTACATGAGAGTAACGCTGGGTCCAAAAGGGTTAAGAATAAAACCATTTCTAAAAAAATAATTTATTGAAAACAATCATTTTCATCAAAAAAGCAAAAAAAAATGAATTTTTATCTTCTCACGTCATTAATTCCATTTTTTTCCCTAACAACCTATACAAAAATTTTTACCATCTGAAAGCTTATTGTCTAAGCTCAAAATATATATATCGATCAGGTCTATGAGACATCTACAAAAAGAGCTAGAATTTTGTGAACTCGATCAAATTTCATTAAAAAAAAGCAAAAAAAAACATTTATTTTTATGTTCTCACGCTATGGAATCAATTTTTTTGTTTGACAACCTATAAAAAAATTTTATACCATGTGAAAGCTTATTATTTCACCTTTCATATGACGTATGAAGTGAAGTTAGAATTTTTTAAAGTCAACCATGTCGAATTTCCAGAATAATATTACGGTACTTCCCACACTGGCTGTTCGGGGGGCAACAGATCTCCACTGGTGTTTTGAGGTTTTTCGCAAGTTTCTTGATTTAACATTGTGTAGCTTGTAGTTAGTCTACCGTTATGTGTGATATACCAAATAAAAGGTAATTGTTTCAGGATGCTCATAAAAGTTTAATAAAATTTCTATCTGCTCTTGGTCAAAAGTTTTAACCTGTTGAATTCTAAAATTGTATTTTACCGTTATCTCAAAATTGTGTTCACGAAAATGATTGAAACTTCGCACACATTTAGTCATGGTCATGGTCTATCATTATTCACTATACTTTATTCCTGTATCTATTCAAGAAAAAAAGATAAAGATAAAAAACGATGAAAATCAGTCAAAAACGGTCAAAAAACGTGTTTAAAAAAAAAAACTTGTTTCTTCCGTTATTCAGTCAAAACTCACTGAACGATATGCATAAGTCCAAAACCAACATGTCCTATAAGTTTGAGATTTTTTGAATGCTCCAAAAAAAGCTAAAAATCAAAAACTACACAAAAATACCCCTAAAAAACAAGGTGTTTTTCAAAAATTCTTATTTCAAAACGCAGAGTGTTGAAAAAAAAACCTGTATTAGGCGCCTAATTTTTTTCCCTCATCTTTCACCTATCTATAGCAAAAAAAATCAACTCTCTACAACTTTGCGTTTAGATTTTCGCCCAAATTTCATCTTTCCGTTTTACCCCTGTTTACCCTATTAAATGACGGAATTTTTGAATAGTATTAAATAAGCCATTATAATCTCAAGAAAAATAAACTCACGCTCAGAGGACTGAAAAGACCCTACATATTTTATAATGGTTAACTCAACAAAATTCTGTCACAATGACAGGTGCAAAATTAATAAAACAGTTGTTTCTGCTGTCCTTAATTTGATAAAGGTGAAATCTTTTGGAATTGTTGATTAGTCGAAGATTATGTATAGGTAGAGACAGTTTCCCGCATTGATTCAGTTTTAAATAAATTTTGCCAAATAATTTATTCACGTAATTCTTTGAGTATTAAGATTATTGAGTTTCTTTTATTCAAACGGTATTTATAGTACAAGATTAGAAAGGAGCTGAAAAATGTATGTTGATGCAATCTGACACATTATTTCAAGGTTATTTTTGAAGCTAAATTGAATGAAACCAAAGGTAGGTATCCCGATACAACAAACGTAAACAGTCCTTTGTAACTACAGTAAAACCCGTATAAGTACCTCACCTTAAATGCCCCATTTTGATAGGCACTAAAGCGGGTAAGGTACTTACAAGAACCCGCTTAAGTGCTCATAGGCACTTATGTCTATATCTCTTTAATAATAAAAAAAAACATGTTTGATTACTAAACACATACCTAATCTTCACAAAACAATATTACTCTGAAAGTTTAAAATAGCTAACTAGTTCATTTCTACCTTTAGTAAAATTTTTGAATTTTAGAGCGGTTTAGGAAACGAAGTTTTTCTTACAGTTCAAACTTGTTTCAAATGTGTACTTAAAAGAATATTTTGCAAGTAAATTCAATTATAAGTATTTGAAAAGACAGGCAATTAAGCGGGGAAGGCAGTTAAGCGAAAGGTACTTAAAAGATGAATTGTATATGAAAAAAAAAATCATGTGTGCAATTCACACGTGGTAGAAGTGAAACCTTAAAAAAATCATTTTTCTTGCAAAAAATAAATAGAAAAAATCTACCTATTTTTTTTTTTATCACCTTCAAATCCATGTTTTTTATATGACAACCCTATATAAATTTTATATTATCTTATTGTCTAAGCTCAAAATATATATATCGATCAGGTCTATGAGATATCTACAAAAAGAGCTAGAATTTTTTGAACTCGATCAATTTCCATAAAAAAAAGCGAAAAAAACACGTATTTTTATCTTCTCACGCTATTAAATCCATTTTCTTCCCTAACAACCTATAACAACCTACACCATCTGAAAGCTTATTGTCTTAGCTCAAAATATATATATCGATCAAGTCTATGAGACATCTACAAAAAGAGCTAGAATTTTTTAAACTCGATGAAATTTCATCCAAAAAGCAAAAAAAAACATTTATTTTTATGTTCTCATGCTATTAAATCAATTTTTTTGTTTGACAACCTATAAAAAATTTTATACCATGTGAAAGCTTATTATTTCATATGATGTATCAATCTCATTTCAAAGATGTCTACAAGAGAAGTTAAAATTTTTTAAAGTCAACCATGTCGAATTTCCAGACTAAGATTACTGGTAGCTGGTCATCGCCAACAGATCTCCACAGGTGTTTTGAGGTATTTTTAAATTTTTTTCAATTTAAGATTGTGTAACTTGTAGAGCACGTAACGTTATGTGTGATATATCAAAAAAAAGGTTATGTTATCAACATGCGTATTAAAGTTAAATCAAATTTGTATATGCACTAGATCACAAGATATAACGTGTGTTTTAAAATAACATCTTTTTACCGTTATCTCCGAATTTTGAATATGAAGTTAATTGAAATTTTGTACAATTATAATTTATTTAATTACAGTACAAATTTCATTCATCTATCTATTCAAACAAAAAAGTTATAACAAGTTGAAGTCGTGTCGCGTTTTCGTTTCATCTTGTTTCAAATCACTACGATACTAAAGAAGTTTTCACTTCAAAAATCCTTAAAATTTTGGTTCTAAAAAAACAAAGGTACTTATGCGTATTCTACATAGCTTAAGCGAATTTAAAGACCTAAGTTTAAAAAGCCTGAATCTTAGTGATAAAAATGGATGTTTTTGAAAAATTCTCCATAAAAATACACTTAAACCTAGAACAACATAATTCCTTCAATCTAAAATAAAATTATTTAAGTTATTAAATCTTTTCTCTCGAAACAAAACACCTTTTCAACTTTAACATTTGAAAAAAAAAACTCTCTTGGTAATTGGGTTAATTTTTAAAAGTAGTTTTGTTAGGACATCGTTAGTCTCATTAGATTCAGCATTAAAAAATAACTTCCTTCCCTGGTCTTGCACTTTAAATATGGTTAAAAGAAAACTCAATAGGAGGATTTTAGGGGACTGCATCATGAATTTTATATTATTATATTTTTGGTAAATTCTAAATTTTTTTTAAGCGAATTATATTTATACAATGTTCATTTTTTCATAACTCACGAAAAAATTTGCAGAAAAACAAAAAAAAAACTATACTTTATTTTTTTTTTAATTTATGTATTTAGTTTTGTATGTTCTTAAGATTTGTATGGTACGGATTAGAGTTTTTTTTTTTTAGTTTGAAATTTGTTGTCTTCCAGATTAATGTTATTAAAAGTTTTTTACTTCAATTACCTAAGTTCTATGTTAAAATTATTTTTTTATTTAATTTTTTTTTCTTTAATATTTTTCATTCATTCTAGGTCAAAAATTATTATTTTGATTTAAGGTGTATTTAAACCAAATAAAAAATTGTATTATGTTAAATAAAACAGTTAAAGCATGACATTTTAAGTGCTGCCCTTGTGCTTTAATGCTTAGAAAATAAATCCATTTCCAAACAAACGGGAGATAATAGACTTCTTTTTGAAAACAATTGTTTTCGTTTATTGACCGAAGACAACTTTTAGAATGGCGATATTTTTACATTTTTATTTAAAATACGATACGTTGAGTACCTATGTGTTATATTATTATAATTCAAATTCCATAAGAACTTTTAAAATCAAAATATACATAATGTACGATTTTTTAACAAATAAAAGCTATACTTTGTTACATATATGAATATCAACACATACATTATATAGGCTTTCAAAAAATAAATCAATTATTACATATTAATATTTTTTTAGGTGACAACTTTGATCGATGTTATGATTAACATTAATCAATTTTTGTTAGCAAAAAATAAAAATCGCACTATAAATTTGCGAATTTATCAAATTAGCAAACCTTTTCAAATTAATATTTAAGCTTTTATTTATTTATTTAAAAACCTGTCAAAAATTATAGATAAAAATAAATATTATGGTTTATAAAAAAAACCTAATCCAAATAGAACTGTTTGATTCACAATTTTATGGGAAAATCTGAGAATAGAAAAAAATAATGGATTTCTTTCAAAATTGAATCTTTTTTTAGAAAGGGACTTACAAAATTCAAAGTCTACTTATGACAGGAACTAATATTAGGCGTGTTTTTTTGTATTACTCAGTTGCTACTCATTTTTGATTTTATTCGCAAAACAATAATAAAAATTACACAAGTAATGGCGTTTTCGATTGTCTCTCCGGAAGCGTCTGGAATCATTCCGAAGCCTTCTGAAAGTGTTTTATTCGCCCGAGTTTGACAGGCAGAACGCTTCTCAGAATAAAAATTCTCTTCTTGATTTCAAAACAGAATTCAAATCAGAATTCACTCAAATGTCAAAATAAAAACACTCAATCTGTGTTTTTGGTTTTTCATTCAACTTATTGTTTTTTTGAAATTTAAATTAATTACAAATCAAAAATGGATACATTAATGGATAAATTAACATTTTCTTCGAATAATAATTCATAATTTTCCAACTCTAACACCAGAACTTTGGTTTTCAAGAAAAAAAAATTATGCAAATATTTGACAATTGAAATTGCAGAAAAATAAAAAAGATAGAATTGAGTGGAAGCGATTTGACCTGTTCCATTCGATTTCAGAATGAGTCAATTCTTGAGTGAAACCAATCGAAAACGACATAAGTATTTTTTATTTTTTTTATTGTTTTTCGAATAAAATAAAAAAATGAGTAGCTACTGAGTTGTAGAAAAAATACGCCTATTATAAACTCGATATCTACTGATTTGAAAAAGAAAGTGCCAAGCTTTAACTATCAAAGAGAAAAAAATTGCAATGCATATTATCTTCTTTTCGATTTATTGATTTAAAATCTAAGAGATCAATAAACTTATTGCAAACATTTATATAAATTTACTTACTTGATTTATTGCTGTACTATTATTGTTATGGTATTCCATTTGATCGTTATTTATTGTTGAAAAATCGAAAGAAGAACGTATTGGATCTAGAAATGTTTGTAAATCCGTGAAATTTGGATGCGAAAGACACGATAGAGCCATTCGTGTCCCCGATGTTTTTTTTACACCGCCAAAAACTTATAAATTGTTGTTTTTAATTGAAGTTTTTGACTTAATTCAAAAAGTGTGGTTTTACTTGAATTATTATTATATTCTGTTTGAGTTTTTCTCTTAATAATTATTTTTTTTAGCTTGGTGGCGAAAAGTTTATGATGTCCCACTCGTTATTATTTTTTTTTTTTGTGAAGGTTTAAATTTATATGTTTTATTGAAGATTATAGTGCAATTTTTTTTTTTTATTATATTTTTTGTATATAATCACATTTCATATTTTATTTTGAGAGTAAAATAATATATTTAAATATTTAAATTGTGATATATTTAACACTTAGAATAGTAGAACTAATAAGGCACTGTGTTTAGAATTACATTTGTGTGTGTGTTTTTTTTAGATATTGTTTAACATTTATTTTTAGTGGTTTTTATTATATATTATTTATTTTGTTTAATTTTATATCACTAAAGAAATATATGATTTTTATATATTTCTCTAAGTACGAGTATAGATAGAATCTTTAATTTTGACACTTTTTGTTTTGTTTTTTGAAGAAGAGGGATTTCAAACTTTTATTTTTTATTTTATCGCCAAAAATTAAGAATTTTTTTTTATATTTTTGATTTTTTTAAAAGTTTTATATTTATAATAACTGTTTTTTCTTTTTGTCTCCGATTAATTAAAATAATACAAAGAACGAATTATACAGCTTTTTAATTCCAGTTGTTTCACGTTGTCGATGGCTCCGTAATAATGTATTTTCTACCTTAAGCAGCATTTTGTTAATCATACACATAAAACTTTGGTTGCATTCATTTGAAAAATAACGACTTGTCTCCATTTATTGTTGTGGTATAAGTTTTTAAATAAAGTCACTGTTATTCGAAGATGGTCTTCATAAATTTAATTATTTGTTCCCTTTGGGGTAGAATGGTGATGATGATTAAGTCGATCGATTTTCTCTGTAAAATTCAGAAAATAAAAATAAAATCTATCTTTTTTTCTTCTGTTTTTCCTTGATGTTAATTTTTTTTTATATAGTATAAAATCAAAAAAACACTACTTGAGAGAGATGATGATAATAATTTTATTATGATTTGATTAAACTTTCAGACAAAGTGTAATATTTTTTTTTTGTTGTATTTTCTTTAACTGATAAGAGAAGAGAGATAATAATGGACTTAGCGACGACGAGCGTAAAAACGATGACAGAGTTTTGAACTTCACGAGAGCGCAAACACTTCTAATCGAAAAGATTGATACAAAAAACCAATCAAGTAAATAATATTTAATTAATTTTATTAAATATAAAAAGAAAAAAAAATCTCACAAATTTTTTTAACACAGTTGTATTATGTACAACAGTTTTTTTTAACACTTTGTTTTTATTATTTTTTTTTATTTTATCGTCGATTTCGAAGTTTTGTTTGTTTTATTTATTTTTAAGGAATTTTGTTTGTTTTAATTTTTTTTTTGTTTTGTATTTTTTTATTTTTTTATAAGATCACTAATTAGAAAGAAACAAAACAGAAAGAAAGAAGAAAAAAAATATGTTGATGAACTAATATATGATAGTGATAATATCTACCGTTATTAAAAAAAATTATTGATTATTGGAAGAGGAAATAAATCTTTTTGTATTTTTTTTTTTTTTTTTTATTATCATTCACATCAGAGGAGCAATTTTAGAACGAAGCAATGCTTCGCATAGCGATACGAAGACAGCATTTTTAGTGAGTTGGTTAAAAACAAAGCCTAGGCTGTAGCAACCGCTTTCGAGGTTAAAATAACAATGAATTTGAAATGAATTTTTTCGCCCTGATATCGATCAAGAATTTATTTAATATTTTTTTTTAACATCAATTTTTTTTTAAATTTTTAAAGAAAAAAATTCAAAGAAACATTAAAAAAAAACAACGACATGAATCGCACAGAACCGCCACCAAGATATACGAGCGCACTATAAGACGAAAGGAGTACCTACTATTCAAATCGAAACTAAACGACACACCAAGAAGTATCTTTTCTGCCCCCAGGGAAAAGATACATATATTTTATAGTGTAGTTATTATAGTGTAGATGCAGAGACCCTATAAGATTTCGCGAAAACCCAACGAAGATGACAATCAAACGACAATAATGTTTATGTAGATACAAACGAACAAACGAATAATATAGTGCCCCAAGGAACACAAACGATACAAACGCTTAAACGATCAAGTGAGCAGCAACACGATCAGTAGAACAATTATTAACAATCAGCGCGGCGCGGTGATCAATGGCCGTCGTCGTCAACGTTGTTGTTGTTGTTGTCGCGTCGTTGCTGTGGTCGTGTTTGTGGTGGTTATACCAGCGAAGCGCCGCGTTGCTACCACCCGCGAAAAGCTCAGATAGATCTGAAGTTGAAATATAAAGATAGAAGTAAACTTAGATTGTAGAACGAAAAAAAATTCAAAAAAATCCCTTTTAGAGAATTGGTGAGCTTTACTTTGATCAAGTTTAGGTACTTTTTGTTTTTGTTTTGTAACAAAATTATTGTAATTTTGAATAACAAAGATAGGGGATTTTTTTTTTTTGTAATATTGGATTGGATTCAATAAATTCTTAGCGAATATGTTTTGAATTATAGAAAAAAAAAACAACGTTGTGATATCGTCACAGGCTAACAAGTAACTGATTGCTAGTATAGTTGGTGACCAAACTACGTTTTTTACTCTTAAAAATAAAGCCACAGCATTATTACTGCAGCCAAATACCATACGCGTAGATGTTTTTTTTTGTATGGATGTATTTTCAGTTGCGTTGTTGTGGGTTGGATTGGATGGGACGGGGACCTGTTAAAAACTACACTGTCTTCACTGTGACTGACTTTTCTCTCTCTTCTGTGTGGTATCAGGTTTTTTTTTTTTGTTGAGATAAGTTCTTATGGGTTTACTGGTTTGGTATTGGTTGTTAAATTGATCACATCAGTGCTGTCGAATTTTAAACTCTAACTAAGATTATTACTTGTGATATCAATAATAATAATTCCGTGGCATTAAATGAGATCACTGACCACTAATCAATTACTGACTAGTTAAGTTCAACTATATTCATTATTTGTTTAGCAATAGAAAATGTGTAAAAAAAAAAAAATGTTACACATACACCACAGTGACCCCCTTTGAAATTAAATATTGTTACTTCTGTAAAAAAAAAAATTATTATTTGTTGTTTGAAATGATAAAACAAGGTATTCATGTGTCATGGAAAACTGTCAAACCAATGACTAGAATTTAAAATGTATACTTCATTGAGAAGCTACAAGTAAAAGATGGAATTTCGATTGTCGATGTCGATGGCTACCGAGTATTACATTGATACACTATCAGAAGAAAATACTATGGGCTGGGGTCGAAATTTTGTATGTGTCAAAATTTGGATTCCAAAATTCTGTATTTTAAAATTCTGTAAATTCAAAATTCTTATTTTTAAAATTCTGTACTCTAAAATTCGGAAATACAAAATTCTGGATTTCGAAATTCTGTATTCCAAAAAAAAATTGTTTTGATAAACAAATAGCCGTAATATTTATTTGTTTTTTCTCTTTTTTGTAAGGGGTTTTAGGTCATTTGCTGCAACGAAACTTAAATATTTATGTAGAACATAAACTCTTATCCAGTATTTTTTTCTCTACGTGAACTGCCACATAGGGTTTTATGTACGACATAAATCCTTAAGTTTCGTTTTACCAAACGGCTCATAAACACTGTTATACTTAATTTATTGATTGAATACAAATTGTTCAACAGGCAAAATAAAAATGTATAGGTTTGGAATATACAGAATTCCAAAAAAAAAAAAAAAAAAACAGAAAAATAGATATGCAGAATTTTGAAAAACAGAATAATAATATTCAAAATAATGATATAGGTACAGAATAATTATGTTCATACAGAATTTTTTATTCAGATACAGAATACGACCCGTTCCCAAATATTATATTTAACTATTTAAATTAATTCTTCTTTCAACTCTATAAAAGGTTTGCAATGCAATTAGTATGATATAATCAAGATTTAAAAGAGTTTATTTAAATAGCGTTGGGGAATTCTGTATGGTCCAAAATTTCCAAAATTCTGTATCCCATATCTAAGTATTTTAAAATTCTGTAAATTCAAAACTCTGCAAACCCAATTCTGGATTTCGGGCATGAAGCTTGAAAAATAACGACTCGTTCCCAAAATAACAAAATGCACGAGCTTGCTTAAGAATTCAAGTTGCTTAATTAAAAAAATACAAACTTACTAAAAAAATCCAAATCGTTAGAACCGTTTTTTTTTTAAACTAATTTTTATAAATTAAAAGTTAAATAAATTTGGTATGAAATGTTGCATCAGTCAGGTATTGATCTAATGTTGGCTTACAATCTGTGAAAAGTCCTGAAATAATTTGAGTTAAAGTTTTTGTATAAGTTTTCTTGTAGCACTCCGCGTTAAGAAAAAACAATATTTCAAATTGTCCCATTAGCTCAGTTGCAGGTTTGTGGAAAATATTTTTCTGTCCAAAAGTTCCTTGTTTAAAGATATACATTTTTCTGACCTATACCTTCTATAACGACCCTTACTGACAAAACATACATCAGGACTTTTCACAAATTGTAATGCACTTTACTATCTACCTGCATACCAAAAATCAGCCTGTTACAAAAAGGAGGTATTCAATTCGTCTGTATTTTTTTTTTTTTTTTCAATGATTGCTACCGCATAACTTTGGACTAAATGAAGTGAAGTGCCTGCAGTGTGGTTCCATTTCAATTTCTTCCAGTTATTTTTATAGAAACTATGAGAAAAAAAAAAACAAAAAAATATAGTTTTGATCCATGGAAGTCAGTTTTGTTTTTTTGATAAAAATTATTATTACTGGTCTGGTTTTCGTTATACCGTCCATTTGTTTCAAACGTTCATTTCTTTTAATATCTCGCTGTACAATTTTTTCGAGTTGGTGCTACTTTGTCAAAAAAGGCTCATCATTATCATTTTTATCAGAGGCTTATCAATATTTCATTCATTATTTTTTTTTTATTGTTTTTAGAAAAAAAAGTCAATGAAAAAAATCGACTACACAACTTTTTCACATACAATTTTTTTTTTCAAATTTTAAGAAACAAGGTAATTCTTTAAAAAATTAATATATACTACTATTTAACTAGTACTTTTCGGCAGCACTGATCTGACACTCCTATTATATTCATTAAAAGTGCAGTCCAGAATTCAATTAAGAGCACTATCTATGAATGGGTTATTTGACTGCATTTGTATTTGAACATGGCTTTTCTATATCATTTTTGCATCGTAATACGCTCCTACATATACATTCAAAACATTCGCTAGTCTAGGATTGGTAAAATTAAAATTAATGATTAACTTTATTTAAAATTGTTTACTTTTGAGAGAGAGATAGAGAGACAAGAAAATGTTGTATATAAGCTAAGCCTCTGTATGAAAAATTCGGAGAGTAAATCTCTCAATTTATATTATATTTTTTTTTTCTTCTGTCACTTAACTAAAACAGGTAGATTTAATAATAAATATTTAAATAAGAAACACCAAGTACCTGTTGGAGGTGTTGTATATCTTTAAGATGAAAAGAAGCAGAGAAAAAAAAATAATACAAAAACACATTATCGTTTAAGTTCCTGTTTTGTTTGATTTTCTTTGGATTCCGATAGAACGATAATACTACTTTTTGTTGTTGTTGTGTTACTTCGGTTTATCTTGATAGTTCCATTGACTAACGAATATTTTTTTTCTACTGTAGTTTGTTTAAATGGAATGTGTTATGAATTAGTAGGGGATTTTGTTTATAAGTTTGTTGTGTAAATAAAGTACAATTGATTACGTGGTTTGGTAGTAGGTTGAGGTTCTAATGGGGTTTTAGCACAAAACACACTTGGATCTTTTAAGAAAGCTTATTATTATTAATAATATTATTACAGAAAAAAATTTGTTTTTGTTTATTTAATTCACAAGTTAGACAGACAGGCTGAATGAGTATATTGTACGTTTATAATCAAATGAAGTGTCAATTAGGCTATGATTTTCTTATTAGCTAAATTTAAATTTGCGCCTCAATAAATCTGAGCCATTTTAAAATCGCACATTAAGACTTAAATTAAAAATCAATACCGAAGATTTGATCAACTATCAATAAAAATATTTTAAGTGAAATTGGAAATGGCGCCCAACGTTCAGGCCGTATTTACATACTGAAGAACAAAATAGCAAATGAACTTGGAATACGTCACAAAAAAGATGAAAGTAACTAATTTTTTTATAAAAATGCATTGTGTAGTCTTGGTACTAATACCTATTAAAATTATAAACAGACAAAATCCTAAATAAAAACTATATCAACCTGTGTTATCGGCACTTTCTTACCTCTTTTTGTGTAAGTCTAGTTGTCAATTTTCACTAATACTTTAAAACGCTCTTCTGAAAATCCTCGAATTTCGGCTTTTGCCACGCGACGATATTTTAATATTTCAACTGTGGGTGTGTGCTTTGTCATTGTAATTATGATATAAAATAAAACGTTAAAAAGCTAATGACCCAATATCAATTTGTTCAAACATTATATTTTCATAATTATATTTTAAATTTGACATAAGATATACTAAAAAATAATATAATACCACAGTACACATAAAAAGGTAATACCAAGCTGACTTTGGTCGCCAAATTGTCAAAACATGACAATTTAGCGACCAATGTCAGCTACTGTAATTCTTAATTGTTTTAAAACCGAAAAACCACTCACACCACTAATTTTTTAACAATATTCGACCAAATTTGTTATTTTTCAATTAATTATTTTTTCAAATGACATTTTATAAATTAACACAAAAACAAATTTCCTGTTTACTGCGATTGAAATATAAAAATAGTGGGCGACCTGACAGATTGGTGCCCATTCTTGACAATCAAATTTTGACAACGTTCGGAAGATATTACCTTATTATGTGTACTGTGATATAATACAATGGAAAATGGAAAAGAATTCTTCTCAATCTGTACCTTGCTGATTGCCAAGTAGAACTGAATCAGATATTTTGGAAATGGTTTTGACGTTTAGCCAAAAAAGTTTGCTGAGTAGAAGTTTACTTCTTAGTTGTTTTCTGAAACAATAACTCATTCAGTCTTCAGTAGTGTTTCTGTCGCTCTCGGTGGAAGGAAAGTTCGGCCTAAGAATCGAAAATCGAGAAGAGAATTGGCATAACCTTTAAAAAAATGAAAACAAACGTCTAAAACTTTCATAATAATAATAATAATTAATTTAAGATGGAAGTGAATGTAAAAGAGCATGACTGTATTATTTATGCTGAACTGAATTAGTTTCAGTATAATGCTTCGAATTTTTAACTCGATCTAGGTGGTTTTAAATTTTAATATTTACTTTTAGTTAAGTTTAAAAATTAGTTAGTTTAAAAATTAAACAAATGTAGACTTTAAAATAGAAAGCAGTATTAGATTTCATTTCTTCTTTTTTCCTAACACGACTTTGTCATTGATTGTGTGTTGTGTCCACAGCATTGTAATGTGATTTTTAAAGAATTTTATAAATATCTTTTTAATGGTTTTGATCACCAAACGAAGTATACCAATCTTGTATAAAAAAAATCTGAATATCTTGAGAACTATTAAAAAACATTATATTCAAGTTTGCAAACACTTAAAACCGAAATTCAAAAAATGTATCCACTTTTTTAAAAAAAATATAGTTTCAAAAGAAAAAATGTTTTGTTTTTAATACAAAGCTTTATTTGTTTAAAAAAAAAATATTTTACGAATGCTTCCATGCTTTTGTACACTATAGATTGAAGTGATCTTAGTCATTTACGAAAAAGTGGAATATCAAAAAATTGAAACGGATACAGTTAAAATGGGCTAAAAAAATGTTTTTTTTTATTTTAAAGGAACGACTTTTCTTTTTTGGTAACTCGTATATGGCAGGTGCCGTTAGTTTTGGTTCGAAATAAAATTTCACTTTCCACACTAGAGGAACACCAAAACTGTGTTCTACTAAGTTTGAAAAAAAAACACTCTTGCGGTAAAGGCTTTAGCTCGAGATTTTTGCAGACAGATAGAATCGCATTCTCTATCATAGTAATGTCATGTCTGCGTGTCATCTCGAGTTTGATTTTTTTACGAATCCTTAACCTGCTTTATAGTACTTCTACCTACATATTATGATGTATATGTATATTGCAAGTAAAAATGAAATTACGTGGTTTTAGTCGATAAAGGTTTCATTGGGCCAAAAATCATGATGGTTCTCTCTCACCGCCTGCGGTCCAGCTGATTACCTTGGCTTTGAGTAACCATTTATATTAAAGATATCTTATGTGTTGCTCAGGTTTAGGCAGACAGCAGTACCACTTGCAAAATTGCTGACGCTTAATGTAGTTCTATCTATCCAGAGAGCAGGGTTCTTTGGCGTTTCTGAAGAAGTCATCATTATTAAAAACTTCTAAATTCTCAATGCCAAGTAAAAACAATTTGACTTTTTTGACATATCAACGATGATTTATACAGTGACACATTACCAATGTCAAGCTATCGAAGGCGTAGCTTTTATCAAACAAATTTTGCTATAGTAAACAGTTTAATTGAAAATATCACACCATCAAATGCTTTTTGTTTGTACAGTCTTGAATTCATAATAATTTACAGCAAAAAAAAAAACAACAATTTACAATGTACGAGTATATCAACATTTTGTGGCAAAGTACTAGCAATTCAGTTAAATAAATTTGTCAATTGCTTCTGATAGCTGGATCTTCTTTTGATTAATCAGAAGCCTTAACCTCTGGTATCTCAAGTCAAACATAAACATCATCAAAGTTTAAAAACACACACCCTCTACGTCATTATTAGTGAGTCGATTTTATTAGAAACAATATATGAGACTATTTGTTTAAACTTTTCTGGTCATTAATCTCAATAGCTACTTGTAGCTAATTAAAAGGCCCGTTAGAAATATAAATATGTCACTATCATCTCTTGAAAAAAAAAATAAAGTTTCATTGAAATTATTGTACTTCGCTGAAATTTCCGCTCAAGCGCCAGTGAGTAGCGGCAATAGTGCTAAAAAACTTTGCAAAAAAAAAAGTGTTAACGAAGTTGATTAGCATCATGTTTTCTTATATTTAAGCTCATATATGCCTTCTTTATTCTGACTGTTTTTTCCTTTTTTTTTGAATTTTTTTTTTTATCTTTTTTTGATTGGGACAATTACAGAAGTAAATTGCTTTCAATTTACTTGAGTCTATTGGACTGGCCAGGGTCAAGCAAAGTGTCAAAATGTGTTCGAAATAAAGTCGCCATACTACTACACTGTATACAAAGTAGGAAGAAGCTTCATGTCCACGTTCGCATTCCGTGCGAAAGTTTCTCGGTCAACATTTTATTTATCAAACAATGTTGGACCGACAATTTATACATATTTTCGCACAACTTTTATGAGTATATCTTTTGAAAGAAGTGGTGGCAAACATTTATTTTAAATATTAACGAAGAAACATTTGCTTTGTTCGAAAAAAAAAAAAATATTCGATTTCGAAAAAGTTAAACAATTTTGAAAAGCGATTTCTTGAAAACCATTAAACCTTGGAAACAGTGTTAAGGCTCAAATTATAGAATATTTTGGTTTGATAACCTGTTTCGAGGTAAATAAGGTAATTTCTACCTCATTTGCACGAAATGAGCTTCAATGTTTTTTTGCGACCTTAATCGAGTTTTTTACGCATACAAAATGTCTGCCATCACTGTAATAGAACATCATAATATTATCAATAAACGAGCCAATTAAGCTTTGAGTTGTTTATGGCCGTGCGACAAGCAAAATTGTATATCTTCTATCAACGGTCGAGAGCAATAATAAATGATAAAAATCTATATACTATATGTGTGCACAAGTGGAGAAAGAATTTAAATGAAATCTGCAATTGAAGATTTTTTTTTTTTTCTGTATACAATTTTCCATCACCCTTTACTAAGGCCTCCAGTGTCACAGTTTGTAAGACTATTTTATCATTTTGATTGCATAACTGCAGTTGTTGTGATACTACGTCAATTGTCTCGTCTAGATACCTATCTTTGTATGTTTATCAACAATTTTTGTTCTGAAAGGAAGTATTTAACATTATTCTAGTAATTTTTTTGAATAGTCTAATTGAAACAATGTAAGACGAATTCAAGATTTTTTTTCGAAAAATCTTAAATTTCTTAACTTCTAATTTCAATGAGTATAGCGTTTCTGATAAAGTTGCTGCACTGTTTCAAAAAATATTTTAGGTTAATACATAAAGATACTTAGGGTGAAATAGTTGACATTCGAGTCCAAATTCTTCTCAAGCACATGCCTAAGAAGCTAAAACGCTTCTTTCTTCGCGTTTTTTCCTCATATTGTCAATACAAATAAATGCGTTTTTTCAATCATAATTCAAACTATCTTGCTAAAGAAAGCATACATAACTTCTCAACTCAGAATAACCTAGGCTTTTAAATGAAAAATATAGAAGCAATATTTCAATTTATCTATCGTCTAGCCACTTTTTGAATTAACAACGAATGCGTTCTTGATAATCATTTTCTGACCTTAGGAAAAATTTAAATAAACAAGAATAGAATTCAGAGTTGCAAATTAGAAGATTCTCTGTATGCTTAGCAAATGAAATTACGAGCACATTAGACAAAATGAAATTGCTGTCGGGAAAAATTGGGACATAGCGACATGGTGACATAGCGACATCCCAACAAACAATATCCCTTCTATAAAGTCTTACAGGAGTTACATTATCACCTATAAAGCTTTATAGAAGTAAATTTGTTAGTCGGGATGACGACATGATTACATAGCGGCATGGCGACACATAGCGACATGGCGAATTTGAAAATTACGTTAAAGATTTTTTAAAAACTATTTAAACAAACAATTCATAGCCAATTTAACATTCAGTAGTTTTCCTGCCTGAGAAACACTTTTCCGTGTTAATCTAAAATCTTGACAAAAATTACTATGACATGCACTTGGAAATTTCAATAAATAATTAAACCCCATATTGTCGCATTAGGTAACTTCTGTTTAGTTAGACTATTAAGGTTGATGACTTTTGATATTTCTTAAAAACAATCTCAATTTATTCTGACGATTTTTTTTTTTAATAATTAACATTTTAAATAATTTTATCTTCACATCATTACTTTATAGTTACGAGTACCTACAGTTTTATTCAATTAAACTTTATCAGTCGCCATTTAGACAGAAAGTACTTCCACGTGTCATTGTAAAAACGTTATTATCGTGTGAATCAAGAATGTTTCTGTTATTTCATTACAAAATAATTATGAACGTAACAGATAAAGTGATTTATGATTAATTTTTCCCCCATTTAAAAATCAATTTGAAGATGCATGCAAAGATTTGATGCAAAATTTTAATAAATGCTTACTAATATTTTCTTGCATGATTTTTGTTTTTTTTTTTGTTCAGTTGTCAGAAGTGAAATATGTATACTATATCTCTGGTATTTGGATTAAACATAATTATTTAAATTTAATTTTATATGCCAACATTGTTTTTAATATTGAACCAAATTGTGACATTGGTTAAAATGTTGAAAACTTATTGGTAGTCTAAAAGTATCGTAAATGAAAGTAATGTGACGAAAATAAATTAAATTAAAATCTCCAAAAAGCAATAATTCAGTTAAACATATAAAAAAAAAGAATTCCAGTTCCAGATGATCAATTTAATATTTTTTTTTATTTTTAAACTCTACCCAAAGTCAGATGACCTTACAGCAAACATTTCGATGTATTCTTTTAGCCCCAACACCTGTTCGATAATACAGTTTTAAAAGAAGGCTCGATCTCGAACCATATAGTAGGAGAGCCAGTGGCACATTTGACTAAGGTAGATCTTTTAAGGCTAAAAATTCTTACAGTGGTTATTTTTAGCACGCTAAGTAAAAAAATCTTGGTCTGGCAGGCCACAGCGGTGCACATCATGTATATATATGACCTTGAAAGTGTAAAAAAAATTAAAAAAAAAAAGTTGCTCTTTTAAGGCTGAAATTTTTATAGAATTTAGTTTATCCATCGAGAAGATACAAAAAAAAAATTGCCAGACTTTTTTGAGGTGCACAAGTCCCTGCCAGACCAACTTAAAGGTGCGCATTTTACATGCATTATACGAAACTTTATTCTGTAAAGTCGAAATTTATATATGTGTTTGTCTAAGCGATTTCAAGAGGAACTGTGCAGTTACAGCCGGTTCTGGCCAATATAAGCCCTAGTTAGGTGAGTGGAAAGATGCAACTTTCTAAAAAATGACTTAAAATCAAAAAAAAAATATTTAAAAACAACGGCTACACTTACAGGTATGAGAGATACTTTTTTTAAAAGCTTAAGTTGTACACTTAATTCTAAATTTTAAATCAAAGTATTTAAATCAATCGTTTTTTAAATAACCAATTTTAAAGTCGAATTTAGGGAAAAAAAAACTTAAAAAAAAAAACATTGAATAATAAAATTGTCAAGACTGTGAATTAAGACCAACATTAAGTGATACAGAACATTGCTCTAATGAATTTCCTATCAAACACTGAAAACTATATGTCTCTACGACTTCTAGTTTTTGAGAAAATTGAAAAATAAGAAAATATGAAAAAAATATTAAAAATATAAATAAAAATCTGATACAAAAATGGTTTTCTTATTTTTCAATTATCTCAAAAACTAGAAGTCGTAGAGACATATAGTTTTCAGTGTTTGATAGGAAATTCATTAGAGCAATGTTCTGTATCACTCAATGTTGGTCTTAATTCACAGTCTTGACAATTTTATTATTCAATGTTTTTTTTAAGTTTTTTTTTTCCCTAAATTCGACTTTAAAATTGGTTATTTAAAAAACGATTGATTTAAATACTTTGATTTAAAATTTAGAATTAAGTGTACAACTTAAGCTTTTAAAAAAAGTATCTCTCATACCTGTAAGTGTAGCCGTTGTTTTTAAATATTTTTTTTTTGATTTTAAGTCATTTTTTAGAAAGTTGCATCTTTCCACTCACCTAACTAGGACTTATATTGGCCAGAACCGGCTGTAATTGCACAGTTCCTCTTGAAATCGCTTAGACAAACACATATATAAATTTCGACTTTACAGAATAAAGTTTCGTATAATGCATGTAAAATGCGCACCTTTAAGTTGGTCTGGCAGGCACTTGTGCACCTCAAAAAAGTCTGGCAATTTTTTTTTTATCTTCTCGATGGGTAAACTAAATTCTATAAAAATTTCAGCCTTAAAAGAGCAACTTTTTTTTTTTAATTTTTTTTACACTTTCAAGGTCATATATATACATGATGTGCACCGCTGTGGCCTGCCAGACCAAGATTTTTTTACTTAGCGTGCTAAAAATAACCACTGTAAGAATTTTTAGCCTTAAAAGAGCTACCTTAGTCAAATGTGCCACTAGCTCTTGGACTAATAATGTGCAAGTCTTTAATGAAAAAAAAAAAAACAGTTGGAAAGGAAGGTATACCAGAAAGATGCAATTGGGAGCAATGACCTTATTCTTCTTTAGAATAAGAAAAAAAAAAGAAATAAGATTTGACAAATGAGCCCAATCATTTGCCTTCTTTGAGAAAATAATAACAGCATTTTTTTTTTTAAGATTCACATTAACAAATGCAAAAAGGAGAAAAGGGATAAAACCTGTTGTTAAAGCAAACAAGTTGTTTAAAACATATTTTGTGTTTCTTCGAAAAGGATTTCATTTACATAATAAAAATTATAATAATCCTCAGAAAGACAGTTTTGCATTTGTTACAAATGGAAGTAGGTACATTTTTGGAAGAACTTTATTTTGTTTAAGTATATTTTTTAAAAAATACTAATACAATCAAATTAGGTTTCGAAATCTCAAAAATTAACAGCATTTTTTTATTTTATTTATTTTATTTATCCTTGAAGTCAGTTACAAAATCGACTTAATTTTCCAAATCGATTAATTTCAATTCCTATATACACTGCCGTTCAATAGATTAGGTTCACATGATAAACGACAAAGAAGAGCTTTTTTCTCTTAGAAAAATCTTTACAAAAATTTCTTATTAAATGAAATGAAGTTCAATTTGATTTTAACACAAATATGTAATTCCATTTATTTTTATAAGGAATCCTATTATTTTTAGAAGAGTGACTTGTTATCTGTATACTTTAATTATCTACATAATATGTATCTTATCTGCATATCTACATATTATGTAGATAAATTTTATTAACTCAGAAAAAGTTAAATATGAAGATTGTAACCATCAAAACATCTTCAAACAATGACTATCAAGGCAGTAGGGGAGAGTGGGGCAGTTTTGAACACTTTTTGCTTTCGCCACTGCTTGAACGAAATATGTTCGTTTTCTTGATCTGTAAAGTGTACTAACATTGAACAGTAACATTGAACTTTGATTTCAAAGAACATTTGGTTAGTTAAACAAATTATTTATATTGAATTTTGATGTTTTAAAAATATAGGCTCTTATGTTCAAAAGTGCCCCATGTATGGGGCAGTTTTGAACATGATGGAAGGGGCACTTTTGAACAGCAGTATTAGTTTCGTTGTAATGAATAAATAATACTTAGCTTTTCATTAGTTTTTTAATAAGAACATACAAAAACTCCAAATTGATTATTATATCATATTCAATAAACCAACAAATAATAAAAACTCAGAAAAAATAACATTAAAATTTAAACTATAGTTATCAGTTTATCACATTTATAAGTTCAAAAGAAAAACAAAAACCAAGAAAAATTCATTTAAAATATATCTTAGAAAAACGGTATTCATACCATTTATGCTTCTCAGAGTAAAATAGATTTATTTTCAATATATATAGATATATTTTTAGACATTAAATCCAAATGTTAACAAAGTGGATGTTCTTCATGTACCAGGAGCATTGATTAGTGTAGGTAGCTTAACTTTAATTTCTATAACGCTTAAGCGGTATATAATCGAGTTCTCATCGAGAACAGTCTAGCAGAACTTGAAGAATGCAGGCATTTTTTTAAATCTTCAATTATGTTGTATATATTCCCATTTTTTCTTTCATTTTGCCCACAAGTGCTAGTTTCATTAGTTTTTTTATAAGAACATTACGATTTATTAAATAAAACACATTCAAGTGTCCTTAAAATGTCTGATACAAACTGCTCGGGGCGGTTTTGAACATGTTCAAAAGTGCCCCACCATACTTGTTCAAAACTGCCCCAACTGTGTCTACGACATAAAATGTTGAATAAATATTTAACATTAATGTATTCATTCAAAAATTCACCGTCAATTAGTTTAAAATTCATTAACCATTAACAAAAATTGTATTGCGTTTTGAAATCATGTACCAATTTTTTGAAGTTATACTTCTTATGGGAGGGTGGGTATGAAAATTTACTTTTTGACAAGAATGTCAAAGGGATTATGACGCGATCACCCTGGGTAGCAGGGCTGTCGTTTCACCTTTAGAGTACGCAGTACTTTAGTATTTAAAAATGCAGTACGCCACAGTACGGCAAACATAAAACACACAACACGTAGCAAGTTACATGTTTCATGTGGCAAGTTGCATGTGGCAAGTTGTATGTGGCAAGTTGCATGTGGCAAGTTGCATGTGGCAAGTTGTATGTGGCAAGTTGCGTGTGGCAAGTTGCATGTGGCAAATTGCGTGTGGCAAGTTGCATGTGGCAAGTTGCATGTGGCAAGTTACATGTGGCAAGTTGCCAGGGTTGCAAAAAGCTAATATTTCAGCTCAGCTCACAGCTCAGCTCAAATTTGAGCTAGGTACCATAGCTTAGCTCATTTGAGCTGAGCTGAAAGTGAGCGCCCCAACCATAAACAAAAAATACCAAGACTGGAAAATTTCGTACGTCTTTCCCCCCAAAACCCTTTTGTGTACAGTGCTGTCTGTGAATATATGTGAAAGCCACCACGTTGGTAAATGACGTTAACACGCACAGATTATATAATAATATAATATAATCTATAATTCACGACATTCACCACACAGCGGACACGAACACAACGATAGGTTCACGACATTCACCATGCCTCGCAGCTTGTTGGCAAACGTCAGTTGACCACCGAGTTTCCAGTCTTGGTATTTTTTGTTTATGGCCCCAACTTCCAACGCCTATATCTCGGAATTTTGAAAAAAATTAAAAAAATTTTGTTGATGCCAAAAGGTAGCGGGGACTCTAACCTACATTTGGGTACAACTTCCATCCCTGTAGGTACACGCGTTCTCAAACCAGGAGAACTTAAAGGTAAAAAAAAAGTTAAGCCCGATTCTGAAAAAAAAGGCATGATGTGGCGGTTTAACATGGAAGGCGATTTTTTAAAAATCTGACAATGTGCAAAGCGTAGGCCCATGACACAAGCTATCATTTAGCATCACTCCCAAAAATTGCTCTCAAGCGGCTTAGCTTCCAGGAGCGTTCAAAGATTCGGGGATTTTTCGAAAAAAAAAATTTACCCCAACTTTCAAACACGATTTTCTCGGAATTTTGAAAAAAATCAAAAAACCGGATTATACCACTTTCGGGTAGCTGAGAATATAAGCTTTCATATGGCACCACTCCCCTGTCTCTAGATCAAAGCCTTGCAACGCCTATATCTCGGAATTTTGAAAAAATGAAAAAAATTTTTTGTTGCCAAAAGGTAGCGGGGACTCTAACCTACATTTGGGTACAACTTCCATCCCTGTAGGTACACGCGTTCTCAAACCAGGAGAACTTAAAGGTAAAAAAAAAGTTAAGCCCGATTCTGAAAAAAAAGGCATGATGTGGCGGTTTAACATGGAAGGCGATTTTTTAAAAATCTGACAATGTGCAAAGCGTAGGCCCATGACACAAGCTATCATTTGGCATCACTCCCAAAAATTGCTCTCAAGCGGCTTAGCTTGAAAAATTTTTTGAAAAAAAAAATTTACCCCAACTTTCAAACGCGATTTTCTCGGAATTTTGAAAAAAGTCGTAAAACCGGATTGTACCTGATTTTTTTATGATTAAAAAAGAAATATTTTACTAAAAAAATAGAAATATATTTACTATTAACCCTAGAAAGATAATCTACGTCTGTAAGACGTATGGCGTGTAAAGAACTTTTTTTTTCTAATTCAATTCAAATTTCTGGGTTTTTGTTAAATTGATTTGATTTATTATATCACTTCTTTAAATTAATCTAAGTAATGAGTTAAATAAATATGACAAAAAGTGTTAACATAAGACCAAAAATCTTTTTTAGAATCATACGTCTCTGAGACGTATATTATGATTATCTTTCTATGGTTAAAAAAACCAAGAGAAAGATCACGAAAAATTATCTGTTTTATTTATAAAAATATCCATGTGTTAAAATAATTCCATTAATAACTAGAACCAAACATCTTGAGCTATGGTGTTTTATAAAAGTTTAAAATATCTTCATATTTCATTATACCTACATACAAAATGTACATGTTAAAGTATAAATATGAATATAATAAATAACAAATTATACCTATACCTACCTAAATAATTAAAAAGTGATGCATAAATTTGCGAAATTAATGTTAAATTAAACAATATCATTTTAATAAAACAAAAAAGTTAGTAGGCAGTTAGTAAATCTACGTATTTCCTGTAACATAGGACAAAACTGCAACACAATAGTTAACATTAAAAAAATATTAGCTAGCTTAATGTTTAAATGATTGTAAATTTTGTATTATTGGTTTGAACAAGTGTGTTGGAGGAATTTCGAACATGTTCAAAACCGCCCCCGAGCATAGCAGTTTGAATCAGATATTTTAAGTAGGTAAACTTGAATGTTCTTATAAAAAGGATAATGAAACTAGCATTTGTGGAAAAATTAAAGAAAATAAAATGGAAATGTAGGTATAACATTATTGAAGATTAAACAAAAAATGCCTGAATCCTTCAAGTTCTACTAGACTGATTTCGATGAGAACTCGATTACGTGGTATAAAAATTAAAGTCAAGCTGCCAGAGGCGTACGTTGAGTTGATATAGAAAAAGAACAAATTATAGCTCTGTTCACTGACGCTGTGCTGGACTGTTCTAGGCAGAAAAGTACAGCTTTTTGCTGTTCATTGAGGTTTTTTCTGTGCTGAACTGTTCTAATTACCTGTTCATTGACAAATCTAGAGCAGTTTAGAACAGGATTTTCTGTTCTTGCTTTTGAGTCAGATCAGGTTAGAACAGATTCGTGAGAAGTGTCAAAATCAAAGCTGTCATTTTTTGTTTTTGTTTTGATTTAATTGTGCGAATATTTCTCGGGTGCTCGTGGTTTTTATAACTAATAAATAATTTTTAATTATATTTTTCACAGTAAAATTACAAAAAAATAGAAAAAATAAACGAGAAACGATAAACAAAAAATTCAAATTTACAATTTGTTTTTTTTTTTTTTTTTTTTCATTTTGACAAGTGACGTTTAAATGACTGTTCTAACTTGTTCTGACGTTTCTCACGAAACTGTGCTGTCCTGTCCTGTTCTGATCTAGAAAAATCCTCGTTGAACATACTTTATATAGAAAATAAGAACAAATAAAAAAGTACGTAGGTATACAGCCTACTTTTTTTTATGGGACCCCTGATGTATCATTTGTTGGTCGCTAAGATTATTTACGCAACACTTTTTGTGGCAAATAATATATAGGTAATTTTTTTTCAAAAAACTGATTTATTTTTTTGCGATCCCTGAGGTATGTGACTGGCTACCAATATAATTTGTCTCTCTTGTATCCGAAGTAATTCATGTCAAATAACTTATCTTTAAGTTGCCAACTCTGCATTGTTTCCAGTCGAGGCCCTGGCATGGCACCGCCCCGCTTGCCCCAAAGGTGTGTACGCCCCTGCAAGCTGCCTACACCAATTAACGCTCCTGGTATATGAAGAACATCCGCTTTGTTAACATTTGCATTTAATGTCTAGAAAAATAGGTTGATCACAAAATAAATCTATTTTACTCTTGGAAGCATAAAAGGTATGAATATGAATATCATTTTTCGAAGTTATGTTTTAAATTAATTTTTCTTGTTTTTCTTTTCAACTAATAAATGTGAAATAACTATATTTTAAATTTTAAGGTTATTTTTTTCTGAGTTTTTATTATTTTTTGGTTTCTTGAATATGATATAATAATCAATTTTGAGTATGTGTATGTTCTTAGTAAAAAATTAATAAAAAGCTATGTTTTATCTATTCATTACAACGAAAGTAATACTTCTGTGCAAAAGTGCACCTTCCATGTTCAAACCTGCCCCACTTTTGAACATAAGAGTTATATTGGTTAAACATCAAAATTTAACATATATCAATATTTCTTCTAACTATCCAAATGTTATTTGAAATCGAAGTTCAATGTTAATGTTTATTGTTAGTAATCTTTATAGATCAAGAAAACGAACATATGTATTTCGTTCAAGAAGTTGCGAAAGCAAAAATTCTTCAAATGTGTCCCACTCTCCCCTATCATTCTAAGTCGGCTAAAATTGATTTGGCAAGTTTTGACCCTCCAATGCCCCTCCCCAGGGTCCGGACAACTAAAATATTGTGTAGTCATCTGCGATACATATGTGCCCATGATTATGAAAGTGGACTAAGTCACTTTTTGCATTGTTTAAAGAAAAACTTAAAAAACAATTTTCTTATAACGATTTAATTATATTTCTTTTATGAAATCACTAGAGGAGAAATAAAGAAATTTATTAACTGCAATTTCGCTTTCAAATAAACTTTACCCCTTAAATTAGAATTATTTTAAGGCTAGATTTGAGGGCATTTTTAGGAGTGACTTAGTCCACTTTTAAATTAAGGGCACATATATGCACAAATTTTCATTTCGATACGATAATTGGAAGTAGGCTAAAATTGATTTGGGTCTTTCGACCCCTCAATGCACCTCCCCAGGGTCCGGACCAATAAAATATTGTGTAGTCATCTGAGATACATATAAGTACAAAGTTTCATTTCGATACTGTGACTAGAAGTAGGCTAAAATTGATTTGGCGTCTTTCGACCCTTCAATGCACCTCCCCAGGGTCCGGACCAATAAAATATTGTGTAGTCATCTGCGATACATATAAGTACAAAGTTTCATTTCGATACTGTAACTAGAAGTAGGCTAAAATTGATTTGGCGTCTTTCGACCCTTAAATGCACCTCCCCAGAGTCCGGACAGCTAAAATATTGTGTAGTCATCTGCGATACATATATGTACAAATTTTCATTTCGATACGATAATTAGAAGTAGGCTAAAATTGATTTGGGTCTTTCGACCCCTCAATGCACCTCCCCAGGCTCCGGACAGCTAAAATATTGTGTAGTCACCTGCGATACATATAAGTACAAAATTTCTTTTCGATACTGTAACTAGAAGTAGGCTAAAATTGATCTGGGTCTTTCGACCCCTCAATGCACCTCCCCAGGGTCCGGACCAATAAAAATTTGTAGTCATCTGCGATACATATAAGTACAAAGTTTCATTTCGATACTGTAACTAGAAGTAGGCAAAAATTGATTTGGGTCTTTCGACCCCTCAATGCACCTCCCCTGGGTCCGGACCAATAAAATATTGTGTAGTCATCTGCGATACATATAAGTACAAAGTTTCATTTCGATACTGTAACTAGAAGTAGGCTAAAATTGATTTGGCGTCTTTCGACCCTTCAATGCACCTCCCCAGGGTCCGGACAGCTAAAATATTGTGAAGTCATCTGAGCTACATATTTGAACAAATTTTCATTTCGATACGATAATTGGAAGTAGGCTAAAATTCATTTTTTGAGCAAATGACGCGGGCGTCATTTTATGATAAATTGACGCGAGCGTCATTTTATGAGAAAATGACGCGGGCGTCATTTTTTGAGCAAATGACGCAGGCGTCATTTTATGATAAATTGACGCGGGCGTCATTTTATAAGAAAATGACGCGGGCGTCATTTTTTGAGCAAATGACGCAGGCGTCATTTTTTGAGCAAATGACGCGGGCGTCATTTTTTGAGCAAATGACGCAGGCGTCATTTTTTGAGCAAATGAAGCGGGCGTCATTTTTTGAGCAAATGACGCGGGCGTCATTTAATGAGAAAATGACGCGGGCGTCTTTTTATAAGAAAATGACGCAGGCGTCATTTTTTGAGCGTCATTTTATAAGAAAATGACGCGGGCGTCATTTTTTGAGCAAATGACGCGGGCGTCATTTTTTGAGCAAATGACGCGGGCGTCATTTTTTGAGCAAATGACGCGGGCGTCATTTTTTGAGCAAATGACGCGGGCGTCATTTTTTGAGAAAATGACGCGGAAGTCTTTTTATAAGAAAATGACGCAGGCGTCATTTTTTGAGCAAATGACGCAGGCGTCATTTTTTGAGCAAATGACGCAGGCGTCATTTTTTGAGCAAATGACGCGGGCGTCATTTTTTGAGCAAATGACGCAGGCGTCATTTTTTGAGCAAATGACGCGGGCGTCTTTTTATAAGAAAATGACGCAGGCGTCATTTTTTGAGCAAATGACGCAGGCGTCATTTTTTGAGCAAATGACGCAGGCGTCATTTTTTGAGCAAATGACGCGGGCGTCATTTTATGAGAAAATGACGCAGGCGTCATTTTTTGAGCAAATGACGCGGGCGTCATTTTATGAGAAAATGACGCAGGCGTCATTTTATGAGAAAATGACGCGGGCGTCATTTTTTGAGCAAATGACGCGGGCGTCATTTTTTGAGCAAATGACGCGGGCGTCATTTTTTGAGCAAATGACGCGGGCGTCATTTTATAAGAAAATGACGCGGGCGTCATTTTATAAGAAAATGACGCTCAAAAAATGACGCCTGCGTCATTTTCTCATAAAATGACGCCTGCGTCATTTTCTTATAAAAAGACGCCCGCGTCATTTTCTCATAAAATGACGCCCGCGTCATTTGCTCAAAAAATGACGCCCGCGTCATTTGCTCAAAAAATGACGCCTACGTCATTTTCTCATAAAATGACGCCCGCGTCATTTGCTCAAAAAATGACGCCCGCGTCATTTGCTCAAAAAATGACGCCTGCGTCATTTTCTTATAAAATGACGCCCGCGTCATTTTCTCATAACATGACGCCCGCGTCAATTTATCACAAAATGACGCCTGCGTCATTTTCTCAAAAAATGACGCCCGCGTCATTTTCTCATAAAATGACGTTCGCGTCATTTGCTCAAAAAATGACGCCTCGAAATAGAAAATGACGCGGGCGTCTTTTTATAAGAAAATGACGCAGGCGTCATTTTTTGAGCAAATGACGCGGGCGTCATTTTATGAGAAAATGACGCAGGCGTCATTTTTTGAGCAAATGACGCGGGCGTCATTTTATGAGAAAATGACGCAGGCGTCATTTTATGAGAAAATGACGCGGGCGTCATTTTTTGAGCAAATGACGCGGGCGTCATTTTTTGAGCAAATGACGCGGGCGTCATTTTTTGAGCAAATGACGCGGGCGTCATTTTATAAGAAAATGACGCGGGCGTCATTTAATAAGAAAATGACGCGGGCGTCATTTTATAAGAAAATGACGCTCAAAAAATGACGCCTGCGTCATTTTCTCATAAAATGACGCCTGCGTCATTTTCTTATAAAAAGACGCCCGCGTCATTTTCTCATAAAATGACGCCCGCGTCATTTGCTCAAAAAATGACGCCCGCGTCATTTGCTCAAAAAATGACGCCCGCGTCATTTGCTCAAAAAATGACGCCCGCGTCATTTGCTCAAAAAATGACGCCTACGTCATTTTCTCATAAAATGACGCCCGCGTCATTTGCTCAAAAAATGACGCCCGCGTCATTTGCTCAAAAAATGACGCCTGCGTCATTTTCTTATAAAATGACGCCCGCGTCATTTTCTCATAACATGACGCCCGCGTCAATTTATCACAAAATGACGCCTGCGTCATTTTCTCAAAAAATGACGCACGCGTCATTTTCTCATAAAATGACGTTCGCGTCATTTGCTCAAAAAATGACGCCTCGAAATAGAAAATGACGCGGGCGTCTTTTTATAAGAAAATGACGCAGGCGTCATTTTATGAGAAAATGACGCAGGCGTCATTTTTTGAGCAAATGACGCAGGCGTCATTTTTTGAGCAAATGACGCGGGCGTCATTTTTTGAGCAAATGACGCGAGCGTCATTTTATAAGAAAATGAAGCGGGCGTCATTTTTTGAGGAGCAAATGATGCAGGCGTCATTTTTTGAGCAAATGACGCGGGCGTCATTTTATAAGAAAATGACGCTCAAAAAATGACGCCTGCGTCATTTTCTCATAAAATGACGCCTGCGTCATTTTCTTATAAAAAGACGCCCGCGTCATTTTCTCATAAAATGACGTTCGCGTCATTTGCTTAAAAATTGACGCCTGCGTCATTTTCTTATAAAAAGACGCCCGCGTCATTTTCTCATAAAATGACGCCCGCGTCATTTGCTCAAAAAATGACGCCCGCGTCATTTGCTCAAAAAATGACGCCCGCGTCATTTTCTCATAAAATGACGCCCGCGTCATTTTCTCATTAAGTGACGCCTGCGTCATTTTCTCATAAAATGACGCCCGCGTCATTTTCTCATAAAATGACGCCCGCGTCATTTTCTCATAAAATGACGCCCGCGTCATTTTCTCATAAAATGACGCCCGCGTCAATTTATCACAAAATGACGCCTGCGTCATTTTCTCATAAAATGACGCCCGCGTCATGTGCTCAAAAAATGACGCCTGCGTCATTTTCTTATAAATTGAGGCCCGCGTCATTTTCTCATAAAATGACGTTCGCGTCATTTGCTCAAAAAATGACGCCTGCGTCATTTTCTTATAAAATGACGCCTGCGTCATTTTCTCATAAAATGACGCCCGCGTCATTTGCTCAAAAAATGACGCCCGCGTCAATTTCTCAAAAAGTGACGCCCGTCAGTTTTTGAAAAAGTGACGCGCGTCAGTTTTTTGAAAAGCGATGTGCGTCACTCTTTGCAAAAGTGACGTGAATTTTAGCCTACTTCCAATTATCGTATCGAAATGAAACTTTGTACATAAATCCAGCTCAGATGACTATACCATATTTTATTGCTCCGGACCCTGGGGAGGTGCATAGAGGGGTCAAAACACCCCAAATCAATCTTAGCCTTCTTCCAATTATCGTATCGAAATGAAAATTTGTTCAAATATGTAGCTCAGATGACTTCACAATATTTTAGCTGTCCGGACCCTGGGGAGGTGCATTGAAGGGTCGAAAGACGCCAAATCAATTTTAGCCTACTTCTAGTTACAGTATCGAAATGAAACTTTGTACTTATATGTATCGCAGATGACTACACAATATTTTATTTGTCTGGACCCTGGGGAGGTGCATTGAGGGGTCGAAAGACCCAGATCAATTTTAGCCTACTTCTAGTTACAGTATCGAAAAGAAATTTTGTACTTATATGTATCGCAGGTGACTACACAATATTTTATTGGTCCGGAGCCTGGGGAGGTGCATTGAGGGATCGAAAGACCCAAATCAATTTTAGCCTACTTCCAATTATCGTATCGAAATGAAAATTTGTACATATATGTATCGCAGATGACTACACAATATTTTAATGGTCAGGACCCTGGGGAGGTGCATTGAGGGGTTGAAAGACCCAAATCAATTTTAGTCTACTTCCAATTATCGTATTGAAACGAAAATTTGTACATATATGTATCGCAGATGACTACACAATATTTTATTGGTCCGGACCCTGGGGAGGTGCATCGAGGGGTCGAAAGACTCCAAATCAATTTTAGCCTACTTCCAATTATCGTATCGAAATGAAAATTTGTACATATATGTATCGCAGATGGCTACACAATATTTTATTGGTCAGGACCCTGGGGAGGTGCATTGAGGGGTCGAAAGACCTAAATCAATTTTAGCCTACTTCCAATTATCGTATCGAAATGAAAATTTGTACATATATGTATCGCAGATGACTACACAATATTTTACTGGTCCGGACCCTGGGGAGGTGCATTGAGGGGTCGAAAGACTCCAAATCAATTCTAGCCTACTTCCAATTATCGTATCGAAATGAAAATTTGTACATATATGTATCGCAGATGACTACACAATATTTTATTGGTCCGGACCCTGGGGAGGTGCATTGAGGGGTCGAAAGACTATAAATCAATTTTAGCCTACTTCCAATTATCGTATCGAAATGAAACTTTGTACATATATGTATCGCAGATGACTACACAATATTTTATTGGTCCGGACCCTGGGGAGGTGCATTGAGGGGTCGAAAGACTCCAAATCAATTTTATCCTACTTCCAATTATCGTATCGAAATGAAAATTTGTACATATATGTATCGCAGATGACTACACAATATTTTATTGGTCCGGACCCTGGGGAGGTGCATTGATAGACCGAGAGCCAGCGACCTAAAGTTTGCAGGTAATTGCTTAGTATTCACCCCTATGAAATATGTTTAAGGACATCCCCAGGCATGTTACTGCAAAAAAAAAAGTCTCGTGAGACGTGGCAAAAACGGTCTGCCAAGCACTTGAATGTGAAAAAAATTTTAAATTAAGAACTCGACCTTAAATCAAAAAAAAAAATATTTAAAGAGAACGGCAACACTTACAAAACTAAACGATACCTTTTTTTAAAGGTAAAAAGTTATACTACTTTTTGGTTTGTATATAAATGTTTTTTGATGAATAGTTTTTGAAACAAAAAATTTCAAACACAAAATTTTGAAAAAAAATTCAAAAAAAGTTCAAACAGTTTTTTTTTTTCATAAAATTTACCCAATCAAGTATTATTTTTTTTTTGTTTTAATTTCTCTTATATATTTTGAGTCAAACACCGAAAACTAAAAGTCAAAATCTCTTTTACTTTTCGAGAAAACTGAAAATTACCAAACCTTCTATTTTTTCACCAACGCCAAAATTACGGCTATTAATTATGTCTTTCAGAAAGGAAGTAAGATGTTCACGGGTTTTATTGCAGGAATCGTTCAATGGGTTATAAAAAAGATAAAACCGCGGAGTGCTATTAAATGAGAGGGTGGGAACTGGAGATAGGGGTGCAAAAGCCCCCATTTTGGTTTTTTCAATATATCTCGTAAACAAAGCATAATTTTGAGATATTGTTCTTAATAAGTTTTGTAGAGAATAAAATTTCCTATAATAATAATGTTTTTTAAAAATTTATAAAAAAAATTTTCTTAACAAAACAGTCAAAACAAACAAAAAAAAAATCAAACAAAATCAATTTTTTTCTTTTTTTTTACTTTTTTGGTTGTGTCTCTTATTTGGGCTGAGATAGACATTAACATTGCTCTAATAAAACATAGAAGATTAAATTTTCTTTGAAATGCTGGTCTCATCAAATTTTTTCATTGAAAATTAACCAAAATATGGCCATTTGAACCTATCTTTTTTTCGCAGATTCAGTTTTTCTCAAGTAAAAAAGAAAAATTTGAGGGGAAAGTACTATAACTTAGCAACCAAGAATTGATAGCGGTTTTTTGTAGAAGGGTTAAATACAATCATTTTTTACTATGGGAGGGGGTGTCTATCTTCCCCCGTTTAGGCGGAAGGGGTTATTAAAAAAAAGAAAAATACTTAAAATCAAAAAAATTAATTAAAAAACAACGGTAACACTTACAGTTATGAACGATACTTTTTTCAAAAGCTAACATTATACACTAAATTTAAATTTTTAAGTTAAGTTATTTAAACCGACTATTTCGAAATAAACGATTTCAAAGTCAAAATTTTAGAAAAAAAAGTTTAAAAAACACGTTGATTACTATTTTAAGAATGACTTTGGGTTTCAATACGAAGTTTATCCATAAAGTAAACAACCTCAATTGATTTCTTATCAAAAACTGAAAATCATTATGTTCCTATGCCTTCTTGTTTTCCTTAAAAAATTAAAAAATGCAAAAACTACTTTCTTTACCAGGCTCATTCATTTATTTTGAAAACAACTGATTTAAATAACTTAACTTAAAAATTTAAATTAAGTGTATAATTTTAGCTTTTGAAAAAAGTATCGTTCATAACTGTAAGTGTTACCGTTGTTTTTTAATAAATTTTTTTGATTTTAAGTATTTTTCTTTTTTTTAATAACCCCTTCCGCCTAAACGGGGGAAGATAGACACCCCCTCCCATAGTAAAAAATGATTGTATTTAACCCTTCTACAAAAAACCGCTATCAATTCTTGGTTGCTAAGTTATAGTACTTTCCCCTCAAATTTTTCTTTTTTACTTGAGAAAAACTAAATCTGCGAAAAAAAAGATATGTTCAAATGGCCATATTTTGGTTAATTTTCAATGAAAAAATTTGATGAGACCAGCATTTCAAAGAAAATTTAATCTTCTATGTTTTATTAGAGCAATGTTAATGTCTATCTCAGCCCAAATAAGAGACACAACCAAAAAAGTAAAAAAAAGAAAAAAATTGATTTTGTTTGATTTTTTTTTTGTTTGTTTTGACTGTTTTGTTAAGAAAATTTTTTTTATAAATTTTTAAAAAACATTATTATTATAGGAAATTTTATTCTCTACAAAACTTATTAAGAACAATATCTCAAAATTATGCTTTGTTTACGAGATATATTGAAAAAACCAAAATGGGGGCTTTTGCACCCCTATCTCCAGTTCCCACCCTCTCATTTAATAGCACTCCGCGGTTTTATCTTTTTTATAACCCATTGAACGATTCCTGCAATAAAACCCGTGAACATCTTACTTCCTTTCTGAAAGACATAATTAATAGCCGTAATTTTGGCGTTGGTGAAAAAATAGAAGGTTTGGTAATTTTCAGTTTTCTCGAAAAGTAAAAGAGATTTTGACTTTTAGTTTTCGGTGTTTGACTCAAAATATATAAGAGAAATTAAAACAAAAAAAAAATAATACTTGATTGGGTAAATTTTATGAAAAAAAAAAACTGTTTGAACTTTTTTTGAATTTTTTTTCAAAATTTTGTGTTTGAAATTTTTTGTTTCAAAAACTATTCATCAAAAAACATTTATATAAAAACCAAAAAGTAGTATAACTTTTTACCTTTAAAAAAAGGTATCGTTTAGTTTTGTAAGTGTTGCCGTTCTCTTTAAATATTTTTTTTTTGTTTTAAGGTCGAGTTCTTAATTTAATATTTTTTTCACATTCAAGTGCTTGGCAGACCGTTTTTGCCACGTCTCACGAGACTTTTTTTTTTGCAGTAACATGCCTGGGGATGTCCTTAAACATATTTCATAGGGGTGAATACTAAGCAATTACCTGCAAACTTTAGGTCGCTGGCTCTTAGACTATGAGGGGTCGAAAGACTATAAATCAATTTTAGCCTACTTCCAATTATCGTATCGAAATGAAACTTTGTACATATATGTATCGCAGATGACTACACAATATTTTATTGGTCCGGACCCTGGGGAGGTGCATTGAGGGGTCGAAAGACTCCAAATCAATTTTAGCCTACTTCCAATTATCGTATCGAAATGAAAATTTGTGCATATATGTGCCCTTAATTTAAAAGTGGACTAAGTCACTCCTAAAAATGCCCTCAAATCTAGCCTTAAAATAATTCTAATTTAAGGGGTAAAGTTTATTTGAAAGCGAAATTGCAGTTAATAAATTTCTTTATTTCTCCTCTAGTGATTTCATAAAAGAAATATAATTAAATCGTTATAAGAAAATTGTTTTTTAAGTTTTTCTTTAAACAATGCAAAAAGTGACTTAGTCCACTTTCATAATCATGGGCACATATGTATCGCAGATGACTACACAATATTTTAGTTGTCCGGACCCTGGGGAGGGGCATTGGAGGGTCAAAACTTGCCAAATCAATTTTAGCCGACTTAGAATGATAGGGGAGAGTGGGACACATTTGAAGAATTTTTGCTTTCGCAACTTCTTGAACGAAATACATATGTTCGTTTTCTTGATCTATAAAGATTACTAACAATAAACATTAACATTGAACTTCGATTTCAAATAACATTTGGATAGTTAGAAGAAATATTGATATATGTTAAATTTTGATGTTTAACCAATATAACTCTTATGTTCAAAAGTGGGGCAGGTTTGAACATGGAAGGTGCACTTTTGCACAGAAGTATTACTTTCGTTGTAATGAATAGATAAAACATAGCTTTTTATTAATTTTTTACTAAGAACATACACATACTCAAAATTGATTATTATATCATATTCAAGAAACCAAAAAATAATAAAAACTCAGAAAAAAATAACCTTAAAATTTAAAATATAGTTATTTCACATTTATTAGTTGAAAAGAAAAACAAGAAAAATTAATTTAAAACATAACTTCGAAAAATGATATTCATATTCATACCTTTTATGCTTCCAAGAGTAAAATAGATTTATTTTGTGATCAACCTATTTTTCTAGACATTAAATGCAAATGTTAACAAAGCGGATGTTCTTCATATACCAGGAGCGTTAATTGGTGTAGGCAGCTTGCAGGGGCGTACACACCTTTGGGGCAAGCGGGGCGGTGCCATGCCAGGGCCTCGACTGGAAACAATGCAGAGTTGGCAACTTAAAGATAAGTTATTTGACATGAATTACTTCGGATACAAGAGAGACAAATTATATTGGTAGCCAGTCACATACCTCAGGGATCGCAAAAAAATAAATCAGTTTTTTGAAAAAAAATTACCTATATATTATTTGCCACAAAAAGTGTTGCGTAAATAATCTTAGCGACCAACAAATGATACATCAGGGGTCCCATAAAAAAAAGTAGGCTGTATACCTACGTACTTTTTTATTTGTTCTTATTTTCTATATAATTTGTTCTTTTTCTATATCAACTCAACGTACGCCTCTGGCAGCTTGACTTTAATTTTTATACCACGTAATCGAGTTCTCATCGAAATCAGTCTAGTAGAACTTGAAGGATTCAGGCATTTTTTGTTTAATCTTCAATAATGTTATACCTAGGTACTTTCCAAATAAAAATCAATGTATCCTCTCACCCATCACAGCTCAGCTCAGCTCACTTTACTTTAGCTCACCCAACAGCTCAGCTCAACCATCAGCTCAGCTGACTTTCAACTCAGCTCAAATGAGCTGAGCTATGGTACATAGCTCAAAAGTCAGCTAGCTCAAAATTTGAGCTGAGCTGTGAGCTGAGCTCAGCTCACTTTTGAGCTTTGTAGCAACTCTGCAAGTTCCATATTGCTACTACTAGTGCTGAAGCACAAACAATTCTCATAAAATAACCATATCGCACATTTTATGCTCAATTCATTTAGTTTCGTTAAGCGTATACCGTACGTTCTGAACCGCACAACATGTGTAAATTTCACAGAATAAATTGAAAACTACATGGACGCAAGGAGGATGAAAGAATTAATTTATTGCTCACTTGATAAAAATGTAAAAAAACGATGTGTGGATTAATTAATTTAATAATAGAAATTAAAAATATCAAATGAAATTCATTTACATATACTGAATGAGAAGTATAACTTCAGTCGCGTGTACATGTGTACATGTACACACACTCTTTTTTTTTTAAGCTCTTATAACTAAAAAACTGAAATAATGCAAAACCACTATAAAAATCACCTTCCACCTATAAATCTGAAAGTCAGCCTAGATAACGATGGAAAGTCATTGACATTTATGGATATCGTGTTGACGGGTTCAAATATCGAAATACTTCTAAAAAAGATTGATATACTAAAATTTTATATGCAGTGTTCAAATGTGCCCCGTGTTCAAAACTGCCCCACTCTCCCCTATAATTGGCGCCCAACGTGGAACCCGACTTATATAAATAATTTAGGTTTATATTAAAATAACACACCATGACCATACACTTTATTGATTTTGTTAATAATATAAACATCTCGCTCTGTTAAAAATAAAATTAGATTTTTCTTCTAAAAACAAATTCTTTTAAATAAAATAAATTCTTTCTTCAAGTTAGCATAACTTACACAATAATTCTTTATTAACTTTGGTGGTAAGTACTTACTATCACAATAAACAATGAATTGATTAAAAGTCTCCGCTCTTCATTATATTTACAAACAACTAATTGACTCATAAAAAAAAACACGTGCATTATAGTAGGTAGCAAGTACAGAAGGACCTTCAAATAAATATACATATGTAACTGAAAAAAAAACTGCAATATATCTTTGCATACTGAATGTCAACTACAATTGAACTTAAATTGCAACAAAATGTTGTCGAATGAAGAGGAAAAATACACACAATCAACGTTTTTTATATTGTTGATCTTGTTCTGAGGTTTTTGACGAGTCTGACAATAATTATTTTTTCAACTGTTCGTTGATTTTCTTTCAACATTATTCAGAAAAGAAATATTTAAATTTGCACATTAAATTGAAGCTGTATTATGTTTGATATCATAGTTCAATTAGATGTTAACTTGACAATAAATCAGTTATAAGCTCAATAAGTCGGCATTGCTTTGAATTTATTAACCACTAAGGCCCAATTTATTCACTCTCCATTATTTTTAAAGGCTCCATTAAAAATTATAAAACTGTCAAATCGCATACAAATTTTAAAATTTCCCTTTTTTAATGGCGACTTTAAATTTAATGGAGTGTGAATAAATTGGACCTAAGATCAACTTATTTATTCGACAGATGAATGATATATTGCTATCTGTAATAACAAAGAATGTAAATAAAGTGAATCTTCTTCGTTGGCTATAGCCAACGAAGAAGATTCACTTTATTTAAAAAGAAAGGTCACGGAATAAGGAAGTATTTATTCAAAGAATGTAAATCTCTGAAGAAATGTAGGTTTTATTAAGAAAATTTTAATAGGTTTAGCCATTTCAGGTGCTGGAAAAAGGTGCGTTTTTAGGATTTTTTTTATTGTAAGAAGGTGTTAGCATAAAAGCAGTTTTAAATGTTTTCACTTAAAATTCTGTACAAACCTTGAAAACATTACTGAGCGGATTTTTTGAATTAATTAACTAGAGCACAATTTATAAGTTAGTTTTCTAGTTTTGAATAGGTTAAAGAGACTAATAACTTCACAATAAAGACTCCATTTTATAGTTTTTTTTTTATGAAAATATTTGTAACTACTAATACCTGCCTAACTTAAGAATTTTTTTGCTAGCATCTTTCTTTCAATTAAAATCTTAATTTAATAGCAGTTATAGCTTGATAGATAGAGAAGAAACTTACTTTTTACTTTGTACAGGGTGTCTCATAGTCAACGCCACACATGAGAACAAAATTATAGGCAATTTTCTAGCGGTTTTTATGTTTTTTGGGTAATACTTTTTTGAATGTGTCTATCTTAACCAAAGTACAACCGATTCTATTTTTTTTTTTTTTACGTTCTAACTGGATCTATAATTTTTTCCCTTCTTCTACGACTTTTCCGGATTTTTACCATTTTCTTTTTTGTACTTGTTTATATTTTCCAATCTTACATCATTTTATTTTAAACAAAATGTATGATTGGGTCGCACATTACATGCACTTAATATATTGAACCTTTTAGTGCTGAAATTCATGAAACAATTTTTAATTTCTTCTTCTTCTTCTTTTTAACTATTTTTCGTATCTCGTACAACAAAGAACTTTAAGAAATTTGTTTGAAAATCTTTCAGTTAAGCCGTTTACAAAAACTAATAATAAAAAAAAAATTATTGAATTTTTGCGGAGCCCACTTTTTTGCATTCTTTATCATCGTGATGCCATGTCTGATTGCAATCTCGAGTTCAACGCGAATTCAAATCTTTCTCTTTAGTACCTATGTATATCGCAAGTAAAAAATGTGAATTTTTTCATTTGTTTTAAAATATTTTTTTCACGCAAAACTTTCTTTTACCAAACAAACAAAAAAACTTATATGTATCTATTATGCATAAAACAAAATTTTATTCATTTACTTGATCGCGAAAAACAATATTCAAATCGCAAGTTTTCATGTTCTTAAAATTTTCCAAAAGTCCTTCCAAATATAGACCTGGTAATCTCCTATCAAATGGGAATCCCATGCTTCGTTCATCCGGATATTTTTGATCTTTAAGACCGCAGAACGAAAAAGAATTGTTATTATTTTTTTCTGGTAACTTCCTTTCACCCTTAAATTGTGCATTTAAGTCTAGAAAAGTTGGCATAGCATTCACATTACCAAGCGAAAGAGTATCTTCTGAAATCATTACGAATAATTTAAACAATTTTCCTTCGTAAGTACCCTTTGGTAGCAGCATATGATTAGGCCAACCACAGCTACAATAATTTTTCAAACAAACTTCAACAGGATCTTTAATTTCTCCAGGAAGTTTATTCGCTTTGAAAGTTTGATTAAATGGTATTGTTACACTGGAATCAGTTGAAGATCTTCGTATTATATTTTGACCCGGTTTTACTAAGAAATATTTTTTGAATTATTTTGGAAGATCAGCAGATTACACTGATACTTACAAGTTGTTGAAAAACGATCCATTTCCACAGCCATAAGACGTTGTTCGTCAAGTGTTAGTTTTTCCTGACGCTCATCTTCTATGGGAAGTAGAAAAATCCTACAGGTTGCCTCTAAAGGAGCTCCCCCATTAATAACAGATACACGATAGTCAAATGGTTCGTGAGCAAGATGCGTAAATCTAAATGTTGCTGAAGACTCTTTTTCCAATCCATCAAGATTAATACCAATATCAATATCGCTCTTTTGAAAAAACGTTTTCATAACATTTGGTTGGGAACCCTTTGACTTACAGACCGTTATGAAGTCTTCGATAATAATTTGTTCACTACCCAACTAAGTTTAAAAGGTTAAAATAAGTGTTTTAAGTATCTGTTAAGATATTACTTACTTCCTGAGGATGATAAGGTGGCAGAAAAGCCTTATGTCTCATACCAAAAAGCTCGATAAACATATGCCAACGATAGAAAATTGGATCTCTCATCGAAGTAATGGTATCTCCCATAACACCATATTCCTTGGTATATCTCGCGTTTGGATCATGAATGTGGGAGATAATCAAATGACCTCTATTGTGAAGATCACCATAGAATTGTCGGTTAATCGATAACGGAGATGATTCTATTAAATTCCCAAGGAGATCAATTCCATTTTTTTCATCCAGTGGAATATCTCTTCCTGTAGGCTATAAAATTGTACCCCACTTAATTGAAATCAATGTTTGTAACTCTCTTTTACTCACATCAAAAACAGCTCCTCGATCTATAGACCCAATTATCCTGTTTGTCCAAAGTTCTAGATTAGCCAAAGTTGTTACCAAATCAGGACGATTCATGTCTTGTAACTTTTGCATTGGCATTCGGGGTGGATATGTTCTACTTGATACCGATTCTAACAACTTTGGATAGTATCCCTCAGGAATTGGTTCTCGTAAATTTGTCAGTGGAACAACTCTCCCAAGATTATTACAAAATCGATCGAGATTGTAGCGTGCAAGGATCTGATTATGCATATACATAAAAAGCTCCCCACGACGATCCTTACGCACAACCTCAATTGGACCATGATTTGGAAATACAAGATGCCAATGCCAGTGATGCATATTGATACCGATATCTTCACGGAAATAATTCATTCGTTGTTCTTCATCGCGTTGGGAAGAGTTTAGTGGAACTTCAAAAATGTTCTTTTGGAAGAAAAGTTGAATTAAAATTAGAAAATTTCTTGATTTAATGAAGAAACGGAAACCTTATCGGTATTGTCCAAAGGAATAATACTTGTTTCTTCTTTAGCATCTCGAAGAATTGTAGGATCAATAAAATTGCCTGGAAATTGAGTAACTACTGAAGGCATTTCAATACCTTTTGTGGCTTGCATGTGTTGCAAGGCTACTGAGTAAGCATATTGAAAGAGGAAAGGATTCACGCGATCTCTGTGAAAATGAAACAAAGTTTTAATCGATAACTTACCCCAAGATTAAGTTCCCTTAGTCAAGCCCTACCTTATATATGCTGCCATTGAAATCAAACTCTTTGGATCCTTTTGCGCCATTAACAACGAAATCAATTGAGAACTTACATTTCTGTCATTCGGATTGAACAATGTAAATGGATCTCTTCTTCCATTTCGGGCAGCAAAATCTAAATTTGGTTCTTCTATATCCAAAACGCTTATCTTTCAAAAGATATTCACAATTGTACTTAAATTCATCAAAATTGAAAACACCAGACATACCCTCTTTAACCAAGGATTACCCTCATATTTATCAATAATTTTGTCAGCTTTATCAGCAAGACGTGGTGGGAAGAAACTTTTTGGCACATCCAATGCAACTGGACCTCTTGGAATGAAAACAAAGTCTTGAGGACGTTGTGAAAGTAACCATAATGCTTGAGTTGTTTGTAAAGGTAATATTCCTTGAGCCATTATGTACACTTAATAGTTTTTTCTATCCCACACGTTAAAGTTGAACAAATAAAATTCAAACTAAGTCATGCAATAAATTGCACCAGTATTTATATCAAAATTTTCTTTGTTATCATAAAATTAAGATAAAAGAAATATTGTGTGAATTTTAAAACTCCACAAGAATATAGAAACATTTTTGGTTTTTGGTATCCAAAGATACACCGATATCAATGCATTTAGATTAAATAGTGGTGGATTGTATTTACACCACAATTTATCATAATTTTGCACATGCAAGGCTTAAAAATGCACAACTTTTATACAGACAAATGCATAAGCAGAATGGTTTCACAATTGGTTTCATGGTTTATTATATTTTTTATTTTTTTTGCTTAGCTTATTTTACTTTTCTTGATTTGAGTATTTAGGGGTTGTTTCCATGGATTTAATAAGAAAAATGTTTGTGACACTTTGCCAATTAGACCTACACAAAAACTTCAGGTTCCCCAAACAATGTTTGAAAATTATGCACTAAGTAAAACATACTCCCTTTTTGAAGAATTTACGCATCCAGTTTAATAAATTTGACCATACAAAAATGTACCTATTTTTTACAAAAATGTTGCACATACGCCACAGTGACCGCGTAGATTGAAACTTAAAAAACCGGTAAAAATATTTCTATGGCTTACCGAACCAAAATACAAATGTTTCTTTGCTGTCCAAGTTTTGACCTTAAAAAAGAAGAATAAATTCCACGTCTGAGTCGCACTTGCTCTTGTTGTAAAAGTTTTCTTAGAATGTTAAGGCTTTCCTTTGCATTCATAGCAGAATTATTTTAGTTTAATTTTATCATTAATTTTATAAGAAATGAACAGGGCTCTATGCATTCAGGTACAAAACCTGCGAATTTATTTTTTTTTTTTGAAATTAATTCATAGTGAATTTAGGTGCAAAATTTACAAATGTACTTTTTTTTCGAAATTTCGAAAAAAAATCCAAGGGGTATTGTATATACCTCTAGCTAAAAAAAAAATACATTTCAGAAAATTTCTTCCAAATCAATCGAGTGAGACATCAAAAGAAACGTATTTTTAAGCTCTATTTGTGAATGAAACCCAAAAAGTTCTTTGCGGTCGGGTTGCTGAATTATTTCTGTGCAAGTTTTTTGAAAAAAAATTTTGAGACAAGTGCGCTGTTGACCGTTCCCCCTATTTCGGACCTGAGAAATCGATTGGCATCATTAGTTTTCGATTTATTTAAGTTTTTTTCAATATTTTAAGCATTTTGCTATTGCTAAAACGTTATTTACTACCAGCATAAAGACAAATAAACAATTTTATGCAATTTATTTAACAATTTAGCAAGTTTTTTTTTGAAAAAATTCAAGAAATTTTGATTTTTTGCATTGTTATCGTATTATTATGTTTTAGTGGAGTAACTAAAACAAATTACAGATCCAATTTTGATAATTTCTGTTCTTAAATGTGCGTCGGTAATAAAAAAAAAAACAACTTTAAAATCTAGGTGTTAAAAATTGCCGGTGTTGCCGTTTTGTTTTTTAAACTAATAGTAAATTTATTTTCAAAACTATTTTTTTTTTTAATTTCATAAATAAAATGATGTATTAAGATTATTTAGATTATTTACAGAAAAAAATTATATGGGAGTAAATGATAAGATTAAATCGTTTAGGCGGTAGAAGCAATTTTCTCACAAATCGGCTTCAAATGTAAAAAAAAAAGGATTACAACACAACGGCAACACATTCATTACTAAGATATACATTTTTACAAAGCCAGTAGCAGAATAAATAGCAATATAAACAAGAAAAATGACTTTAAACCGGGCAAAATGCTTAAAATTATTGAAAAAAATTCCGAAAAAAATTTTGTTCAAAGTCGTACCGACAAATAGAAAAACTAATGATGCCAATCGATGTCTGAAATAGGGGGAAACAGTCAACAGCGCACAAGTCAAAGATTTTGACTTGCACAGTATTGTTAACTCGAGTTTGATTTTTTGTACGATTTCAAAATTTGCCCCATAGTTCTTATGCCCGAATATGCACACGTAGGTACCTACATACATACAGCTTGCTATGGTGAACCATGAAAAGCTCCTTTGTTTCAGGCAGGAAGCCTCCAAGGCTCCAAGAGTCAGTAAACTAAATAAGTTTAAGCGGGTTTCAATATCTTTTGACTAGGAGTTTTTGAACCAATTAAGTTTTTTCTTTCATTTTTTGTTTTTTTAATTATTATACAATTATGATTGTTGTAGAGAGAACTTTAGCTTTGTAATTGAGTAAGTTCGTACGACCCAGGCACTATAAATTTTAACCATTTTAAGCATAAACATATGTACGTAAGCGAGTATATTATCCTCAGAGTTGATTGGAATTGTATTGGACACGGACCAGACATAATTTAAGTTCTTTGCGTTTGTTACTTTAAATTCATAAGAAATGTGCTGCTGCAGAGTCATCATCATTTATGCGAAATTGGTGTTTTAATTAATATATAGCTTTATGAAAAAAAAAATAATAATAAAATAAAAAAGAACAATTTAATAAATGAAAGCACGTGATGAAGCTGAATCATTCAAACTGATGATCTCATATATAACATTATTCCGAAATACAACGACTTTGTATGTACTTTTTAAAATGGCAGTTATTTTAAATAAAACAGCATTAACAAAATGCGAATGATAAAAACTGTAGGTATACATATAAATTTAAAAATTTAAAATTTTAGATAAAATTATCTGTTTCGTCAAAAAGTTTTAGAATCACATAAAACCTTAAAAAATAAAACAAAAATTCAATATTTTCTAGCTTTCAATTGAACTAGAAATAACCTGCAATTTATTCAAATAAAACCTTGCAACAATTTTAATCTTACTTTTCAGAAAACTCAAAATTGAAATTTATATTACTTAGGCTCAATTTATTCACTCTCCATTATTTTTAAAGACTTGAAAGCTGTCAAATTGGGTACTAATTTTAAAATGTCCTTTTTTTATGGCGACATTAAATTTAATGGAGTTTGAATAAATTGGGCCATAGTAGAAATTCGTTTTTAACGCAATGATATTTAAACTGCTTTCCAATTACTTTAAAGCCAACATTTTAAATTTTGTTTGCAATTGAGTTAAGTTTAGCTTACCAACAAAATTGCTTGTTAGTCCCTAAATTTTCTGAATCTGTCCAATGTAATATAAGCTAGTAATAAGCTTGCAATTGATATGAAACTTACTTGCAATCGATTTTAAACTATTTTTTCCTAAGCTAAGTTCAGCTAATTAAACTCAATACAGGGTTATGCATTCAATGTTTATCAGCGATTTTTAAAAATTTCATTAGTCTTTTTCATAAAAAATTGCAATTTATTTAAAAACATTTATTATTAAAAATTATTTCATTTTCACTTAAAAATTTAAAAACTTCAAAATGATGGTTCACTTCCTTGATTGTGTGCAATTTTAATTTAGTTTGAAGAGCTCCATTCTCTGATGGCTGCAAGTAGAATATCCTTCTAACACGACTGTGAAGCAATGCCATTGAACACATCAAACATGGTTCAACCATTAAATAAACATCATATCCTGTACAAAGATATGGACCGTATTTTTCTAAATTATTCGAAGTCAGCATTTCTTCTGTTACTTTTATTCGTCCTTCACGAAGATTAACATTTTCAGCACCAAAACGAATGTCCTCCTTTAAGTCTTCTGTTAGAGTATAATGGAAGTGCTCAGGTATTCCCCTGAAATTCAGTTTTGCATCATCAGACTCATGGAATACTTCATCATTATGCTGCCATGCTCCTTCATTTTGACTGCGAGCTACAAAATCTACTAAAACCATTGAACAATGCATCACTGGATTTTCTTCCGATTTCCTTGTGGCTATGGCAACAACTGAATTTGTTCTTGGATCGACACAAATTCCACATGGCTTTCCTTCTTTCTCCAAAAATTTTATTAAAATCCTTGCCATTTTAAAATGGAATATCGTTTCTTCATTTGAAAAATTAGTTCCCTCATACAACGACTCAAGATATCTATTTGGATGAAATTTACAAGGCCATAGTTTATTCATCGCATCATATTGCCAACGAAGTTTCGTTGGTATTGATGGAACTTCAACGAGTGAAGCATTCTCACAAAGAGATGTTGCCATTTCTGTGGAAACACCTTGAGCAATAATGAAATCCTTAATGTTGTCTTTTAAGTTTTCAGGCATTTTCGAAGTTTCAACATCCGAAGCAAGGCAGAGTATTATCTCATTTTGACGAACTCTTTTGAGATGCTGTAAACTTGGTAGTGGCATTGAACGACTAAGCTCAAGAACAACAGATGATATTGTTTTTTTGTTTTCAATTTTGCTGATAACCACAGTTACTAGTGGAATAGGATTTTGCAAGTCATCGGACAAAACAGCCTTCATTTTGAAAGGATAATTCAATGGATCCATTTTTTGCTTTTTGGTTAAGGGTTCTTCCATTATTCAAGTATCTGAAATTATTTAAAACATAATAGGGTAATTAAAATTGCAGTAGGTACCATATCTCGGACCAATCCAAACAAGTCCAATTTTGATGATTTTTTCATTTAATCGAAAACAATTTTTCAAATTACAGTTTTTCGAACACAACCCAACTAACAATTTTGCTTCTATAAAGCTTTATAGAAGCAAAAGAAGCATGTATAAAGCTTTACAGAAGCAAAATTGTTAGTCGGGAATTGATCGAAGAAATAGTTAATTTTCTAACAACAATTTATCGAATAACATTTTTTCTACTGACAATTCGAAAATAATTTACAAATAAAAAATCTTCGATTGACTATTCTTCGATAAGCAATTCTTCAAATGAAAATGTGGTGTTGAGCGCTCTCTCACCCGAATTCACGGTGATTATTTTCGATTTCGAAGAATTGTTTCTTTGATAAAATGTTTTCGATTAATTGCCATTAAAAGAATTTTTGATGAAGAATTGCTATTCGAAAAACTTTCATTCAAAGAATTGTTCTATGAATTGTTTTCGACGAATCTTGTGGTGATGAAAAGTCATTTAAAATCTGTGCTGTTTGGAACGGTTTAAGAAAAATTCAATTTTACATTAACAGGACTTAGCTACTTTCAAATTTTGTTAAAGAATGGTTTCCATGTACATTAGGGTGTCCGTTATTTCCCAAAGTGATGTTTTCGGGGGAGACACCCCCCAGATCGAATGTTTAGGGCCTAAATAAGAGGAAATTACCAAAAAAAAATTTTTTGGAGGTCATTAACCCGTGCCTCTAGGGTCATACTTTCCCCATACAAATTTGTATGGGAAATTTTTAACTCATACATAAAATTTCCCGTTAAAAAATGTTTTTATATTTTATTTCTTTTTTTGAAAAATTTCAAAAAAAATTTTTAAAAATTAAAATTTTTGATTTATACACAAATTTTTGAATGCAATATTTGAAAAGAATTAAAAACCAATAAAACTGCATTTAAAATTATGTGATAGGTGAAAGCAAAAACTACGAAAACAGCTAATAATTTCAAAAACCGAAATAAAATATAAAAACATTTTTTAACGGGAAATTTTGAATGTAATCTTTTAAAGAAACTATTTTCCAACCAGGATCAATAAACATTTTAAAAATAGATGATTTAACTCGAGAGAAAAAAAATTTTATGTATGCATTAAAAATTTCTCATACAAATTTGTATGGGGAAAGTATGACCCTAGAGGCACGGGTTAATGACCTCCAAAAAATTTGTTTTTGCTAAATTCCCTGTATTTAGGCCCAAAACTTTCGATCTGGGGGGTGTCACCTCCGAAAACATCACTTTGGGAAATAACGGACACCCTAATGTACATATAAATACCTCATTTAGACCACGTAAAAAAAATCCTAGATCGAATAAGAACTTATCAAGTTTACAAACTTTTTAATAAAAACTAGCCGACCCCGCACTCAAAATTCGAGTGCCAATTGTAACTTTTATTTATGCTCAAATAAGCACACTATATAAATCACTTTATTTACTACTAAGAATATGCAACACTTAATTTTATTCGAAATTCGAGAATGTCTTCGAAGGTTCTCGTCTTTGCTTTTAGAAGTTTCCACTTCCAGAAGGGAGAGGGCGTGGTTCAGCACATTTGTTTTTTTCCTCAATTTTAATTTATTGTTTTTATCTATTTCGGTAAAAAAAATAAACAAAGTATACATTCTGCACATCTAGATACAATTTCCTATCGTTCGGTATATAATTTATGCACCTTCGGTTTTTGTGGGCCGCGTATTTTGTACCACAAAATAAGTGTTTGCCGTTTTATTATATGATTGTTTTTATCTATTTCGGTAAAAAAAATAAACAAAGTATACATTCTGCACATCTAGATACAATTTCCTATCGTTCGGTATATAATTTATGCACCTTCGGTTTTTGTGGGCCGCGTATTTTGTACCACAAAATAAGTGTTTGCCGTTTTATTATATGATGAAAGAAACGTAGATACGATGATTAAAAAAAATTGTTCAAGATTTATTTCTGGCATTAAATTTTCCAAGAAGAATTTGTGTCTTTTTTTAATTTTTATATTCGATGCTGTTAACGATGTGTGCTTTCAAAACGAGTTACTCGAAATTAACAAAATCCAAAGGTTGCTAACTGGGGCCTGTTTCACTAAATACAAAACTGTATTTCCAAGGACTTTTTGCTAAATTTTTGAGGAAAAAATCGATAAATTTAGTTTCACTTCTGTTTTGTCATTGCAAATCGTGGTGAAAACTGTAATTTTACAAACTTTTTATTTTCAAAACATTTACATTTATGTGAAACAATTATTTGTACATTGTGAAATTGAGTTCTATCCTACTAATTTTCAATTTTAAATTATAGTGTACTGTGGATAAAAAAAGCAAAATTTTGGCTGTTAAAATTTTAAACTAGCACATATTTTAAAATGTGCTAGTTTAATTTTAAGTATTGCTAGAAAGAAAAATAACCTGGCACCACTTTTTTTAATTCAACCATTGAAAACGTCAGAATATTTGATGCTCAAATTGAAGGTACATAAATTCTTTTTTATTTGGAACTTCACAAACAAACAAAATTATTTAAATGCAATAATAATTTTAAAAGACAATCAAGTCTTAAAATATATCAATTAAATAGATAAATTTGTTTAGTTTAATATTATTCACTCACTTCTTTACTAAAAAATTGCGCTCAACTGAACTTGATGGTAAATATAAACAAACGAAATGTCATTTTGTCACGAGCACAACTACTAGTAAAATGACGTTTTAGCTTCATCTTTATTTTCTAAAGGTCACCGCATACGTTAATTACACTTGTCGGCAAAAAACAAAAAAAAAAGTCGGGAGCAAAAACCCATCACTACTTTCGCTATAAAGTCTGGAAACTTATTTTGAATGAAATGCTTTTTGATGTTTGATCGAAAATACCTATTTATTTTTTCTAATATTTTGCTTACTACTTAAAGCTGCTTTGAACTACTTTTTCAATATAGCAAAAGTAGTTCAAAGTGGTTTTAAGTACTAAGCATTAGATAAATATTCCCATTTCCCAAAGGAACGCAGCTAATATAAACGAACAAACAATCTATGTGGGATATCGGTATTCTTTACTATTTTCGATTAGAAAAGCTATGAAAATAATATTTTTGATCAATGCCAACATTTTCCTACTCATATTTCTCTTTAGTCATTTTGTCAAATGAACGGTGGGCTCATAAAGTAAGGGAAAGACAAAAGAAGTTGCTCACATTAATTTAAGTCCTCAAAGATCAGGCAAGAAAAAAAAAAAAACGCTTTTAACGATTTAACGATATTTTTATTGAACAGTTATTATATATACAATTTGCTTAAAGCTAGTAATCTAAAAATGTACATTGATTATATTAGTAATATGTTGGCACAAAAGGGGCCTAACGTTTTTACATTGTTTTTTTTTTTAAGCTAAATTTACAGTTAATTGTCATTGTGTTTGTTTTAAATATTAATTCTGTTGGCAGCTTCTTAACTCGGGTTGTTCAGGTCCGGTTGTCATTGTAAAGGTTGGATTAGGGAGAGGTGAGGCTTTCAGCCACGATAGTGAGCTGATCCAGGATCAGCGTAGAAGGGGATGTTCTCTTCGTCGTTGGTTGATATAAGATCCTCATCCAAAAGTTCCTTAGCTTCTAGGTACCGCTGGTTAGGATGTCTTGGCTGGTTTATTACTCTTCCTATTATTGGGTTTGGATGATTGCTCAGGTTCTGTAGGCATCTTCTGCTTGATTGGATAAGATATTTGTCGAGTTTTATAATTTTGGCTTCTTCATACAGTCTCTTGTTGCTGACGTGTTTCTTGCGTATCCTGTCGTAGTGCATGCCTGTACAGATCCTTAAGATCTTCCTCTCCAGTATTGCTAACTTGTTTAGATGGGATTTTGTCACCGTGAACCAGATAGGAAAACAGTAGGTGATGATAGGCCTGATGAGCTGCTTGTACAGGAGAAGCTTTGTCTTTTGGCTGAGTCCGCTTTCGGCATCGTATTTTGTCGTCCATCATAGTTGGTTTGGGAGGTCCTTAAAACAACAAAAATAAAAAAAACGCTTAAACAAATTCTAGTCGACTTAATTCTCTTTGATAAATAATGAAACGTTTTTTGGGCTTATAATTAAAACTTGATATGTTGAGCATTTGTTTCCCACATAATATCTGCTTCGTACAAGTGATCTGCTGTGAGATCGCTGATTTGACCTCAGAAACCGATCCTCTCGGGTTTGAAATGTTCCATGTGAGTTCTGGAAGCACAACCGCAGTGTATAGTCTTCTTTTCAGAGACTCATTTATCCACCCTACGCTTACGCGTAGCTTCATTTTTTATCATAGACCCCAGATATTTAAACTTTTCACAGTTTGAAAGCGCTACTCCTTTAAATAAAAGTCAGGAATATGCATTTGTGGATCAGAAAATGGGCATCATAAATATGTGCCCATGATTATGAAAGTGGACTAAGTCACTTTTTGCATTGTTTAAAGAAAAACTAACATAATAATTTTCTTATAACGATTTAATTATACATATTTCTTTTATGAAATCACTAGAGTAGCAATAAAGAATTTTATTTACTGCAATTTCGCTTTCAAATAAACTTTACCCCTTAAATAATAATTAATTGGGAGTGACTTAGTCCATTTTCATAATTAAGGGCACATAATATCGTCGGCGTAAAACAAAATTGTTCTAAGTCCACTTTTTACCGAAAATGAGATAATGATGCAGTTTTACTAATTTGAGGGTGCTCTTGCCGAATTTGAAAAGGGTTTTTGTTTAAAAAATTTCTTTTCAGCAGATAATATAATTTAATGGGACATAGAACAATAAAAACAGGTAAGTAGCCTTTTGAAAATGATACCCGAGTATTCTTGATTGTTCTAAGTCCAATTTTTATTCAGGGAAAGTGTGTACTTGTATACGAATTGTTCTATGTACAATTTTGGGTTTTTAGTTTTAAAAAATATTTAAAAATAGTATGCACCTACTAATGAGGTAAACTTGTATGTTTTATTCAAGAGAAAAGAACAAACTTTATAAAAAAACATAACTTGAATTGCGAACGAGCAGAAAAATGTAGCTTAAATCAATTTGAAACTTAAAAATCGTCCCCTGTAAAATCAGCTTTTTGTGACTTAGAACAATTTTGCTCTACGTCGACGATATGTATTGTCTTTTTATCGCTTATTCGGTACCCACTCTTCCAAAACCTTATTGCAAGGATATCGTAAGCAAAGAATAACTGATGCCCATTTCTTCAAGCGTGCATAGAAAAACAACATAACTAAAATTTGTTCTAGGTAATTTATTACAAACATTTAAGAAAGTAGATATCAGTTACTATCTGAATCAGCAACATCATTGTCAGGACGATTCTTTAATCGCGTAATTAATTCCTTTGCAGGATTGAAAATTCCATTTGTTTGAAGGGAACACACGTAGCAACGAGATGACTTCTTGAAATTCTCCAAAGCACATTTCTCACAAAAATAGTGCTTACATCTGAAACAATAAAAAAAAGCCTCAAACTCTATTCAACCAAATATATTTCCAACCACTTACTTAGTCATCACGGGATTAGTGAAACTATCCCTACAAATAATACACTTAAATGGCAGTGCCTCGTCATCGGAATGGATTTCGTACTTTGTGTCATCTCCATCAGACTCACATTCCCCACGCTGTTCTGTCGCATGATCCAATTCCAATTGCCAACCAGCTTTGTAATCACTTCGATCATGCAAAAACTTACAACTATCACCAAACCCACAAAACCCTGTCTCTTTGTAATCCTTGCATACATCTGGCTGATAATCCCATCGAACTGTCGCTCGCAAATGAGCTGGCGCTCTCATCGGTCCCTTGCGAACCATTCCAGAGCTGGCATTGCCCATGGCTGTGTCCTTTTTCTTGTAATATTGTGCGTAGTTATTGATACCACGATAAATCTTGTCATCTTCCTTGCCCTCTAATTCAGCATTTATCTGAATTGCTTTGGCATGAATTGCTTGAGCATCGCGATCCAATTCAGTTTCGAATTCATTAATAGCAGTGGCACCTTGATCGGACGGACCGATTGGCAATGCACTTTTGTTGGACTTGTAACTGACGCCAACATTGCTTTCTTCTTCGTCTTCATCTGTAGATGAGTGAGCTGCTAGTTTTTCACGTTTCGTTCCGAGTAATTTGGTGCTCTGGAAATTAGGATTTGTTCTTTTGCGACGGTTTTCCGTGCGAACTACAGCTGATTTTTCTTCATCACTGTTACTACCTAGAGTGGTGAATGGAAGCATTTGAAATTATTGAAATTTAAGTGAATTAATACAATTACCTGATTCAGTTGAAGATTCTTGCTTTTTACGAGTTTGTTGTTTTTTTATTACTCGTTTTTTAAACGTAAATGAACTTCCAGTGGCCGACATTTTAGCTTTTTTTGTTTTCGTTTATTGTTTTTTTTTTTTTTTTTTTTTTAATTCTGCATGACGTTTGTTGTCAAAATGACAGCTGAGAGTGTTAATAGACTAAATGAAAAAAAAATCCGTTTAAATGAGATTTTTTTTTCTGTTGTGTATTTTTTTATAAAAACTTTTCTTAGGCCGTGTGTGAGTTGCGTTAAATAGTTAACCCCGTGTAAAATTTTTAACACTATTGAGGTTAATGAAAAAAAATTTCAACTGTATGGATTATTGTTTAAAATTTTTTCTGCCATGATACTTGTTTTTAATAAAAAAAAAAAAACAAAACAAAACCATCTGCAACAAAAATTTAACTCAAATTTAACCCCGGAGCCCAATACATTTTTAACAGCTGAAAATTTTTTATTCACCTCAATAGTGTCAAAAATTTTACACGGTGTCAACTATTTAACGCAATTCACACACGGCCTTAGAAAAAAACGTAATAGATATTCAACGATTTCGAATTTCTGTGCATCCCACACCTGCGTTTGGGTATATACCTGCCAGCACCGTTTGGGTATAAATCCGGTATAGACCCGGTACAAACCCGTTTAAAATTTATAATTTATATCCGATTGAAATATACCCCAGGCAAATAAGTAACCACAAACAAAGAGTAAAATTAAAACACCAACAAAATAACATTTATTTTGTTGGTGTTTATATATTTTTGTGGGAGGATTTTGCTATAAATAGAGCCACATCAAACCATTATTATTCAGTTCTTATGTGATCGTCGACTTGTTAACATCGGAGCTCCGGGAATCGCATCGTGTTGTGTAGCGTTATGTCGCGGGACATGTTCGGGAGATGCTCGGGATATCTTCGGGACATGCTCGGGACATCTCCGGGACAAGCTCGGGACATCTTCGGGATATGCTCGGGACATCTTCGGGACATGCTCGGGAAATCTTCAGGACATGCTCGGGACATCTTCGGGACATGCTCGGGACATGCTCGGGACATCTTCGGGACATGCTCGGGACATCTTCGGGACATGCTCGGGAAATGCTCGGGACATGCTCGGGACATCTTCGGGACATGCTCGGGACATGCTCGGGACATCTTCGGGACATGCTCGGGACATGCTCGGGACATGCTCGGGACATGCTCGGGACATCTTCGGGACATGATCGGGACATGCTCGGGACATGCTCGGGACATCTTCGGGACATCTTCGGGACATGCTCGGGACATCTTCGGGACATCTTCGGGACATGCTCGGGACATGCTCGGGACATCTTCGGGACATGCTCGGGACATGCTCGGGACATCTTCGGGACATGCTCGGGACATGCTCGGGACATGCTCGGGACATCTTCGGGACATGCTCGGGACATCTTCGGGACATGATCGGGACATGCTCGGGACATGCTCGGGACATCTTCGGGACATCTTCGGGACATGCTCGGGACATCTTCGGGACATCTTCGGGACATCTTCGGGACATGCTCGGGACATGCTCGGGACATCTTCGGGACATGCTCGGGACATGCTCGGGACATGCTCGGGACATGCTCGGGACATCTTCGGGACATGCTCGGGACATGCTCGGGACATGCTCGGGACATCTTCGGGACATGCTCGAGACATACTCGGGACATCTTCGGGACATGCTCGGGACATCTTCGGGACATCTTCGAGACATCTTCGGGACATGCTCGGGACATCTTCGGGACATGCTCGGGACATCTTCGGGACATGCTCGGGACATGCTCGGGACATCTTCGGGACATGCTCGGGACATCTTCGGGACATGCTGGGGACATCTTCGGGACATGCTCGGGACATGCTAAGGACATCTTCGGGACATGCTCGGGACATGCTCGGGACATCTTCGGGACATGCTCGGGACATATTCGGGACATGCTCGGGACATGCTCTTGACATCTTCGGAACATGCTCGGGACATCTTCGGGACATGCTCGGGACATATTCGGGACATGCTCGGGACATCTTCGGGACATATTCGGGACATGCTCGGGACATGCTCGGGACATCTTCGGGACATGCTCGGGACATCTTCGGGATATGCTCGGGACATATTCGGGACATGCTCGGGACATGCTCGGGACATCTTCGGGACATGCTCGGGACATCTTCGGGACATGCTCGGGACATCTTCGGGACATGCTCGGGACATATTCGGGACATGCTCGGGACATCTTCGGGACATGCTCGGGACATATTCGGGACATGCTCGGGACATGCTCGGGACATCTTCGGGACATGCTCGGGACATGCTCGGGACATCTTCGGGACATGCTCGGGACATATTCGGGACATGCTCGGGACATGCTCGGGACATCTTCGGGACATGCTCGGGACATGCTCGGGACATGCTCGGGACATCTTCGGGACATGCTCGGGACATGCTCGGGACATCTTCGGGACATGCTCGGGACATATTCGGGACATGCTCGGGACATGCTCGGGACATCTTCGGGACATGCTCGGGACATGCTCGGGACATGCTCGGGACATCTTCGGGATATGCTCGGGACATCTTCGGGACATGCTCGGGACATATTCGGGACATGCTCGGGACATGCTCGGGACATCTTCGGGACATGCTCGGGACATGCTCGGGACATGCTCGGGACATATTCGGGACATGCTCGGGACATGCTCGGGACATCTTCGGGACATGCTCCGGACATCTTCGGGACATGCTCGGGACATGCTCGGGACATGCTCGGAACATACTCGGGACATGCTCGGGACATCTTCGGGACATGCTCGGGACATGCTCGGGACATGCTCGCTACATCTTCGGGACATGCTCGGGACATCTTCGGGACATGCTCGGGACATCTTCGGGACATGCTCGGGACATGCTCGGGACATGCTCGGGACATGCTCGGGACATCTTCGGGACATGCTCGGGACATCTTCGGGACATGCTCGGGACATGCTCGGGACATGCTCGGGACATGCTCGGGACATCTTCGGGACATACTCGGGACATCTTCGGGACATGCTCGGGACATCTTCGGGACATGCTCGGGACATGCTCGGGACATCTTCGGGACATGCTCGGGACATCTTCGGGACATGCTCGGGACATATTCGGGACATGCTCGGGACATGCTCGGGACATCTTCGGGACATCTTCGGGACATGCTCGGGACATCTTCGGGACATGCTCGGGACATATTCGGGACATGCTCGGACATGCTCGGGACATCTTCGGGACATGCTCGGGACATCTTCGGGACATGCTCGGGACATATTCGGGACATGCTCGGGACATCTTCGGGACATGCTCGGGACATCTTCGGGACATGCTCGGGACATATTCGGGACATGCTCGGGACATGCTCGGGACATCTTCGGGACATGCTCGGGACATCTTCGGGACATGCTCGGGACATCTTCGGGACATCTTCGGGACATGCTCGGGACATGCTCGGGACATGCTCGGGACATCTTCGGGACATGCTCGGGACATCTTCGGGACATGCTCGGGACATCTTCGGGACATGCTCGGGACATCTTCGGGACATGCTCGGGACATGCTCGGGACATCTTCGGGACATCTTCGGGACATCTTCGGGACATGCTCGGGACATCTTCGGGACATCTTCGGGACATCTTCGGGACATGCTCGGGACATGCTCGGGACATCTTCGGGACATGCTCGGGACATCTTCGGGACATGCTCGGGACATCTTCGGGACATACTCGGGACATCTTCGGGACATGCTCGGGACATCTTCGGGACATGCTCGGGACATCTTCGTTACATATTCGGGACATGCTCGGGACATCTTCGGGACATGCTCGGGACATCTTCGGGACATGCTCGGGACATATTCGGGACATGCTCGGGACATCTTCGGGACATGCTCGGGACATATTCGAGACATGCTCGGGACATGCTCGGGAGATCTTCGGGACATGCTCGGGACATCTTCGGGACATGCTCGGGACATATTCGGGACATGCTCGGGACATGCTCGGGACATCTTCGGGACATGCTCGGGACATGCTCGGGACATCTTCGGGACATGCTCGGGACATGCTCGGGACATCTTCGGGACATGCTCGGGACATCTTCGGGACATGCTCGGGACATGCTCGGGACATCTTCGGGACATGCTCGGGACATCTTCGGGACATGCTCATGACATTTTCGGGACATGCTCGTAACATCTTCGGGACATGCTCGGGACATACTCGGGACATGCTCGGGACATCTTCGGGACATGCTCGGGACATGCTCGGGACATCTTCGGGACATGCTCGGGACATCTTCGGGACATATTCGGGACATGCTTGGGACATCTTCGGGACATCTTCGGGACATGCTCGGGACATATTCGGGACATGCTCGGGACATGCTCGGGACATCTTCGGGACTGCTCGGGACATGCTCGGGACATCTTCGGGACATGCTCGGGACATGCTCGGGACATGCTCGGGATATCTTCGGGACATGTTCGGGACATGCTCGGGACATCTTCGGGACATGCTCGGGACATCTTCGGGACATCTTCGGGACATGCTCGGGACATCTTCGGGACATGCTCGGGACATGCTCGGAACATCTTCGGGACATGCTCGGGACATATTCGGGACATGCTCGGGACATGCTCGGGACATATTCGGGACATGCTCGGGACATGCTCGGGACATGCTCAATACATCTTCGGGACATGCTCAATACATCTTCGGGACATGCTCGGGACATCTTCGGGACATGCTCGGGACATATTCGGGACATGCTCGGGACATGCTCGGGACATGCTCGGGACATCTTCGGGACATCCTCGGGACATCTTCGGGACATGCTCGGGACATCTTCGTGACATCTTCGGGACATGCTCGGGACATGCTCGGGACATCTTCGGGACATCTTCGGAACATCTTCGGGACATCTTCGGGACATGCTCGGGACATGCTCGGGACATGCTCGGGACATCTTCGGGACATGCTCGGGACATGCTCGGGACATGCTCGGGACATCTTCGGGACATGCTCGGGACATGCTCGATACATCTTCGGGACATGCTCGGGACATACTCGGGACATCTTCGGGACATCTTCGGGACATGCTCGGGACATCTTCGGGACATCTTCGAGACATCTTCGGGACATGCTCGGGACATCTTCGGGACATGCTCGGGACATCTTCGGGACATCTTCGTCACATGCTCGGGACATCTTCGGGACATATTCGGGACATACTCGGGACATGCTCGGGACATCTTCGGGAGATGCTCGGGACATGCTCGGGACATGCTCGGGACATGCTCGGGACATGCTCGGGACATGCTCGGGACATGCTCGGGACATCTTCGGGACATGCTCGGGACATATTCGGGACATGCTCGGGACATCTTCGGGACATGCTCGGGACATCTTCGGGACATGCTCGGGACATATTCGGGACATGCTCGGGACATGCTCGGGACATCTTCGGGACATGCTCGGGACATGCTCGGGACATCTTCGGGACATGCTCGGGACATCTTCGGGACATGCTCGGGACATATTCGGGACATGCTCGGGACATCTTCGGGACATCTTCGGGACATGCTCGGGACATCTTCGGGACATGCTCGGGACATATCCGGGACATCTTCGGGACATGCTCGGGACATCTTCGGGACATGCTCGGGACATCTTCGGGACATATTCGGGACATGCTCGGGACATCTTCGGGACATCTTCGGGACATGCTCGGGACATATTCGGGACATGCTCGGGATATGCTCTTGACATCTTCGGGACTGCTCGGGACATGCTCGGGACATCTTCGGGACATGCTCGGGACATGCTCGGGACATGCTCGGGATATCTTCGGGACATGCTCGGGACATGCTCGGGACATGCTCGGGACATCTTCGGGACATGCTCGGGACATCTTCGGGACATGCTCGGGACATCTTCGGGACATGCTCGGGACATCTTCGGGACATGCTCGGGACATCTTCGGGACATGCTCGGGACATGCTCGGGACATCTTCGGGACATCTTCGGGACATCTTCGGGACATGCTCGGGACATCTTCGGGACATCTTCGGGACATCTTCGGGACATGCTCGGGACATGCTCGGGACATCTTCGGGACATGCTCGGGACATCTTCGGGACATGCTCGGGACATCTTCGGGACATACTCGGGACATCTTCGGGACATGCTCGGGACATGCTCGGGACATGCTCGGGACATGCTCGGGACATCTTCGGAACAAGCTCGGGACATGCTCGGGACATCTTCGGGACATGCTCGGGACATGCTCGGGACATGCTCGGGACATGCTCGGGACATCTTCGGGACATGCTCGGGACATCTTCGGGACATGCTCGGGACATGCTCGGGACATGCTCGGGACATGCTCGGGACATCTTCGGAACAAGCTCGGGACATGCTCGGGACATCTTCGGGACATGCTCGGGACATGCTCGGGACATGCTCGGGACATGCTCGGGAATTGCTCGGGTCATGCTCAGGACATGCTCAGGACATCTTCGGGACATGCTCGGGACATGCTCGGGACATGCTCGGGACATCTTCGGGACATGCTCATGACATCTTCGGGACATGCTCGTAACATCTTCGGGACATGCTCGGGACATTCTCGGGACATGCTCGGGACATGCTCGGGACATCTTCGGGACATGCTCGGGACATCTTCGGGACATGCTTGGGACATGCTCGGGACATGCTCGGGACATGCTCGGGACATGCTCGGGACATGCTCGGGACATGCTCGGGACATGCTCGGGAAATGCTCGGAACATGCTCGGGACATCTTCGGGACATGCTCGGGACATCTTCGGGACATGCTCGGGACATGCTCGGGACATCTGCGGGACATGCTCGGAACATCTTCGGGACATGCTCGGGACATGCTCGGGACATCTTCGGGACATCTTCGGGATATGCTCGTTACATGCTCGGGACATCTTCGGGACATGCTCGGGACATCTTCGGGACATGCTCGGAACATCTTCGGGACATGCTCGGGACATGCTCGGAACATCTTCGGGACATCTTCAGGACATGCTCGGGACATGCTCGGGACATCTTCGGGACATGCTCGGAACATGCTCGTGACATGCTCGGGACATCTTCGGGACATGCTCGGGACATGCTCGGGACATGCTCGGGACATCTTCGGAACAAGCTCGGGACATGCTCGGGACATCTTCGGGACATGCTCGGGACATGCTCGGGACATGCTCGGGACATGCTCGGGACATGCTCGGGACATGCTCGGGACATGCTCGGGTCATGCTCGGGACATGCTCAGGACATCTTCGGGACATGCTCGGGACATGCTCGGGACATGCTCGGGACATCTTCGGGACATGCTCATGACATCTTCGGGACATGCTCGTAACATCTTCGGGACATGCTCGGGACATACTCGGGACATGCTCGGGACATCTTCGGGACATGCTCGGGACATCTTCGGGACATGCTTGGGACATGCTCGGGACATGCTCGGGACATGCTCGGGACATGCTCGGGACATGCTCGGGACATGCTCGGGACATGCTCGGGAAATGCTCGGAACATGCTCGGGACATCTTCGGGACATGCTCGGGACATCTTCGGGACATGCTCGGGACATGCTCGGGACATCTTCGGGACATGCTCGGAACATCTTCGGGACATGCTCGGGACATGCTCGGGACATCTTCGGGACATCTTCGGGATATGCTCGTTACATGCTCGGGACATCTTCGGGACATGCTCGGGACATCTTCGGGACATGCTCGGGACATGCTCGGGACATGCTCGGGACATGCTCGGGACATGCTCGGGACATCTTCGGGACATGCTCGGGACATGCTCGGGACATCTTCGGGACATGCTCGGGACATCTTCGGGACATGCTCGGGACATGCTCGGGACATCTTCGGGACATGCTCGGAACATCTTCGGGACATGCTCGGGACATGCTCGGGACATCTTCGGGATATGCTCGTTACATGCTCGGGACATCTTCGGGACATGCTCGGGACATCTTCGGGACATGCTCGGGACATGCTCGGGACATGCTCGGGACATGCTCGGGACATCTTCGGGACATGCTCGGGACATCTTCGGGACATGCTCGGGACATCTTCGGGACATGCTCGGGACATCTTCGGGACATGCTCGGGACATGCTCGGGACATCTTCGGGACATGCTCGGGACATCTTCGGGACATTCTCGGGACATGCTCGGGACATCTTCGGGACATGCTCGGGACATCTTCGGGACATGCTCGGGACATCTTCGGGACATGCTCGGGACATATTCGGGACATGCTCGGGACATGCTCGGGACATCTTCGGGACATCTTCGGGACATGCTCGGGACATCTTCGGGACATGCTCGGGACATATTCGGGACATGCTCGGACATGCTCGGGACATCTTCGGGACATGCTCGGGACATCTTCGGGACATGCTCGGGACATATTCGGGACATGCTCGGGACATCTTCGGGACATGCTCGGGACATCTTCGGGACATGCTCGGGACATATTCGGGACATGCTCGGGACATGCTCGGGACATCTTCGGGACATGCTCGGGACATCTTCGGGACATGCTCGGGACATCTTCGGGACATGCTCGGGACATATTCGGGACATGCTCGGGACATGCTCGGGACATCTTCGGGACATCTTCGGGACATGCTCGGGACATCTTCGGGACATGCTCGGGACATATTCGGGACATGCTCGGGACATGCTCGGGACATCTTCGGGACATGCTCGGGACATCTTCGGGACATGCTCGGGACATATTCGGGACATGCTCGGGACATCTTCGGGACATGCTCGGGACATATTCGGGACATGCTCGGGACATGCTCGGGACATCTTCGGGACATGCTCGGGACATCTTCGGGACATGCTCGGGACATATTCGGGACATGCTCGGGACATATTCGGGACATGCTCGGGACATCTTCGGGACATGCTCGGGACATCTTCGGGACATGCTCGGGACATCTTCGGGACATGCTCGGGACATATTCGGGACATGCTCGGGACATGCTCGGGACATCTTCGGGACATGCTCGGGACATCTTCGGGACATGCTCGGGACATCTTCGGGACATCTTCGGGACATGCTCGGGCGGGACATGCTCGGGACATCTTCGGGACATGCTCGCGACATCTTCGCGACATCTTCGGGACATGCTCGGGCGGGACATGCTCGGGACATCTTCGGGACATACTCGGGACATCTTCGGGACATGCTCGGGACATCTTCGGGACATGCTCGGGACATGCTCGGGACATCTTCGGGACATGCTCGGGACATCTTCGGGACATGCTCGGGACATATTCGGGACATGCTCGGGACATCTTCGGGACATCTTCGGGACATGCTCGGGACATCTTCGGGATATGCTCGTTACATGCTCGGGACATCTTCGGGACATGCTCGGGACATCTTCGGGACATGCTCGGGACATGCTCGGGACATGCTCGGGACATCTTCGGGACATGCTCGGGACATCTTCGGGACATGCTCGGGACATCTTCGGGACATCTTCGGGACATGCTCGGGACATATTCGGGACATCTTCGGGACATCTTCGGGACATCTTCGGGACATGCTCGGGACATGCTCGGGACATCTTCGGGACATGCTCGGGACATCTTCGGGACATGCTCGGGACATGCTCGGGACATCTTCGGGACATACTCGGGACATCTTCGGGACATGCTCGGGACATCTTCGGGACATGCTCGGGACATCTTCGGGACATATTCGGGACATGCTCGGGACATCTTCGGGACATGCCTTGGACATCTTCGGGACATGCTCGGGACATATTCGGGACATGCTCGGGACATGCTCGGGACATCTTCGGGACATGCTCGGGACATGCTCGGGACATCTTCGGGACATGCTCGGGACATCTTCGGGACATGCTCGGGACATCTTCGGGACATGCTCGGGACATCTTCGGGACATGCTCGGGACATCTTCGGGACATCTTCGGGACATGCTCGGGCGGGACATGCTCGGGACATCTTCGGGACATGCTCGCGACATCTTCGCGACATCTTCGGGACATGCTCGGGCGGGACATGCTCGGGACATCTTCGGGACATACTCGGGACATCTTCGGGACATGCTCGGGACATCTTCGGGACATGCTCGGGACATGCTCGGGACATCTTCGGGACATGCTCGGGACATCTTCGGGACATGCTCGGGACATATTCGGGACATGCTCGGGACATCTTCGGGACATCTTCGGGACATGCTCGGGACATCTTCGGGATATGCTCGTTACATGCTCGGGACATCTTCGGGACATGCTCGGGACATCTTCGGGACATGCTCGGGACATGCTCGGGACATGCTCGGGACATCTTCGGGACATGCTCGGGACATCTTCGGGACATGCTCGGGACATCTTCGGGACATCTTCGGGACATGCTCGGGACATATTCGGGACATCTTCGGGACATCTTCGGGACATCTTCGGGACATGCTCGGGACATGCTCGGGACATCTTCGGGACATGCTCGGGACATCTTCGGGACATGCTCGGGACATGCTCGGGACATCTTCGGGACATACTCGGGACATCTTCGGGACATGCTCGGGACATCTTCGGGACATGCTCGGGACATCTTCGGGACATATTCGGGACATGCTCGGGACATCTTCGGGACATGCCTTGGACATCTTCGGGACATGCTCGGGACATATTCGGGACATGCTCGGGACATGCTCGGGACATCTTCGGGACATGCTCGGGACATGCTCGGGACATCTTCGGGACATGCTCAGGACATCTTCGGGACATGCTCGGGACATATTCGAGACATGCTCGGGACATGCTCGGGACATCTTCGGGACATGCTCGGGACATCTTCGGGACATGCTCGGGACATATTCGGGACATGCTCGGGACATGCTCGGGACATCTTCGGGACATGCTCGGGACATGCTCGGGACATCTTCGGGACATGCTCGGGACATGCTCGTTACATCTTCGGGACATGCTCGGGACATCTTCGGGACATGCTCGGGACATGCTCGGGACATCTTCGGGACATGCTCGGGACATCTTCGGGACATGCTCATGACATCTTCGGGACATGCTCGTTACATCTTCGGGACATACTCGGGACATGCTCGGGACATGCTCCGGACATCTTCGGGACATGCTCGGGACATCTTCGGGACATGCTCGGGACATGCTCGGGACATCTTCGCGATATGCTCGGGACATCTTCGGGACATCTTCGGGACATGCTCGGGACATCTTCGGGACATGCTCGGGACATGCTCGGGACATCTTCGGGATATGCTCGTTACATGCTCGGGACATCTTCGGGACATGCTCGGGACATCTTCGGGACATGCTCGGGACATGCTCGGGACATGCTCGGGAAATCTTCGGGACATGCTCTGGACATGCTCGGGACATGCTCGGGACATCTTCGGGACATGCTCGGGACATCTTCGGGACATGCTCGGGACATCTTCGGGACATCTTCGGGACATGCTCGGGACATATTCGGGACATCTTCGGGACATCTTCGGGACATCTTCGGGACATGCTCGGGACATGCTCGGGACATCTTCGGGACATGCTCGGGACATCTTCGGGACATGCTCGGGACATGCTAGGGACATCTTCGGGACATACTCGGGACATCTTCGGGACATGCTCGGGACATCTTCGGGACATGCTCGGGACATCTTCGGGACATATTCGGGACATGCTCGGGACATCTTCGGGACATGCCTTGGACATCTTCGGGACATGCTCGGGACATATTCGGGACATGCTCGGGACATGCTCGGGACATCTTCGGGACATGCTCGGGACATGCTCGGGACATCTTCGGGACATGCTCAGGACATCTTCGGGAATTGCTCGGGACATATTCGAGACATGCTCGGGACATGCTCGGGACATCTTCGGGACATGCTCGGGACATCTTCGGGACATGCTCGGGACATGCTCGGGACATCTTCGGGACATGCTCGGGACATCTTCGGGACATGCTCGGGACATGCTCGGGACATGCTCGGGAAATCTTCGGGACATGCTCGGGACATCTTCGGGACATCTTCGGGACATGCTCGGGACATGCTCGGGACATCTTCGGGACATGCTCGGGACATCTTCGGGACATGCTCGGGACATATTCGGGACATGCTCGGGACATGCTCGGGACATCTTCGGGACATCTTCGGGACATGCTCGGGACATCTTCGGGACATGCTCGGGACATATTCGGGACATGCTCGGGACATGCTCGGGACATCTTCGGGACATGCTCGGGACATCTTCGGGACATGCTCGGGACATATTCGGGACATGCTCGGGACATCTTCGGGACATGCTCGGGACATCTTCGGGACATGCTCGGGACATGCTCGGGACATGCTCGGGACATCTTCGGGACATCTTCGGGACATGCTCGGGACATCTTCGGGACATGCTCGGGACATATTCGGGACATGCTCGGGACATGCTCGGGACATCTTCGGGACATGCTCGGGACATCTTCGGGACATGCTCGGGACATATTCGGGACATGCTCGGGACATCTTCGGGACATGCTCGGGACATCTTCGGGACATGCTCGGGACATGCTCGGGACATGCTCGGGACATCTTCGGGACATGCTCGGGACATCTTCGGGACATGCTCGGGACATATTCGGGACATGCTCGGGACATCTTCGGGACATGCTCGGGACATATTCGGGACATGCTCGGGACATGCTCGGGACATCTTCGGGACATGCTCGGGACATCTTCGGGACATGCTCGGGACATATTCGGGACATGCTCGGGACATATTCGGGACATGCTCGGGACATCTTCGGGACATGCTCGGGACATCTTCGGGACATGCTCGGGACATCTTCGGGACATGCTCGGGACATATTCGGGACATGCTCGGGACATGCTCGGGACATCTTCGGGACATGCTCGGGACATCTTCGGGACATGCTCGGGACATATTCGGGACATGCTCGGGACATCTTCGGGACATGCTCGGGACATCTTCGGGACATGCTCGGGACATATTCGGGACATGCTCGGGACATGCTCGGGACATCTTCGGGACATGCTCGGGACATCTTCGGGACATGCTCGGGACATATTCGGGACATGCTCGGGACATCTTCGGGACATGCTCGGGACATCTTCGGGACATGCTCGGGACATCTTCGGGACATCTTCGGGACATGCTCGGGACATGCTCGGGACATCTTCGGGACATGCTCGGGACATCTTCGGGACATGCTCGGGACATATTCGGGACATGCTCGGGACATGCTCGGGACATCTTCGGGACATCTTCGGGACATGCTCGGGACATCTTCGGGACATGCTCGGAACATATTCGGGACATGCTCGGGACATGCTCGGGACATCTTCGGGACATGCTCGGGACATCTTCGGGACATGCTCGGGACATATTCGGGACATGCTCGGGACATCTTCGGGACATGCTCGGGACATCTTCGGGACATGCTCGGGACATGCTCGGGACATGCTCGGGACATCTTCGGGACATGCTCGGGACATCTTCGGGACATGCTCGGGACATCTTCGGGACATCTTCGCGACATGCTCGGGACATGCTCGGTACATCTTCGGGACATGCTCGGGACATGCTAGGGACATGCTCGGGACATCTTCGGGACATGCTCGGGACATACTCGGGACATGCTCGGGACATGCTCGTAACATCTTCGGGACATGCTCGGGACATACTCGGGACATGCTCGGGACATGCTCGGGACATCTTCGGGACATGTTCGGGACATGCTCGGGACATCTTCGGGACATGCTCGGGACATGCTCGGGACATGCTCGGGACATGCTCGGGACATGCTCGGGACATGCTCGGGACATGCTCGGGACATGCTCGGGACATGCTCGGGAAATGCTCGGAACATGCTCGGGACATCTTCGGGATATGCTCGGGACATCTTCGGGACATCTTCGGGACATGCTCGGGACATCTTCGGGATATGCTCGTTACATGCTCGGGACATCTTCGGGACATGCTCGGGACATCTTCGGGACATGCTCGGGACATGCTCGGGACATGCTCGGGACATCTTCGGGACATGCTCGGGACATCTTCGGGACATGCTCGGGACATCTTCGGGACATCTTCGGGACATGCTCGGGACATCTTCGGGACATCTTCGGGACATCTTCGGGACATGCTCGGGACATGCTCGGGACATCTTCGGGACATGCTCGGGACATCTTCGGGACATGCTCGGGACATGCTCTTGACATCTTCGGGACATACTCGGGACATCTTCGGGACATGCTCGGGACATCTTCGGGACATGCTCGGGACATCTTCGGGACATATTCGGGACATGCTCGGGACATCTTCGGGACATGCCTTGGACATCTTCGGGACATGCTCGGGACATATTCGGGACATGCTCGGGACATGCTCGGGACATCTTCGGGACATGCTCGGGACATGCTCGGGACATCTTCGGGACATGCTCAGGACATCTTCGGGACATGCTCGGGACATATTCGAGACATGCTCGGGACATGCTCGGGACATCTTCGGGACATGCTCGGGACATCTTCGGGACATGCTCGGGACATATTCGGGACATGCTCGGGACATGCTCGGGACATCTTCGATACATGCTCGGGACATGCTCGGGACATCTTCGGGACATGCTCGGGACATGCTCGGGACATCTTCGGGACATGCTCGGGACATCTTCGGGACATGCTCGGAACATCTTCGGGACATGCTCGGGACATGCTCGGGACATCTTCGGGACATCTTCGGGATATGCTCGTTACATGCTCGGGACATCTTCGGGACATGCTCGCGACATCTTCGGGACATGCTCGGGCGGGACATGCTCGGGACATCTTCGGGACATGCTCGCGACATCTTCGCGACATCTTCGGGACATGCTCGGGCGGGACATGCTCGGGACATCTTCGGGACATACTCGGGACATCTTCGGGACATGCTCGGGACATCTTCGGGACATGCTCGGGACATGCTCGGGACATCTTCGGGACATGCTCGGGACATCTTCGGGACATGCTCGGGACATATTCGGGACATGCTCGGGACATCTTCGGGACATCTTCGGGACATGCTCGGGACATCTTCGGGATATGCTCGTTACATGCTCGGGACATCTTCGGGACATGCTCGGGACATCTTCGGGACATGCTCGGGACATGCTCGGGACATGCTCGGGACATCTTCGGGACATGCTCGGGACATCTTCGGGACATGCTCGGGACATCTTCGGGACATCTTCGGGACATGCTCGGGACATATTCGGGACATCTTCGGGACATCTTCGGGACATCTTCGGGACATGCTCGGGACATGCTCGGGACATCTTCGGGACATGCTCGGGACATCTTCGGGACATGCTCGGGACATGCTCGGGACATCTTCGGGACATACTCGGGACATCTTCGGGACATGCTCGGGACATCTTCGGGACATGCTCGGGACATCTTCGGGACATGCCTTGGACATCTTCGGGACATGCTCGGGACATATTCGGGACATGCTCGGGACATGCTCGGGACATCTTCGGGACATGCTCGGGACATGCTCGGGACATCTTCGGGACATGCTCAGGACATCTTCGGGACATGCTCGGGACATATTCGAGACATGCTCGGGACATGCTCGGGACATCTTCGGGACATGCTCGGGACATCTTCGGGACATGCTCGGGACATATTCGGGACATGCTCGGGACATGCTCGGGACATCTTCGGGACATGCTCGGGACATGCTCGGGACATCTTCGGGATATGCTCGGGACATGCTCGGGACATCTTCGGGACATGCTCGGGACATCTTCGGGACATGCTCGGGACATGCTCGGGACATCTTCGGGACATGCTCGGGACATCTTCGGGACATGCTCATGACATCTTCGGGACATGCTCGTTACATCTTCGGGACATGCTCGGGACATACTCGGGACATGCTCGGGACATGCTCCGGACATCTTCGGGACATGCTCGGGACATCTTCGGGACATGCTCGGGACATGCTCGGGACATCTTCGCGATATGCTCGGGACATCTTCGGGACATCTTCGGGACATCTTCGGGACATGCTCGGGACATCTTCGGGACATGCTCGGGACATGCTCGGGACATCTTCGGGATATGCTCGTTACATGCTCGGGACATCTTCGGGACATGCTCGGGACATCTTCGGGACATGCTCGGGACATGCTCGGGACATGCTCGGGAAATCTTCGGGACATGCTCTGGACATGCTCGGGACATGCTCGGGACATCTTCGGGACATGCTCGGGACATCTTCGGGACATGCTCGGGACATCTTCGGGACATCTTCGGGACATGCTCGGGACATATTCGGGACATCTTCGGGACATCTTCGGGACATCTTCGGGACATGCTCGGGACATGCTCGGGACATCTTCGGGACATGCTCGGGACATCTTCGGGACATGCTCGGGACATGCTCGGGACATCTTCGGGACATACTCGGGACATCTTCGGGACATGCTCGGGACATCTTCGGGACATGCCTTGGACATCTTCGGGACATGCTCGGGACATATTCGGGACATGCTCGGGACATGCTCGGGACATCTTCGGGACATGCTCGGGACATGCTCGGGACATCTTCGGGACATGCTCAGGACATCTTCGGGAATTGCTCGGGACATATTCGAGACATGCTCGGGACATGCTCGGGACATCTTCGGGACATGCTCGGGACATCTTCGGGACATGCTCGGGACATGCTCGGGACATCTTCGGGACATGCTCGGGACATCTTCGGGACATGCTCGGGACATGCTCGGGACATGCTCGGGAAATCTTCGGGACATGCTCGGGACATCTTCGGGACATGCTCGGGACATGCTCGGGACATCTTCGGGACATGCTCAGGACATCTTCGGGACATGCTCGGGACATCTTCGGGACATGCTCGGGACATATTCGAGACATGCTCGGGACATGCTCGGGACAAGCTCGGGACATCTTCGGGACATGCTCGGGACATGCTCGGGACATCTTCGGGACATACTCGGACATCTTCGGGACATGCTCGGGACATCTTCGGGACATGCTCGGGACATACTCGGGACATATTCGGGACATGCTCGGGACATCTTCGGGACATGCCTTGGACATCTTCGGGACATGCTCGGGACATATTCGGGACATGCTCGGGACATGCTCGGGACATCTTCGGGACATGCTCGGGACATGCTCGGGACATCTTCGGGACATGCTCAGGACATCTTCGGGACATGCTCGGGACATATTCGAGACATGCTCGAGACATGCTCCGGACATCTTCGGGACATGCTCGGGACATCTTCGGGACATGCTCGGGACATGCTCGGGACATGCTCGGGACATCTTCGGGACATGCTCGGGACATGCTCGGGACATGCTCGGGAAATCTTCGGGACATGCTCGGGACATGCTCGGGACATATTCGAGACATGCTCGGGACATGCTCGGGACATCTTCGGGACATGCTCGGGACATCTTCGGGACATGCTCATGACATCTTCGGGACATGCTCGTAACATCTTCGGGACATGCTCGGGACATACTCGGGACATGCTCGGGACATGCTCGGGACATCTTCGGGACATGCGCGGGACATCTTCGGGACATGCTCGGGACATGCTCGGGACATGCTCGGGACATGCTCGGGACATGCTCGGGACATGCTCGGGACATGCTCGGGACATCTTCGGGACATGCTCGGGACATCTTCGGGACATGCTCGGGACATGCTCGGGACATCTTCGGGACATCTTCGGGATATGCTCGTTACATGCTCGGGACATCTTCGGGACATGCTCGGGACATCTTCGGGACATGCTCGGGACATGCTCGGGACATGCTCGGGACATCTTCGGGACATGCTCGGGACATCTTCGGGACATGCTCGGGACATCTTCGGGACATGCTCGGGACATCTTCGGGACATCTTCGGGACATCTTCGGGACATGCTCGGGACATCTTCGGGACATGCTCGGGACATGCTCGGGACATCTTCGGGACATGCTCGGGACATCTTCGGGACATGCTCGGGACATGCTCGGGACATCTTCCGGACATCTTCGGGATATGCTCGTTACATGCTCGGGACATCTTCGGGACATCTTCGGGACATGCTCGGGACATCTTCGGGACATGCTCGGGACATGCTCGGGACATGCTCGGGACATGCTCGGGACATCTTCGGGACATGCTCGGGACATCTTCGGGACATCTTCGGGACATGCTCGGGACATCTTCGGGATATGCTCGGGACATCTTCGGGACATCTTCGGGACATCTTCGGGACATCTTCGGGACATGCTCGGGACATCTTCGGGACATGCTCGGGACATCTTCGGGACATCTTCGGGACATGCTCGGGACATCTTCGGGACATGCTCGGGACATGCTCGGGACATGCTCGGGACATCTTCGGGACATGCTCGGGACATGCTTGGGACATCTTCGGGACATGCTCGGGACATCTTCGGACATGCTCGGGACATCTTCGGGACATGCTCGGGACATCTTCGGGACATGCTCGGGACATGCTCGGGACATGCTCGGGACATCTTCGGGACATGCTCGGAACATGCTCGGGACATGCTCGGGACATCTTCGGGACATGCTCGGGACATCTTCGGGACATGCTCGGGACATGCTCGGGACATGCTCGGGACATCTTCGGGACATGCTCGGGACATCTTCGGGACATCTTCGGGACATCTTCGGGACATGCTCTGGACATCTTCGGGACATGCTCGGGACATGCTCGGGACATCTTCGGGACATGCTCGGGACATGCTTGGGACATCTTCGGGACATTCTCGGGACATCTTCGGGACATGCTCGGGACATGTTCGGGACATGTCCGGGACATGCTCGGGACATCTTCGGGACATGCTCGGGACATGCTCGGGACATCTTCGGGACATGCTCGGGACATCTTCGGGACATGCTCGGGACATGCTCGGGACATGCTCGGGACATGCTCGGGACATGCTCGGGACATGCTCGGGACATCTTCGGGACATGCTCGGGACATCTTCGGGACATCTTCGGGATATGCTCGGGACATCTTCGGGACATGCTCGGGACATCTTCGGGACATGCTCGGGACATCTTCGGGACATCTTCGGGACATGCTCGGGACATCTTCGGGACATGCTCGGGACATGCTCGGGACATGCTCGGGACATCTTCGTTACATGCTCGGAACATGCTCGGGACATGCTCGGGACATCTTCGGGACATGCTCGGGACATCTTCGGGACATGCTCGGGACATGCTCGGGACATGGTCGGGACTTCTTCGGGACATCTTCGGGGCATGCTCGGGACATGTTCGGGACATGCTCGGGACATCTTCGGGACATGCTGGGGACATATTCGGGACATGCTCGGGACATCTTCGGGACATGCTCGGGACATCTACGGGACATGCTCGGGACATGCTCGGGACATGCTCGGACATATTCGGGACATATTCGGTACATGCTCGGGACATGCTCGGGACATGCTCGGGACATCTTCGGGACATGCTCGCGACATCTGCGGGACATGCTCGGGACATGCTCGGGACATGCTTGGGACATACTCGGGACATGCTCGGGACATGCTCGGGACATCTTCGGGACATGCTCGCTACATCTTCGGGACATGCTCGGGACATCTTCGGGACATGCTCGGGACATGCTCGGGACATACTCGGGACATGCTCGGGACATGCTCGGGACATGCTCGGGACATCTTCGGGACATGCTCGCTACATCTTCGGGACATGCTCGGGACATCTTCGGGACATGCTCGGGACATGCTCGGGACATCTTCATGACATGCTCGGGACATCTTCGGGACATGCTCGGGACATCTTCGGGACATATTCGGGACATCTTTGGGACATGCTCGGGACATATTCGGGACATTGTCGGGACATCTTCTGGACATGCTCCTGACATCTTCGGGACATGCTCGGAACATCTTCGGGACATCCCTACTAACAATTTTGCTTCTATAATGCTTTACAGAAGCAACAATTGCATCTGTTAAGCTTTATATAACCAAAATTGTTTGTCGGGATGCTCGGGACATCTTCGGGACATGCTCGGGACATCAGCATGTCCCGAAGATTTCCCGAGCATGTCCCCAGCATGTCCCGAATATGTCCCCAGCATGTCCCGCAGATGTCCAGAGCATGTCCCGAAGATGTCCCGAGAATGTCCCGAAGATGTCCCGAGCATGTCCCGAGCATGTCCCGAAGATGTCCTGAGCATATGTCCCGAGCATGTCCCGAAGATGTCCCGAAGATGTCCCGAGCATGTCCCGAGCTTGTCCCGAAGATGTCCCGAGCATGTCCCGAAGATGTTAAGCCCAGGAAAATATCTTCGGTCTAAACAACTAAGCCCACGAGAAAATCGACTACAAAGTTTGGAGCATCTGAATTTCACCCTTTTTTTATGTATTTTAGCATGAAAATTGAAAATTAACTACCGTTGCTGAATAATCTATCGATTCAAATGTTAAAACTCCTTTTTTGATGTTGGAAATCTGTTTAATTAACGTTTTTCTGTTTTGAAATAGAACATTTATGTGATTTCCTTGCATTTCGAGTTGATTTTATTGTTCTATGTTCGACATACAACATTATAGTAATGAAAATAACCAACTTACAGTCAAGACAAACAATATTTTTGGAGTATTATATTTTAAGCTTTTTGTTGTTGTTTTTTTTATTAAAAAACATAAATTAAATGAAGTGCATCATGCCCAAACAAGTTCAAAGATTTCAAATTAGTATCTCCCAAGAAATTATCAAAAAAAAAATTATAATTACACAGCAATTATTTAAATAAACTATTGCTGATTATTGTCAGTAACTATTTCAAAAAAGCCATAATCGACCTTTCAATATTGCTTTAAAGGATTTTATTTTGGAGTCCGGCAGCTTATTTATAAATGTAAAATATTCTATGTAAAGCCTAGTATACAGTTCTTCTAGCAAAAAAAAAAAACCAATGCATTTTTTATGGGAGAGATTTTTTCCCAAAACAAATATTTTTTAACTCACCACAGCTGTAAACCAAAATTGAAAAAAAAAAATTATACTCACCACGATTTTTTTTCTCGCAAAACAATGTGCAGCCCATTGTTTTTGAGGAAAAAAACTTACAACTGTCATCTGTTAAACACAGATATTTTTTTTTTTTTTTTCAAGAAAAAAAATTTTTTTTTACCACTCATTTTTTTTTATCGAAAAGAACTGTATACTAGACTTAAGCCTGGTACGCTGCTCGCGCTAAATTTTAGCTCCCATACAAATTATCTAAAATTTTTAGCCTAGATAAAATGGATCCCATACAAGTTATCGATAACTTGTATGGGAATTTTATCTCAGCTAAAATTCAGCGCGAGCTGCGTACCAGGCTTTAACTTAAAAGTAGTCATTTTTGTATGGGGTTCAAATTAGGCAAATTGTTCTATGTCAACTAAGAACTTTATAGTACTGAGTATAAGCCATTCGAAAAGTGAATATTTTGTGGACACAGTCTTGAAGCCATTGAAAAGACGAAAATTTTGATAAAAAAAAAGTCATTTTTAGTAGCACAAAATGTACTTAAAAAATTCCCTAAGGGAAATTTTATTTTACCAAAAAAAAAACCTCCTACATCCCTGCAAAAAATCAATATCACTCGCAGCCAACTTCACTTTTCATCTGTCAAACAATTTTTTTTTTTTTACAAATACAAAAAGAAAAGAGTTGACTTTGCGAGTGCAGGTTTTTTTCATTATACTCTCTTGTTATATATTTCTTTTGTGTTCTTCGTTGTGTAGAAAAAAAGTTACAATTTTTTTTTTGCAATTGAAAAGAAAACCCTTTTCCTCAAAATTAAACGAGTTTAAATCGAGAATTACAAATAAAAGAAAAAAAACCCATCCCAAATGCGTAGTGATTGTATATTTTTCAACAAAATTTACAAATAACCTTTATACCAAATAGCCTATTTTGGTGTCTCGTTTTGTTACCCCACCCAGCTCCGAATGCATACTACCAACCAAAGGTGCACTTAAGCCCGTGTGTGCTTCACATTTTTTCTTTATTGTTGTGTATTGCCTTTGTGAGTTGCGAGCTAAGTTGGTCCCCCAAGGTGCTCCATCATCAAATGTAAAAAGGAAAAATCCATCTGTGATTTGTGAAACAGCTGCAAGGAAAAAATTAGAAAAAGAACAAAATGTCAGCAGACTCTGATATGGATTATTCGGATAATGATTGCGAGTACGATGATTATTACAACTCAGGTGAGTCCTGCGATAACCATCATCATCTTCATCATCAAAACCACCCTTTTTCTGTGTGTGTTTGTTATGTAGTTCTGGTGCACTCCAGTCCAATCTTTTTTTTTTTTTATAAATATTGATTTTTCATTCCTCTTTTTTCCTCCTCATCATAAAAGACGAAGTTGGTTGGAAAATGAACTGAGAAAAACGCTCCAACAAACGAAAAAATCAATAAAATACTCATCGTTGGGTCGTTGTCGTAATCTGGTTTCTCTCGTAGTTTTGCTGCTGCTTCTGCTGCGTTTTCTGCTACATCATGTGTTTAACTCTGTTTTGGTTTGTTTTTTTTTTTTTATTATCCCTTATTTTCTAGCCTCCACTGATTTACTTTTCGTGGTTTGGCATTCGAAAAGTTTATTGCCATTGAAACTATACACAAACTCCAAATTGATATAAATTGGCCTTCGTTTTTGGTGTTTTTTGTTTCTCCCCTTTTTTCATTTTTTTGTATATATGAAAATATATAGTTCCAATCTATGTTACTGATGTTTCTTTTTTGTTTTTACCTGTCGTTTGTTGTCTGTTGGTCGTCTACCTAAATACAGCGTTACCGTTGAAAATTTTTGAAAAGTAGCTAAAATAATCGCTTTCAGAACAAAAAGTTCGCAAATCAGAAAAAAACAAAAAAGTTGTATTATAACGAGGTTTTTTTTAACAACAACAAAATAATTAGTTGAGAAGCTAAAAAAAGTTTTCATTTTACTAATATATAAAGTAGAGATGCCGCGAACAATTAGGCCACTATTCGGTATTCGGCCTATTCGGCCTATTTTTCTGGTATTCGGTATTCGGCCGAATAGTTTAACTATTCGCCTGAATACCGAATACCAAATGGAGAAGAAAAAAGACTTAAATTATAATACCAAAATGTGTGTTTTATTAAAAAATTGTAATTTTAGTACTTGTAATCTACTAAAGGCAAGTTGTGGTGAATGAAAACTATTTGTTCCGCATTTGTTGTGTAGTAAACGATTACGTTTATCTTCGTAGACTATTCCTGCTTGGAAAAATAGTCTTTTACTGTAAACACTTGTCCCAGGAGAGGAAAGGTAGACTTTAGCAAATGTTGTAAAAATTGGAAATTTTGTAGTATGTGTTGACCACCACTTGTAAGGGTCCGCTGTTCGATCTTGGCGAACAGTCCTCATATCAGTGTTGCCATGAAAATGTTTTGAAAAATCTGCTGAAACGACGAAAAAAAATTTTCAATGCAGACTTTTTTTTTTAAATTTGGGACACTCAATTTGAAAGTTTGCGAACAGGTGTCAGCAAAATTAATAACGAGAATATTTTTCCTCGCTCAAATTGTTAAATTTTCTTAATAGTTGTATTGTTATCCATTTTCCTCTATAAAATTAAAATCGTACTGAATTTTTGTTACCTACAATTTGCATTTGAGAAAATGAAATGTAAAAATCAAGAAGGAAATTTATACAACGTTATGAACAAACTCCAGCTGATTTGAAAACTATAGTTAAATAATAGAAAAAATTGATAGTTTTGGCAAAATAAATGATGTCTTAATTCATCCTAGGCCTTACTTTAATTACCATTTTATTAGATTTTTTGGAAACGTTAATTATTTATTTCCAATTTTTGTCTTCTTCCCAAAGCCTGAATAATTCAATCTTGTTGATGCGACATTTGAAATGAGATAGTTTGCGTAATTATCTCAATTGGGCTCTAGTAAAAACAGGCTATTAAACACTGTTAAGATTGATATCTTCAAGCTGAGTATAAATCACAGAGCCTAAGTGCTTATATTCAGAAAGTGAATTTGTGTTGATTAAGCCTAATCACCTTGATTGGAAAGCTCGCGTTATTTAACCCCCTGAAAACCATATAAATCCGCTATTTAAAGCTGCCAGACTTTTGAATTCGTTCGTTAATAAAGCCCATAAGGCTATAAAACTGGATACTCACATTTCTGTTATACATCCACTCCCAAAATTTGCTTTGGGCTCTTAGACTATATTGTTTTTGCCAAAGATACCAAAGATCACTTGCACATTCGCTTTCCCAGTTGACACCAAAGAATTCCAATTAACAAAACTGACCAAATCAACCACCAACCAATAGCAAAATTTGTCAACTTAAACCCGAAAAAATACGCGCCTACTTGAGTATTGAGTCTGCCTGATAATATATTTGACATCACAATGATCAAACATTCATATTTTTCGACAGAAAAAACAAAAAAAAAAAACATAAAAAATGTTTCACAACAATAGAACACTTTGATTTTCAACAAAAAATTGCGATTAAAAAACATTGTTTGGTCTTAGAATGTTAAAAATTTAGAATTATATGTATTTTTCAATAGTGAATTATAAAAAAAAATTAAAAAAAAATGTTTTCTCAGAAATAAAAAAAAAGTTTATGGTGGACAAACCTTACCATTAATGTGTTTGAAAAATAGATGTTGGCCGATTCTCAGACCTACCCGATATGTGTACAAAGTTTCATATAAATCGGTCCAGCCGTTTCAGAAGAGTTTGATAACAAACACTGCGACAAGAGATTTTTATATATTAGAATAATATATTTAACCTTAAAAATAAAACAATTACCAATATTTAACAAAAAAAAAGTCGTTTTAGACCAGTGCCAATCCGGTTTTCAGAGGGCAAAAGTTGAACAAATTATTAGCAGCATAAGGGTGGTGAGAAAATTTAGGATAAATGGTATATGAAAGGGGAAAAATAAATTGCCCACAAAAAAATTGGGGGAAAGGGGGTGGGTGGGCGAAAAAGTGGGGTGGGTGTCAAAAATCATGGTTTTTTACGATTTATGTCAAAACTAGATGTCCTATCGAAAAAAGTCAAATGCAAAAGTTGTAGGTAATATCTCAAAAACGTGATGTGATAGATTTTTTCTGACTTCGGATTCGAGTTCAGCGCACAAAAAACCATTAGAAAAATATACTTTGGTTTTTATAAAAAAAAACTTTTTGACTAGTGAATTCGAACAAGGCATTCGATTTTTTCTTCCCTGTTCGAATTCACTAGTCAAAAAGTTTGTTTTAAAGAAATCAAAGTTTATTTTTCTAATGGTTTTTTGTGCGCTGAGCTCGAATCCGAAGTCAGAAAAAATCTATCACATCACGTTTTCTGAGATATTACCATGCAAAACCTCACAAAAATAGTGTTTTGGATGTTCAAAATTCAATATCTCAAAAACTTTTCACGTTAGAGCTATTCTAATGCTAGATTTAAATTAAGAAGGTCAAAGGCCATTAGAAAAGTATAATTTAGTTTCTATGGAAAATTATTTCTCGCCAATATTACTGTCATTTACGGAAAAATCAATCTTAAAAATCATTTTTTTGTCTTTTTCAATTTTTCTCAATATTTTCTAAAACAAAAGTATAGTTTTTCCACACAATCTTAAATAATAGGTTTTAATCTAAATAATTTCATTCCAAACTTTTCAAAAATCAAACATTTTTTCGGTAACTTTTTTGATTGAAAAATAGGCTATTTTTTTCAAATTAAATTCGTCAAAAATCCAAAAATTCACTTTTTGCTCAAAAAACATTTTAAGTAGATAGAAAACATAACAAAGTAGTTTTTAACCAAGTTTTGTTAAAATCCAATCATTTTTGTAAAAGATAAAAATAAAAAATCAAAAAATCGTATTTTTGCATTTTTTCCAATATTTTTGTGGTTATAGAAAAAAATTGTTTGAGTAAAAGTTGTAGACATTTATACTACCTACAACTTTTGCATTTGACTTTTTTCGATAGGACATCTAGTTTTGACATAAATCGTAAAAAACCATGATTTTTGACACAAACCCCACTTTTTCGCCCACCCACCCCCTTTCCCCACATTTTTTGGGGGCAATTTATTTTTCCCCTTTCATATACCATTTATCCTAAATTTTCCCACCACCCATATGCTGCTAATAATTTTTTTATTTTCAAAAATTATTGGCACTGGTCTATTTGTGGTTCTAACAGAATAAAATGTTTTTTTACTCGACTTAGGTCCAATTTATTCACACTCCATTAAATTTAAAGTCGCCATTAAAAATGGGAAATTTTAAAATTTGTAAGCGATTTGACAGTTTTATAATTTTTAATGGAGCCTTTAAAAATAATGGAGAGTGAATAAATTGGACCTTAATCATTTACTAATAAAACACGGCTAGTCAAACACTCCAGTAAACTAGCCGGTTGCATTATAAATGCCAGGAATTTTTAATCCTCAAACGACAGACGTCAAAAAAGGCACAGCAAAAATCAACTCGTGAAAAGTCGGCATTACCCATTCCATGTTTTCTTTAATCCGCTGTATTTTGCTTTCCAACAAAAGTAGTAAAAGTCAGAAATATTTTTCACAATTAACTCCGAACTACAGCAAATATGCATTTGGCAAATTTGAGAACTACAATTCCTGCCACAAAAGATATTTAGTAGGAATTAAAAAACTTAACCATGTTGCTGAAAAATAAATGAATTGAAATTAATGAATAAAATGAGAGAACAAAAAAACAACTGTCAAGAACATTATATTTTTAATTTTCTCAACAATTTTATGAATACAAGTTGACTTAGTTAATGTTTTTCTTCCAAATTCCATTGAAATGGCTGATCTCAGAGCTAATGCAACATCTTTTTGAGAGATAGAAAAAAGTCGCTATTATGAAATTTTAAAAAGGTCGCTTTTAATAAAAAGTCGTCACTTGGTCGCTCAGACCTTAGGCTTAACGGTAACGCTGCCTAAATCACTTACCTAGATTGTTACTCTATCTGCTCTCCTTAGTACCTACACACAGGTAATTATTACCTGTTTAAATATTCGACCCAACTATTTATTTCCCATTTATCGCTGGTTTTTACTTGAAGTCTTTTGTCAAGATTCGAAGATGATTTTAAATCAAGGTCAGGGTGCAATGGCACTTTCACACAATGACGACAATTTCAATGTCTAGCACTATTTTTTTTTTTTAAGGCTTGAAAGGTTTTTTTCGCAGCAAGCAAGTTCATATACCTTTATGTGAGTTTATGTCGTGTCTGTTTGGAGTACAAAGAAACACACATTATTCTGTTGTGTATTGTTTCATTGAATGTGTGTTTGTGTACATTTGCGTCATTGCTGAATCAAAAGGCATCAAATGGTTGATTAACTTAAGTGCGATTTAAATATACGACAACGACGATGTAGCGTATATAAAAGGCACGTTTTTCACGTAATTGATATTTGATGATGAAAATCCCTATAATCTCTATATTTTCATTTCAACAAACCAATCAAACCGTCAAAGGTTTTTGAAATAAAAAAATAATATTTTTGTTTGTTTTGTATTTTAGCAGGTTTTTTTGGGTGGACGTTGGTCGAATACATACAACGAATGGGTTAAACTTATTTTAATTGATTTAATTTATAAATGTTATGATAGATTATAGTAGGAAATATAAAATTTAAAAAAAAGCACGCATGAGTGCGGAACAAATTGATAAAAAAAACACATACATAAATAAAATTTTGTCATTAAGGGCGAAACTTAAATAATTTTTGTAGAACATAAACTCTTATTATCTACTTTTTCCTCTGCGTAAACTGTCACATGAGTATTTATGTTGGACATAATACATAAATGCTTAAGTTTCGATTCAGCAAACGGCTCTCAGAGGAATTTTTATGATTAAAAACTGAATTTATTAAAAAAATTTAATGTAGTCATTAGTCAATGGTAGGGGTCCCGGTTTACCCGGGACTGTCCCGTATTTTTTATTTAAGAAACCCGGGACGTATAAGTGCCCCGTATTTTGTAATTTGTCCCGTGATTGTCCCGTATTTGCACATTCTCTGATTTTTGTATTCAATATTTTAAATACTTTGTACGGAAAAAAAAGAAATAGTGGTTGGAAATTAAAATTTTTCGTTGTGCTGGTTTTGTATGAAAATTTTCGTTTCGCCTCTAGACTAGGCTATAGTTTTTTTTAAATGTTCGTCAATTATTTAGTTCAAGCTTCTGTTCTGGTTGCTACACCAGGAAAAATGTATTCGATTAAAGAACAACATATGGAAGAGTAAATAACCCAGATAAGTTTCAAGGCTTTCAAGGACATGTTAAAAATTGTGTTAAAGATCATGCAATTTCAAAATCATTTAAAATAAAATTAAAATGTTAAAAAGCAGCCCTCCCGATTTTGATTAAAAAAATATTTTTTTTTGAAGTTATTAGCAGACATTATTATAAAACCATTTTCTTGATTTCTGATTTCGTAAACGATTAAATGATTTCAACAAAAACGCTTCAAAAAAATCGTTCTTGATATCAAAATAAGAAAAAATTATGAAAAATCATTGAAAAAAAATTGAATTTTTTTTTGAAAAATCAATATTTTCAAAACGATCCAATGAATTTTGTATCTGTCCCGGGTTTGGCTTCCAGAAATATGGTCACCGTAACTATAGGGCAAGTTTAAGATTCGTAAAAAGAATCGAACTCGAGATAACAATCAGACATGACATTACTATGAAAGAGAATGCTAAAAAAGTGGGTCCCGCAATTCCCGCCTGTCTATTTGTCTGTCCCTATTCCCTAGAGGGGAAATTGAATTTATTTTTGGACCAAAATTAACGGTACTTGCCATATGACTAAAATGGAAGAGGTTAAGTATTTTTCTCAAAAACGACTCTAACGATTTTGATTACAAAAAATATCTACATGTACTGTGGCAACTACTTTTGAAACAAAAAGAAAATAGAACCGTTTTCTTGATTTCCGACTTTTAAACGACTTAGTCGATCTTAGCGAAAAATTTTATATAGTAACCGTAATATTAAAATGTCTTAAAATTTTCAAAATTTTCAGTTTTGGATTTTTTAAAAAAATTTCAAATTTTGTTGTTGTTTTGAAAAACCAATTTTTTGAAAACGAGTTATTTTTTTTTTATGTAGCATACCAAATATTTTTCTGAAACTTTTCTGAAGTTTTTATAAAGAAAAAAAAAAACAATTAAAAAAAACGGTTCCTACAATTTTCGAGAAAAAAAAAATCAAAAAATTCTTTTTTATACAAGTCACTAAACTGCATACTCAGTTTAAAAAACTTAAATCATTCAAAAGGTTGTTTTCGTTGTTTTAAAAACACTTTTTAATCCTTTTTTGCAGTTCTTGTAAAATCAATGACAGAATTGAATTTAAAACTAGTAAAGAATTAAAACTAAACTAATTAAATTTTTTGTTTTACATATATAAACGCTATAAGAAACTTAAACATTTTAAGCAGCTTTTAGCATAAGAGCAAGTTTATGCATTTTATTTTATAAAACAGTATAAGCACAGGACATTCGAAGGCAACACAAAAAAGAGACCTCCACTCCAGATCCTCAGAAGAAAATTTGATTGGCTTTTGAAGAGATGCTATGGTCCCAAACTATAAGTTTGTGAAAAACTACAAAATACGTTCATCTTTGTAGTAAAAAAAGTTGAGTAGGTGAACATTGTAAAATGAGCAGAACGTAATATCGAATTAAATCACCGGAAAAAAAACATTGCCAATATGTCTGACTGTCTAGGTGCCATAAAATCACTTAATTCCTACACAATTGACTTCAAGCTAGTATTGGAGTGTATAAAAAACCTCAACGACCTTGGCAAGACAAACAAAGTCACTGTCGGGAACGAGAAGGCAAAAGCGCCCCCTTTAATGAAAAAAAAAAAAAAAACTGCCAAAACTGAGACATTCCAAAATGCTTCTCGGCAATTACAACCAAGAACGTTTCAAATTCTGTATCAGCTTGAGTAGGAATAACCTCAGGATAGTCAGAGGTCTCCTCACGGGCCACTGAAGAAGCCATCTGATATATTTTTTTTTTCAACACTAGTGGTTTAGCCAGGTAGCCCTCGTTGACTGGCTTTGCCACGGTTTACAGGCAAGCATTCGGCCTTATCACGTATTCCATTCGTATCGGAAATTTGCTACGATTCCCACAAAAACAATCACGGAATCCGTTCATAATGGAAAATTTCATACAAATTGTCTCTACGATTGGATTTTGTGATTGTTGTTTCGTGAATCGTAGAAAATTTCCGATACGAATTCGTGGTAACGCCGATAAATTTACAAACTATCTTCTCTTGGGATCTCTACAAAATTTCAATGTATTACTGTGTGCTAATGACCTAGTAAATCTTGAGCAGAAATAATTTTAAAAAATGACCAAAATTACTTTATAAATTTATCACCTAGAAAGGGCTTCTCTTCAATTAAAATATTTGTTTCAATTCATATCAAATTTGTTAAATATTGAATCGATGAGTGAAAGAACCGTTAAAGTCCAAAAAAATCACTTTTGAGTTGAGTATGCAGATATGCTCTACGCGTGAAGACCTACCAATAAGCAAAATAACAGTATATTAGAGAGTCAAATTAATACAAAACAAGACCCCCAATATTTGTCCAATATTAAAAATCGTTTTTATTATTACGTTCTATATCATCAACTCCAATAGCAACAGTTGAATCAAAATTTTACGATATATGTGTGACCTACTTTTGTTTTTTAATTACATTTATTTTCGTAAATTTGACCACAACCAAAGTTCTTATTTACTTTCCCATGTTTGAATGAATTTAAAAATTTATAGCACAAAGATAAAACGCAAACAAAAGTGCAATTTAATTTATTCACCAATCGCTGTTGTTCTTGATTCTTATTTAAAAGTTTGGAATTGATCGTTTGGTATTTTAATTTATACAAATAAATAAATTAAAAAAAGAGAAACAATATTATTTCCACTTTTCTTACGTCGTCACGAGAATATTTTTTGCATAATTCAAACTTTTTTTTTTGTATCAAAATACATACGTTCGTCACTGCCCCAGGTGATTTATGCGAAGTGTTTTGATTGCATTTGCATATTAATTTAGCTACATGATGATTTTAGTCGAAGAACTAGATAAAATGATTTTAATAGAAACAAACATATCGCAACATTTTTTCAGCAAAAGTTATTTTCACTTTAACCTTTTAACGGTAAGGATTGCCTTGTTTTGAGATCAATCTTTGTATACTAGAACATTACAATGTTTGGCGATCACTTTGTAAAACAAAAGCAATTTTCTATTTGAGAGTTAAATCTTCTTAACTAATTGTAAACGCGACTTCGTTCTTTTGGGTTACTCTCTTTAAAATAGCTTTCTCCTTCTTTAGATTCACTATCAACAAAGTTTTTTTCAATTTTTTATTGTATTCATTTCTTCAAAAATTTTAAGTATACCTTAACCCTTTAAATAATTAAAATGCAATTTTGTTGTATCATTTTAGGTGAAGATTGCGATGTGGAACGAATAGATCCAAGAAAAACAGATCCAGAATACTTCGAATATGATTGTCTAACAGTGGAAGAAGTTGAAAAACTTCTCAATGAATCTGTAGAAAAACTCAACACAATCCTGCAAATAACGCCATCATTGGCCAAAGTACTCCTGCTCGAGCACAAATGGAATAATAAAGAAATCACAGATAAATACCGCGAAAATGCATCAGCTTTACTTATATCAGCGCGTATCAAACCGCCTCCAACCACATCAAGTGCCGCCGCTTCATCGTTCGCCTCGTTCAGTAGTTCCTCTTACAAACACATAGCCGTATCCGCACTGTCCATTTCCGCCACAAGCATTTATCGTAGTCAAATGTGTCCCGTCTGTGCGACCACACAGCTCGGCGATAAATTTTATGCGCTCTCATGTGGTCATTCATTTTGCAAAGACTGCTGGTCAATGTATTTCGAAACACAAATCTTCCAAGGAATATCCACTCAAATAGGTTGCATGGCACAGCAGTGCAATGTTCGTGTACCCGAAGATCTCGTTCTGAATTTGGTGACGCGCCCGGTGATGCGCGATAAATACCAACAGTTTGCATTCAAAGACTATGTGAGATCTCATCCAGAGCTGCGCTTCTGTCCGGGACCGAATTGTCACATAATCGTTCGCTCTGGAGAGATATGCGCCAAACGAGCTATTTGCAAGGTGTGCAATACATCGTTTTGCTTCAAGTGTGGCATGGATTATCATGCGCCCACCGATTGTCAGATAATCAGGAAGTGGCTGACTAAGTGTGCCGATGACAGTGAAACGGCAAATTACATAAGTGCCAATACCAAAGACTGTCCCAAATGTCATATTTGCATTGAGAAGAACGGTGGCTGCAACCACATGCAGTGCTTCAATTGCAAACATGACTTTTGTTGGATGTGTCTTGGCGATTGGAAGACTCACGGCTCGGAATACTATGAGTGCTCTCGCTATAAAGACAATCCGAATATTGCCAACGAATCGATGCATGTGCAGGCGCGCGAAGCACTCAAAAAGTACCTTCATTATTATGAGCGTTGGGAGAATCATTCGAAGAGTTTGCAATTGGAACAACAGACGCTTGATCGTCTGAAAGCTAGAGTGAACGAAAAAGTGATGAAGGGGCGTGGCACATGGATTGACTGGCAATATTTATTTAATGCAGCTTCATTGCTTGCCAAATGTAGATATACACTGCAGTATACGTATCCATATGCATATTTCATGGAGGCTGGACCCAGAAAAGTTCTCTTCGAATATCAACAGGTAAAATACATTTTTTTTTTTTTTTTCATGTCTTGAATATAGTCAAATCGACAAAATTGAGGTCTTCAGGTTGGTGACCTCAATTTTGTCGATTTTATTAAGTTAACTCGAGCGATTCCTATGGACCGCTTTTTTTCTAAATCACTTTCTAATAATATACCCGGTCCTTGGAGATATACTTTAGGGCTCCAGATCTTCCCAAGTAACGCCGACTCTTCCTCGGTTTTCGGTGGTCCGATTGATTTTCAGACTAATGATTTCTGCTTTCCTCTAGATGTCATTTCATGCTGATCCCTGATCCTTTGAGAAAATAAGCATACGTCGTTTGCATAACACTGGTTTACAAGGGTTTTGTTGCCGAAACAAAAATATACTTTTCTAATGGTTTTCGGTGTGCTGAACTCGAATCCGAAGTCAGAAAGAACTAATCAGCTCCCTTTTCTGAGATATTACCGTTAGAAAATTTTTTTGAGTTATTCGGACCTTATTATTTTGTATAAGGAAAATTGTTTGAGCATATTTAGTAACAGTTTCTATAAGAACTGTTTTCCATCTTTCGATACCTATTTAAATCTTTTCAATATCTTTTGAATTGCCCGAGATATCTTAAAATTAAGTAAGTGGGTTTGGCTTCATATATCATAAAGAAGATAATGACGTTATAAAATTTATAAAAATACCAAACAACTGAGGATATCTTGGGCAGTAAGAAAGATATCGGAAAGATTTAAACAGATTTATAAAGGTGGAAAATAGTTCTTATAAAAACCGTTACCAAATATGCTCAAACAATTTTCCTTATATAAAAGAAGTACCTGGGTGACCGAGCTTTGCTCGGTATCTTTAAATGTCATAACTTTCAGTGCAAAAAGTCAAATGTAAACAGCAATTTTTTGGAGTGGGTTTGAGTTTGCAAAGACCAGTTTTTTCGCGGGTTACAAAACACCACATTCCCACTTTATAATCCAGTTTATTTACGTTTGAATACACATACGACGATCAGTAATGGATAGAAGGGTTACAGGAATCTGCATTATCGAAAATGCCTACAGCAATGAGATCCCTTTTTGTTCAAATTTTAATTTACGGGTCAGAAAGTTTTGGATAGTGTACATAAAGTTAATCTTTTTTTCAAGTTAAGCCTTGTCGGCTTGTTGTGAGTTATTTTATTTTTATACGTTAACAATAGTTGCATTTAATCAAAAGAAAAACGTAAGACAAAGGTAATGTGTGATACCTAATTAACAAATTACTTAAAAGTTTCAATACATGATCAAAAAAGTCATGATCTAAAAATTTTTGTTTAGTTATTGTAACAAAAAGAAAAAGAACAATGCGTAAAATATGGAACCATCCTTCAAAATTTTATTGAAATCGTTGAATCTGTCTCCGCGAAAAAAAACTAATGTAAGAGAAAATACTTTCAAAATGTTGTATTTGCCTAGAGGAAAAAACCCTCAAAATTTTATCGAAATCTTTAAAGCAATTACCAAAAAACTAATATGTGAGAAAAATAAGCGTAGCTGTGAGCGGATGTTTCTAAAAGTACTTCCAAAACATTTTATTCGGCTAGGGGACCAAAACCTTAAAATTTCATCGAAATCCTTAAAGTTGTTACCAAAAAAAATTCCATGTTAAAAAAGTGGGCGTGGAGGTGGGCGGATTTTTCCAAAAATACTTCCAAACTTTTTACTCACTTAGATAAACAAACTCCGAAAATTTCATCGAAATCCTTAAAGTGGTTACCAAAAAAAAATTCCATGTTAAAAAAGTGGGCGTGGCAGTGGGCGGATTTTTCCAAAAATACTTCCAAACTTTTTACTCACTTAGATAAACAAACCCTGAAAATTTCATCGAAATCGTTAGAGCCGTTCCCGAAAAAACTTATATGTTAAAAAAGTGGGCGTGGCAGTGGGCGGATTTTTCCAAAAAAACTTCCAAAACTTTTGACTCGCTAAGATAAACAAACCCTGAAAATTTCATCGAAATCGTTAGAGCCGTTTCTGAAAAAACTTATATGTTAAAAAAGTGGGCGTGGCAGTGGGCGGATTTTTCCAAAAAAAACTTCCAAAACTTTTGACTCGCTAAGATAAACAAACCCTGAAAATTTCATCGAAATCGTTAGAGCCGTTTCTGAAAAAACTTATATGTTAAAAAAGTGGGCGTGGCAGTGGGCGGATTTTTCCAAAAAAAACTTCCAAAACTTTTGACTCGCTAAGATAAACAAACCCTGAAAATTTCATCGAAATCGTTAGAGCCGTTTCTGAAAAAACTTATATGTTAAAAAAGTGGGCGTGGCAGTGGGCGGATTTTTCCAAAAAAAACTTGCAAAACTTTTGACTCGCTAAGATAAACAAACCCTGAAAATTTCATCGAAATCGTTAGAGCCGTTTCTGAAAAAACTTATATGTTAAAAAAGTGGGCGTGGCAGTGGGCGGATTTTTCCAAAAATACTTCCAAAATTTTTTACTCGCTTAGATGAACAAACCCTGAAAATTTCATCGAAATCGTTAGAGCCGTTTCCGAGATCCCAATTTTATATATATTTATATATATATATACATATATATAAACAATTTTAGCTCGTTTAAAGTTATAAGATAAGGTCCGAAGTACTGCATTTTCTAACGGTAATATTTCAAAAACGGGAGCTGATTCATTTTTTCTGACTTCGGATTCGAGTTCAGCACACCGAAAACCTTCAGAAAAGTATATTTTTGTTTCGGCTACAAAAAAAAAGTTTAATTTTGTTAACCAGTGTAATCTAGGTGTTTTAAATTAGATGTCAGACTCCATCGATTGCCTCAGTTTCCTACACAGTACATCGCTTATCACCAAGGAGAACTAAATTGGACCCAGATTTTTCTCTACGAGCGGTTGCACTAATTTGCTCGTTTTCGTAGGCGCTGCTTGTAACAGTTCTGTTCTTTAGTGTTTTGATCGCGGTACAAATCTCATCTCTAGGGGTTGCCGCTTCTTCAGGGGAACTTTATTTAGACAAAAAATTATATTATTAATGTTTAATGAAAATAATTTAAAATAATAATAAATTAACTCACTTTTTTAAATAAAAATTACAAATATTTTAACATTAAAAAAAAAAAAAAACAAATAAATAGTTTTAAAAAAAAACATTTTTAACAAAGAATAAAAGAAAAATTTACACTTCTGATAAAATTGAGTCTTTTTTTTGTCTAAATAAAGTTCCTCTGAAGAAGGCAGCAACCCCTGCAAGTTAAGTTAAGTCGGGAAAGTTAATGTAACTTGATTGTTTCATTGCAATAATCAATGCGACCAAAAAGTCCGCATCTCTACAAAATTGAGAATTTGGTGTTTGGGCAAGTCAGGTTGCAAATTTTCAGTGTTTTAAAATCGAAGCAAAATGCATTCACTGATCTTTTCCCAGGTGTGAGTTTTTTTGATTTTCTTATAGACTGTTTTACTAGCGCACCAGTTTGCGACATCTTCTGCTTCTGTGAAAACGCTTGTCACGTCGCACACTGCGGGGAACCCCCTTAGTCTTCATGTGGTATGCAGATTCCAAATTCTTCCTCTCTTTCCTTTTTGCAACGACTACCCGAATCTTTAGATCTTTTCTTTCCTTGATGCTTGCCCAGGTCCCGATGGAAAACAAAGTATTGGCTCTTGCAGACCGAAAATTCTTTCAGCAACTGATATGAAAATATTTCTCTCACCACTCCAGTGGTCTTCGATGGAGTCGGGTTCTGAGCAACAGATTGTTTTCATATCGTTAGGTTTTAGCGTGTTAACTCGGTACAGTTCGGCAGTGGCAATTCATAATTTGATTCAATTGAGCGTTCTTTGCTGAAAACCTTCGATTGTCGATCTTGTCGCCCCTGTCGTTTTTGTCGACCTTGTCGTTTCTTTTCTCTTGTCGTTCTTCGTTGTATTTTATTCACTTTTGTCGCTCTTGCCGCTTTTTTCGCTTTATAAATTCTAAAGAGCCCCAATGCGAAATTGAATTGTTTTGCAATTGAGTTTTAAAGATTTTATCAAAATCTTAAAAATAAGTTTTTTGTTTGCAAAATGTATTCACAGTAAAATTAAAAATGAAATTATTTCTTTTTCTTTAACTTTCAGGCTCAATTAGAAGCTGAAATTGAAAATCTCTCATGGAAAATAGAACGTGCCGAAACGACTGATTTAGGTGATTTGGAAAACCAAATGGATATTGCCGAAAAAAGACGAACAACTCTTCTAAAGGATTTCTTTCCAACAGATACGTTATAATAAACTTCCATAGGACGAATTATTAAAAAAACAAAAAAAAAAAAAACAAAACAAAAAAATAACCCTTTTCACATACAAACAATTTCCCAATAGCTAAGATTTTTTTCAAAATGTACAATTTATTACAACTGATCATATACAAACATTAATAACAACAACAATAATAATAATTAATTAACAAAAAAAATATTACAAATATTAAAAAAAAGGTCAATAATGCCTTTAAATTTATCAAACATTAGGGTAATTTATGAATTGGCAGGGTAATTGATGAAACCCTGGTAAATTGCTCTAACACATGTTAGTTCATGAATATTAAATGCATTTTACCCGGGTTTTATACCATTTTATAAATACCCAAAATAGTTTAGAATAGGTACAACAATTATTTTCTATTGCTTAAATTCTCAAAAAACAAAAATACAATTTGAGCTACGTAAACATAATGCATAGGGTTCCAAACAATTTATTTCACTCATGAAATCCCATTTAATTATAAGTATTTTTTGTTTTTAATTTAACTGTGTGATCGTTGTAACTCTGAGGGAGAAGGAAGGGAGTATTATTATTATGTGCTATCTGCAGTTTGACTGAGTGCAAAACAAGCAAATCAAACACAAACAAAACAAACAGCATTTTTAAATAATTGCCCATAGGTCTTGAATAGAAAATAAGTTATTGATGAATCTATTTTAATTCAAATAGTGACGACGACGTCAGTGTCACCTCCTCTGGCGGAGATAGAATATCCAATGTTCAGTTGGTTTTGTTTGTGATTCTTTTGTGCACACACATTAACCTTTGCAATGATACTTTAATTATTATAAATTACATATATACATTATATACATACATTTACACATAAAAATTTATATATTCTTTTTATTTTATTTTTTTTTATAATTTTAAAAATTTTAACAAAATTATTATTTTTCAAAAAACATTGAGTATATTATATATTATGTTCTATTATTAAGAATATAAGATGAAAATAAAAAATAATTTCTAAGATTACTATTATAATATTAATTGCAATTGAAATATGTGAAAAAATAAAATAAAACATAAGAAAAAAAAAATAAGAAATCATAGTTTATTTATTAATACAAACAATACAATTTATTTAGTTGATTTTATATTAAGAAAAAGAAAATACATACAATATTTTCTAGTAGTTAAATGTAAAACTAATATCGATACAATATGAAAGATAATGAAATCGCAAATAAAGTGTATGTAATAAGATAAAACTAATGATTAACAGTTTTATTTAAAATTATAGTTTTTGTTCTCATTTTGTGTCTGTAATCATTGATTCGTTTACATATATAAATTTACAGCAAACAGATTCACAGGATTAAAAGCAGAACTTTGGCATTTCACAAAGTTATTTACTTACCATTAAAAATAAGAAACCAATACTCTGAAGATAACTACATTGTCAGCTATAAATATAAAGTAGTAGTACGAAAGGCATTATTTCATCTTTTTTTCTTCCAAATTGGGTAAATTTTCTGCAGAAATTTGAAGCTATTTATCCTTTGTTTGTAAAGGGCCATCAATAGTGTAAAAGTTTTGAAAACAAATTTTCTCTGTAGAACACAACAAACGAATACTTTTGTTTTGGTAGCCGGGCAAATTTTACTGAGCTAGGTACTGAGTAACTACAAAAAGCACGGCTAATATGTCTAAAATATCCATGGTTCGTATATAACTCTTTAGAAGTATGTAGTAGATTTCAAAATGAACAAACGATTAATAGAACTCAAGATATTAGCGATTTTGTTTTGGGGACTTCTCTTATTTTTTTGTTTTTGTTTATTTTAATTCAAAATTCTCCAAAAATAGAGCCGATATGGTTACTTATTATCTTCAGACTTAGAGAAAATGACAGAGCATCAATCCTTATATTCAGAATGTGAAATATTCTAAATTAAGCCTAATCACATTAATTGGAGAAATCGAGTTGTTTAACCATATAAAGCCACGATTTAAAGGTGTCAGACTTTATTAGAACGCATAAGACTATAAAACTGCATACCTACTCACCTCCTTTCCCAAAATTTTGCTCTGGGCTCCAGCCTACATTGATTATTTTTGTAAAAAATTAGGAATAATACAATTAAATCCTATATTCTCTTAATGATGGCAAAGAAACCGTTTAATTTTGAAATTTTCAAGAAAAATTATTTAAATTTACTGCCATTTAAATGCTTCTTATTTAAGACTTTGACGTGAATCGGAAAGCTGAATAAAATAAGCCCAAAAAAGGCAATGTCTACAAGTGTCAGGACACTTTACTTAAGCAGCGTTTTTAGTGAAATCGATTGGGAAATGTATAAGCAATCGAAAAATATCCGCAAAATTTCGCATCAGTTCTGTTTTTAGTATTTCCCGAATTACACGGTTTACATCTCATTCAAACATTTAAAAGAAGATTGGAAAAATGGTTTTTGAAAAATTCAAAAATTAGGAAAAATTAATTTTTCCGAAATAATTACCAAAGTTTTGGTGAAAGAATTGTAACAAACGAAAATCAATTAAGAAAAGGTAGCCAAAATGCTAGTTCAATATTTGAGTTTTGCTATTTTTTCACAAAAAATAGAAGGCATAGGAACATATTGGCAGTTTACTTTAGCAATCACTTTTGTAATGAAATCCACAGTATTCAGTGTGGTTTTTAAAACTTTTTTTCCCCAAAAGTTAACTTTAAAATCGATTATTTCGAAAACAATTGATAAAAATAACTTGATTTGAAAAATAGTAGAATGGTTTTTGAATACGGTATCATTGATAACTGTAAGTGTTACCGTTGTTTTTTAACTATTTTTTTTTTAAGTCATTTTTTACAATTCTGGGTGCCTAAGTTATCATACTTTGAATGAATTTTTCACGAAAAAACACGTTTAAAAATCTAATGCTAAAATTTAATTATTGGTGAGACCTCCAAAAACAATGCCTGACCTTAAACTTGTTCAAGATCACTGTGTCTCCCCTTTTTGATAGGAGGTCCTCAATTTCTTGGTATATTTTTTTAGATCTTGCACCCACAATCATTGTATGAATAAAAAATGAAATTAACATTCCTACAAATTGCATTTATTTCTACAACTTCTTTATATATAATTTGTATATACATTTAAAAAACGCAGACCACGAGTTACTTTCAAAAAGCAATTCAATTGCATTTTGCTAGTAGAAAAATTATTAGGTATAAACTAATATCTCAAACATTATAACGATTTATTCATATATCTAACTCCGTAATTGTGCTTCATTGCACTTGCTGCTGCTGCGTCAATTGTTGTAACCAAAAAACTCGTGTGGTTCAAATCCACTTAATTGTTCGAATACCGCTCGATTCGGCCCACCACTCCCGTACATCCTAATAAAAAAAAACAAAGTTAGAAAGAATTTTTTTTTAAACTAAATTATACCCACATTGGATCGATTTTAAGTTTAGCTAACGTAGCTCCAAATGTTGCTCTGTAAAATAAATAAATAAATTATATTACATACAAATGTCCTCTTCGACTCACATCGCTGGTTCTATCTTAACCTTTGCCACTGTAGCATCAGCCTGCTCCTGTCTAACTGACTCCTTTTGATGTTTATTGAGATGCTTCTTATAGTTCTGAGATTGTATGAAAGACTTCTGGCACACACTGCACACAAACGGACGAAATCCTTGATGAGCCATCATATGCTTTTTAAGATTGATCCTCTGTGAGAACGAACGATTGCATCGTTCACACTGAAATGGCTTCTCGCCGGTATGAATGAGCTCATGACGACGCAAATTTCCTTGTTGTGTAAAGGATTTATCACATAATTGGCATTGATATGGTCGATCGCCATTATGAACGGAGTAGTGACGTTGCAAGTTCACAGCTTGGGCGAAAGATTTATTACACTCGTTACAGATGTGAGGTCGGACATCGTTGTGTACTTTCATGTGACGCTCTAAATTGCCATGATTGGCAAAGGTCTTTTGGCACAAATTGCATACATAACTATTTTCAGCTGGATTTTGATCGTGTTTCTCTTTTTTATGCATTAGTTGATCGTGTTTTGAGGTAAATGTCTGCAAAAAAAAAAAAAATTGAAAACAATTAGATCCTTGAGTAACCGGTGGTATATGACCTGTATTTACTTGCTTACAACGTCGACACGTATAAATTTGTTTGCATAAATCGTCTAATAATTCTGATGCCATATGCTATAGATCCTTTGGGCTCATTGAAGATGCTTTTTAAATCTGTTCTTAAAAATGTAAAGAAAAACATAATTTTCAAAAAAAAAACGCAGTTATTAGCACGAGTTATATAAAAATGGTAAATTTTGGATTCTGATCTCAAATTGGTAATTAACAATCGAATCGGTACCTATCACCTATTTATGCATTTCAAGCTGTAAACAGCAATGTCTATTTTTGGCAAAATTATTCGGGCGATATTTGGTATTGTATTGGTGATTACAGAAGAAAATACAACGAATTATACGGGTTGTACAAGGAAACTAATCCAACCAAACGAGTTAAGGTGCAGCGGCTGAGATCGCCGGGTCATGTGGAGCACATGGATACCATTGCTCCACCAGAAAGTTTTTGACTCCACCTCAGGGGGACGACGCAGTAAAGGTAGAACACGTCTAATGCGGTTCAAATAAAAGAGGCGACCTCAGCCATGGTCCTAACTGCAGATGTACTTCAGCTTAGGCAGGGTTTATGTTTTGTAAATAGTGGCCAGATAAGAAGGGGAAAAGAATTTTGTCGTAGAAAACACTTAGGTTTATTTTCGAGAATTTACAGTTGTTCAGTTTCCTCGATGGAAGTGCCACTCAGTGATAGTGGCAAGGAGGCAAGTTAATTTTTGAGGTTTTGAAGCATTTAATTCTACATGGTTTCCTATACCCCATTGGATAATGCATTCAAGATCAATCACCTCTATTACGAATGTCAACTGTCATAGTTAATAAAACAAAATTTCGATCTCTTATTATCTAATTTGCAAAAAAAAATGAAAACAGAGAATGATGCCAACCGTTATTATTTGAAATGTAATTGAATAATTTCATTAAAGAAATGATCAGTTTTCCCCCATATTAGATTTTAAACCACCAAATTTCAGTATTTATCAACTATCAATTGATAGTTGACAATCGTAATAAGGGTGCAGAATATAATGGGCCATATTCATACACTGTCTAAGCTGCTTCTAAGAAAGACTGGAATTTATCCTATTGAAATAACATTGAATAAACCCCAGTCTAAGATAAACTGGGCTCTAAAAACGACTATGAATTTGCCCCAATGTATTTATTTATTTTGTAGTGACCTCCTTCAAATAGTATATACAGGGTGTCCCAAAAGTTAACGTCGACAGGTAGGTGGTGACAGTTATCAGAAAAATAATAAAAAAAAATCGGAGCCATATATTTTGTGAGTTATGGGCATTTGAAAAAAAGTCGAAAAAATGGTCACCCTGTGACGGTTTTTCATGTGCCGTGACTACAAATCTTAAGTTTTATCATTTTTTTTTGCTAAGCAACCTTAAATAACCCTGCTACCAAATGCATTCAAAAATTTTAACTCAGCTGCATCAGTTTTAAAGCAAATATTACTTTTTTGCCCAACTAAGTACTAAAAATTTTTACATGACTCTAATTCAATGAACCGTAGTGTAAAAAAAATGCTCTACGATGTTTCGGCAAGTTACCTTAAAAGTTGGTGTGTTTAATTCTCTTTTCAAAATGGTATAATATTGTTGAGAATATTCCATAAATAACCGAGATAAAAATTTTTTTTCTTAAGAAATCTGACTTTTTTATTAGGTAATTTTCCCATTTTATTTAAGTTTTTGTGTTCTGAAAGGTTCTGAAAGGGTAGAACCGTTTAGGAAGGCAGTGTACAGCCATAAATACATATATGATAAAAATAAAATGAAATGTTTTTTGCATTTTCCGAGAACATTTACCATAGTATACTAATATAAATTTTTTAAACCATCAGCAAGTAGAGATTTCAACGAATAAAATGACCACCAACTTTTTGAAAAAAGCTGATATTTTGACACGAGAATGTTCGAATGAAAGTTAGGTTGTTTTTTTGATATTAAGGTGAATAAGGTGAAAAAATAAATATTTTAAATTAAATAAATTACAGTGTATTTGGGACATAATAAGGTAAGTAGAAAACAATTTTTTTGATAAAAATAAAAAAACAAAAACTCGGTTATTTGAATTTTTCACATAAATATTGAGGTTATGTGAAAAAATTGTTAACACAAAAGTTGTACATCTTTTTATTACCTACAATTGTGCCATACAATTTTTTTTCATAGGACTTGTAGTTCCGGAAATCGAGATATACCTTTTTTTAAAAACTAAATTCACCCACTTTCCGAACTCGGCTCGCCCGTAATTTATTTTTCCTTTCGTTTTAATCAATTCACCTTCTTTTCCAATTTTCATCCTACTGTTATTTTTTTTACTTTTTAATGTTTTTGAAGGCTTCGGCCCTGGTCTAATAACACAACAAAAGCGATGGAAATATAGCCAGCAACTGAAGTAAAAGTTGACATATCTCTAGCTTCCGCTAAAAGGTTAGTTGTGTACTGAATATCAAAGGCTGGAGATAGCCCATATAAAAAATGACAACAGCCGAGAGATAAAAAAAGCGAAATCGACCAAAAAATGTCGTGGAATGGGGTATCTTGTTCCTGGAAGCAAAGTTCACCAGTAGCCAAAAATACAAATCAAGTCGGTTTATGGAAAAAAAACGTTACCTGCAACTTGGAACAATCCTAGGGCATTGCAGGAGTTATGTTAGTGTGATTTTTACAAGCCTGGAAATTTTCATAGGTTTACAACTAATTTTTTGAGATTTACTGGTTCAACTCTGATGAATCTCTTAATACGGGGCAAAGCAAAAGTAGTACAACTTCTAGCTGACCAGCCCAGCATTTGTTCCTGGGTGAAACGCATTCTGTGGACTAAAGGTCTTAAGAAATACAAAACCATTAGATTTAAGGATAAACCCGATATGCATTGGGCACAATGTTACTTAATTTATACAGAACAAACATTAGACAACGAGTATACAAATATACTGTCCACTTTCAAGAAAAAAAAAAAAACAGGAAGATCAAATCTACTGTAAGCTTTACCTCTTTAAAAAGTCAAAAAGACAATCATGCTTCATTAAGAATAAGAACGTTTAGTTCACATAATAATCAAAAACTGCAAAATGACTCTTAAGTTGCGCAATATTGTATAAGGTGAACCATATGTTTTCGGCGATAGCTATATCAAATAAGTCTGAAGAGGAATATTTGTAACAAAAAAGTATGGTGTTAAGCAATCGTTTTTAGTTATGACATTAAAAACTCAAATACCGGCTTTTCTTAACCAAAAATGATAACAAACTTTCTTGAAGCTTGTTCTTCTTCTTCAAAATATACATAATTTTCATTCCATTTAATTTGTTATTTACCTTTCAGACGAAGAAGACAAGTTTTGCTTGTTCTTATTTTTTGTTTTTATGGAAAATTGATGGTACACGAGAAGTTGGGTTTGAAATCTAGTTTTTTGAAGCTTTTTACCTTTTTTCGAATTGGTGAAACTCCCTGAAAATTATTTTTTTACTGGATAATACTCTGCAATAAATTTTGATATGAATATTATCTATTTTATTCTTTAAATAAAAATTTTACTTGTTTTTTTTTTAATAATCAGACACTTGTCGTGTGGTGTTGAAAGATGGTGTTGAATTCGCTGACAGGTGGAGTTGTCAAATTTGACATGGAAAAAAAGTGCTCATGGCTGGGGGGAATTTAATTTTATAAAAAAATGAAAATTGTTTCAATTTCGTAATTTTGGAAAGAATTTTTTAAAAAATATATAGTGGACACAAATCCAAAACAACGAATGTGCAAAATTGTAATTCTGACATAAACGGCTTCAAAGTTTTGGAACCTCATACAAACTCATGGAAGCTTGTGTAACGAAAATTGATAATTTGTAGTCTGTTTCACAACATGAGATAATAGCCTTTTCACACCAAACCAAAAACGCGGTTTTTGCGAAAAAACCCAAAAACCTATATCAAAAACACAAGTTTTTCCATACATTTTCCATAAACCACAAGTTTTCGTAAAACACAAGTTTTTGATTAAACTCGCCAAAAACCTGAAAATGAAAACATTCAACTCCAAACGAAATAACCAAACAAACCTTTTGAAGAATTCAGCACAAATTCAGCAGACAAAAAAAAAATGAGAGCAGACAAAAAAAAAAGAACTGACAGAATCAGCTGTTTTACAAATGCAGTTTGTTGATTTTTGCAACTGGTAAGAAATATTTTTGTATTCATTAACAAAATATTCTGTATAATTAATCAAATTTCTTTTCATTAATTGTAGAAAATGGCAGAGCAGAAAAAAAAAACAAAAAAAAAGATGTCCAAACGATCTTCTTCATCAAAAATCTCTTCTCAACTTTACTAATTAAGCTATCTGGATGCTACTTCGAAGTCGTTTTTTTTCCTTGTATTTGGTGTCTCAAAGAGGAAGAAACTTTGCAAAACTTTTATATATTCCTCTGTTTTATGTTAATGAATTAAAATTATTTATTTAAATTGTCAGAGTTCCTTTTATTTGATTAATTTTGTGAGCTCAAGCTGATTTAAGCAATAAAAATTAAATCCCATCGAAAACTTGACATTTGGATGTCAAAATATTTTAAACGTCAAACAAAAACCTGTAAACTTGTAGTGTGAACGCTTTTCAGGTTTTTGAAAACTTTTTGCCATAAACCGCGTTTTTGGGTTTGGTGTGAAAAGGCTATAACATCGTAAATCGTAAAAAACAAATTAAATTTTTTTTATATGATTCTTGGTAAACATGGTAAAATGGTAAATATGGTAAGCAAACTGGTCTACCCCATAAAAAATGTTGACAAATTTACCACTTTACCAGGTTTACCACTGCTTCATGAATACCCCTTATTATTATCTCATTTGGGTTCTAGTGAAAACAGGCTACTGTGCTGCTAGGCCCAGTAACCTGTTTTGTTACAAAATAGTGATTAGATTGAACGATAACAAGTTAAATGACGCATTAAAATGAAAATGTCCAAAAATGCTGATTCGCGGTTTTGGACATAAACAAAAAATACCAAGACTGGAAACTCGGCGGTCAACTGACGTTTGCCTACAAGCTGCGCGGTGTGGTGAATGTCGTGAACCTATCGTTGTGTTCGTGTCCGATGTGTGGTGAATGTCGTGAATCTATAAATGTGTGCGTGTTAACGTCATTTATCAACGTGGTGGCTTTCACATATATTCACAGACAGCACTGTCCACAAAAGGGTTTTGGGGGGAAAGACGTACGAAATTTTCCAGTCTTGGTATTTTTTGTTTATGGTTTTGGATTTGTGTCGAAGATATTCTTTCGCAAGTTGTGGCTGTGGGAAGAACTGTTCTTTTCATTTAAGCAAGTGGGGAATAATCAGATGTGGTCAAAGTGGCACAGTTCACTGAACAAGCCTATTTTTAAACAAAAAATGTCTGAATGCGTCCATTTCATATTTTTCACCACGATTCATACCAAATTTCACCATACTTCATACCTCTCAACAAAAGTGCTGCCGTGTAAGCTTTTACGAATTTTAAATAATAATTTATAAATATAAAAAAAACAACACCAAAAAATACTAAAACTCTCATTTATGGATTGATTATTTTTTATTGATTTTTTTTCGGGTGTTTTTCCTTCCTTTTTACAAATTTACAATACTTGGAATTCTTAATTTGTTTCGGTTGTTTTTGCTGTGTGTCAACTTACAGACAATAAAAACTTTGCTAAATTTTTTTTTTGAACAAAAATAACAAAAAGAGATCAGTACAAAAACCAATTTGAAAAACCGAATAGTACTGAAATAACACTTTTGTTATATTTTTAAACCAGTTCCATTTTCCTTCATTCCAAAAAGGATTAAACTCAAAATAACACTTTTTTATGGAGTGGTGAACATTAATGAGATGGATGATTTTTGTGTGTGTCATTTGTCTAAAACAAAATCTCCACCAGAAATAAAAAACAACAATCACCAAAAGAAATGTCGAATCCATAAGTGTGCGTGCATTTCCGTCTGGATTTAATCTAGAATACACCTTATTATGGTGTGAAGGAACATAAAACCCGAAAAAGTGCAAGAAATAAGTACTAAAACAGTACCCTCAATGGACTGAAGGAAAACGAGATAGGGCAACACTGCTAATGGCAATTCGTGGTGAAAAACGACGGGTTATTTTTCAAACAAAAACAAACAAATTCGAATATTTTTCAGCTCAGCCGAAAAAGTGAGTTTATTTCTTTTATGCATACATGTATTTATATTCTCAGGATCCTATAAACTAAACTAAAACGTGAAATTCCAAAAATCCAGGATGTCAGTATTTTGTTGAAGAAAACTTTTTCTTTATTTTAGGTGATTATAGTCCAATAAGATTGCCTTCAATCAATTCACTCACCGTTCATTTTTAAATACTCAAATCCAAAGAAGTGCCGAAATCCTTGGTAATCGAAATCTCCAAAAGTACACCATGTCTAATCCAATATTTGAGATAATAATACCCGAAAGTTCACGGGTAAAATCCGAAGAAGATGTAACAGATGCAAATGTGGTTATAAAACAAGAAGCTGATAGCAAAGATATAAACTCAACTTGCATCGGGCACATTAAAGAATTTATTCAAGAACGTGAGTAGCATTTGTATTTTTTGATATTTTTTTCTTTCATTAATTTGGTTTTAGAACCAACTGTCCCATAACTGTATGGGACAGAAATAGTTTTTAAAACTACAGTACGTTCTCGATTAACGCAACTCTCGATTCACGCAACTCCTCGATTTTCGCAACACCCCAATTTTTATCATTGTTGACGCAGTAATTGCAATTCTTGTACAAAAATTGACTCGATAAGTGCAACTTTCAATACAAAAATACGATGAACTGACCAAAATTTAACCCTTATTGAAAAAATGTTGATTGTTCAAAAATTGCTAGACATGTCAATTTTTGAAATCTAACAAACTAAAAAATCCAAACAAAAATAACCCATTTTTTCGAAATAAAATAATTAAATTTGGATAAAGAACTAAACATTCGTAATTAAGTACTTATCGTAATGAATGAATGAATTAACTTCCATTTGTTTCGTTTCATATCAATTATATTTTATTCGACAGAAATTTGTTGCATAAAATATATTTGTTAGTGTTGCTTTTCTGATATTTTCGCTTTTCATCTCATATTGAGCCTAAAAATTATTTACTCGGTCATTGCAACAACCTCGGTCATTGCAACCACCCTTGTTTTAATTAGTTGCGTTAATCGAGAATGTACTGTATTTCATTTATCATAAATGATTCGGTGAAGATATTATTTATGTTCATATTAAAAATAAGCTTCGCAGATGGTATATTACAACTTTAAGGTCTAACTAAGCTTCGTGCTTCAAATACATAAGTGGACTAGCTTGGTGGAAATAAAGGTTAGATCTTGGCCTCAACCAGGGCCCGATCTAGGGGGGGCAAGCTGGGCATTTGAACAGGGCGGCAAAAATTATGGGTGGCAAAATCTGGAGAGCAATAAGTACATTAGCTGCGTTCCTTTGGGAATATTCATCTACTGCTTAGTACTTTAAGCTGCTTTGAACTACTTTTACAATATAGGAAAAGTAGTTTAAAGTACTAAGCAGCAGATAAATGTTCCCAAAGGAACGCGACTATTGAAATGAAATAACTAGCTCTTCATTAACAAACTCGTCAAATCTTATAGAGTAAAAGGACCCCGCACATTTTGTATTGGAAGTGGCCCTCGGTGAAATTGTCTGAAATTTTAGTATGTTGTTCTCTTGAAGCCCTTGATCAAAAGTCGACATGGGCAGAAAGTCGAAAAATGGACAGTTTTTAAAATAACGGGTTTTTTCCGATGACTATCTCAAACCTTTTAAAAGGGATAGTAACTCTCTATATTGCGTTAGTTGTCATTTGACCCCTTTATCCACTGAAAAATAAAGATTTTCAAAAATGTCACTACCGCTTCTTATTCGAAAATTTTGAAGCAATTGTTAGGGAAGAACGAAAACTACAAATTGAACAGTGTGATGAGCTTTAGAGTAATTGTATTAAGGTAAAATTCTGATTTTGAAATTTTTCTTCACAATTTGATAGATAGTACGTTGAGGCATTCTTATTATATATAGCATTCGCACTTTTATTTAAACTAAACACAAATTATTTAACCTTTTCACAAATATATTTAACCTTTTAGAAAATATATTTCACCTTTTAGCAAATATAATTAAACTAAAAGCAAATCAATTAAACCCAAAAGCAAATATAATTAAACAAATGTATTCTATTTAGTAGATTACGGGAGTATGATAGAATTAACATAGAACCACAACAGCAAAGCAGAACATGGAATGATTCACAAATTGAAAATCTTGGTGAAGAAGTGAATCTGAATCATATAAAGCTGAGCACTGGCACTTCAATACTGACTCATGAAAATCTCCGCGAAAAAGAATGGGACATATTAAAAAAGCTTGAGAAGAAGATTTTAGAAGACGAAAGACTCCTTATTACACAAGAACAGGAATTATTGCTATCAAGACTTAAAAATGTCGAAAGAAAGATAAAACCAACATCTAGCAAGAGACAAAAAGTTGTTTGTACGGTTACAGAAATTGCCGATACAATTCCTTTATTTTTACCGGGTGATGTGTCTTCCTTGTCGTCAGAGTCCTGGATTAAAAAGGTAGAAAGTTTATGGAAGCTATTCGAATGGGATGAGAGAGCTTTGCTAATGGCAGTAGCTTCTAAACTGCAGGGACCTGCACGACTATGGTGGGACACCACCCCAGAAGTATGTTGCTCATTTAAACAATTGGCCGAAGCATTAAGAGTTAACTTTCCACAACAAACAAGTGAATTTGATATACATCAACAACTGACTAAGAAGGTCAGAAAGTCCAGTGAAACAATCGAGAGTTACTGTTTCGAAATGAATATGCTTGGTAAACGAAATGAACTTGCAGACAAAACCATAATTCAGTATATTCTAATAGGGTTAAATGATCCAGAAATAAGTTGCAGTTTTGCAGGCAGTAGTTTCAAAAATATTGCAGAATTAATTGAAAAAATAAAATGTTTTGAGACGATGAGAGCAAATGCAATAAATACACATCAAATAGAATCCACATCCAATGAACGAGTCCAAGAATACCGAAGCCAACCTACAATGTATTTGAATTCCTCAGGGCAACAGAAACATTCAGTGGTACAACAAAACACCACCACCTGCTACAATTGTAACCAGCCAGGTCACTACTCAAGGCAGTGCACCCTAACGAGAAAGAGATCACGAATCGACAGCAAAAACATTCTTTTTTGATAAGCCAAAGTATTGAATTATTATTAAATGTTAATTGTTGTATTTTTACTTGCGATATAGGTACTATATATCCAGTTATGCATTCGTACAAAAAAAAAAAGTTGAGATAACATTTTTCCTGCCTGCCAAAAAAGTGGGTCCCGGAACTGTCAGTCTGTCTGTCTGTAAACGAAGCTACAGCCCAAACAGATGGACCGATTAATGTCAAACTTGGCATGTATTGTTATTTGGCGACTCTACAGAGGTCTTTTTGGAATTAATTTTTTTGGACCATAAATAACGGTACTTGTCATAATACCGATTTTAGTAAAATTGAAATATATCGAAAACCGCTCCAACGATTTTGTTTAAAAAATTCAAATATTAGTTTTAAGCTAAGGTCTATCTTTTAATGAAAAAATTTTTTTTTGAAAATCATTATTAACGGTACCTGCCATAGAACCGTTTTTTTTTTTTTTTTTTTTCAAATCCGATTATCTCCGAAACTGCTTATTCGATTTAAACGAAACTTTTTGTGAAGAAGCATTTTTGTAATTTTAATATAAGCTAAAAATAAAATTTCCAAAAAAAAGTTTTTGGACTTAAAAAAATTTTGAAATTTTTTTTTTGAAAAATCAATTTTTCGTAAACGGGTCATTGATTTTTTTTGAAATTTTCTTTTTAGGTGTTGATTAGTGATTTCTACAAAATGGCATACCAATTTTATTTTAAAACTTTTTTTCCAAAAAATTATTTATAAAAAATTAGTTCTTTAAAAAACGGCTCTAACGATTTTGAAAAATTTTTTTTAGTTCAGTTTTTTTTTTTAATCTTTAAGAAGGCAATACTCGTCTTCATTACTAGTTCTTCTACACTTAGCTTCCATCTTAATTTAGTGTCCAAAGTAACACCTTAGTACTTTGAGCTAGAAGATAGTTAGGCCAGTTATGAAATTCTAGAAGTATTGGCCCTTAGTAATAGACCCGAATTAAACAAAACTCGATTTTAACAAAAAAAAAAAAAAAAAATAAAAATCGGTGGTTCAGCAACTTATCTTCTGAAATCGGTGTTAAAGGTGCAGTTTAGCACTCCATTTGCTAAAAACATATTTGCTAAAAACGCTAAAGTCATGCTTGAACCAAGCTTTATCCACAGCTAATCCGCCGAAATCAGAGAGTTAAATTCCTGAACGGAGAGTAACCCACGTGTGTAAAGTTGGCCCTTAGAGCCAGTTGTACAAACGTGAATCAGCCTTCGTTCAGAAGTTTAATTCTCCGATTTCGGCAAGTCAATTTCGGTTCAAGTTTGGATGTGGCTGTTTTTACATATAAGGACTTGAAAGCTGCGCTACCTGTTAGGTAGACCGATCCACGAAATTGCCTTAAAAATGTTAAAGAGATTGCATGATAGCAGAAACACCATTCCATACAGCATGAAGTGTTTCCAAAGAAAAGTTCTTTTTTCAATTTTTGGTTTCATCTGCATTGATGATGATTGTAGAAGAATAATGCAACATCGAACTGAACGGGTTGCACAAGGATACTATAACCTAGCCAAACGAGTAAAGGAACAGCGGGTGAGGTCTGATGTGGCTAGGTCATGTGGAGCGCATGAAAAATAATCGGCCCTAGCGAGGTATAGTCGGAGCGGAAATTTGTCCGAATTCCTACGGATTTGAGAGTTTTCACTTGTCGAAAACGTGACTCGAAGCAATATTCAGATGAAATCGGAGAGTTTCCGGGCCGACGTATACCTTGCTAGGGCCAAATACTCCGGCCCATTAAGTTTTCGACTCTAACCCAGAGGAACAGCGCAGTAGAAGATGACCTCATCTTAGCTGGCGCCAACAAGTCGAAGAGTGTGAATCCCTTTACGGGGTGACGTTTGAGATGCTCTCCCTTATAAGAGACAGACGTCGTCCACGTTCAAATGTAGAATTTTAGCTACACAGCATTTTGTGGGAGCCCCCAGCAAAAAAAAAACGTTGTTGGCGTGTTCCATACAAAAATGCTGTTTTTTTAAGTCGTTGTTCGTCGTTAGTTTGGGAGAGGCTTAGTTCTTTTCGGAACGAAATGCAAAGATTCAAGCATCTGACGTCATTAATAGAATGGGTGATAACTAGTTCTAACTATTAATTATCTCGGATTTTTTGGTAATGGCGATATATAAGAATCGAAAAGGCTTCTGAAATGAATCATTGGGGATTCGTAAATTGGAATGCACAAAATTCTCAAATTCTGGAAGGACCCTAAGAAAAATATTTCTTTTAAACGATTACAGCGCTCATATGCGGCTAATAGAAACTAGAAAAATAAATAAACTTCATTTTTGACATTACCAAAAATCCATCAAAATTTGCGTAAAAAAAAAACCAAAAGCACCTAAATCCGGTGAAAATTTATACGTTTTTCCTTAAAAAATTAAATAAATTTATCATAAATAATTCAAAATGATTCAACGACAACGTCAAAGAATTGAACAAGCTGTAACTGAAATGATTGACGATATGGATAAATCACATTTACGTAAAATGCAGGTAAGAATCAATAAAAGTTGCGTGATACCATTTTTGTAAGGTTATGAAAGCTATGCTGTATCTAATGAAATACTTTAAATCTAATCTTTTAAATCTTTGTTTTGTATTTTCAAGACAGACATGCATTTATGTGCTGCACGATGTTGCCAGGATATGAATGCAAGTGTTGACAGTGTCCAGAATTGTGTCGACAGGTGTTCGAATCCAATTACCCGAGCACAGAATTATGTGCAACATGAATTGGGTGAATTTCAAGGAAGATTACAAAGATGTGTTATGGTAGGTTTGGTTTTTGAATAGACATAAAGATCCATGAGATTTATTTCTAATAATTATAGCAATGCAATGATGATGTGAAGGTTAAGATGCCACCAAGTCCAAATGAATCGGATGTAGCAAAGTATACAGATCAATTCGAACGTTGCGCAGTTCAGTGCGTCGATAAACATGTTGGTTTGATACCATCATTGTTGAAAACAATGAAAGCAGTTCTGGCGAAAGGTCCAGACGGTATACCAAACGCTTGAGCATTTTAAATTACAAAAACAAAGAACGTTGATGTTTGGCGCTTCTCCAGATCAAAAATAAAGAACATTTAAAAGCGAATGTACCTAACCTACCGTTAATAAAAATCAAAAAAAGATTTTTTTCCTAACAAAAAGCAGTGTTTTCAATTTATCATAAGTATTTTTTGGGATAAGAGTAAAAATTTATTCAATATTGAAACCACAGGATCATAACTAAAAGTTATATTAAGGATGTAATTAAAAGTACATACAACCAAAGAAACTCTCCTTAAATCACCAGAAAAAATAGGTTTTTCCTATTTAAATTTTTTATCGATTCGGGTAGAATTCATGGACACAATAGTCTTCAAAGTCTTTTGAGCTGAATTTACTTTAACTACCAAAAAATTAATATGAAGTGTGAAACTATTACCGAATTCTTTCCACCAAATTAAATTATGAATTATGGACAGCATAAAATTGTTGTATTTTTCAAACGAATAAGTTATAAATTTTAGTGCTGATCTAATCAACAATTGCTTAAGAAATCATTCACATCAAAATTGTCTACAATAAATAAGTCTAAAAACAAAAGAAAATAAATATTTTTCTGTAAACAAAAACATTGAAGAGCCATGTCCCATGAGACATATGCCATGAGACATTTCCCATGAGACATTTATCATGAGACATGTACCATGAGACATTTCCCATGAGACATTTATCATGAGACATTTCTTTGGCGCCGGGTACAAAGGTGTTAAGTCAAGAAAAATTTTTGTTTACATTGATAACAAAGTTTAATTTATAAAAGAAAGTTTGAAATATCAATGTGATCCATTACCAAATGTGGAAATTCTTTTTGAAACAATATAACACTGTAGAAAAATGGGTTTTCGTTTTCTGTCTTCCTCTTGACTTAACGCCTTATGATCAATTTTTGTATTTAACCCTTTCGAACCCAAGCTATGAAAATCAATATTAAAAAATGTTTTTTCGGTATTATCGGGTCAAAAACATCACAACTAAGAAATATGAATAGCAAAAAGTTATTTTCCAAAATAATAAATAGCAAAACTAATGTGTTTTTCTCATGTTACACGTAAGTAACATGCACTGCCTATGACCACCAAAAAAAGTCGGAGAACTGAGAAAATAACTTTTTATGAAACTATAATGTTTGCTACTTCTTCTAAGCAAAAAAGCAAAACACTTTCAGCATTAACATTTTTTATATCTTTTTTTCAAAATTATGACCATATATAAAAAAAAAATTTTTTTTTTGCAAAAAAAAATATGTGAATTTCAGTCCCTTTCTCGATAAAAAAAATTAAAGGTATAAGACATCCATTTACTGTTAATTCATATAATTCTCATTTAAATGTTCAATATTCTAAATTAATACTTCATGTTTAATCACTTTAAAATAATTTATGTTTGTAATCATATATTTCATTGATTTAAAATTATTTCAAAAATCATATAAAAAGCAGAGCTTGATTCAAAACAAATCACTCTTGTTTGATATTTCATTGAGCAAAGGTTGCCTAGCGCTAACGTTCTCAAAAAAGTATCACACCAGGGGGAGTGGCTTTAATTATAAGCCAACCTTAAATCGTTTAATTATTTTTTATTATTTACGACGTTTTCTTCAAAGCGCCTAAATATTTTACAAAAAGTAGTTCAACGCAGTTTATGGTTGCCAACTCATTTCATTTAACGTAATTTAAATTTCTCAATTATTTTATTAATAAAATTGTTTATATTTATATTTGAAAATACAACAAAACGTCTTTTCATTCATCTTTGTTGGTGATTTAATTTTCTTTTGTTTAATACTTTTGTTCGTTTATCTGTTCAACGTTTACTGCGGTCTTCGGACAGTATAAGCGCCTCAGAATAAATAAACAAAGCTTCGATTTCTAGATTTGTGACAGATAATTTGAGAACTGATACTACACAATAGTGTGTAGTCACACCCACAATCATCAAGGACGAAAATCTGATCCTACAAAGGTATGATTTTTGACTAACTTTTTGTAATAATCCAGTAACTAGGCATTATTATCTTTCAATTAAGCCATCGTAACCTAAAAAATTGTTTAATTTAATATTTTTTTTACGAATTTTTAAAAAAAATTTACATGAGAGTAACGCTGGGTCCGAAAGGGTTAAAAATTAAAAATTAATGCAAAAACAAAGGAGTTAAGTCAACTAGTACCACAAAATTAAAAAAAAGAATTGACTTAAACCCTTTATACCAAATCATTTCTAACGGAAGGAGATACGCTAGCATGGTATAAAAAGAGAAGGTATGATCATTAGAAAAAACTCAGTATCGAGAACTGTCAAAACTTATGGCTACTTAAGGTTTTGACAGCTCAGCCCATTGAAATTGTTGTTGTAAACAAATTTGTCTTGGAAATTGTTGTTGCTTTTGACTCTGCCATATGCCAAACGTCAAAACCTTATTACTCCATTTTGTAAGATGGCGGCTCTAATGATCATACCTTGTCTTTTTATACCATGATACGCTAGAGCTATGACGATAGGACCAAACGAAAGAGAAAAAAAAACTGACTAAAATCCAATAAAAAACCGAAAATCGATTTTTTTGACTTAACCCCTTTGTACCCGGCAGCAAAGATTAATCATGAGACATTTATCATGAGACATTTATCATGATAAACGAAGTCAGATTTGTAGGGTTTTCACACCCAACCTTTGCTAGTTTTTTGTGGCATGATTCTGCAGGGTGGTGCGAGATAGCATGCAGTCATTCAAAATTTTTTTTTTATATAACTTTTTTTTATTTATAAATATATTACGAGTAAATAATATTTTAAACTTAGTAATAAATTAGTTTTTTTAGTTTAGTGTTTCAGTTCAATACGATTAATTGGAAGTAGGCTAAATTTAAATACGTGCATTTTATTTACATCAAAATAAAGCATTATGCTTTACAAAATCGATCAACAAAAACTTTTTTATGTGTGATTGATGAAAAATGTCATCGGAGCAAGAATTATGACCGCAAAATTCATTAGTTTTCCTTATCTTGAAAAAAAAAAAAAAAAATAAATAAATGAGCCAATGTGTAGTGGCCCCGCACTGTGGGGCAACTTGTATGGGAGACCGGGAAAAACTCAATTAAAACTAAACTACTGAACCAATTTTCATGAAATTTGCAGGAAAGGTAGCTAATAGCAAGACAAATCTACACCAATGACCACCCATTGCCACGCCCACTCAGAAAAAAATTATATTAAAAAATCAGAAATCAAGTTTTTGCAGCTGTAAATGACTTACTTCCAATCGCTTTTTTAGAAAAATCAAATTTTTTTGAGTTTATTTGAACATTTTATTAATAAATACCGTTTAAATTTTACATAAATCAAAAAAAAAATCAAAAATTTTCAAAAAAGGAAAAATGTCCAAAAACGGTAGGTATGGCATTTTTTTCAAAATTTAACTTTCTTGGAAACTTTTTTTTGTCCTTGGTTAGTTCTAAAATTTAAACAGCTACCAAGCCTAAACTTTTCCTTCAATTAGCGGAACATTCCATCAAATCATTCCATCCTTTTTTTGGAAACAAGTGGAACTAAAGATAAGAGAATCTTCAAATAACCAGTTTTACTGTATTCCGATTCCGATAGTTATAAATAAAGTCAAAAAAGTGGCTTAGTGAAAAAAACATTTGTTTTAATAGGTAAATGTGCAATGCAGGTTTCATTAACACAAACTCCTGATCCCAACAGCGACTAAATTAGGAAAAACTTTAAAATTGTGGGTTTAAAATTTTTTTTTGCAATCTTATCAAAAATTTTGGGCTGTTTAGCAAAACGGACTTCACATTCAGATTCAGCATACCAAAATACATTTAGAAAGATTTGTCTGGCGAAAATAGCTGCATATTTCTTTTTTGCCTTATTTTTTTTTTTTTGGTTTTTTGAATGACTTTTTCAGATTGAAATTGCTATAAAAACCGAATACGGACGTCTTCGGGTGAGATTTTTTTTTAAACTATTGCTAAGATTCAATACTATCTAGGAAAACCTATCCGCCAACAGAGGCAGACGGAGGCAGTAGTTAAAACCTAATTTGAACCTAAAAAGTCACGAAAATGGAATGTTTTTTTGTCAAAAAAATTGTATTCAATTCTTTTTCGCTAAACTAATGTACCATATTGTTTGTCTATTTATTTTAAGCCTATTTACAAAAAAAATTGGTTCAAACCTTTAAATTTTAAGGAAAATAGATCATTTTGAAACTACTTGTATTTTTATCAGTTTTCACTCTTTTTCAACTTTGAGCGATAATCTCCAGGACCACAATTTTTTTTTTGAAAAACAGTTTTCATTTTCTGATTCTTCAACTAATTTACTGTTAGAAACACGTGCAGTATCAAAATAAATCGTACTTCCGAAAGTTGGGTTTTTTCCGCCTTTTCCCCACTGTGGGCCCCGCAGAGCCATCTACGTCAATATTGCGTGTCAAATATTTTCAGGTGGTTCAGAGAATCTTAAGAGTTTGTGCTATTTTAAAGAGCTAAACGTTCTCTGTATACCAGTCAGAGCTCAGAGGAAGGACAGATTCGTGGTTATGATTTCTTTCCGAAAGTATTGGTACCTACTCCCACGATGTATATCCAGACTTTAAATCCTATCGAGTATTTATGGGACGTGCTTGTGTATAATTGTATGTCATTTCGATATTTTTTCGCATATACAATTTTTTAAGCGAAGCTTACATTTCAGTGTAAAAAAAAAATTGTTTTTTGAAGTTAACATCGTAAGCTTATCATCGTAAGTCAAAGAACTTCAATACACCATGGGAGAAAATTATTTTTTTGCACACTGAACTGTTAACTAGGCTTTAAGAACAAAAGAAAAACTGTAAAAAACACAATAAATAATTTTATTCAACTTATAATTATTTGTAAATGTTTATATATATTAACATTATCATTTTTCAATCGTCTACTATCTCTTCTTTCATAAAAAAAATTACGTATTCGATTTACAACAATTGCATTTTTCAAAAATGTAGTTTATTTTTTTTGGAAAATTTTCTTCGTCATTAAAAAAAATTCACTAACCTTAGTACTTATCCTATTTAAGTTACACTTTTCAGAAATTTTTATCTGAACATAATCACCAGTAAAAATTTCTACTGGTTGCTACTTTTTGATAAACGTTTACCATTTTTACTCCAGAAGGTCACTTGACATTTTATTTTTTTGCCCGAATTTTTTTGGAAAACCGAACACGAATCGAAAGGTGGACAATATAAATGCAGGGAAACAGCAGCGTCTGTGTGGCTAGGATTTTCAACACGATGTAAACCTAAGTTGTCTGAAAAATCAACAATTTTAATTTCGTTAAAAATTGTTTCTTAGTAAAAATGCTCCTTATTACCGTTAATGTAACACACATCATTCAAGGCCATTACTGATTTTCCTTGCTCTTTCAATTCCTCTCCATTGAAATTCTCATCTGCATCTTCAATGCGACCAATATCACCACTAGTGCTTTTAATGGTTTCCTCCGAATCTGGCATTTGATAACGTGTTTCTACCAATTCGCCTTGGAGTATTTTCATAAAACAATGTGAGTCGGAATGATCGTGTATAGCTGAGCCATGGCCTTCACCCCAACAAAGTATCATCAGATTGAATTTGCTATTTCCAGCATCAACTAGATTGCGAGTGTATCTGAAATAAAATATATGTTTTATTTTACTGTCCACCAGGGCGTATACGTGTTTTTTTCAACTTACTTGTAACGATCGAATTTTGCAAATTTGTGCCACTCTTTTATGTTTGACTTATAAGACAGGAGAATATGATTGACCATTTCGATATTCACGTAATTTGTTTCAAATTCCTTGTGTAACGCTGCAATAAGATCTTGCAGGTTATCGATTGATGGACCATATTTTAATGGTTTTTCAATTCCACGAAAATGTTGAGTAGCTTCGCGGAGATAAATTTCTTGAATATTTTCATTTTTGTCGGTTTTGGACAGAGCCATTTTAAAAGCTGAGCGAACCTAGAAAATAAGAAAATTATGAAAGAGGAAAAAAGTAAGGATTTTTTTTTATGGCGTTTACTTTTGAATATCGTACAATAAAAATTTCAAGACAAAAATTTTATTCCTGAGGTCATTTTAAGTCGAAAAACTTAAGGGGTAATTTTCACGTTTCGTCCCGTTTTCGAGCTTTGACGGTTTTTATGATTTTTGCTCTCTTTCCCTTAACTCGATTTATCTTTGCCAAACTACGTCTAATTTGAAAGATTTTACAGTTTTAGTTTGTCTCAAAACATTTTTTTCTACGCACAACCGTTTCTCCGCAATTTTGATTCAAACCCAATTTTTTTCATTTTTTAAGTTGTTTTTTTTTTTTTCACTTTCATATCATTTTATTCAAAAAACACGTGAATGAGTATTTAAGCCCAGTTTATTTTCTTAAAAATAATAAGATTTTTTTTCTGAGTGAATTAAAAAAAAATAATTTTTAAATACAAAATTAATTTAAGCCCTGATTTTTCAATCGTCGTCAGTTAGACTATCAGAAGAATAAATGTCAATATAAAAAAAACTTTTATTCATATGAATAAGCTCTATCTGAGGTTTATCTGACTATTGAAAAATTGTCCTTGAATGAATTAAATCTTTTTCTGAGCTCTATCTGTTTGTTCTTTTTTTAACCACAATACCTACCTCAGAAAAAGTTTTTAATTCATTTGAAGAAATTTTTAATTTAAATATATTTTTTTTTAATTTACTCAGTTTCTTTATTTTTTTTTAACCCTTAACTGATGTGGTGAAATTTACTGACGTATCTAAAGTCGTAGGTCCAGTGGACCCAGGTGTTTTTAAATGATAAAACAAAATACAAAATTAAATATTTTTACAAATTTCTTTATAAAAATTTCAAATATAACATTTTCCAAACCAGTTAAGAAAATAAAAAAAATGGGAAAACTTGTTTTCAAAATAAAATTTCCACTTTAAAATTCAGTCGCAACGGTTTTTTTTTAATTTTTAAAAAAGGCGTGGGTCCCCTGGACCCACCACATCAGTTAAGGGTTAAATTACATTCAGGAGTGTTTTTTATGAAAAAAATCCTATTTTTTTTAAGAAAATAAACGAAAAAAATTACTACTCATTCGCTTGTTTTTTTAATAAAATGATATGAAAGTGAAAAAAAAAATTCCGCCACAACTCAACGGGACGAAAACAGGAAAATTACCTCTTAAGTTTTTCGACTTACAATCACCTCAGGAATGCAGGGTTTTCATTTGGGGCGGTGACTGTGGGACATTCATATATTGTCCTCTTTTGGTTCTTAGTTCTTATTGCAAATGAAACGTTCGTTTCGAATTCTATCCCTGGTTCCATATATCGGAAGTGGGTTTTTCTAAAAATATGTACCTGGTGCAATTAAAATAGTGACTACCTATACATTAAAAAAAACTTTTACATTCACTTGGAGTAGTAGTATAAATTTGGTTTTGCTTTTGTTAGATTCAGCATACAAATATGCGACCAAAAGATTGAAACCAGTAAAAAAGTACTGCAGTGCAGTTGGTTGAATTTGATTCAATTAACAGCTTTCATTCATAATTTAAATTTTTTATACTAATCGCTGACTGCAATGTACTTTGGAAGTAAAAAAAACAAACTTTAAAAAATGTATTTTGCTTTTTGCTGCTTTTTGTCGATTAAATGCAGTTTTATTAAATTTTTTTAAGAATCCAACATACAAAACTGTTACTTTAAAAAAAAAAAATTATCTTAAGTTAGTAAAAAAATAATAACAAATTTAACTATTTTTGTTACAAAATAATAGTGAAGTTTTAATAGAGTTAAATTCCTTACCTCCAATTTTAAAGCATATCACGAAAAGTTGCTCTTTTGTAGCCGGTTTAAAAAAAAAGTACAAATATTTGCAAAGTAAAACTTGCATATGGTAAGATCGAAATATATTACAATATAAAGTCAGCACGAGCAAAAACAAAACAGAAATAAAAGGTTGCCCAAAAAAAAAATTAACAAACAACAAAATATGAGTTATTTGAGCAAGTGCACCTATTTATAATGTTTATTGCAGAATGCTTTTTATTTGATTTTAATTTAAAAGTTTATTCGATTTAGGTCTTTCTTTGAATAAACCAGTTTCGAACCATACATCTTTTTTTAAGTGTGCTACTCTGAATCATTTGTGAAAAAATGGTGAAAGAATAAAGAATAGGAAAAAACCTTATAATGATCTTTTAAAATTTTTATTTGGATTTTTAGGTACTTTTGAGACGACAAAAGACCCTTACGCAAAAGACGGTTTCACAAAAGTTGTGCACGGTTAATTCATTATAATATAAACTTTAAAATAATAAAATTAAAAAAGAATCATATCAAACACATTTGGAAAACCAAGTAGGTACGAATGCTAAATGCTGAAAAAGTTGAGAATGGCCTAATGGGACAAATTAATTCTTGGGTGACGATTTTTTATCGTCAAATTTCATGAAAAAAACCACTTACTTTAAATATAGAAAGATTTTTTGCTCTCCTTTAAAAATTTAATAGAGTTACCCAGTTCGATCTAAACTCCCCGCTCATTTCTCTGAAAAAATAATTCCTGGTTATGTCCTTCTCTAGGGCAACTGATGCTTTCTTTCAGCATTTTTACTGGCAAATGTCATTAAAATTAATTATACTTTCAGCATATCTTTAATCTTTTATTTCGTTCAAGTTCTTACCCATTTTATCAAATCTTTTATACCTTTCAAGTTCTACTCATTATAAGTGTTGATTTTTTGATTCACATTTTGTTGTAAACTCTATGACACACCCTTTTTTAAGCAATGGTTTAGGTAGTGTAGTGCTTAAAGCATACTTCTGATCAGGACTATTTCAAATTAAACTAAAAACTTTGTTCAGAAGCTTAAATGTTCTTAAAATTAATTGTTGATATTGCAATCTATATAAAAATTGTGCTAAGATCACTTCGTGATAGATAAGGCATGTTTATTATGATTAATATTCATAATCTTGATTTTTTTATTTCTTCCAGAGTTTAAAATGTCTTTTTAAAGCAGTTTATTCCAGTTTGTGTTAGGTTTATTTAAGATTATTAAAAAAAAAAATGATAATCATAAGTTATAAATTTATTAGGTCAAAGTATATTATTTAATTCACAGGCTTTTGATTTGCCATAAATTCCAACTGAAACATTGCAAGAAATTCCCAGAAAATTTGAAAGATTATGTAGTAGTTTTATTGATTTGAGGGAGTTTAATCTCCAAAAAGTATATTCAAAAGTGGCATACTGAACCCGAAATGTCCTGACCCTCACGTAAGAGGTTCTTTGTTATCATCCAGCCACATGTTTTTCAGGTTCCCATACCGCCACCATTCTTGAGAACTAACTATACTCACAAATGAGTGGTTATGAGTTGCAAATCTCAAAAGACCTTGTATTTTGTACAGTGCAGTCAAAATACGTAAATGCATTTTAATTTGTTTCCCTGCACCATTTTACTTTTAATCCTCTGTCGGCATACGGGTGCCAATTCGAAAGGATACAATTTTAAAATTAACGATTTTTCAAAAAAGGTGTTCACAAAACAGCCTCATTATAATGGTGATAATATACTTTATAGGAATTGTGAATACAATATTCGAATTCTTCCGAAAATTCTACGTCAATTTCATATACATATTTCCTATAAAATATTGAAACCGAAAAAGTTATAAAAACTTAAAAAAGTAAAAACCAAATTCGCAACCGCGTGTCGGTCGTGTCACAAAAAATGGGGAGGGAAAAGCCACTATAAAACAACGTAAAATCAATAAAAACCATATTGATTCAACTATGATTCGGAATGATTTTTCGTTGAAGATGAACATTTTAAAATCAACGTGGTAAAATGGTTAATTTTTGATGGTTTCGATTCTTTAAGCAACATAAATCAAAGTAGTTCATCTTTGACACAAAGACGTTTCAACTTCAATTTATTTTTTCCCTCAGTATAAGGATTTTTGGTCCTCTGATTTCAAATAAGATCTTTGAACTTTTTTAGCAGACCAGGTTTTGAATTTGAATTATGCAAATTCTTATTTTTGATCATTTTACGAATCAAAGTCAAAATAGGGTTGTTTGAAAAATTGAGAAAATTTTCACAGTGGAATATTAATTTTTCAACAACTTTTTTTTCGATTCTGATTTTTTTTTTTCAAACGCTCCATTTGCCAATAGATAGTAGAAAGATGTAGTTTGTTTTGATGATATAAATGTAAATCGGCCAATAATAGGCCACGACTTGGAAAACACTTCAACGTTTTAAAGTTCATGCGGGTCAAACACAAATGACGCAAGCTCATTGTTAGATTGCTGTATATATTTCGGGGAATTCTTTTGAATCTTTTATAAAGTTCGAAGGAAATTTGGTAATAGATCGATAGCTATACACTGAGTCGATATAACTTTCAACTAGATAAAGATCCCAAAAGTGGTTTTATACTATTTTGAAGATTTTTTTTGTTATTAATGGGATTAATGTTTAGGAAAGGAATATTATTTATGGAGTGTTTCCTTTTTTTATCAAATCTAAGTTTTAAATGTTTGCTTTCCAAATTTTGATACTATAACTTCAGGTAAATTAAAACAACTAATTTTATCGATAAAATGTAAAAAACTATCAAAAGTATTAGAGACTTCTTTGAAAATTCTAAATACTTTTGAAACACAAATAAATGATCCAATAAAATAGAACCGTTGTAGAAGTTTATACATTTAATTTTAATCATATTTCCAATAAAATATATGAATCATATCGGAATATATTCTTAGGAAATCACTAATGTTATTAAATTGTATTACTTACTATTTATTATAGTATCCTTAAATTGATTAAAAATTATTTTTATCCTTTAGCAACTGCGTTGATGATTTATTCCTAATTTCTTATATGACACTGATAGTGTGAAGCACCGATTTAATAAAATGTTAAAACTCTCAATCGAACGATTTAAAGATTAATGATTTCAATTGAGGTTTTTCTGTGAAAACATCTTCGAATTGGATGTTTTCTCGCTCATACGTAAGTATTTTATTTTTCGAAATTAAAATCTGAACTTGTTATCATCTCTCAAAAAAAAAAAAAATTAATATTTTAATCAATGTTTGCAAATAGGAAAGAAAAATTAATTTCCATGTCGTATTTTGAATAAATCTTAATACGAAAGCATTTATAGTGTTGTGTAAATTACGCATTTTTATTTATTTTGATGAAAATTATTGGAATAGTTTTGAAAAATATTATCAATCAAAACCAAGGAATATGTATTTGTATCTGGTGCCGGGCGTGCGATTGTCGTGCCTTTAAACTTTATATTTGATTTGGAATAATCCAGATCGTCCTTAGTATAGAATTGTTATCTATGATTTTATTGTTATTTTCATTACAATGCGGTTCATTTAAATATACACACATAAGAAGAAAGAAGATGTTTTAATCTAATACTTGTTGATTTTGTTTATATTTGAATAGGCTTTATTGATATGGGTATTAGAGAAACATTTGAAAAAGTTACTGGCAACAAATTTGCAGATGGGCACTAGCTCGGTAACTTCTGAAAGAACTTTGAAAAGTTTTGTCTTTTATTTTATTTTAGAAGTTTTATTTTAATGCCTATAACTTAATAAACCTCACTGTACCTGTAACTTAACTAATTGATTACGATTTAAAAATTTGAACTTACTTATCAGCTCTCAATGAATATGACCTGGATTAGCATTCCCACTATCTTTATTTCCATGCAATCGAGAAAAAGTGTGGAGAATTAGATTCAATCTACCTATGTATATAGGGTTATCAAAAATTTAATTTTATTGGAATTATTTAATTTGAAAATTGCTTATGAAGCCAAATTTTAAATTAAACGGACTTTTTTTTAAATATGTCGTTTTACTATCCCTACATACCTAATATATGTTATGTATACAATATAATTTAATAATATAATTTGATTAACACGAGTCTTAGATTTAGGTATTACATTCAAATTTAAAAAATTTATATTGATGCTGTTAAAAAATGTATAGTATATTTTAACGATTGTGTTAAGGTTTATGAAGTTTGGCCGGTATTTTACTTTGCAAAAATTAAGATTCAAAACGTTTTTTTTTTATGTAACATTTTCCTAACCGTAACATTTTTTTGGCATTGATATCCGTATCCGCAGTTGTAGTTTACATGTATCTATTGTTAAAACAACACGTAGCTCCCGATAAGAATAGAAGCTAAATCCAGCTACAGATAGAATTTTTAAAAGGTAAGCCTTTAAGGTCCAATTTATTCACTCTCCATTATATTTAAAGGCCCCATTAAAAATAAAAAATCTGTCAAATCACATACAAATTTTAAAATTTCCCGTTTTTAATGGAGACTTTAAATTTAATGGAGTGTGAATAAATTGGGCCTAAGGCCCAATTTATTGACTCTCCATTAAACTTAAATCGCCATTAAAAAAGGGAATTTTAAAATTAAAAACCAATTTCGTTTAATTCAGTCTCTTTTAAGGATTTTTTTGAAGTTTGGCATAATTAACTAATTGAGCATTAAATTTAAAAGCCGTTTTAGTTAAAACACCAAATTCGACCTTTTAAGAGGGATTTTTAAAGTAAATGGAGGTTTTAAACAGAATTTCTATTTATTCACTCTCCATTAGTGTCAAATGTCATTTCATTTATTGTTTGATTATTATTTTATTTTGAAAAATGTCAAATGAGCTAAAGAAATATTAAAAAAAAACATCACAATTATGAATAAAAGTCCAGACTAGAATTTTTTTGAAGGTATACACATAGGTATGCATTTGTACCATAAATAAGTAATACATTATATAAAATGACTGCGGCTCGCCAGAAATTCTATCATTGTTATCTATGGCTAGAGACAACACTTCATTTAAGATTTTTAATAGACACAAAATTCTTGTCTATTTCGCACAAATAGTACTAGATCTACTAGATTATATTCTCCACTTCAAAACTAATCAGGTTTGAGATGCTGCATAATATAAGCATCTCAAAACATTGCAATTGAAGCCATGAGAAGAAGAGATCCTAAGCTTACTTCTAAACTAATGACGTTAGATGTTATTTGTTATTTGACACCGCTGGAAAAAATTTTAAATTTCACTTAACTCCTTCTTCTCATAGCTTCAATTGTACATAGGTTCTCGAGCATTTTCGCCTGGCGTTTTCAGCTGCAAAATACTTACTGGCCATAGTTTTTGTGGTTTTTCTTCAAATTTAAATCTATTTGATTTGACAAAATTGAAGCTTTTGATTGACAGATTATTTAACAAAAAAAATAAAAAATCCCTAGGATATTTTTAACAGAGTTTTAAATTTAAAGTTTCCATTAAAAGTAAGGACTTTAACTAAAGAAGAGTGAATTAAATGAATTTTTAATGATGTATACTTAAAGGCGTCAATAGTTTAAAAAGGCCGTTAACTAAAGCGATAATTATACAAATTTAATGGAGGCTCAATAAATTGGCCCTAAGTTTATTATTTCCTTTATCTTGGTGCGTTCATAACAATTTTTGTTCAAATTTGATATTTAAGAAATCCTAATTCGGATACCTTGGCAAAAAAAAAACACAACAAGTACCTTTAACCAAAACATTTACCTACTTAAAACATTTCACGTTTCGTTAATTGTTTTGAAATCGGACAATCAATCCAATCAATCAATAGGTTAGTCAAACAAAAAATAAGTTACAAAACTGAAACCTGAATAATCTAAAATCACGCTCTAAGAATGAATTTATTCTCATCTGAAACTGTTGTGATGTTTTCAGTGCCGGTTTAAGCACTACCGGCGCCCCTGGGCAAGATTGCAAGTGGCGCCTCTAAAAAAAAATTCATCTAAAAACAATTTTTTTAAATCACGAAAAAAAGCAATAGCAGATTATGTCTTACCTCTCATATACTAGTTAATGCATTTATTAACAATGTCCAGTGTATTAACTTAAAAAGGTTAACTTAAAAAAAAATTAATTATTCATGTCATTTAGGCTCAATTGACAAGATTACCTTTATCTCTGACTTTTTTGTTTAAACACATTTAAAGAGTAGGTACAGTTGGTTTTATTTGAACAATTTTTTTTCAAAAACTTTTTCAACTAGGTACATTAATGTCGCTTTTGATTGGAATCAATGATTCACTCATTCTGAAATCCAATAAAAAACTTTGAATCGCTTCCACCCAATTCTAAAATTTAATATCTGTATTGGTGAAAAATCAAATATTTTGTTTTTTCACTAGGAGAATAAAAAACTTGCAGCACGCTTCTTAATGATTCCAGGCGCTTCCGGACGGCCAATCGAAAACGACATACCTTTATAAGTATTAGGTTTGTTCGTTGTGAGCTCTAGGGCACTCTGGGTCGCTCCGAATTCGTTGTTAAGCGTTTTTTATAGCTCCTTTTCAACCAGAGTTATTTCCTTTGTGTTCGATGTTCGCTGATGAAACTAAAGCTCTGAGGTGTTCGATGTAAAATGAAAACCCGAGAAACTCTGATTTTTTCACAGTTAATTGACATGACTTAGAGTGCCCTGGAGGGGGGAACAACGAACAGATCTATTTTTTTTATTCTCACACACAAACGTAGTTTTTATGAGAAATGGAGAAGCTGTCAATTTTTGGCATTTCTGGATTTTCGGTTTTCGGGATTTTGGGATTTTGTGTTTTTGGGTTTTCGGAATTTAGGGTTTTCTGGATTTTGGGCTTTCTGGATTTTTAATTTCGGGATTTTGTCCGTCTCCCTTCTGTTTCCTTATTCATTTTTATAGGGGCGCCTTTGCAAAAATTAAATTGGTAGGAGGAATATTAGGATTGCTTTAGTCTTTCAAAAGAAATTGGGGCGCCTTGTTCTTCAAAGATGAACGAAGATTTTGGACACCATTGTCCTTCCGGAAGCCAAATAAATTAACTCAAAATTGGGGGGCGCCTTCATTCTTCAAAAAGTTTAGGACAAACAATACGAGCGCCGTTGAAAATGTAAAATAGAAAAAAATTGGGGCGCCTTTGTGAAAGTAAAAATAAATAAAACATCGATTGGAAAGACTTCGTTATTTATATAACTACATATTGTAAAAGTTTGGGGCGCCTGCGGCGCCCCTCAATTCTTGCGCCCCTGGGCGACGGCCCAGTCTGCCCCCCCCCTAAAACCGGCCCTGGATGTTTTACAGTGGTCCTGGTCCTTGAACACTCTGCCATGCTACTGAACTTAGTTTAAAAGTTTTTCTTGTAATTGTATTTCTTAATCGGGCAATGTCTTGGGATGTCAAGAAGGTTTTTTAACTGTGGTGTTCGAGTCCCGCTCCCTGAGACCTATGCGGGGTAGTGGGTAAAATGGGGTACCCAGGAAAATTCACATTTTAAATTGACCAATCACGTTCGTTCATTCACCGTTCGACGTACCGCCATGATACTTAACAGTCGCCCTGTGGTTAGTGGTTCACAAGTGCTCCAGGTCGAAAAAATTAAAAATAAGTGTTTTACTGCTTATTGCTTATGATATTTTCTTCTGGTTTAAAACATGACTGTGGTTTGTTTAATAACGTAAACTGTTGAGGTTTTGGTGTGATGAACGCTAAAACAAACCTATAATAACGTAGGCATTGTATTTGCTTAAGATATGAATATAATAGCTCTGCGCCTGCAGGCAAGATGGGGTACCCATCATATCCCATCTTGCCCCCAGTGAGACAATGAGAATAATTTATAGTTCTTATTTGTTTTCCGTATTCAAGTATTCAAAGAAGAATAGCCGATCAACGAAAACAGCAAAACGACGTAGATTCTCATCATCTAGAGATGAAAGTGAAGAAGATGAAGAGGAATTATATTCCGTTTACTTTGAAGGGTGGATATAAATTTGATTGTTTCACTATGTAATTTTTTATATTGTTGACGTTTATCCCCTAAATGCGAAAACCTGCATCCAGAGTTATTTTTTTTTAATTTGATCCAAAAACAGATATGTAACGGCCATATTATTCACTAGTTTAAAAAATACATCTGGTTGTAAACAATGTCAAATGTCAAAAATAAATCTAATTCCATAATATTCACTACTTAAATCCAATATTAAATTCAATTTTTTAAATCCAATCTCGTTAAATCCAAACAAATTTAAACTTACCATATTTCTGGATTTTCGTCTCCAGTTGCGTGATTAATCGAATGAAATAAATAGATATAATAAATAAAAAATAACAAATATTTAAATGGTTATTTTATTATAACTCAGTCTTTTTTACACAACTTATATTTAAAATTATGGCAACGCGTTTCGGAATTAACATTCCATCTTTGGGCTTCCAAACTGTTTGAATAATCACATAATTTTTTTTTAGTGAATAATATGAACAAAAAATTAAATCCTTGGATTAATGAAATTCAGATTAAATGGATTTGTATTTAAAATTAACTTTAATCCAAACTTAATCCAGAGTGAATAATATAGCCGTAAGTTTTCGACGGGAGAGGTAGACGAAGGTGAAGCTTCTATATATTTTGAAAACAAAATCATCTTTTGTAATGCTCTACAAAAAGTGTCTATCACTTTATCTCTGAGAGCAATACGCAGAGAGATACTGGGATGTCCATAAGAATGTTAGTTATTGTAAATAATGCCAAACTTTTATATAAAACTTTTAAAATACCTATCATTTTAAAATCTGAAATTTTCAACCTCCATGATATTTTAGATTAATGTTTTCTATTCAAGTAAATTTGATGAATTATACGACTAATTCTTTTCTTAGAGTTGATGAGCTAAATTAGGTTTGCTACAAGTTTTGCATGTCCTTGACACTTCTACCATTAATTGCATAAGAACATAATGACCAATGTCGAAAACAAGTGACATTATTCAAATTTTGTTTTCAACAACAATAGTACAGAATTATAAAAAGTTTTGGATATTTCAATGAGAATTGACAGTCAACTGTGGCGAATCATAACATATTTCCCAGAACCTTTTCATAACAAGACTATCAAAAATTAAAATTTTTAACATCAATATAGGTAGGTACTTACCATGATTATTTCTTTGAAATTAATTTCTGGTCCCAATTATTGTACAAATTAACTATATAATTCAAATCTTATACACAATAATTGCACTAGTTTCACTTTTTTTTAGACATAAGTTTCACAAAATATGTAGATAACCCGCGATTTACAATGAGATACCGCAACAATGTACTCGTACCTACTCGTATTTACTTGCTTCAGATATGTTCATATATTGAACTTTGATTGAGTTCGATATCTGAAGACACCTTGTCGCGTACTTGTGCTGCACCTGTTGGTGTCTGCCAATGGATTGAACATTGAAGAAAAAGTAAAAGAAGGAAATTTGGTTTTGTGTATCTTTGGTTGGTATAACGAATACAAAATAAAACCCATCATTTATGCATCATCAAAATAATAGTGTAAAGGCAAAGCAAAGTAAAGCATGCAACACAATTTACATACATATACAAATAAAAAACAGACATATCTTTCTTATGGTACCTTTATTTGTCTTCTTCTCTAACAGATAGTGCAGGAGGTACCTACATTTTTCTTGCTTACTATTTTAGGGTTGCCATTAAAATGTAATATGTACGATAATACTTACTGGAAATTTTTACCATAAACTTGTCCACATTGTTTCGAAGCTATTAGTATGTTTAACTAGCCTTATCGCAAAAGAAAATTTTACTAACTTTTGACCCTGGAATATGACACCAAACGCTGCATAGTACAGAAATGTATGGAATGTATATATACAACGAACTGTCTTATACCAACTTTTCTATATTCCCTTTTAACCCATTGACTACAAGTTTTTGCTACTTGCACATAAATTATGGATTTTGAACCCACTATTGCATGCCTCAGGGATAATCATGAAGCAAATAATGAGCTCGAGATTGATCAAATTCTTATATAAAGAGTACACAATTTTGGAATCTGGACAGTACTACAAAGAAAAGTTGAACTATACCCTCTAAATACGTGTTTAAGTACTCGGGATTCTTGAATTCAACTAATTTTTCTTGTGCCTAATCATCTACATTGAATCAAATGTAGCATTACTAGTTGTAGTCAGGCCATGCAATCATGAAATTCCTGATGGTATCGACTTTCCAAGAGATGTTAAGTAGGTACGGTGTAATTTGAGTGAGTGTCATCTGTGTGAACACGGGGGCGTATTCATAATTGTCGTTTAACTTATGTCGTTTTCTTTCACTCTATTAAGGAGTACTCTAAATTTTTACTTCTTTTTCTGGAGTGAAAGAACATAATGAGAGTAATTTTTTTTTATGTAATTGTGTGTGACAAGGCAAAAATGGATAATTTCCTTGAAAAAATAGTGATAACAGGCCTAGGGAAAACATTTTATGAATTGAAAAGAAAAATTAATATTAATAACATATGAAGCATAATACACGAAGACGGAACGCCAATTTCCAATTTCCTTTTGATTTTCGTTTCGGTGCGTCACGCGCTTCTACAGGTATTATTTTTTTGAAGACGCAAATTTGACAGTTATTTTCTTTGGTTTTATTTTGTTCTTGTTTTCGTATGACGACTTCTACAGGAAGACGTAGACGCACGAGATGCACATAAGAACAAGAGAGACAGAAAGATCAATTTCTGCTTTGATCTTATCTGTGTCTTGTGCGTCTACGTCTTCGTGTAGAAGCAGACTATGTATATGTATATGCAACGAAAACTTTTGAATAAATTAAAAACGTTACTATACACGCAAATAATACACAACCGACGAAGCAGATTCCGCAACCGACGAAATAAAATAAAGCAGACCAACAATAAAAAGAACAAGATCAAAGAGAAACGTCAAAAAGAGTCACAAAATTTTTTTCCGGAGACTCACGGTAGAAAATCTTCCTTCCCTTTTTTTCGAACTTTATTTCTCCTTTGCTCTTATGTGCGTGTCACGCTTTGCGTCTTCGTGTAGAAGCGGACTTAGTTTTACTTATGGTATATTTTTCATTATGCTTCTGATCGGTTTTTCAGCCTAATTGACACACACTCTTAGTTTGATTTTATAATTGAATCGTTTATTTTCAAAACATGATAAGTCCACTTTTTTTCTAAACTCGTTTTTTTAACTGAATATGTTCTTGGGGGATAACCACACTTGCCTTCAAAATATGAAGCATCTACTCAGTCTATATTCGATTTTACAGCTAAGCGAAAAAAATGTTTATTGTCAAAACATGATAAAAGTACCGGGCTTATCATCTTTTGAAAATAAACAGCAACTTTTTTATGAGTAATTGACTATACATAGAGAAGCTGACTACTGACTCAAAATCTTAAGTTGAAAGCGTCTTTCAAGTAAAACAACTACTCGAAACATTATATTCTATTCCCGAATGCAACAGTTTGATAGACTGAGGCTTTAAAAAAAAATTGTATATTCATTTTAAAACTAATTTCACATTAGTTTATTTTCAAAGTATGATAAGTCCAAAATCGTTTTTATTTTTTATCTTTTAAACAATCGGTCCAAAAAGTAAATACCAAACGATATTCTGTAGCTAAATAAAAGTTCTACAAAATATATTTCTAATACATTTTGCTACACTTAACAAAAGAAAATAAAACGTTTTTTTCTTCTGCTGAAAAATTTGAAATCATGGACTTATCATGTTTTGAAAATAAATGATTCAATTGTAAAATAAAAATATCCCATCAACGCAGAAAAAATGGGATTTTTTTGGCACAGGATTTTTTTTTATTGATGAAGAACACTGGCGGAAAATTTTTTTTATTCGGTTTTTAATTTCATTTCAAAAGAAGTAACAAGTTATAAAATATGAACAAAATTTATGACACCTTGAAACTTTTCTCACTCAGCTCAAGTCAACCTCTCAAAAAAAACACCCTTTGACCAAATATATTTCTAAAAACTTTATGGATTCTTTGTCCTTGCTTCACCTAAGACTTCCACTCCGAACTTAGTCAGTGCATCATGTTTTTCAAATGGGTTTTGGTTATATTTTAAATGCTGTAGTGAGAAAAAACAAGCACCCTTGCGTTTAATTGGCAATAACTTTTCTTAGATTAATTAGATTAACTGTATTGACTTAATGTTGACGTCATTAGATTCAACATCAAAAAATAATTTAAAAACATGCATCATATTATGATTATATTTCAAATTTTTTTTCTTGTTTTTTGTAGGCAAATGATCCTTTATTCTTATTGCAAAAGTAAACTTTTTGCCAAGTTTCGCGAGGGTTACAATTTTTGTAATGCATATCACAACAAAAACATTACTGTTAAAAAAAGAGCCAAGTTCTACTATGTTGAAGTTATTCTAGCACAAAAAGTACTGAAATGTAAAAGTGTACCAAGTTCTAAAGCTTGGCTTTAAATTTGTATAAATAAAATGTTGATTGTTCTCTTGACAATTTTTCTTTTAATTACCGATTTTTAAAGCTATTTGAAAAATTGCCAACTAAACAATCTACATTTTATGTATACAAATTTAAAGCCAAGCTTTAGAACTTGGTACACTTTTACATTTTTGTACTTTTTGTGCTAGAATAACTTTAACATAGTAGAACTTGGCTCTTTTTTTAACAGTAATGTTTTTGTTGTGATTTCACTACTTTTTGCAAGGTATTGCTCAGAGAAAATGGGCGGTTACCACGACCCTTGTGTAAAATTGTCAAATTTTAAATTTTTTCTTTTGTATAAACTACCAGGTCCACCATTCTACCAAATTATAATGTTCTACGAAAGTTAGAAATGCTCTATAATATTTGATGAAAATTCACCGGAAATAGGCAGTTGCCACGCCCCCCCTGGCTAAAATTCTCAGATTAAAAATTGTTTCCTTTGTATAAACTACCAGCTCTACCATTCTACCAAATTTCAAGATTCTACGATAATCAGAAGTGCTCTATAATACTTGATGAAAATTCAGCGGAAATGGGCGATTGCCACGCCCCCTGGCTAAAATTCTCAAATTTTAAATTTTTTAATTTGTATAAAGAACCAGCTCTAACATTCTACCAAATTTTAAGATTCTACGATAATCAGAAGTACTGTATAATATTTGATGAAAATTCAGCGGAAATGGGCGGTTGCCACGCCCCCTGGCTGAAATTCTCAAATTTTAAATTTTTTCCTTTGTTTAAACTATCAGCTCTACCATTCTACCAAATTTCAAGGTTCTGCGATAATTAGAAGTGCTCTATAATATTTTATGAAAATTCATCGGAAATGGGCGGATGCCACGCCCCCTGAATTGAAAATCTCAAGTTTTCGATTTTTTCCTTTGTATACACCACAAGTCCTATCACCATGTAAAATTTCAAGTTTCTACGATATCGGGAAGTTCTCCATAATTTTGATGATCTGTCAGTGAGTCAGTGAGTCAGTTACGGTTTTCGCGATTTTTGAAGTCCTATATCTCAGAAACTACTCATCGTAGGAAGCTGAAATTTTGTGAGGAATTTGGGTTCGGCCATATATATTTTCTGGCGTCTTTGGTGTGGAAGTTAGAGGGGGGTCGAAAATGGCCTGAGTTGTTTCCTGTAAATAAGGGTGTAGTGCCCAAGTTGCTAGAGAACTTGGCTGGGCACTACCGTGTCCCTTGATTTTTTCCTTTTCTATGTTGGCTCTAAAATTAATGATATGGAAACAATATGAAATGTAAAAAAAAGTGTTTGTTTCGAAGATGTTGAGAACAAACAATGATAAAGACTGTACACAAACAATTAATGAAGTATTACGTTATTTTGTTGATAATTTTTTTTATGAAATATAATAATTGAATATAATAAAGAAAAAAATTGGTCTTCGATTTCTAAGAAAACGCTTATAGGAATTTCCTAGTTTGAATCATACCTACTCTCTTAATATTCAAAGAATTAGGTAAAAACTGATATTTAAGTTATTGTTTGAAATAATATCTCTGAACTTGTTTTCATTTTTTTTTTAGAAGTGTGCATCACAACTAAAAGTAGGTACATATTTGCATAGGATTTGCTTTGGCAAACATAAAAAAATTCATGGCAACACTTCTTTTGATGATTCCAAATAATGTCTTCTAGTGTAATAACGCTCTTTTGTACGTTAAAAAAAAAAACGTGAAGAAAAAAACCTATCACCTATTTGCAATACCATTATTGTGTGTTTGTTTTGATCCTTTTGTTCGTTATTATCTCTTACGATGCCACATAATGAAGCGTGTAAAAAAAGAAAATATCTAAAAATATACCTGATGCTTTTACCTGATGCTAATAATAGCTTGAGAATGTTGAATCAAAGTAGGTGGAAAAAACATTGTAAAAAACATACGATCCACTCTCTTGTAAGCAGAGATTAAGCGAGTTAATATCATGTTTTAAGAGAAAAAATTACTACATTATGCTTTGCAAAATAGTTTACATTTTTTCATTAATAAGTAGTTCTGCGGCTGTGTTGAAGAGTTCTTTGCTTTCACAACTTTCAATTTTAATGTTGTCTTTTTGATGCCATTGAACTTTCAACGATTATGAATTTTGTTTATGAATTTTTCGTTTGAAGTAATTGTAGGCGATGAAGTAAATAAGTCTTCCTTTCCGTTTTTGTATGTAATTTATCTGAACAGTTCTATCCCTGCTGCGAAATCTTGTTTAATTTCAAATTAACAACTGTATACTTAATTTAGATTTTTTGGGTCAACTGGTTTCATACATTACAATCTCAGCTATAATTTGTTTTAATTAGTTTTTGCGGTTTAACTTAGAGGGTCACTGTGGTGTATGTGGAACTTTTTTTTTAATAAACATTACAGGCCAGGTTAGAAAACATAATATAAATGGTAGAAATCAATTTACTGATGTTTTTATTTTAAAACGCGTTCCTAAGTGAGTGGCTAGGATCCAAAATACACCTCTTTCCGAAAAAAGATATTTTCGGATAAAAGTTGAAACAAGTTTTGGTTTGAAGATATGAGTTCATAATGCACAAGCCTATGCATTTAAGTATAAAAATTAAATATCTATTTTTTGTGGATTTTCGAAAAAAATCCAAGGTTAAACCCTTGCCGAAAAATATGCATTTTTTAAAAATTTCCTCCAAATTCATCGAGTGAGACATTGAAAAAGAGGTCTCTTTCCGCTCTATTCTCTATACATGGAAAAAACCCCAAAAGATTTTTTTGAGGTCTGGTTACTGAGTTATTTATGCAAGGTTAACCCCTTGCCAAAAAAAATGCATTTTAAAAAATTTCCTCCAAATCCATCGAGTGAGACATTAAAAGAAAGGTCTATTATGGCTCTATTGATGGAAAAAAAAGCAACAGTTTTTTTGAGGTCTGGTTGATGAGTTATAAGCAGTCGAATTCTTTTTTTTTCTCTTCATTCGGAACCAGATATTTTCGGATTAAAGTCTCGAAACAAGTTTTGGTTTGAAGATATGAGTTTATAGTGTACAAGCCTATGCATTTAGGTACAAAAATTAAAAATCTATTTTTTGTGGATTTTCGAAAAAATCCAAGGTTAACCCCTTGTCGAAAAAATGAATTTAAAAAAATTTCTTCTAAATCCATCGAGTGAGACATTAGGTACAAGAAAAATTTTCTTTAAGCTCTATTGTGTTAAATGGAAACAAAAAAGGAGACAGAGATTCTATTATTGTAAGTGTTTTAAAATTAAAACAAAGAACAATTAAGCATCATCTTTTGACATTTTGTTCTAAAATTCTATTCTATATTTTAATTTGAAACAATTTTCAAATAATTATTGCGCATTATGAATCTGACACACATGTTCATATACATGAACACATAATCAACTAAATTACACGCATATGTTACAAAATTCACAAAACATTTTTTAAGTTTCCATTTGCATTCATGTGAAGTAATTTTATGCTTTACAGTCAAATCTCTAAATATCATTCCAACTATCCTTCTTATACGCCCTTATGTCCCATTAAAGCCATTTCTAATGTAGTTCTCATCCAGCTAGTTGCATTTCCTTCCGCACTTCTCCTTCTTCCTCAAAAATTCTATTCACACAAATAAAACTGGCAGTCTCTATATAAACCACCTTAAAAAGTACTTTCAAATTCGCATTCCATTACAGTGCATATCCTATAATGTACCTGTGTGCTAAGATGATGAAAATCTTGAAAATTCTTATAAAAATGACGACCAAAGACATAGTTTTCACTAGGATATACCAGAAATGTGGAGTAGGTGGAACGACGACGATGCACGTACTTCGAGAAAAGTATTTTCTTTCACTTACATACATAATATTCCCTTGGTGTTTGGAATTATTTTTTTATATTAACAAAGTTTTGTTGCGACTATCTTTTCAATGGAAAAGTTACTTTATGGGTTGTGTGCATCTCTATACATAATTCTCAATTATTGTTGGCATGTTAGCGGGTTATAAAAGGGTGTTTTTTTTCAGTTTTAAAGGGTAAACAATAATTTTACTTTTCTGATTTGAAATTGCTAAGGTACTCGTTCCTGTGTCTACCATATTTTACGGAGAGAGGTTTGGTGACTTAAAATACCCCCTGAGCCCAAATAACATTGAAGCTTTGTACGAAAAATCGTTGATTTCGCTGTGCGTTTTTTAGATTGCTTTTGGTATCATTATTGATAATCATAAAGGACCCCGCACATTTTGTATGGGAAGTGGCCCTCGGTGAAATTGTCTGAAATTTTAGTATGTTGTTCTCTTGAAGCTCTTGATCAAAAGTCGATATGGGCAGAGTGTAAAAAAATGGACAGTTTTTAAGATAACTGGTTTTTTCTATGACTATCTCAAATCTTTGATAAGGGATAGTAACTCTATATATTGTGTTTTGCGTCTTTTTTTAGTGGAGTTCATAGGTTTTTAGGGTCACTGAATCCAAATCCGAAGTCCATTTTGCCTCATCAGGTAAGGTTTTTAAGATAACCTCAAAAAATGTCACAGTCTCAAAAAAATTTTTTCTTTGATCTGAGAGTGCGACTGTTTGATACATGTTTTTTGGGTCGCTGGAAACCAGATTCGAAGTCTATTTTATCCTATCAATTCGAGTTTTTGAGATAACCTCAAAAAAGTAACGAAAACCTTTTTTGAAATTATCTCGAAAACCTGACGTGATAGGACAAAATAGACTTTGAATCTGGTTTCAGCGACCCAAAAAACATATATTTAATATAGTCGCACTCCCAGATCAAAACAAAAAAATTTTTTGAGGCTGTGACAATTTTTGAGGTTATCTTGAAAACCTTACCTGATGAGGCAAATTGGACTTCGGATTTGGATTCAGCGACCCTAAAAACCTATGAATTCCACTAAAAAATGACGAAAACACAATATATAGAGTTACTATCCCTTTTAAAAAGTTTGAGATAGTCATCGAAAAAAATCCGTTATCTTAAAAACTGTCCATTTTTTTACTTTCTGCCCATATCGACTTTTGATCAAGAGCTTCAAGAGAACAACATACTAAAATTTCAGACAATTTCACCGAAGGCCATTTCCCATACAAAATGTGCGAGGTCCTTACAACATAAATTTAAATCCATTAAAGTTTAGAAATTTTAATCATATTACCTGAGTGCTGAATTAGATTTTGAAAGTGTTTTCTAAGTAGGCTTTACTTCAAAATTTCAAATTTTATCCTGCAAAGTTTGCAATTGAAAAAAAAAACACCCTTTATGTTGTATTTTATTAGCGCAAAGTGTTTGTTTTCATACAGAATCATCTTATAAATTTTCTTAAAGTAACAACAATACTGAAGTCTTAGGGAAAATATTTTGCAGTTCTACAAACATTATAAGTTTTCTTTAAGTCAATTCAATTTGTGTTTGTCTTTGGAAAAAGTTGTTATTTGATTTGAACATTAGAACCAGCACCTTTGGAAGTGTTGGTGTGTATGTGTAGGTTGTTTTATTTTTCCTTTTCATTTGGGAACTTGATTTAATCTTATCAGATAAATTATTTTGATGATGTGTAATGACTTATAACGTTTTTTACTATTATGATGTCTTGATTTTGTGAAAAAAAAATTTGTAAGAAAATGTGTACCTTTAATTTTTGTATAGACATTATTCCTTTTATTTTTGTGTTTAGTTATTATTTGTAGTAAAAAGAGGTGCATTAGACTTAACAAAAACTAATACCGCCCACCTTCTCTGCATCAATTCGGTATATCTTGATTGATCCCTAGGAAAACTGACTTTTGGACTTCACTGGCACTGGACGTGGCCCTTTTTTTTATCCGGAAAGAAATATCTCTATTAAGAGCCTGTTTTCACCCCAAATTTGATAATATCTTAAATTAGGTCAGTTTGAATTCCAAATTTTAAAAATTTCTTATATAGAATTTGAAATTCGAAATGAGATAACTTGCGAAGTTATCTAATTTGGGCTCTAGTGTAAACGGGCTATAAAATTTAGACTTTTGCTTTTTCTCTGTGTTTTGCCTAAAAAAATCAGTCACAGTCACAGTTGGTAAAAAATTATTAGTTTTTCATATACCGATTTTATTACACAGTTTTTTAATAATTTTTTTTATTAACTTCAAATACAAAAAATAAAAGTGTATTAGTTTCAAATACAAAACATTAAAATGTAATCAAAAGTATTAAAATATGTTTAAGCAAATTTTAATTTTAAATTAATTCCTTTGCACCTAAATTATAACTTTATCTGGTTAGGAATTGACATTGAATACTCGTCTTCTTTTTTTTAATACAAGAAAATCAAATTTTAATCAAGCTGTATTAAAAACGTAAACGAAAATAGAATCCGTTTTAAAAAAGAAAGACATTTTTTGTGTTTGGATTTAGGGTTATCGCTACCTGAAAAATTGCCTATATAAAACTATGCGTATTTGGTAAACTTTTTTTCTGAAAAAAAAAAAAAAAAATAAAAAATCGGAATTTGCACTGTTTTGAAGGCGTTTTGTATTTTTCCGAAGTAAAGGCTTGGCCACACCGGAGGGTATGAGGTAGCGGTACGGGTAGCGGTAACGATATTTGTATTAAAAAAATTCCACATCTGAACGTTGATGTGTCAGTTTGGAATTTTGTTCATACAAGTACCGTTACCGCTACCCGTACCGCTACCGTATACCCTCTGGTGTGGCCAAGCCTTAATATGTATGAGTTAAGGCTTGGCCACACTGGAGGGTATGCGGTAGCGGTACGAGTAGCGGTGAGGGTACTTGTATGAAAAAAATTCCAAACTGACACATCAACGTTCAGGTGTGGATTTTTTTTAGTACAAATATCGGCAAAAAGATTTCACATCACATAGTTTATGAAAAAAAAATAAAAGAGATAAAAATATCGCCATTATTATATTTATGATGACGATGAGTAATAACTTTCAGAAATGTTTTTTTTTTTTTCATTTTAAAGAAGTAAGAAAAAAAATACTTAAAATAATAAAAAATAACAAAAAAGAAAAAGGAAAAAGGAAGGAATATCATTATAATAAACTTAAAAAAAGTCGTTGATTTTTAATAAAAAAAAAAAAATAAATTGCACGACTGGGGTCGCACGTACTTGCTCTTATGCTTAAAGTAACTATAATGTTAAAGCTTTTTATACAAGAAATTTAAAATTTGATATTTTGAAGAAATTTCATAAGTAGTATAAAAAAATTAAATCTGTTTTATTAATTAATAAAACCCCGTTTTAAATTATCTTAAAAAAAAAAATAAATATGCCATTTTATTTATTGTATAAAAAGGTATTTTTAGAAAAAAATTTTCGAAAATTGTAGGAGCCGTTTTTTAAAAAAATAATTTTTTATGTATAAAAATTTTTTAACATTTTTCAAAAAAAAAGTTGGTATGCCATTTTAAAGAAATAATTAATTTACACATAAAAACTAAATTCCAAAATTTTTCATTGATCCGTTTTCAAAAAATTGATTTTTCAAAAAAAAATTTTTAAATATTTTTAAAAAAACCAAAAATGCGTTTTTTGAAAATTTTCTAAAATTTTAATATTATCTTTACTTACACACTTTTGTGTAAAAATTTTCATTTAAATCGGGTAAATGTTGTACGAGATATTCAGAAACGAAAAAAACCGTTCTATGACAGGTACCGTTAATAACGGTACAAAAAATATTTTTTTTATTTAAAAAGTTGGCTCTTATGTGTAGTACTACACACAAAAATTTTAATCAAAATCGTTAGAGCCGTTTTTGAAAAAAATTAACTTTTCTATTTCCGTTATATGGCAGGTACCGTTAGTTTTGGTCATAAAAAAAAAATTTCAATTTCCCCTCTAGGGAATCACCAAAAACTGCTAACTACCAAGTTTGAAGAAAATCACTTCACTCGTTTAGGCTGCAGCTCCAGATAGAGACAGACACACAGACAGACAGACAGACAGACAGACAGACAGACAGACAGAATTGCCGGACCCACTTTTTTGGCATTCTCTATCATCGTAATGTCATGTAAAATTGTTATCTCGAGTTCGATTTTTTTTACGAATCCTAAACTTGCCCTATAGTACCTATATCGCAAGTAATAAATTTCAATGTAATACAATCAAATTATAAATTTAAATACAAATTTGGTGTTGCCTCAAATATAGCCCAAATTTTCGTAGAATCTACACCAAAAATTTTAACCGTGAGGAAAAGCGGAAGCAGTTTTATTTAACAAAAAAAGGAACAAAGAATCCATATAGTTCTTAAAAATAATTTTCGTCAAAGTATCTTTTTTTTTAGAAGATAAAATCCTATTCACGAATAATCTCTTTTCTTTTCAAACCAATACCTTTTGCGTTTAGCCAATTTTTGATTTTTCTTTTTTTTTTAATCTTCATTATTTTGTTGATTCATCCTTTTGAATGATCTGCTGAAAATGATGATTTTGAAATATTGTCATATGGAATTCAACTGTCCTTAAAAGTTTTGAAATTAAGCTGGGTTCTTTCTCTTTCATATGTTTTTCATTATTCGAAAAAAAATTTTTTCCGGTGCAGCGCTTTCCAACCTGACAAAAACAAGCTGGAATTAAATTATAATTGATGAAGAATTTTTAAAAACTAATGCTATTATTCGAAAAATTAAAAAAACTTTTATTTTCCAACCACTGTTTTCTTGTTTTTCGTACAAAGTAATTAAAATTTTGAATACAAAAATCAGAGAATGTGGAAATACGGGACAATCACGGGACACATTACAAAATACGAGACACTTATACCATTGAATAATTATTACAAATAGAAGTGGACACCCAGGGAAACTTCCGCTGTAAAATTGTAGTCGCTAGTATCGTGCGTTGAATTAAAAAAGCAAATCCAACAATCCAAAAGCAAAGCCAACAATCCAAAAGCAAATCCAGCAACCCAAAATCAAATCCTAAACAGCTTATACATATGGATAAAAGTTTTCCTATATCAAAAAGTGGAGATAGCCTAGAGGATAAGGTGCATGCCTGTTAAGTTTACCTGCCCAGGTTCGAATCTGAAGGGAGATTGAGATTGTTTTTTTTTTTTACATTACTAGAATAAAAATTAATTAAATTTCTCAAAAAAAATCTCCGCAAAAAAAAAAAAGTTTCAAATTTTACCGGTATTCGAACCTAGGCCAGTAGGAGTAAAAGGCATCGGCCTTGTTCTCTAGACTAATACGACTTTTCAAAATACGAAAACTTATTTCAATATAAGCTCTTTGAAATGTATAATAATAATTATTAATTTTTTTATGAAGGTTTAAAAAAATTATTAGTTAAGACTCAACTCGAAAATACATGATAGTTGAGGCGCAAACCTGTAGTTCATCTATCTTCCGGTACTCTTATAGTCGCATGAGTAATCTGCGGTGTCACTTCTATTTGTAATTATTCAATGCTTCTATTTGTAATTATTCAATGGTATAAGCATTGAATAATTACAAATAGAAGTGACACCGCAGATTACTCATGCGACTATAAGAGTACCGGAAGATAGATGAACTTCTATTTGTAATTATTCAATGGTATAAGCATTGAATAATTACAAATAGAAGTGACACCGCAGATTACTCATGCGACTATAAGAGTACCGGAAGATAGATGAACTACAGGTTTGCGCCTCAACTATCATGTATTTTCGAGTTGAGTCTTAACTAATAATTTTTTTAAACCTTCATAAAAAAATTACAGTAGACTCTCGCTAACTTGAACATACGATAACTTGAACAATCCAATAACTTGAACATCCTATTTTCTTGAACTTTTTTATTGCTGACTCTATAAGTTGAATAATTAAAGTATTTGAAGCTCTGTAACTTGAACAAAAAATAAATGTATTTCAACAGAAGTTTGAATTTCTTCAATGTAGGTTACTACGTTCGTAATCATGTTTTGCGTCATTTACATTAATTTATAATAAATTGAATTCATACAAAAACCAAGACTTTTTTATATGTTCCAGTAACTTGAACAATCCAATAACTTGAATAGGCCTGGTTTTGTATGTGTTCAAGTTAGCGAGATTCCACTGTAATAATTATTATTATACATTTCAAAGAGCTTATATTGAAATAAGTTTTCGTATTTTGAAAAGTCGTATTAGTCTAGAGAACAAGGCCGATGCCTTTTACTCCTACTGGCCTAGGTTCGAATACCGGTAAAATTTGAAACTTTTTTTTTTTTGCGGAGATTTTTTTTGAGAAATTTAATTAATTTTTATTCTAGTAATGTAAAAAAAAAAAACAGTCTCAATCTCCCTTCAGATTCGAACCTGGGCAGGTAAACTTAACAGGCATGCACCTTATCCTCTAGGCTATCTCCACTTTTTGATATAGGAAAACTTTTATCCATATGTATAAGCTGTTTAGGATTTGATTTTGGGTTGCTGGATTTGCTTTTGGATTGTTGGCTTTGCTTTTGGATTGTTGGATTTGCTTTTTTAATTCAACGCACGATACTAGCGACTACAATTTTACAGCGGAAGTTTCCCTGGGTGTCCACTTCTATTTGTAATTATTCAATGCTTATACGTCCCGGGTTTCCTAAATATAAACCAGGGACAAGCTATAGAAATACGGGACAGTCCCGGGTGAACCGGGACGGATGGTCACCGTAGGTACACCAAAATAAATTTTATTGCAATGTGTAAAATATTGGAAAATACAAATGTTAACCAAAAAGGATTAGTTGGTTGAAGTAAAAAAAAAACCTTCTTGGAGCAGGACAAGGGTTAAAAGACGAAACCCTAAAAAAGGAGGTTAAATTTGTTTTGATGAGATTAACAGTCATGAGCACTGTGTTCTATGATTTAAATTGAAATACAGCTTGAAAGAAGACACACACATTCCTGAGTATATAACATAAATGTATATCTCACGAAATAAAAGTTATTTCGGCATTAATTAATTTATATGCATTGCAACAGAACTTTTTCGAAAACCTATTAACTAACTTAATCAAAACTTTCAATGCACCCTACTTGTTAAAATAAATACTTTTTTTTTAAGTTGAAGTTTGATATGTAGAACATTTATACTACGTAACTTTGACATGGAAACAAAAACTGTCTGTCCTCATTTGATACACATATTTAAAATTCTTACATGTATGTAATTCAGTTTGGTTGATTCGTTTCAAATATTCTTATAACTTTTTATTCAAATGCCCCCTTTTCAAATCAACTCAACCTTTCTTTCTCATTAGTGCAAAATATCTTTCACCTCTAAGTCTGTCATTTGCGCCACAATATTCAGTAAGCTTATGTATAATTTTTTCTTCATTGCAAGAAACAAAGACAACACACTGGATTCTGGAGTTGACTGGCTGAGTGTGCAATGTTATTCAACAAAAGGACGACCTCATTTTGAAGAACGACATATTTTGCATACAAATGAAGAGTAAGTAAATCGTTGTCGGGTGTAAGACCAATATAGCGGTATTAGAATCGTGAAAGGAACTTTTATCATGATCGGATTACAAATATTTAACTTTTCTTGTAGACACTCGCAGTTTAGTGTATCTATATGTATACGTCTTCTTGAAAAGATATTGGAATCCTTGAAGATATTTTCGATGCTTTTGTGAATAGTTTTCGTATAAACCTAACCTATGTATTTATTTTACTTCCTAGATAAATAGAAGTTTTATCGATAAAGAGCTTCTTTTTTAAGTTGAATAAAAGTACCTTAAAGAAATATATCATGCATATGTATATATTAAAAACATCGACTCTATGAAATTCTTAACGGAGCTCTAGGATGGTCTTCTGTCTATAAGTACTGCAAACACGCCCTATCCTATCGAAATAGTTTTGATTTGTAAATCTCCAGTTACTGCAGTTCATTCCACCAAAAAAAAATTGATTTCTTTTGTGTTTTAAATCACATTAAAATTGATAATGTATTAAAATATTTGTGTTTCAAATCATCTCAAAATTGGTATTTTTTTGTGTTTCAAATCATATTAAAATTGTTAAAACGATATAATTTTATGTAATTCAAGATAAATAAATGTGCCCATGATTATGAAAGTGGACTAAGTCCCTTTTTGCATTGTTTGAAGAAAAACTTACATAATAATTTTGTTATAACGATTTAATTATATTTCTTTTATAAAATCACTAGAGGAGCAATAAAGAAGTTTATTTACTACAATTTCGCTTTCAAATAAACTTTACCTTTTAAATAATAATTATTTTTAGGCTAGATTTGATGCCATTTTTAGGAGTGACTTAGTCCACTTTCATAATTAACGGCACAAATATAATAGGTAATTGAAAAATAAGTGTATTAACAAAATAAAATTTAAAAAATATATTTAAAATTAAAAAAATTAAAAAATTTAAACTTTTTTATTTTATTTAAAATTATATTTATTTAATTTTATTTTGTTTTAATTTATTTCATTTTATTTTATTTTATTTTATTTTATTTTATTTTATTTTATTTTATTTTATTTTATTTTATTTTATTTTATTTTATTTTATTTTATTTTATTTTATTTTATTTTATTTTATTTTATTTTATTTTATTTTATTTTATTTTATTTTATTTTATTTTATTTTATTTTATTTTATTTTATTTTATTTTATTTTATTTTATTTTATTTTTAAATTTTAAAAAATCACAACATTATTTAATTTTACAATTTAATTAGCGACGCGTTTCGGATATTTGTCATCCATTATTGGGCTTAATTTGTTGACTTTTAATTTAAATTAATTCTTAAAATTCTCAAAACCTAAGATTTTTTTTTTAAATCAAGATATTAGTATTTGAGTTGAGCTTCTTATCTCTTTATTTCGGCTGATTATTTTGATAACTGCTGACGTTACATCTGCAAGGTTAAGAAAAATAGCATTAGTTCCCATTTATTTTCTTTCTTTTTTTCTATAAAAAAAAAAACAAAGTTTTAGTTTTTCAGAGTAGCTTTGCTCCCTAGTTTGATTCAATCTCAATCCAAAATAGAATTTAAAAAAAAAAATAAAAACAAACGCAGCTGGTGATTTTTTCTTGTTTTCCAAGTTTGTTTTGTTTTTTAAAACTCTCTTAATATTATTCTTAATATTTTTATATTCTTGTTCTTATCATTCAAGATCTACATAATTAAGCGGAAAATCAACCGATTTTCGATTTTCAATAATATCTTTTGTGTGCTTTTTAAATGGAACAAGTAAAATGGGATTTATACATGTTGTATCTTTTCACGATACGCACCCAAACCAATTAACAAAAAAGAATGAATAAATCTACGGATGCAAATTTAAAATTTCATAAACTGAAAGAATTATAAAGTATCCACATTCCCCATTCACTAGCAGATAATTTCCCAAAAGTCCATAAAAACGACCCAAATGTACAATCATTTCCATCCATTTTTTTTAAGACAGAGAAGAAAATAAGATACTCTTTCTCAATGACTCTGTAAAAATGATGATGATGATGACAGCGCCATGTCCCTGTAACGAATAATAAAATATGTCACGATTACAGCTTCTTCCAAGGACATTGCACATAATAGTATGTCTTTCTCTCTCTCTCTCGGTTTTTCTTTTAACAATTCACTCTTGCTCTGATTAATGGATCGCAGAAATCACTTGACACAGTCAATATTTTTCTCCGCAAATATTCTCGTATCTAGACTTTTTTTTTAAATTGAACCACCACACAATTTACAATGCTCGTTCATCATAAATGTGCAACAATAGAAACAAAACAAATACAAATACAAAATCATCTCTATTCTCAAAGTGTGTGTGTTTAATGTTAAATTTCGTATTCAAGAGTTCATTCGTTCACTGGGGCGTATGTGGAATATTTTTTTCTATTTTTTTTTAATTTTGTATTTCTGTTTCTGCATTGCACTTCATTAAGGGATTTTTTGTTTTGTTTTACCCTTTTATTACTTGTTTTGTTTTTCTTTTTGTTGAGTATAGAAATTTACATAGACGTTACGCATTTGTTAATACAAATGATGAGACATTGTGTGAGTATGTGCATTTTATCATTGTTATTTTATTTTTTTTTTATTTTTGAAAGGCAAACAAATGTATAAAGAAAAGAAAAGTCTAAATTAAAAAGAAAAGGAAACAAAGCCCAAGCAAGGACATCGAGCATGCAGTCTTCTTTATTTATATTCTTTATTTGTTTGTATTATCTGCCTTTTTAAGGCTGGCGGCAATATAAAATGCTCTCTTCAAACGTATATAAAAAGTATACGCATACACACACAATATATGCAAAAGAAAAGTCGGCTTTCTTTTTGAAAAATGTCTAAAGACGTGATGCGGTTGCATCTTTAATATTTTATTTTTATTGTTTGAGTTTTAAGTTTTTATTATAAATTTAAATTAAATTATGTCTGTAATGTTTACATAAAAATAATAAATAATTCAAAAAAATATTTAAACTGGTTTAATAGCCCAGGTAAATAAGTCAAAATATGGACATGAAATAGCAGTTTTAGAGGGACAAAATTGTTTTAATGGAATGTTTTTTGGTCAATGTCCTTGTCAAAAAAGTCAATTTGTTGCGATAATAGGATGTAGCCGCCATCTTAGAAAAGAGGTTGATACCGTTTTTATTTAATTCCATGAGTCAATTATATTCAATCTTATAGTTGGTCAAAGTCCGGTTTTGTCTCGCAAGGTGAGGCCAAAATGACATTTTTCAAAAATATGTGTGACGAACTTTGATTTGTTTGGGTGATTCTTTAAAAATAAATTATAGCTTTTTTAAATACCTGTAAACCATCATATATTGTAGAAGCAATCTAACTCTAAGGAAACATTTTATTACTCATATGTAATTGAAGAGAAATTAAATTTATTTTATGAGACCAACAACATTAAATTACATATTTAATTATGTTTTAAATGTCATGATATTACCCAGAGTAAAAATACAAATATTAAGTAGTCGCCATATTCGTTTGGCCATTGAAAATGTGCTTTGCTGTTACCATTATTATTTCTTAAAACTTGCCTTATCTCACAGATTGCAAAAAACACAGATTTAAATTTTCACACATGAAGGGATTTATAATGTATTAATGATAAGTGATTATAAAATAAAAACTACAGATGATAGTTTTAAAATACATAATTTGAAAATATTTATAAACTGAAAAAATTAAATAAAAATATTTTTTTTTGTTCATTCGGAAGCAGATATTTTCGGATCAAAGTCCGGAAACAAGTTTTGGTTAACAGATATGAGGTCAAAGTGAACAGACATTCATTCAGCTAAAAAAAATTACAATTTTTTTTTAAAGATTTTCGAAAATTATACAATACATATTGTCTAAAAATTCTGAATTTTCAAACATTTTCTCCAAATCCATCGAATGAAACATCAAAAGAAAGGACTCTTTAGACTCTATTCATAACTAAAAACCTAGATTTTGTAGGAGTTCGGGTTGTTGAAATATTTGCAATCGAAATTATATTTTTGTTTTCATTCGGTAGCAGATATTTTCGAACCAAAGAGCCGAAACAAGTTTTGGTTAACAGATATGAGATCACAGTAAACAGGCCTATGCATTCAGCTTAAAAAATTACAAATTTATTTTTTAAAATTTTTCGAAAATTATCCAAGGGGTACCCCTTGTCTAAAAATTCTGAATTTTCAAAAATTTTCTCCAAATCCATCGAATGAGACAGCAAAAGAAAGGACTTTTTAGACTCTATTCATAACTGAAAACCGAAAGTTTGTAGGAGTTCGGGTTGTTGAAATATTTGCAATCGAAATTATATTTTTGTTTTCATTCGGTAGCAGATATTTTCGAACCAAAGAGCCGAAACAAGTTTTGGTTAACAGATATGAGATCACAGTAAACAGGCCTATGCATTCAGCTTAAAAAATTACAAATTTATTTTTTAAAATTTTTCGAAAATTATCCAAGGGGTACCCCTTGTCTAAAAATTCTGAATTTTCAAAAATTTTCTCCAAATCCATCGAATGAGACAGCAAAAGAAAGCACTTTTTAGACTCTATTCATAACTGAAAACCTAGATTTTGTAGGAGTTCGGGTTGTTGAAATATTTGCAATCGAAATTATATTTTTGTTTTCATTCGGTAGCAGATATTTTCGAACCAAAGAGCCGAAACAAGTTTTGGTTAACAGATATGAGATCACAATAAACAGGCCTATGCATTCAGCTTAAAAAATTACAAATTTATTTTTTAAAATTTTTCGAAAATTATCCAAGGGGTACCCCTTGTCTAAAAATTCTGAATTTTCAAAAATTTTCTCCAAATCCATCGAATGAGACAGCAAAAGAAAGCACTTTTTAGACTCTATTCATAACTGAAAACCGAAAGTTTGTAGGAGTTCGGGTTGTTGAAATATTTGCAATCGAAATTATATTTTTGTTTTCATTCGGTAGCAGATATTTTCGAACCAAAGAGCCGAAACAAGTTTTGGTTAACAGATATGAGATCACAGTAAACAGGCATATGCATTCAGCTAAAAAAATTACAATTTTTTTTTTAAAGATTTTCGAAAATTATCCAAGTGTTACCCCTTGTCTAAAAATTCTGAATTTTCAAACATTTTCTCCAAATCCATCGAATGAGACAACAAAAGAAATGACTTTTTAGATTCTATTCATAACTGAAAACCGAAAGTTTGTAGGAGTTCGGGTTGTTGAAATATTTGCAATCGAAATATTTTTTTTTTTTTCATTCGGAAGCAGATTTTTTTTTAATTCGGAAATCTAATTATTAGATAAGAATAATATGTAATCAAGAGAGGTTCCATTTATTGCTCCGGAACGAAGTATTTATAGTGTTTATTAAATTTTTCCATAGAAAAAAAGTACGTATACGCCACAGTGACCTTTAAATTAACAGTGAACTGTACACACACCGTTTTAGACTAATGCAGAGAATTTATTGATGCTATACATATATTATTTATTGATATTGTAGTTCCCAAGGAGAGAATGGGATATGTGTGGTTGGAAGCATCGTTTAAAAAAAAAACTTTTTTACAGTACAGGATCTGTCTACATTATTGACAGTCTACGACAGCGACAGTGCCGGTACCTAACGACATGTATTACGACCCCCGATAGCTACAACTATAAGGTTTATGTCTGTACAGTTTCAAGTTTTTGGAACAAATTAATTGGATGGAATTTAAAATTGATCGGACAAGGTCAGAAAAACCATGTTATTCCCATAAGAAACTACAACCCCTTGGAAGCACGAGTTAGAACTAGGTTAGAGATTTCAAAATTTGGGAATATTTTTTTTTTTTAATTATTTCCAACTTTATACATAAGCCTTTGTGAGCAAACAAGATACATTTTTTTTAAATAACGACGAAATTTGAATATCTTCAGTTTGGTTCACTCTAGGAAAAAATGAATAGGAGATACATTGTATTGTACTTTGATACTTTGTACTTTGAAATATGATTCTGTAAGCATCATATTTCAGTTAATATGTACAATTTTTTGTTGTAAAACTACAAAAATTAGAAACAAAATCATTTTTTGCCCATGTTATTCGTATGGAAAATAAAAAATCAGAAATAGTCACCTCTTAATAATAATATTGAGAGCTCATCTCTAGAGAGATGTTTTTCTTCACATTTTCGAAAATGTTAAGCTTGTTTTTTATTGGAACAAGAAAAGTTGACTCAAAATGATACAGCTTATTACACACCTTTGTTTTTTTTCACATAATTTTAAATCACTTCTTTTTTCCTCAGACTTGATTTAATAACTCTGCAAACAACATTTAAGTGAACAGGTAATTGAAAGAAAGCTAAACAAACAAACTGGAGGTCTATATTCCCACCTTTTAGTCCACTATTGACCTGCACTTTATTTTCAGTACCTTTTTGAAGAAAAAAAAAAATGAAATAAATTAAAACAATTGTTTCAAATATTCGTAATAAATTAATGTTAGCCTATAAATGTCACATAAATCTCCAACAAAAAAAAAAAAAGAAAAATAACTGCACTCTTTTTAATCGACATGCAATTCTGCAGTATTTCACTAAAACCAACCAACCAAGCATAAAGTTCCCCATATCGAGCTTAATTCAACAGCAGGAGCAGCCCTTGGGGGTCAACATTCAAATATTTATATCGCACGACAAAATCTGTCCTTTTGTCTAATTAATCTCCAACTATAGAGACAACAACAAAAAACTAAAAACAACAAAAAGGCTCAGAAAGACGTGTGACAATGTGAGTTCTTTTTTTCATTTTTTTCTTTTTTTTTTGTTATTTGTTTTCCTTTTGGTCCTTTTTTGTGCTTTGTTTTTCTACCCTGCGTCAATTTTGTAGAAGAAAAAAAAATTATTTAAGTGTGATGAGAAGTTGAAGAGGAAAAACCTATTTCACGACACGACGAAATGTAAGACGTCTAGATATAACTGTGTTGGATATGCATTAGAAGCATAACAACGGTGTATGTGTGTTTTTGACGTATGAAAAAAAAAAAAAAAAAAAAAAACAATATAAATGGGCTGCCTGGGCTCTCCTCTCTAACATTCATACCAAATACAATGTTTTGTATGAAGCGTGGGCGCGTGAGAAAAACAATAAACGTAGGATGAAAGGCTAAAGTCGTCTTCATGAGCGAAAACGAACCAAAAGTTTGATATGATGTGGCTCTTGGTGTAGAGAGAAGCAGATACACATATCAACAGCGTGGAATTATATGGAGAAGCCAATCTGATGGTATCCTGTTGGCGCAATGCTTCAACAGAAACTGGGCTAGTATGAAAAATACACCGGTAATTTAAGGATACTCATGTGCTGCCATCTGGCAGGAATTTGATATTTCTATAAAACCCCTTCTTTTTTCTTCTCCTGATTTACAACCCCTTCGAAACGGTTATTGGGAGAAATTTCCCAGAGAAATTTCCCGGAGAAAGTTCATCCCTTCTATAATATTTTACTGTTAAGGGACAAATAATGAGATGAGTTGAGTTGGTTAAAATATACCAATATTTAAAGGGAAACTTTGCAAGGAAATATTTTGAGGGGAAATTGATGTTAATTGATACCATAATGTAGCTTGCAGAAAGTTAAAATCCCATGTACCACTTGGGATATTTTGGTAAAAGTTCTTTGATAGGTAGGTTACATCCTCTGTAAAGAGAATAAAAAACTACCCCATGGTAAGCTACTATATTGGATACATCTCTATTTATGCAGAATGTTTAAATTCAAATAAAACCGGATATGTCAGCAGTTTAAAATATGTTCAACAGCATTACGAGAAATGAAAGGCCAAAGGTTAGGTTTTAATGTAATAATTGATTGAAGTAGCAACAAATGTTTAATGCCATGGAGGATGAATTACAATGGAATAAAAACAGAACAGAGGGCCTAAGGTCATGGAAAATATGTAAGACAGTTTGTGGTGACAAAAGTATTTAAAGTGCCATAATTATCTTGTCTCAAGTTTCTCATTTAAATATGGTGGGGGTTGTTGTTTGTATACCCTTTTCAGTCTCAAAATTTGAACTCAAAAAAGAATAGAGTAGGTGGTTGAAAATATAAAAAAAAATATAGCTGCTGTTTTGACATAATCATTTATAAGAAAGCCTCCCGACAAACAATTTTGGTTCTATAAAGCTTTACAGATGCAATTGTTGCTTCTGAAAAGCATTATAGAAGCAAAATTGTTAGTAGGGCTTTCTTATAAATGATTATGTTAATGTTCCGTTCAATAGTTCCCTGATGCAATGGCACCTATAAATAAAAGCGAAATAACTTCCCAACATTTTTAAATAAAAGCGAAATTCAAATTTGAAAAAAATGTTCACTGTGGTGTATGCGTACTTTTTTCGAAGTAAATTCACGTTCAAAGACCTATCGGATAGGCTATCTGGGATACCCGTATCTGGAATATCTCTTTGAACGAAAAGCTATCCAAAGCAGCTTGCCAAAGCAGCTACAAAAAGATATGTGAATATTGAAAAGAGGAAATTGTTTCTTTTGAGCAAATCCTTTTTTTTTATTGTTGCATAGTACCTGCACAATTGATTTAACTTTAATTCTTGCAAATTTATTTTATTTTCAAGCTGAATAATCGCGCGAATAGAAATCAAAATAAAAAATAGCCGAATGTTTATCAGCTGATCACTCGGATACCTGAGGTATACCAGAAATTCTCGGATACCTTCAGATTATTTTTTGACAGAAAATGGTTCGTTTCTTTGCTAATTTTCAACATTGTTTACAACAACAAAAAGCTATCCGATAGCTTTATGTTAACTGTTTGAACGTGCCCAATGACGCCAAATCCAAATTAAGACATTCATATGCATTGCATATAGAGTCAGTTCGGGGTGTTAAACAATTGAACGATTTGTCTCCACACACGCACGCACCTATTTAAAGGCTTGGCCACACTGGAGGGTATGCGGTAGCGGTACGGGTAGCGGTGAGGGTACTTGTATGAAAAAAATTCCAAACTGACACATCAACGTTCAGGTGTGGAATTTTTTTAGTACAAATATCGTTACCGCTATACCGCATACCCTCCGGTGTGGCCAAGTCTTAAATCTTGCAAAGCATTGCCATTTAGCGATTTTAGTTGCTTATTTGACTGCTTGCGACCAAGCGATGACTTTTCGAAAAAAACGACTTTTTCATAATTCATTTTTAAATATTAAAACGCAAACGGGTTTTTTTTAACTCTACCACCAATTTGTGCTCAATATTCTCGTCAATTTAAAATGAAACATATCGTCGCTGTTAAAGAAAACCGGTATAACTGTATATCTATGTGGCCTTTTTCATTGATTAAAGATTCATCTTAAAAAAGCCTTAACTGCAATGGCTCAAAAGTAAAAAAAAACAACTTCTATAGATCGAAACTTATATTCTTATGGAATTACTAACAGCTTTTCGTATATCAAATTTAATCAAAATCGTAAGAGCCGTTTTCGAGAAAATTGTAATTATTAAAAAAAAAATGGGTATGGGAGGAAGATTTTCTAAATTACAAAAGAAAAAAAAAACCTTGGAAATTACAAAAAAATCATCCGTGCCAAATTTCAAGAAAAATCCGTCCACCATTTTATGCTGTAGCTTCATGTACCTACACAACGATACGCGACCGACGCGACGCACCGAGGCACAGATCGACGGACGTCATGACGAAAACCGCTTTTTTGGATTTCTCCATAATCGTTATTTGAGTTTTGATTAAAACCTCGATTTTTTTTGACACGATATCAATATTTGCTTTATAGAGCAAGTAAAAAAGTGAGCGAGCATAGGGATTTTATATCACTGTTGTAGGTACATTTTCAACCCCCCCCCCCCAAAAAAAAAAAATTTGGGAAGTTATTTCGCTTTTATTTTATAGGTAATGGCACCTACATATGTACATATGTATAAATAAAAGCCTTTTACCTCACTGATTTCACTCTTTCAATGTTTATATTACATTCTCAAAAGTATTAGATTGTTAAAGAATTACTTGACGAAATAGTCTTAAAAAAAAAAATCATGAAGCCACCATGCCTCTTAAAATTCAACGCAGAGTTAAAGAGCGCTTGCAATTTTTTTTTATATGAATTTTATTCAAAGCAAAACTACATTGTCAAATTTTCTTGAAAAGAAAATTTATTTAAATTCCTTGAAATCCTTAAAGGATTTTTGAAATCTAGTTTTCTAGATTTCTAATCCATAGTGCTCAATTTGTTTAATTTTAATGCTTTCTTGCATATTTTATTGATTGATTGATTGATTGAAAAATACCTACACTGAAATAGCCAAATTGCATAAAATTAAATTTTTGAGCTTGATAAACCATCACCTACCACCTTACTCCTTTTCATTGAAAGCGATCTAAAAAATAACCAATAAGAGGATTTTAAGAGACTTTGGACCTGCTATACAGGGTGAAATTCTGAGTCTATAACAATCAAAAAAATTTCATATATTAATTTTTCTGACCCTTTCAATACCTAGTTTTCAATCTTTTGTGGGCTAAAAGGTAAAGTCAAATTCTTTGTTTTTTATAATTTCAATATACTATCCAAAACTCAAATTTAAAAACATTGGTCCTTGTGATGACAACCACATGACTGATTGTACAATGCTTGTGATAGTAAAATTTTGAATCTTGGAAGCGACGTTATTTAAAAAAAAGTGTTAAATAAAAAAAGTTTGTTATTGAACGTTTTCATTATGCAATAGTTTCTCAGACAAAGCTACTATGTTCTTAAGTTCGATTTGAATTAAATCAAAAGTTAAAAACGGAGAGAAATAAATTCAAATTGATTATTAAAATTTTTTGATACTGGATTTTTCCCACGTTGATTCTAATTAATCGATTGTCGTTTGTCTCCTCCCCAGGTTTCTCCCATCAAAGAAGATTACTCTTAATTTGTCAAAGGGTTTATTAGTTCTTGCTAATGCATATTTGTACCTATGTATGTTTGTCAAACATATGTAACTACACTAATTTGAGTTCAAAAGCTCACATAATCAAACCGCTTTTGCAAACATCAAAGCATATCATTATAATAAAACAGCCTGCAGCTGTTAGCATTTTCCAATTTCAAACTACGTGCTAACAACCAAAAAGAAAATACAAAAAAAAAAAAACAAAAACCAAAAAAAAATCAAATGCAACCCAACTTTCTTCCAAAACGAGCGCGCTTATTTTAGCTCGAAAACCCAATTGACGTTAAATCATCATCCCAGACATTGTTTGCCATAACATGAAATCGAATTGCTCCAATCTTCGTCATAGTGCTGACAAGCGTCTGTGATGCTTTACGAATATGCGACAAGGCGACACACCACCCACAAACCAAACCAAACCAAACCCCTCAAAAACGCACTGCTTCCTCTGAATACATTAATGTCGTCTAAAATGCGACTTCGCCGTTGCATCTCCACCCAAAGGAGCTTCAGAATGGGGGGGCTCCAAAAAAAAAGAGAAAGAGGAAATTCATCCAACAGAAATATACCGTCATTTCCGCCAGCCTGGATCCTTTGTTGACTCTCGTGGGCGACGAGCTGTACTTGATGCATTTTCAATCATGTCCTTAATGGGACTCGCTCCACCCTCACAGTTACAGTCATATGCGCTGGCTTATCCTTAAACCCGCCATGCCTCAACAGCCCCATAAAGACACACACACACACCAGCCCCACACACCCCCAACTGCACCTTAAATGAGGGTATATAGCATTGTCAAGGGACTGGAAAAGTGGGAGCACTTTTATATGAGCTTCTACGTTTAAACCCGCAGGGTATTTTCGGTTCGGTTCGGTTTGGTCCTGATAAAAAGCAACTATTCACATGGATTCTCTCTCTATAGAAACGGCACATTGCTGAGGTTCAATTTTTCGTCGTCAATTTTATTTTTCTACTTCACAAATAGATTAATGTATGAAGATGGATATCATGCTGCTTTTATAGGCAAGAGAAGATGGCAGCAGCAGCAGAAGCAGCGCACAAGGCACAGGAAGAGCGAAAGGCGAATCCATTGAATGTGAAAGTGGCACAAAGTCATTTCGGTTGGTTGCATAACATGGCATTTTGAGGAATAGAGCATCACATATATCTTCTTTTTTTTTTTTTTTTTGTCTTGATTTAGGTCAGGATTGAATACAAACAACCAACTGAGCAAAAAAAAACAATGCACAGAATATTAAAATGATTACAAACTTTCATTTATGCTTTTTTTTTGTATTTATTTTAGGCGGGATTAAAATAAAAGATACTATTATGCATAGGTACGAGTATAATATAATGTGTATAACTTTAGCTGAACATTATTCTTAAAAATACAGAAACAACAACAAAATAAAAATGGATATAATATAGATTTGTAATGATTTTGTGTAAATGCAAAGTTCTCGATTCTTGGGCTCTATTCATCATCAGACAATTCAAAGTCGGAGTCATCACATTCGATAATCTGAAATGGAAAGCAAATCGAATAAGAAATAAGGACACGAAAAGTTAAGATAAATCATTTTTTTTCTTACATTGGCATCGATATTCATGAGTTCGGAGATTCCGGTTAAATCTTCGAGATACTTGGTCGTTTCAAAGGCTTTCAAGAGGAACTCAATGCCGTTGGCTTGGAATTCATTTACGATTTTCTGAAATGAAAAAATAAAAGAAAGAAAAATTGTTTAAGGAAATTTTGAACTCAATATAAATTTGTATAATTTCTTACTTCTGAACACGCAATACATTGAGGGAATTTTTTTGTAGCTGGAAGAATATTTTCGTAATTAAATAGCATTCCGCGTATAGAATGTGGAATTATGCCTAAAAGTCCTTCAGGTACTTTTTCCGTTGACATTGCATTCGCACAGAAATAAGCTGGTGCTGAATCTTTGTCGGGATGTTGGAGAATTGAAACAAGGAGTTCCACGGCATAGCTAGCAGCTATATTTGAAACACCAGGACGAGTTACTGTGCATTGTTGATCAAGCGTTCGATCTTTTAAGGACTGAAAATATAAAAAAAAACAAAAATATAATGTTATATTATAATGGTTTAATCGTTTTTAAAACTTTTTATATTTCTTGATCAATTTTGTTTCTTGAAATTTGAAATCTAACTTTCTTATGCATTTAAGCTAGAACTGAAATCGATTTGAAACCAATTTGTTATGAATTTGAAACTACTTTTCTCATGCATAAGAAGCTGAGATCTGAACGACAAATAAACAACTTAACAAATGAGATAATCTATAGTTAATATTTTTTTTTCTATGTGAAAAAAGAAAACCAGTGACCCTCAAAATTTTGTTCACTGACTCCTGACCAGTGGTACCACTTTACTTCAATTGAAGTAGATCTACTTCTTTTTTTCAAAAAAAAAAAAATAATAATAATAAAATCTTCATACTTCGCACCTTCATAAAAATATCGAAATCTACTTCTTTACTTTAAAATCTCTGTTCCAATCTGCTTCAAGTTATCAAAATATAAGCAAAATCTACTTCTTTTTTTTCAGAAAACCAACTATTTGACTAAAAATGGTTATGAAACAATGTATAAAAATATATTTATACCGAAAATATGTAGTTTTAAAGGTATATTATTTTTTGTTTTAGTTGTTTTTACTAATAAAATTTTTTAATTGAAATAAAGGAGAATGGGCATTTTGGACGTTGAGCGGCCATTAATAAAATTGGTATCAAATGAAAGGACTATAACTTAGGACAAACTTTTACTATGGACGTTTCGCAGTATTGCGTTAAGAATGTAAGAAAATGCAGTATTAGTATCGTTAATGCATTATTCAATGTATGAACGACAAATTGGTTTATATTTTTATTTGGAACATAAAATATGATGCTCTGTCATTTTCCCTAAGTCTGAAGTCATTACTCTTGAAAATCCGACCAATAGAACTCATAATATAAGATTTTTAAGACAACCACTTCAAGATTTTGTTCGAAAGTTTTCAAACAATTCAAACTAACAAAAAATTGAATAACGAAACTCTCAAAGTAGTCTTGAAACTGTTGTTTAAAATGCTTATAGTTTGGGTTCTAGTGGTTGGATATTCAAGATAAAGGTCTACAGATTTATAAAATACACACATAAGATACAACTTTGAGACAATTTGCATAAAGTGTTATATGCAAAAATGCATTTTATCCGTTTTTGGAGTACGTCACAAGGATAAAACTTCTCCACAATATATGTAAACCTTAATTACATCAAAAAATAACAAATTCATTCCTGGCCGCGCAAAGTACACACTTGCCCATTCTCCTTTCATAGAATTATTTTTTTTAATATAGATTTTTTATAAAGAAAAGAATATTTTGAAATCTACTTCGATTTTACAATCTACTTCCATTTTGTCTTCAAATCTACTTCGAATTTTTTTCTGCAAGTGGTAACGCTGCTCCTGACTCGAACAAAAAAATAATGGCGGAAAACGTTCAAGTTTGTGTTCTTACCTTTCTTGTAAGATAATAGTAATAATTGTTTACCGACTCAACCTAATAAATATGAAAACAAAATAATTAAAGATTTAAATATTTATTTGTTTAATAAATTATGTAGGTATTGTTTTAATTTATTTTTACTGTAAAAATAAATATAACTTTTATGGAAGATATAGAAAAATTAAAGTTAGATGAAAAAGTCATATTAATGTAATAGTAACGTGTGATAATCATTTTACACAGACAAATTTTTTTTAATACACTCCTGCTGAAATTTAACGCACATCGTTTTTGTTGTAAGTAAAAAACCTACCTACCTACCTCAGTTTTTTTTTTTTTTTCTCAGATGAGACAAGAGTAGGCTTTAATTCAAGGGATGGAATAATATGTGTGTGGAGAAGGTTTGCCAATAGATTTGCTGAAGTCTTTCAGTTAAACCGCTAACCTTTTAGAGGTGAGTCATGATTTTTCCTGGTGTAGAATCTGCTTAACAACACGAACGGAGATTGTAAGCTTTTACTAGGCCTACGTTAACTGCCCATAGAAACGTAACTGATACGTTTTTTGTTTCTCTAATTCAAAACTAAAAATTTAACTGAATTTATGTAAAGTACTAGCTGACCAGGCGGACTTCGTTCCACCTTTTCTTTAGGGTGGTTCACACAATTTTTTTTTTTTTTATCATTTTTTATGAAACTTTGTGTGCATATCGGGGAGGTCTGAGAATCGACCAACATCTGTTTTTTAATAGATGGTTAGGGTGGTCCAACCAAATTTTTGTTTATCTTGTTTTGAACGATTTTTATGAAATTTTGTGCCCATATCGGGTTGGAATGAGAATCGGATAACACCTGCATATATTTCATACCCCTTAATGGTTAGGGTGGTCCAACTAAAAATTTTTTTATTAAAATAATTTTTTATGAAATTTTGTGTCTTTGGTATTAAACCGAGAGCCCACATCTAATTTTGCGAGTGGAGGTATAACCAAAATGTGAGTAGATATGCAGTTTTAAAGCCTTTTGCTTTCTAAAAACGAATTCAAAAGTGAGTTTTAATATTAATATGATTAGGCTGAAATTACACAAATTCACATTCTGAATATTAAGACTTATGCTCTGTCATTTCCCCAAAGCATGAATAATTCAATTTTGTCGATGCGACAAATAGAACTCAAGATATAAGCTTTTAAATGAACCATATCGGCTCCATAAACAAAAAACATAAAAAAAATTAATCGCAATAATAAAACACTTTATTTTTCAACAAAAAATTAAAAAAAAATGTTTTTCCAAAAATTTACAAAATAAAAAATATATTCTGGACCACCCTAACCATTTACTTGTATGAAAAATAGATGTTGGCTGATTCTCAGACCTACCCTTTAAGCGTACAAAATTTCGTAAAAATTGGTCCATCCGTTTCGGAGAAGTTTGATAACAAACACTGCGACACGAAATTTTTATATATTAGATTTCCGAGGCTGATGTAGTTTCTACAGTTTTTTTTTTTCGATAGTTTATAAAATTAAGCCGGAACGTAAAAATTTTAAATTTACTTTTGCCACTTAACATCAAAATTCATCTGAACTAAAAGGTACGATAGGGTTAGGGTCACACGTTCTAATAAAAGTTGTCTATAGAATATAAAAGTTAATGCTCTAAAAAGAATATTTTCCATTTAATTTTTTGTATGACAAAGAATTTTGTATAAAATCGTTAGAACCGTTTAAAAAAAAAAAACTGTTTTTATGAATGAAATTTTTCAAATTTTTTCGAAAACAAAATTGGTATGCTATTAAAAAGAAAATATTAACCGATTTTTTAAAAGACACAAAAACTATTTAAACTGACAGGCGAAAATTTACTTAATAAATATGCAAAAAAAAACATTAAATCTAAGCCCTCGAGAATGGACAGATTCTAAGACCTTACATAAAGAACATTATATTGTTTTCAATTGAAAATTTAAAAAAATTGAAAAATCATAGTTTTTTGGTTGATTGTTTTTTTAACAAATTAAAAACTATTTTTACGATCGGCTTGATTTTAGATCAATAGGATTTGGCATCTATAAAAACCATGTACCATATCGTTAGATTGTTTTTTTAAATGCCCCGTTTGCTTGTTTTTTAAGCACAATGGATCTAAAGCAATGTAAGTGATTATGCTTCACCTATGAGTTGCTTTTATTTTTTTTTGGTGCGGTGTCCAACAAAAAAAAAAAACTATGCAATATTTGCTTAATCTTACATTTGAGCTTTAAAAAACATTTATTAAATATTATCACAACAAAAACATTACTGTTAAAAAAAGAGCCAAGTTCTCCTATGTTGAAATTATGCTAGCACAAAAAGTACTGAAATGTAAAAGTATACAAAGTTCTAAAGCTTGGCTTTAAATTTGTATAGATAAAATTTTGGTTGTTAACTTGGCAATTTAACTTTAAATTACCGATTTTTAAAGCTATTTGAAAAATTGCCAAGTTAACAGCCAAAATTTTATTTATACAAATTTAAAGCCAAGCTTTAGAACTTTGTATACTTTTACATTTCAGTACTTTTTGTGCTAGCATAATTTCAACATAGGAGAACTTGGCTCTTTTTTTAACAGTAATGTTTTTGTTGTGATTTCACTTCTTTTTGCAAGGTTTTGCTGTAGAAATTAAAATCTCTATAATTGATGAAAATTCAGATAAAATGGGCGGTTACCACGCCCCTTGTCAAAAATTCTCAAATTTTAATTTTTTTCTTTTGTAATAACTACCAGATCTACCATTTTACCAAGTTTCAAGATTCTACGATAATCAGAAGTGCTCTAAAATATTTGATGTAAATTAAGTGAAAATGGGCGGTTACCACGCCCCCTGGCGAAAATTCTCAAATTAAAAATTTTTTTCTTTGTATAAACTACCAGTTCTACCATTTTACTAAGTTGCAAGATTCTACGATAATCAGAAGTGCTCTAAAATATTTGATGTAAATTAAGCGAAAATGGGCGGTTACCACGCCCCCTAGCTGAAATTCTCAGATTTTAAATTTTTTCCTTTGTATAAACTACCAGCTCTACCATTCTACTAAATTTCAAGATTCTACGATAGTCAGAAGTGCTCTATAATAATTGATGAAAATTCGGCGAAAATGGGCGGTTACCACGCCCCCTGAATTGAAAATCTCAAATTTTCGATTTTTTCCTTTGTAAACACCACAAGTCCTATCACCATGTAAAATTTCAAGTTTCTACGATAGCGGGAAGTTCTCCATAATTTTGATGATCTGTCAGTGAGTCAGTGAGTCAATGAGTCAGTTACGGTTTTCGCGATTTTTGAAGTCCTATATCTCAGAAACTACTCATCGTAAGAAGCTGAAATTTTGTGAGGAATTTGGGTTCGGCCAGCTCAACAAATGTAGCAAGTTTGAGATTTCTGGCATATTTGGTGTGGAAGTTAGAGGGGGGTCGAAAATGGCCTGAGTTGTTTCCTGTAAATAAGGGTGTAGTGCCAAAGTTGCTAGAGAACTTGGCTGGGCACTACCGTGCCCCTTGATAGATAAAGCATAAGTGGTACCTACTTGTAGTAAACTCGTTATTATTACATTTGTAAAACATATTTCTACAAAAATATTTTTGCTGACGATAAGAAAATTGAACACATATTTAGTGATATTTTATCATATAACAAGAAAGCTTTTAATCCGTATGCACCATGTCAAAGTCAACAGTATTTACAAGTGATAAATAATAAATAGATACAAAAAATAACCAAACAAATGGTTAATAAATGATAGAATAAACAAGTTAGGGGAGAGTACGATAACTTAGGCAGCAAGAACTTTTAGCTTTTTTTTTTGTATAGGAGCTCTATACAACCATTTTTTACTATGGGAGCAGGTCTATCTCCCCCCCCCCCCCCACAGTGGATCGACTAGTACAAAATTCCGGTCATGGGGTGATTTTTTTTTTTAGTTTATTGTACGAAATTTTTTTTGGATTGCACAAATAATTGTCCCTTTTGTCATAATCCACAAGTTTTTTTTTATCAAAATGTTTTGGCTCCCAAGATACAGAAGGTCAAGTGGGGACTATTTCACAAGAAAAAAAATTATGGTTTTGTTAGTAATTTTCATACTCTTATATCTAGCTCATTTCTTAAGATATCTTCTCGAAGTAAATTTTTTCCATAAGATAATGATATCTAAAATATATTTTTAAGACAAAAATTACAAAATTATATTTCTAAATAATTCTAAAACCCGTTTTTCTATAACCCTTTTTAAAAATTTCACTAAACTTTGAAAAGGCTTTTAAAAAAATGCTTACATATGCAAGCTTTCTAAGTAGTCTAGAATGAAAGCTTAATATTTTGTGTGTAATATTTTTAAGCTTTTGGATCCGACCGAATCCGACCCCGTTTTTTGGAGCACCATCTTTGTAAATTTAACCCTTAAGGTAGTATTTTTTCTAATCTGCAAGGGGGAGGCTTGGTGTTATTTGGCTAGCTAAAAGTGGCATGGGGTAGTTAAAAGCAAGAATGTAACTACTGGATGAATACAAAATGTAAATCAGATTTATATAAAATTAAAGAAAGAATGAGTAAAAACAATTAATTTTTAAGTTTTTTGTTAGGAGTAAAGCACTTTCAGATCATAACGAACATATGAAATATTATATACATACATATGTAGGTATGTATGTATTTTTTAACAAAAACTTGATTATAAAAGAGCAATCTAACTTAAGTTTAATTTAAAAAAAAAATATTAAATTTCAATTTATAAAGTCCAGTATCCTGCTGAAGCGAAACGAAAATTTTTATACAAAAACAGCAGAAAGAAAAATGTTGTTATGCTTTTCGTTTCAGAGCACAACAGCTTGGCAAATGACATTCTTACCTGTACTTGAATACTTGGAGAGTTTTCATTGTTTTCAATAATTTTTCACTAATATTTCTGACTAGTATATTACAAGACTGTAGTAACTCAAAAAAAAAAATTCTCGCTGAATCAGCGAAAAACTGTTTATTTACAAACTGTTCAAAATTATGAAAAAATAATTTTTGTATCAAGTTCCTTTATATAATTTTGAGTTAACCAGTGCGATTTGTTCAGGTCAAATTTCTTGGTCCAAAAAAAATTTGCGCCTTTTGAATTTTTATTTCAAGTTTTTTTCTTCAAAATTATTTTTTAGTTTTAATTTATTGACTTTATTTAATTTTGACTTTCGCTATTGACTTTGTAGACTTAGAAACATTTTAGTTTCGCTTTAGCAGCGTACTAAGTAAGCTTTAAATAAGAAAAAAAAACAAATTGGTGGTTTCGAACTAAAATTTGCCAAAAAAATTGATATTTTAATTATTTCTCGTTTCGTTAAATAAAATGTATTTTTTTCGGTTGTTTTAAAATTTAAACTTATGTAGGTTAGATTACTTCTAATCCAGTTTTTATGTTTAAAAAATTGCTTTAAAAAATAGGTACATAATACATATTTCATTCATTTTTAATCTATTTTTTATTCATAAGATTTTTTTTTGCAAGTTATCAGTATTTTAAAAGACTGTTAAACAAAGTAAACGCTTTTTTTTAATTAATTAATGAGACAACAATGTAAAATTAATAATTTTCTGCGTAGTTAAATAAGGATTTGGTAATTTTTGTATGATAACTGATATTTTAGGTAAAAAAAAATTAAAGAACTAAAAAGTTTTTGTAATTTTTTTTACTGAATTCAATTTTGTGAATTTCAAGAAGCAATATAGCGAAAACCGTTTTAAAATCCGTTCATTAGATCAGAAGTTACAGCTCCATGACCACTTTTTCACAGTTTCGATCCACTGTGCCCCCCCCCTCCCCCCCTTTAAGCGACCGGGGCAATTTTCTAAAATCAAAAAAATTATTTAAAAACAACGGTAACACTTACCTACAGTTATGAATGATACTTTTTTCGAAAGCTAAAATTATACACCAATTTTTAATTTTTAAATTAGGGCATTTCAATCAATTGTTTTCAAAATAAACGAGACAAAGGAACATAAGGATTTTCAGTGTTTTGCTAAGAAATCAATTGATTCAGTTTACTTTATCGATAAACTTCGTATTGAAATCCACTGTCTTTACTAAAATAGTATTCAATGTGTTTTTTAAACTTTTTTTCTAAAATTCGTTTATTTCGAAATACATAGTTGGTTTAAATAAATTTTAAAATTTAAATTAACTGTATAATTTTAGCTTTCAAAAAAAGTATCATTCATGACTGTAAGTCATGAATGATACTTTTAAGTATTTTAAGTATTTTTTTTTTAAATTGTCCCTCTCGCCTAGAAGGGGGGAGATAAGACACCCCCTCCAATAATAAACAATGATTGTATTTTACTCCAAAAGCAAAAAAGCGATATCAATTCTTGGTATTTTCGTCTCAAATGATTATTTTTTATTTGAGTAAAACTGAGAATGCGAAAAATAAAGATAGGTTCGATTGGCCATACTTCGGTTAATTTTCAATGAAAAAATTTTATAAGTCCAGCATTTTGAGGGAAATTTGATTTTCTTTTGTTTCTTAGAGCAATAATAATGCTTATCTCAGCCCAAATAAAAGATACAACCAAAAAAGTAAAAAAAACTCAAAATTTTTATGTTTGTTTTGACTGTTTTGGATTGAAATTTTTTTCATCAATTTAAAAAAAATATTATTAAGTTTAATTCTCTATAAAAAGTTTTGAACGCAATCAAAATTTTGCTTTGAAAAACCAAAAAGGGGGCTTTTGCTCCACTATCTTCAATTTCCACCTTCTCATTTAATAGCACTCCACGGTTTTATCTTCTTTTTTAAACCCATTGAACGATTCCGGCAAAAAAAAAACCTGAACGTCTTAGTTCCTTATTGACCTATTTTTTCGACATAATCACAGCCTTATATTGCATTAATTTTATTTTTAAAATACTCATTCGATTTTGATGAATACAATTTTTTTTTAATTGAGACAAAATTTACATTAACAATTGCTTCTATGAAAATGCTTTCTCGTTAATGACGGAGCATATTTTGATGATTTTTTTGAACAAAAGCTTAGAGATAAATTAGACCCACTTGCATGAAATTTATTTATTTCTGAGAGTCAAAATACAAAAAAAAATTAATGACAAAATTGTCTCAAAAATATTGAAGTATAATGAAGTTGCTCGTACTTGCGACAAGATTAACTGGATTTTTTTGTATTAACTTTCATTTTGTATGTAGTTTTATTTTTTAACCATTAAACAACTTAAAAATTACGCATAAAATCTCCAACTATGTAATTTAACTGCATTTGAGCTTTTAAGTTATTTAATAAACTATTGAAGAAAGCTCCTATTGTGACCTCTATCAAAAATGCAACAATGTATAATAATAATTAATATCCAACCCCTCACACTTCGTAGGCTAATGAACTTGAAATAGAAAATGTTAAAAAGCTTTTAAACAAACTAAAATTATATTAATAATAACTTTCTAAGTAAAGTGACTTTTCTTGAGGAATACTCTTGCTGATAACATGTCTGATGTCTACAATTTACTCAGAAAAATATTTATAATAAGTTACCTTTTCCAGTTAAGGCTTATAAATCCCACATGCACATATTTCAATTGTTGAATAAAAAAAACATATAAGTGTAGGTGCCCGGGCGTGAGAGATTAGATAAACAAAAGGTGTTTGTATTTTTTTTTTTTTTGTGTTCGAAAAACGATAACATTATTCCCGCCATACACAATAAAGGTAAATAAATTTGTCAGCTATACTCGTAGAAGTTAGTACAAGCTTGGATGTGTTTTGTCAACGTACGTTGACAAACTATTTTTATTTTTTTTTTAATTTATTTTTTGTTTTGCAAAGTATTATTATTTACATAAGAACCGTTTAATATGTTAACTGAATTTACTGGAAATCTAGCTCATCATTTAGAATTTGGGCATTCATTAACAATTGTTGCAAAGACTATTGATGGAGCATCAAGGTGAGGTAGTTGATGATTTTTATGCAAACTAACTAGGCGTAAGGTTTTTATGTTGTGAATATTAGCTTTACATTTGTGTGTTCATAAAAAAAAAAAATTATGACAGCTTGATAATCCAATGTGAAAAGCGATTGATAAAGTATAAATAGAATGTGTCATAAAATAATAGAAGTTGATATAAGTTTAAGTTTGAAAATTCAATGTGGAGATTGCAATTTTAAGTTTATTTAATATTTTTCTATTCAAAATGAATTGAAATAAAAATAACACGGTGTTTCAAAAATGAGGTTTCAAAAAATACGCGGGCGGAGACCTATCAGGTTTTGTAGAGCTAGTCGCACTGATTACGAAACGTTATTTGAAAATCCCCTAACACCCCCAAAATCTGAAATTACGGGCAAAAAACGGTTTTTTACCCATTTTCGATTTTACAGTTTCTGATAGAAGATAAATATACCTTTTCAACAATGTATAAAACATGTAACTCGGTTAAACCACTTAGAATTTATAAGCTGTCAAAGTTCAAAAATTACATTTTTTTCGTCATTTGCCCAACTTCGGCATCAATTTAAAGTATATGTTTTCAAAACAACATGCTATTTAAAAAATATATTCTAAAACTATATGTATTTCCCAATCAATCGAGGTATTTTTTATGAAAATCACTTCAAAATTGGCTTAGACTGTGAATTTTTAGTAAAAAAAATTACTTACACAGAAAACTGCCTCAATTGATTCCTTATAAATTCTAAGTGGTTTAACCGAGTTACATGTTTTATACATTGTTGAAAAGGTATATTTATCTTCTATCAGAAACTGCAAAAAAATCGAAAATGGTTAAAAAATTGTCGAAGCTAGAATTTTTTCAATGGGTGAAGGTCCAAAAAACCGTTTTTTGCCCGTAACTCCAGATTTTGGGGGTGTTAGGGGATTTTCAAATACCGTTTCGTAATCAGTGCGACTAGTTCTACAAAACCTGATAGGTCTCCGCCCGCGTATATTTTGAGTGTTACACCGTGTAATTAATGTTATAAATTAAGTAGTGTTGTAATCCCTAGTTGGATCGACCAAAAATGGATAAAACAATTAACGAGATAGCTAGTTACTAATTTAACAAGGAAACAAAATCCTATTATCATTTTTTTTGCACCACTTTTAGTTCATAATTCTAAAATGTCGAGTCAACAAATATTTGTTATAGTTAAAACTTAATCCATCACTGTGGCGTATGTGGAACATTTTTCTACCAATTTCTTGTTAATTAAGAATTTTTTTTTTGCCAAACGCATAATGGAACGAGCTAAACTTTGTTGTTATTGTTGATCATTGTTCATATGACATGAAAATTTGACTTGAACTATTACATCATTAGATTTGAGTTCTTGTACACAACTTCACAGATCAACAATCGACTCTCTGTTTACTTAATAGAGATATTTATCTTCCCGTCTGGGTGGTGGGGAAACATTTTCTCAAAACTTACTTAGAGTTAAACAAAATTAGAGTCCAACGGAAATTTTATATTCCCACGCAACTCTTCCATTTCAATTTTTATTGAAGATGCGCAGAAAGAAGTCAAACTTGAAATGCTTTCCGATACGACCACGAACTAAGAAGAGAGGTATCCTTAGTTACTTGTACATCTGGTTTTGCGCTTTAGGTCCAAACGTGCTGAATGGGAACTGGAGGACTATTGCACCGAGCAAGGGCAATTGTTTAGCATCTTTTTTACCAATAAGCAAACTATTACAATAATAAGCTCATGCCCATTTCACCAAGGTAGTTTCAGGTCAGCAGTCCCTCAGGACCAATACAATCAGTGATGGCAGTTTTTGTTATTCTTGGCCAGAATCACATTTAATCATTTAACAAATAATACAGCTGACAAGAGGATATCTACCTTCCAACTTACCTAACCCCCTTTTCTTATATAGCTACTTTAAAATAAAATGCATGACTGGGGTCGCACGTACTTGCTCTTATGGTAAAAATAACTCGGATATTAAAACTTTTTACTGAACAATATTAGTTTTTTTAATTAATTAAATACCGCTTTAAATGATCTTTTACAAAAAAACCATTTGATTTCTAGTATAAAAGAGAGTTTTTAGAACATTTTTTTTTTCAAAAATCGTTAGAGCCGTTTAAAAAAAATAATTTTTTATATATAAAAATTTTCCAACATTTAAAAATTTGGTATGCCGTTTTTAAGAAAATTTTATTCAACGCATATAAACGAAGTTTCAATAAAATTCATCAACCCGTTTTCAAAAAATTGATTTTTCAAAAAAAAAAATTTTGAAATAGGTATTTTAAAAAACCAAAAATGTGTTTTTTGAAAATGTTTGAAAATTTTTATGTAACGTATTTTAACGTTTCTGTATAAATATTTTGGTTGAAATTTGCTTTATTTTTAACGAGAAATTCATAGATCAAGAAAACCGTTCTGGCAGGTACCGTTAATAACGGTACAAAAAATATATCGCAAGTAAAGTGGCGGTTTGAAACCCCGACTTTCAAAATTGTAAACATTGAAAATGACACCCGTCGATTACACTTTTTTTTAAGAAATATTTTGAAAACATTAACGCCGCAGTTGTGTTTGACGAAAGTTGAACGATAGACGATCACGCCAGAGGTTTAGGTTCAAATCTAGCCTTCACCACCTAGAAAATTTTTTGGGGGTAAGGATTTAACAACGCCTCCAAAAGTATTGTCATGACAAAGTGCATTTCTGCACTGCCGTTGGGCTTCGTCGGTAATCTCATAGTTCCTTTCCTGTAAATTATACGAACATTTTGTATATTAAAAATCTGAAATTAGGGTTCAAAAACTGTATCCATTTTTTATATATATAATTAAATTCTTTTTTCACAGATTTCATATAAACTTGTGCACTTCAAAAACTGCAACAAATCCAGACTGTGATGTGGGCCTACGTTTTTCTTGCTATTTTCGTGAAGACAACATAGTACGAAATTCTCGCATAAATGGAGCATGGGGTGAAGAAGAGACCAACATACACTTGGACGAGCATACCGCTCGAAATCCAATAGTCTCTGGAGACTTCTTCATGATTTATATCTTTGCAACAGAAGATAAATTTCATATTTCAATCAACAGTAAACCTTTTTGCACATATCCATATCGCATTCCATTAGAATTAATTCGTACACTTGAGATCCGCGATCACATTCAAACTATCAAACAAATTGACCACCGAGCTGCTTTCCCTATTCCTTGGCCAGCGATACATGCTTCAGATTTTGGAAAATCTTTTAGCAATGATATTCCGATATTATTTAGTCCTGGACATGTAACAGTCATAACAGCTAGGTGTTTTGACAATAAGAAGGGACAATTCATCATAAAATTCACAGAAAGTGATACAAAACGGGAAGAATTGCATTTCAGTGTGCGTTTTGATCAAAAAGTAGTTGTTCGAAATTCTATGAACAAAAGTTTTGAGTAAGTTTTTGAATGAAAAAAATTAATAAAATAATAATAATTTAATTTGTTTTTAGATTTGGTATAGAAGAAAGACATGGAGGTTTTCCATTTACTTTTAATCAACAATTTACCCTCGCAATAGCATTTACGGAGCATGAGTTCATGTTTGCAATTGATGGCAGACCTTTTTGCACGTTCGCATATAAAAGCCAAAATTCTTTGCAGAATTTGGTTGGATTTAAGATAACGTGTATAAATGGACTTAGGATGCATGTTACACAAGTCGATCATGTTCAAATGGGAGACGTGTCGTGTCGAGGATTTGAAAGCTACTCAGCGTATGGTTATGAAATTGCATGATGTGTTTTTTACATATATTTTATAAATGCTGTAATTTTGAGTTCTTGGAACTGAAATTTTACTGTCTTTCATTTATTTAGTTTTAATTTTGAAGAAAAAAAAAATTAAAAGTCTTATGTTTTTTTTATTGGCTTTAATGATCTTTAGTGATGAAGAAATTTAGGATAAATGGTAAAAATAATTGATTAGATCGCAACAGATAGGCGGAAGTAGGGTAAGGGAGTTAAAACAAAGGGACGCGTGAAAAAAAAGAATTTTTATAACGATTTCGGGCTATATGTAAAAGTTCTAAAGCTTCTATTTGGAGAAAAATACCAAAACCGATGTTTACGTTTTTTAACTATCTTTTTATCTTTAAGAAATATAGTTCGATTTTCTTGCTCCAAGTAAACTTTAGTTTAGTTCAAAGCAAAATAACAATTTTTCGTTTTTGTAAAGCTTTTTTTTTGGAAATAGGCAATAGTTTTCAAATAAACAAAAAATTTAACAAAAAAAAAAAATAATCGACTTCAAAAAAAAAAATATTCCAAAACAAAAAACAAATATGCACTAAAAAGTAAAAATAATTTAATTGCATATTCTTCTACAAATTATTACAATTAATATTATTATTATAACATATTCTAAAAATTGTTATGATGGTATGAAGGTGCAATTGTTTTTATTTTTCGAATCGATGTCAACCTAGGAAACACTACAAGGCAGGAAAATGATCAATCCTTAAATTTCTATTTATATTTGCCGTTTACGGGGTTTGAGTTAAAGATTATATTCAAATACTTTATATTTATAAATTCCCTATTTAAGGTATTTATAACCTTGTATTATTTTTTAACACGATTTTTGAATTCCTTTTTTCATAAAAATAAATCTTCCCGTGCAGATTTAAATTTAACTTGACTTGACCGATTCTTTCATTCTATCACTTCACAGGCGCAACTCAATATGAAAAATCGTTAGTACTAAAAAGTACTAAATGATAAATTCTGTCATTTTTACTAAGGTACTATTAAAAGTAAGTTTTCACAAGATAATTTGTTTTGTGACAAATATTTTATCTTCTTTTCCTTTTTTTCTCGGCGCTGTTATGATCTGGATGTCCAGAGGATCATAACTGTCAAGCACCACTAATGTATAAATACAAATTCAAGCAATATGAAAAACTGGGGTGGAATCGGCTATTGTGATTTGTGATTGGCGGTACTCACAATCACAAGAACCAAATTTGTACTACGAAAATCATATTTCTCAGAGCAAATTGTTCTTTTGTGATTATCACCAATCACAAATCACAATAGCAGGGGCCAAAATTCATACCGAGGTCAAAAGTCTGCTTCCAAACTTATTACTTTCAAAATTCTGTTTTTCAAAATTCGGCTTTAATGTTTTACAAAATTCCACATAAAATTTATATTGTTGCCCAAAACTTTGTGATTGTTCATTAAAATTTTTAAATCATTTAATAAAAATGATACAAATTTGCTTTTCAGTAAATTTGAAAAGGTTTATGTATAACATTCTTTTAATTTACCAATAACACACAATTTTTTTCCTGTTCGAAACTTATTTTTTCGGTTGTAATTTCTGTACATCAAAATAAAGAAAAAATATAATATTATTTACTCACATTTCCCGGTGCAGTTATATCATTACAAAAATAACATCCAAGCTCCGATCCAGAAATACATCTCAAATCCCCAATATCCACATACTTTGAATTATCTTTAACTTCTTTTAAATTACCATGCCTCATCACAAGATAACTATCAAATCCAAGTGCTGCATTTAATACAATCTAGAATCAAACAATAAATTATCAAATGTTTTCACTTAATGTATAACAAAGTCAAATATCTTACTTTTTTGTTAGCGACACCAAGCATAGTAGGCAACCATCGGCTTTCCCTCGAATCAGTTAATAAAAATATTACATCATGTTCTTGAACTAGAGAAATAATTTTTTCCAAATCTTCTATGGCACCTTGTTTCATTGAATCACCAATTGTATGACCAGGCATTGGTATTTGCATAACATAACCTTTGGTAATCTTGAATTAAAAAACATAAAATTATTGAAGAAACATATTTAAAATCATGAAACGAAAAAAGTAAGATCAACAAACTTACCGCATTTGGATTGATTTCTTTTAGCCTCTCTGCTGCTATTGTCGCCTTCATATTATTCCCTTGAACAGCATCTTGATGAGTATAGAGATTCTGTCTAACTGGATTCGAAAAACTAACTTTTCCATTATCAATTAAAGTTATATATTTAAAGCCCCAACTCTAGATTAAAAACAAAAATAAGTTCTTTGAATTGATAATTGCTTAAAAAAAAAGTTACCAAAAGGTTTCTTGCAACAGCACATCCTAATGTTCCAGCACCAAAAAGCAGGCATTTAGTTTCAGCCATTGTCTCCAAATTCAAATCAGGTACAAGTCTCCATTTCATTAATTTCAAATTTAAATTTATTGAATTCTCAGCCAATCTGAAAACGTCAGAGTTCATTAAGAAACATAATTCGAGAATTTTATTAAGATTTACTTTGCTGGATCCATACTCTCTCTCATAGAAACCATTCGAGGTCCCATTTTGTTGTTTTTATTTGGTTCCCAACCAACGAACTTTAAGTCATCCATATACTCGTCGTTTTGTGGAAGTTGAACTGTCCAAATAAGGCTACTTCCATACTTCATCTCAGAGTTGTATCGAACTCCGATAAATTTAATATACTTTCCAGCAAGTGAGGGACTACGGAAGAAGTGTTTTATGATTGATATATGGGTCTTTAGGGTCAAATACATGGAGGTGTTTTTGTAACTTCTTTGATAAAAGTATACATTACAGCCATACCTACTTATTTAGGGTACTGATTAAAAACACCAAAAAAATGTTTAATTATGTGTGTAACACCACATTTATTCAAATTCTAAGAGCGTTCCCGGAAATGACGTTTTGACCTTGATTTATTTTTATCTTTTTATGCCACAAAGTAAAACGAAATATTTTTGAGATTATATTTTAGTGGCATCGATTTTTCATCATAAAATCACAAAAAATAGCATTTTAATTTAAATATACCCCAAAACAAGCGTTCCCGGAATGTTAATTGATGTACGCTACTGATAAATGAAACCTAAACTAACTTACAACAAATGTGCCCATGATTATGAAAGTGGACTAAGTCACTTTTTGCATTGTTTGAAGAAAAACTCATATAACGATTTAATTATATTTCTTTTATGAAATCACTAGAGGAGCAATAAAGAAGTTTATTTACTGCCATTTCGCTTTCAAATAAACTTTACCCCTTAAATAATAATTATTTTTAGGCTAGATGTGATGCCATTTTTATTAGTGACTTAGTCCACTTTCATAATTAAGGGCACAAATATACAGGGTGTCCCACAGTCACCGCCCGAAACGAAAACCATGGATTCCTGAGGTAATTTTACGTCGAAAAACTTAAGAGATGATTTTCTCGTTTACGTCCCGTTTTCGAGTTACCACGGTTATTATGATTTTTGTTCTCTTTTCCCTTATCTGGCTTTATCTTTGCTAAACTACTTTTGATTTAAAAGATTTTTTTTTACAACCAATCAAGAATTTATTACAGTTTTAGTTTGTCTCAAAACTTTTTTTTCTGCGTAAAACCGTTTCTCCACAATTTTGCATCAAACACAATTTTCTTCGTTTTTTAAGTTGTTTTTTACACTTTCATATCATTTAAGTCAAAAAAACACGTTAATGAGTATTAATTTTTTGTGCTTTTTATTAAAGCCCAGTTTATTTTCATAAAAAAAAATAAGTTTTATTTCATAAAAAAGGCTGCTGCAAGTAATTAAAAAAATAAACAAACTGAGTGAATTAAAAAAAAAAATAATTTAAAAATAAAAAAATTAATTTAAATGATTTAAAAACTTTTTCTGAGCTATTGTGGTTAAGAAAAGAACAAATAGATAAAGCTCAGAAAAAGATTTAATTCATTTAAATTAATTTTGTATTTAAAAATTATTTTTTTTTTTAATTCACTCAGTTTGTTTTTTTTTTTAATTACTTTCAGTAGCCTTTTTTATGAAATAAAACTTATTTTTTTTTTATGAAAATAAACTGGGCTTTTATAAAAAGCACAAAAAATTAAGACTCATTAACGTGTTTTTTTGACTTAAATGATATGAAAGTGTAAAAAACAACTTAAAAAACGAAGAAAATTATGTTTGATGCAAAATTGTGGAGAAACGGTTATACGCAGAAAAAAAAGTTTTGAGACAAACTAAAACTGTAATAAATTCTTGATTGGTTGTAAAAAAAAATCTTTTAAATCAAACGTAGTTTGGTAAAGATAAAGCCAGATAAGGGAAAAGAGAACAAAAATCATAATAACCGTGGTAACTCGAAAACGGGACGTAAACGAAAAAATCATCTCTTATGTTTTTCGACGTAAAATTACCTCAGGAATCCATGGTTTTCGTTTGGGGCGGTGACTGTGGGACACCGTGTATGTACCTATTTAATATATTTATATTTATCCATAAAAATTGGTGTGGAATAATAAATTTCTATAATATATATTATCAACATTAAAAACTACTTGCAGCACAATTTGTACGTTAGAAGATGATTAAAGTATTGACACTTTAAGAAATTTTGGTAAGATGCGTCATTTTCCTTTATTTTATTTTTTTTGGATTAGATGTACAAATTTATACAGAGTATTGTGTAGAAGTAGTGTGAAGAAAAAAAATACAGTCGACTTCGCTTAGCTGGAACACTTAAATTGCAGAAAATTTGTTTCACTTAAGCGGAGTTTTCACATAAACGAACTTTGGATAACTGAAACTAGTTTCACATAAGCGGAGTAACACAGAAAAAAATTATTTATGTTCAACATGTATGTATTTTTAATAATTCATAAAAACCATTTTTACATACAGAAATAATGTGTATGTGTAATTCAGTGATAGTATAGCTGGATCCACACTAGGAAATCAACACGTTCAACATACATACGTTCCAAATCGACATACTGAACAGTTAAACATTTCCAAATTATTCTAACTGATGCATATAGGACATATCTGAGCCCACACATCAATTGAACCAGTTTGGAACGGTTTAACTACTCATTATGTCGATTTGGAACGTATGTTGAACGTGTTGATCAACCTAGTGTGGTTCCAGCTTATCAGTTATGTGGAGTTGAATGGGTGACAAAAATTCATTTAAGTCAAGATTGTTTGTTTCAGTTAAAAGATGTTTTCAGTTGAGCGAAGTTCAATGCAAATATTGGAAAAAGATCCGTATTAAATTTCTTGTTGCATTTAACCGATTTTTTCAGCTAAGCGGAGTGCTGTAAAGCGAAGTTGACTTAACAATAATTAGCGCCAAACTTTAAACGGTTAAAGTTTTATGTTTTATTTGGGCTTTAATTATCTTTATTTTTAGATGCAATTAATTAAACACTAATTCATATTTTTGTTACCCTACGTTTCGCCGGTTTCTTTCCAGCTTCCTCAGGATTTTTTTTTTAAATTTCATTTTAGTGGTGAAAATGAAAATTTAGTACATTTTTAATTGTTTTTGTTGAAATTTATTAATTAAAATCTGTTATAATGGCTCTAAGTTTTTGTTGTAGTGTTTTGTTTAGTTTTTAATGTTATGTCGTTTTCGATTGGACGTCCAGAAGCGTCCGGATGCATTCAAAAGGCTTCTGAAACCATTTTATTGGCATACAAATGACAGCTAGAACGATTCTGAGAAGAGAAATTCTCTTCTCGATTTCAAATCAGAATCCACTCAAAAAGTACTAATACATAAATATTCAAGTGCCAAAAAAAAACTCAATCAGTGTGTTTTTTTTTTTTAATTCAAGAATTAATTGTTTTCTGAAATTGAAATTCATTAAAAAATAGAAATGAATCCATTAAAGCGATGGAATAATTTATTACCATCATCTCCTTCGTCGACGTCCTCGTAATTATAGTTTTACAACTTTAATACCATGTCACTAGTTTGCCATACAAAAAATTAATTAAAATTTTTGACATTTAAAGTTTTACACAAACGCAAAATAACAGAATTGAGTGGAAGCGTTTCAAACCGTTTTATTGGATTTCAGAACGAGTGAATCCTCGAGTGAAAGCAATCGAAAACGACATAAAAAAGATAAGTTAATGTCGTTTTCGATTGGTTTCACTCAAGAATTCACTCATTCTGAAATCGAATGGAACAGGTCAAGTCACTTCCACTCAATTCTGTTTTTTTTTCTGTGTTTGTGAAATTTCAAATTTCAAAATGTCAAATATTGATTTAATTTTTTTTTTTTCCAAACAAAAAAATAATACAAAATTTTAAATTTGGAGACGACGATGAAGAGGAAAATGGAAAAAAAAAACATTTCATTGCATTAAGGTACCCATTTTATTTTCTAAATAATTTTAATTTTAGAAAACAATACATTTTTCAATGACAACAAAAAAAGAATGATTGAGTTTTTTTTTTGTTGACATTTTATTGTTCATGTATTTGTGCTTCTGATTTTAAATCGAGAAGAGAATTTCTCTTCTGAGAAGCGTTCTAGCTGTCATTTTTATGCCAATAAAACACTTTCAGAAGACTTCTGAATGATTCCGGACGCTTCCGGACTGCCAACGAAAACGACATTAATTTATTAAATTCACTGACTTAAAATTTAAAATTCAACAATAACAATAAAAAATGTACTAAATTTTCATTAACACCACTAAAATCAAATAAAAAAGATCCTGAGGAAGCTGGAAAGAAACTGGCGAAACGTAGGGTAGCTAGGGATGCAAACGATACATCGATGTTTTCAAAACATCGATGTTTTTGTTAAAAACATCGATGTATACATCGATGTTTCTTAAGTCGATACATAGCCGATACATCGACGTTAAATCTGCAAAACATCGACATCGTTCATTTTGTTACTCGTTTTTCTTTTTTTGCATAATAACAGAACTTGAACTCTCAAACTCAATCTTTTTTGTCTAGTGTTCAAAGCTTCAAAGTTTTTTTTGAATGTTTTCATTCAAAAGACTGTTTCTGTGTGTTCAAAAATCAGAACGCGACCATCAGAGGCGTACGTTGAGTTGCCGGGGCTCCGGGACAATATTAATTTTAAGGGGCCATTTCGATATAGACATTTTTTTAAAAAGGATATGTATACGCCTTTCTCTTTTTTTGGGGGCCCCAGAAGTATTATTTGTTGGTCGCTTAGATTATTTTAGTAGCATTTTTTGAGGTCCCTGAGGTAATATTTTTTCTACTTTATATATAATAACAGTTTCCTTCTCTGCATTGTCTCCAGTCAGGGCCCTAGCGTCAGTTGGGGCCCCGGGTCACCGCACCGCCCCGCTTGGCCCAATTATGTGTACGCCTATGGCGACCATTATTGACATGCTTGTGAGTTCCGTTCAGAGCTCTGAACGTTAAAAAAATTGATTCCATTTGATTAGAATTGATGGTATTTATATATAAATAAAAACGAAAATCGTATTAAGAAAATATGTTTCATTTTGTTGATAAATTTGTCTGTTTTGTGGTACCTAAAACTTGAATTCAACTTAGGTTTTTGGGTTTTAAACAGATAAGACATAAATATTTTGTTCTTTAGATGCAGTAGAACGTATTTATGTCCAACAAAAATACATCGGGAAAACATCGATGTATCGAAGATAGAACCGATGTTTTTTTAACATCGATGTTGTAAATAAAACATCGATGTATTCAAACATCGATGTTTTTTTTTAACGATGTTGCATCCCTAAGGGTAGCAAAAAGATGAATTAGTGTTTCATTAATTGCATCCAAAAATAAAGATCATTAACGCCCAAATAAAACATAAAACTTTAAACTTCAATCATATGTATGATCAAAAATTCACATTTAAACGGTTAAATAAATTGCTTAAGCCAATTTAGTAAGTTACTAAGCCAAGAAGAGGACTGATTTTTAACTTAGTAACTTACTAAATTGTTTTAAGCCATTTAAATTTTAGTTTTTGAGTTATGGACATGTCTGGGAACGCTTTTTTTGAGTATATTAGATGCAATTAAAATAGAAATGGAAACTTTTCTACCCCAAAACATATATATTCTTAAATGCGTGCTTATTATTTTTATTGGTAAATGAAAAAAAAACCTTTAGTTAAATGTTATTTTGATGTTTTTAAAATGTCTGGACATCAAATTTTCCACCTAGATGATTTTGACCCATATGCATTTGAACAAAGATTCTTACCATGAAAGGTGCAAAAAAGTGGAATACGTTCTCATCATCCATGATGGACTTTCATATTCACTTGGATCAACAAAGCAAAAATACAAATCGTCAATATTTTCATCTTTTAAATTATCTTTGAGATTGATTGGATCTATGAGATCTTTCAGCTCGATGTAGCGATCCTTAATGGTTTTGTTGAGAATGAAAAAACTTCGGTTTTCATCGGGAATTGATTCAATTATCTGAATCATATGCGATAGTTCTGTTTGATCAGCAAGTCGACATGGCTTAGAGTTTCGTTCGACTTCAAGAGTTGGTTTCAGAGGACAAGGAAACGCAAACCAATAATAGTAGTTATGGGTTTTTAAATCCTGAATAACCAAATATTAAGTTAAACCTAATTTATAACAAAGATTAATTGAACTCACAGCAAAAGATAAAATCATAAATCGTGCCAACAGCCTTGGATCGTCCAGGATTGCTCCGGTAGCAATGTCATCGAGAAATTTTTGTCCTTCGACTTGAAGGAGTGCATTTTTATCACATTCCTTAAAGTCTTCGATAGTATTTTTGTTGTAAAGTGTTCCAAATGCTGTATAATGGTTCTTTGGAGGATTAAATGACCTAAAGGTATAATCACACCAAGGTGATGGAATAATTTAAAAAAATATAAAAGTAAATAAAAGTGCTTACGTATTAAAAGAACTATAATCGACTTCAAGGAGACATGATTTTGAATTGAAATTTGTATAGAATCCATGGACCGGCTTTGCAGCATCCGACAATCGATCAAAATCGATTTTTATCTCAGATAACTTATGCCAGAATGTTGGACTAACAAAAGATTGAAGTGGTTGGAAAAGGAAGACTTCTTTGTTATCATTCGATGTCATAGCGTTTGTGGTTTTTTTGGTTTTTCTGTGACCAACAGATGTTAAATAAGGCGTAAGTTAAGTTAGTAGGATAAAGGATGACTTAAGATAAGTGATTAAAATAGTTTTTTTTTAGTTCTTTTTAATTGTTTTCTTCACAAAAAGATTTGAAGATAAAAGATGTTGTTTTGGGTGAAAAGTCAAAACAAATGCGGATGTCAGCTGTTTTGAGGAAAAAACACGTATATTTAGTCGCGTTCAATGGAAGAAAACTGAAATTTTAATATGATTTGTTCTAATTTCTGATTGGTTAGCTGTCATAAAAAGCAAGATGTTCGTTTTCACGATTTTATCATAGGAATTTTGTGAATTGAAACCAAATTCATTTGTCAGCTATTACATGAAGCCTCAAGAGGCTTGACTCTTTTTTCTAATTTTCTTTTGATAATCATTCTGTGAGGCGCGTACTATTACACGATGCCTCTTGAGTCCAGGACTCAAATTTGACATTTCTCTTTTGATTTAAAATTTGTTGTTGTATTGCACCAAGAAGCAAAAAGAAATGAAAGAGAATGTTGAAAAAAGGAAAAGTGGAAAAAGAAACGTCAAAAAAGAGTCTCAGAATTCCGACCCACGACTCTCTGGTCGGATAATTTTTTGTTTCATCTTTTTTCTCTTTTGCACTCATTACGTTTAAAAAGAGGCGCGCCTCTTGAGGCTTCATGTAATAGCTGACTTTGTGTAATTTTCATTTCGTTCCAAAATAACCGCGTTCCACAAACAATGAGATCTTAATCTTAGAAAAATTTAGGCACGTCCCCCAAAGAAAAAAATCTCTGAGGCCTCAATGTCAATTTGGAAGAGAGCAAAGTAATTTTGTGGGACAAATTTCTCACATGAATCCAATTTTTTTTCAAATCCAACATTTCAACTGCAACTTCAAACAACAGCAACTTTTCATTTAGACGCGTTTTTAACGCGTTTTTGACGCGTTCTGGATGCATTTTGGACGTGTTTTTGATGCATTTTGGACGCGTTTCAGGCGCGTTTTGGACGCCTTTTGGACACGTTTAGCATGCGTTTTGAACGAATTTCAGACGAGTTTTGGAAGCTTTTTGGACGCGTTTCAGACACGTTTCAGGCGCGTTTTAGAAGCGTTTTGGAATCGTTTTTGACGCGTTTCAGACACGTTTGAACGCGTTTCGGAAGCGTTTTGGACGCGTTTCGGACGCGTGTTGCGCACGTTTCGGATGCGTTTTGGACGCGTTTTAGACGCGTTTTGGACACGTTTTGGATGCGTTTCATACTTGTTTTGGACGCGTTTTGGACTCGTTTTAGACGCGCTTTGTGCGCGTTTTAGAAGCGTTTTGGACGCGTTTCGGAGGCGTTTTGGAGCATTTTTTAGCACTTTTATATCTGCACACCACCAATTTCAATATCAAACGGACAGTTGTTCTATCCAACATCAAAACAATAAGAAAAAAAAAATAAAAGATAGAAAAAGAAAACAGAAATCCTACCAAAAAAAAAAAAAAATGAGTGCTCATATGTGCCCTCAGGGATCACTTTTTGTGGGACGTTCCTATTCCAAGTTGGACACAAAGGACCGGCTCGATTTTGTTTTACTTTTTTCCTCGATTTGCGTACAAAATAAACCAAAGCAATTGATTGTCTAGCAGTTATTTTTCTACCACTAAATTTTGTTTTCTTATCATAAGATCACACAAAATGTCATTATTCTCTTAAGGCTTGGCCACACCGGAGGGTATGCGGTAGCGGTACGGGTAGAGTTAAAGGCTTGGCCACACCGGAGGGTACGCGGTAGAGGTACAGGTAACGGTACGGGTATTTGTATGGAAAAAATTCCAAACTGACACATCAACGTTCGGGTGTGGAAGGCTTGGCCACACCGGAGGGTATGCGGTAGAGGTACGGGTAGCGGTAACGATATTTGTATGAAAAAAATTCCACATCTGAACGTTGATATGTCAGTTTGGAATTTTTTTCATACAAGTGCCGTTACCTCTACCCGTACCGCTACCGCATACCCTCCGGTGTGGCCAAGCCTTTAGGCTTGGCCACACCGGAGGGTACATGCGGTAGCGGTACGGGTAATTGTATGAAAAAAATTCCAAACTGACACATCAAGGTTCAGATGTGGAATTTTTTTCATACAATTACCCGTACCGCTACCGCATGTACCCTCCGGTGTGGCCAAGCCTTTTATTGCTAAAGTAAATTTAGCTTCGTAATTTAATTCAATAAAGTTCGATGAGCTTCTGTGTGGCACATGCAGATATATAATAATACATTCCCGTGGAAATGGCAAAATCGACGAAATACGAAAGATCGTATTTCGTCTGTTGAACTTTTAAATCAATTCTTCACTCAAAAAAGCTCTCGTTACAGTAAAAAGAAATATTTGCAAAATTAATTATTGACAACAAAGTATATATTTCATATTAGTATTAAAAGTGTGTATGTATATTACGTACAAAAGCTTATAAGTTTGTACAACATCTTTGTTTTTCTGTTCTGTCAATAAAATGGGTTAAAATTTAATTCTGCTGTAGAGCAGGATCAAATTTTAATTAAAACTTTAACGCAGTTCACCCACGCACTCAAAAAGTAGATTTTCCAAGACAATGAACACGCCCCTGAAAAATATCCCTCATTTCCATTTCATTCCTCTTTCGACATCGAATTCGAAGTCAACATTTGGCAAAAAGTTCATTTTGCAACAAAAGTCATTAAACAGCTGTTATCAACCAGCTAGACAAATTTTTTATTTGAAAGCAAGTAAACTTTCAACCTCAAAATATATAATTTAATTATTTTTCTTTATCTAAAAAATTAAAGAAAACAATTCAAAACTTAAACCACCATATTTGTTCGATATCACAGAAAAACAAACAATAAAAAATCAAATCTATAGAAGAATCTATAAAAAATAAAAATTGCTCATTTATCAACACAATGAAATTATGTCTAATTCGATTTTAAGAACTTTAAACAGAATCAACAAGAAGCAATTATTGACGACCTCTACGCAAAATACAAACAGCCTCCTCTCGTCCACTTCCACAACAGCATTCTATTCCCGACGAAGTGATCCAAAAGATTACGAAAGTGCATTCAAAGTAGTCAAGAGCAAGGTTCGCGTTGAAGGTTAGTTGGCAAAATTGGCCAAATCAATTTTATGATGCAATGACAAATGAATATTATTTTGTTTACATCACACACAGAAAACGGAGACTTTTTAGGTGGTGAATGTGGCCCAAATTGGGAACTTCTTTCGCCTCGGGGTAATCGCTTCTATTTTCCCAATTCAGTTGGACCTGCATGGCAAAGTGCGTCTACGACAATTGCCATCGAAGTGCCGCTTGAAAATTTAGTTGACTTTCATGGCAAGGTGGGTAGTAAAAGTTTTATTTATTTATTTTTATCTACGACGCAAATTCTTTTTATGTTTTGATTTAATTAAAAAGAATATAAGCGTGTGAGAAAATAATTTATGTTTGTCGCTTTGTTGCAAATTCGAGTCAATGTTTACGTTATTTAGAGAAATGCTGATGGATTATGTAACAATTTTTTTGTATTTTTGTTTTGATGAAATAGGTTGACGCTAAACTACAATTTAGCGTAGATGAATGCCCTTCGTTGATTAAGAAGAATCTACATGAGCTGTTTCCAGCACCGGAAGTGGTTTCTAGTGAAAAATTAATTTTGATGACCCTCAAGTATGATGGGGATATGGAACAAGGAGCCAGTAAGGTGAGTTGCATTTGTTTAAATCTTATAGGTGTTCAAGAAAGTGTGTTGTACTTCCTAAAAGGGTTGATTGACTTGTTTCTTCTCGGGGTGTTATTTCTCGGTTTTCAAGCGGCAGTGCTATTTGGAGATAGTTGTGACGTCAAGATAGTGGCCTCAGTGTAGAAGATTAATTCTTTCTCGTTGATTGTTTGAAAAAATGCTATCGTGGTGAGAGGTGGTCCTTCTCTTAAGTTGGTTATGGTAATTGGCGTTGTTTGCCACGAGTTTGACGATAGTAGTAAACATTTGTACAATAGTAGAAATCGAACAGTTTTTGTGAATGTGGACCAATTCTTTTTTACCAGGGAGTTAGGATTAAGACTATTCCACTTAACTGCGGGACACAATGTTGTCATAGCTAATATGCGATTCCGTATATCAGCATTCATAAATGGACATGGAACCAGATTGACCATATTGTGATTTACGCTAGACATTCTTCCAGTATTATGGACGTCCGAACGTTCCAATAAGCAAACATTGACTGAAAGCATCGATCGCCAACACAAGGAAACACTGTATAGGAGGTTCGACGTCGGAAGACGTCCTTTTCCGAACACGTCTCGAATAACTTCTTAAGAAGTGCTACGTCTCCCACAGAAAGTATAAAAGAACCAGTGACAATGTTGCAAAGAAGCCATCAGAAATGTCGTCTCTGAAGCACTGGGTTTCACTAGGCCTCCACAACGAAACCCCCGGTTTGATGGTCCACAATAAAGTCCAACATTTCCCTCCCTCCGATCTGGACAAAGTGAAGAAAGTCCCAGCTTAAGTAAAAAAAAACTGCTTGAGCAATGTATTTCAGAATTTCTGCCCTTTAAAAAAATATCTTAAAGAAAAGATCTCGCCACTAAGATCCTCTCTGCCGTATTTTGTGAACGTCTGAACGTCGTCACCGATACCTTTGATGTTAAAAAAGGTTTTACACAAGGCGACTCGATGTCATACAACTTCTTTAACAGCATCCGTCAAAGAATAATACAGAACTCTACATCAGAGACACCATACTTTGGCATAATCGGAAGAACACAGCGTAATGTATGTGGCGCTTTTGTTAGCCTCGAAGCAGCATAAAAAGGTTCAACGGTCACAATACAGCCAACCACCACTGAAATTATACGAAAGATTAATCTTTCCAACCCTTGCTAATTTTGGCAATTGACCACCAAAGACCTCTCTCGAACAATTTAGGTCCTGCTCTATGGTAGAGAAGCCAGGAACATAACGAAGGCGAATGAAAGCTCCTTGAATTGTTTAGAGAGAAAAGTTCTACATTTATGATGATTGGGTAAGAAGACACAACACCAAATTTTGCATGAACAAGGGCACTTAACTAGACAAACGCGTAAAGATGCTGTGACTAAGATGAATCTTACATATATTCAATGATTTTGGGTTCTTCGTACGGTATGTGTCAGTGTCCTGGAAACTTGTACTCCAAGTAGAATGAAATAATTCAACGGTCCTTTAGACAAGGCTTATTATTTCAATGTTGCTCAGTACATTCTTTCACCGAACGTTTAAATTGATTATCCCATCTTCAACATCTGAATCAGGGTGATAATTGGGTTAGGGGGTTTATGACTGTCAGAGTTGTAGCTCCTACAGCCCATTCACCAACAACAACAACAAAGATGTATTAAAAATTTCAATAATAACAAATCAAAATCATTTCAAACGAGTTTAGTTAAAATGGAGTTTGCTATTGGGTACAAGAGGCCATCCTTCTTTCGATTGGTTTTCAGCAAACTGATGAGTAGATGATTACAATAAACTCATAGAGGTTAAATAAATTTCTGCAACTATTGCCCGAAAAATTAAGAAAGATCTACCAAGACGTTGAGGATTTATTGTAGAAATTGTTTTTTTATGGCCAATTTCATAAACATTTAACAGGCTTTTAATCTTTTAAATTACTGTTATTGTATGGAACAAACGTCCTTTTAGGATGTTAAAGCCTGATAAATATTTAGAAGAGCTTTATGAAATTAGCCATTAGAAGGCAGGAGTGTCTTCTTGTATCTTTTCATCATCACATCGGCTGCATAAATCCTTCGTGTTGTAACCGAATAACTTGTATGTTATACTCAAAAGAGTTCAGATGTTTATGTTTTTATTCGTCCTCTGCAAATCGAAAAGTAGCATAATCGGTCTTTTCATCAACTTAATTCGTATCGCAAATTTTCCTAGAATCTCGAAAAACTCCATCGCCATCTGTTGTAATTTAAAATTTCACACAAATCGTCACTTCAAAAGGATTCTGCGATTAATTTTAGGCATTTTGTAATAAAGCCGAAATTCTTAGCTACTGTAGGCATAGCAAGCAAACTCGAATATACGTTCGTTGATGCCAGCTCTTAGACGCAGCAAGTTCTAAGCTTGAAAGACGTTTGAAATTCAAATTTACACCAAGGCGAAAAAACCCTATTCGTTCCGTTAAAGTCAGAAATATACTATCGCCGATTCCATTAATACTTCAATTTGTTTTCTTAGAATAAGCTTACTGATTTGTTTTCGTTTAATTTCCTTTTTTTTTTTCAAAATTCAATCATCATCAAACCATTTACTAAAAATTCAATTTCGTTTTTTTTCATTTCAGTTTGTTCTCGCTGCCAGAGAAATAACTTCCCGCCTACGTTTGCACGGCTATTGGGCTGATTTTATGAATCCCTTCAGTGGTAAACCCTTCTACTCGTGGTCGAACGGCAAGAACCTATACAAAATCGACGATCGTTTTCGAGGCATTGGCATGAAGCTATACTCAAAAAACAACTGTATTATAATTAGTTCGGACAAAGACAGTGCATTCGCAGGAGCAATTTACTCGAATGCACCATCTAACTTCGATTTATTAAAGTCACTGATTGATGAGGAAGTGTAGGTTAAAATTCTATTGTATATTTTTTTCTGACTTGTTTTCCGTTACCTCAAGTCTATTAGATTTGCGCCACAGCTAATATAGTTTTCTGAAAAAGGGGTTTTTGGATATACACCAGAAGAAGAATTTCAGAACCCTCTTCAACTCCATCAAAACATAAACATAAATATGATAATTTTGGTTTAATCTGGCGCAGATCAAACCGGACTTTACTTCTTCTTCTCTACAAGCTAGTGTTACATAAATACAATTTATTTTTTTTTTTTGTTGTCTAAAATTTAAATCCTATATAAATAAATATATATATATATGTTTCGAAATGATTATTTTGTTCCTTCTATGTTTGCCTAATTGAAATAAACATTTTTAGTATGTGAATTGACAAGCCTTTTGGTAGTTTTTGCTATTTAGCTTGAGTTGAATCTCCCGACGACAACTTGGTGCAATGGCGTTCGATTTCTTTCAATTTATTAATCAGTGATTGGAGTTCTTCAGTGTTGCAAATGAATTCAACAATTGTCTCACGTTCACCTGTCTTCTCTCGATAATTACCTAAATTAACATGGAATGTTAGCTCACCAGAACTGCAGTCGGACATTGCAGACTTGACATCGCAAACAATCTTCCACTCCACATCACTGATGTGCGGGAATGCATGGCCGGTTCGAAGAAGTCTCATAAGGAATTCGTTGCGATTGGTGTCATAAGTTTTGACTAGATCATCGATGATTGTTTGATTAATGGAATGTTGTTCGAGGAAGTGGCGCAACTTGGTCCCATCGTATCCATGTTTCGTTGCTAAAAAGAGTAGGGTGGCAACAGCGAATTCGCTTTGTTTGGCATAATCAGCATTGGAGGCGTATATTTCTGGGTTAGGAGGCACATCTTAACGGAGGGGGGATGATGGTGAAGGAGGGTGTTGAGTAAATAATCAATTTATTTTTTCTTATGAATTGCATTTGAGTAGAGAGTAGGTACTTACTTGCATCAGCATAAAGTGATAATTTAACAGTGCTAGCAATTAGTTTTTTACTTATTTCAATGTTAATTGTTGAGCCTAAATGTTTAAGTCCATCGATTGCGAGTTTTGATAATTCGAGGGCCATTTTTTCTATGTGAATTTATTTGATTTTTTTTGTTTGTGAAATGCAAATAAAAACACAAAATTTTGTTCGGACAGCAGCTGTAGTGACGTTTTGATGATGATGAGCTGATGACAGATGACGTTTTGATGGAATAGTGTTATACACAGTACACTGTGAGTGTTATACTATTGATAGTACTGTTTCCTTTAAAAATCATTTTAGTTCATCTGGAGTTGTTTTCGACTAGTAAAAAATAATTGCAAAATCTATTGAACCACCACTGCTATTAATTTTTCAATTTATTTTACCTAAAAATAAGTGAAATCTTTTTTAAAATTTACTAGATCAAGAATCGTGTAGTAAATGTACTAGAACATCTATTCATTATTAAACTACCACCACCAAAAGAACGGGGCTAAACAAAAAACTTCGCTTTATTTTACGCAACGAAATTATTACCTGTACCTACTTGATCATTTGGAGAGTTTCTTCATATTTTTTGCCTAAATGCACTTGCCCAAAAAATTAAGAGAACAAACAAATTTTGAAACAAATAGAATCTTGAAGACAAATAAATAGCCTTTCTAAAAAATTTCCCACTTTTTTGAGAAAAAAGTAAAAACAAAAAAAAAATTGAAAAATGTTGGTATTTGATCAATTCCAAAGATTAATCTATTTTATAATTAAATATTTAGTTTTGAAATCTTAAAACTTGAGGAATGTAGCTTTCACATGCTTTTTGTTTTGTCATGAAAACGATCATTTTTTACTGAGATACAGCCTATCGAAAATCATAAAAAAAAATCATAATTTTTTTTTGTTCCTCTAATTTTTTGGGCTAGTGCATTTCACTTTCCCGCACATTTTTTCAACCGAAAAGAATTTTTATGGCACTTTTTAGATTTTGTTGATATAGCTTTTTTTGCTTTAGATTAAAAGTAAAACTACAACGGCCACGTTTTGCAAAAAGTTTTGTGATAGTTTTTCCGACCGCAAAATTTGAAAATTATGCAGAAAGCTTATGTTTTGGTTTAGGTATAAAACAATTTTTGTGGATTTTTTCAAAAAAAAAAAATATTTTACTTTTGTAAATTTTTCCACTTATTTTGACTTTGACAAAACACTCGATAATTATATTTAACGAGTTTATATAAATATTAATATAGCTTTTTCTCTGTCGATTATGGAAATTTTTTTTCGTGATTCCAAAATAGAGCTATAGAGCATGAGTAGATGATAGTACTAGATCTTTGTATATAAAATCTATAGTACTATCATGAAAAAAAAACAGAGCCACCACAATAGTAAGCTAGCGAACGAACTAAAAAATATGTCAAATTTCAAACAGAAATGTTTAATATCTCATCTCCTTACTCCCATTATTAATTCGATCTAATCGCCCTCGCGACCACTCAGGTAACGAACAAACTAAAAATTTCACTATACTATAGATTTTATATACAAAGTACTAGATTAACCAAAACCAAAACATCTACTATTATTAGACTACCACCTCCAATGGAACAGAGATTTTATCTCAAGATTTAGGTTGTCATGTGATTTTTGCTTTGATGTAAACTGGGTCTAACATATAATTAAAATAAAAACTAAACAAACAGATCTGTATAACACTTTTCACTCAACAGCTGTGTGTTGTCATCTGTCAAGAAAACAAATTCACTTTTTTGCTTTTTCTTCGTCTTTAGTTTTTTTTATTTGTTGATAACAAAAAATCAAGTATTAATTCGATTTATTGTAAAAGTGCACGTATTAATCTCAACATGGATCAACCGGACGATCACTTTCGCTATGTCTATAGTTGTTCCCTTAATCAACATGTACAAATTAAAATGTAAGCAAGAAAAAAAAAACTATACACTTATAATTTGTTGCTTTTTTCACTTTGTTTTCATAAATATTTCTTTTCACAATAAACTTTATATACAGTGGAACCTTAGAGGGTAAAAAACAAAAACCCGATCATGAAAAACTTCTTGAAAATCGAATCTTGGCCTTTTCAGGTCTCTATTCAGAGACCTGTCCACCATTTCAAGTGCGTTTGCAAGTCTACAATAAAGGCAAGCCATATTGCTTGCCAGTGACATCGTCTTACAAAGCTTTCACCAAACGCTGGAGCTGGAACGAATGGGTATCACTGCCAATGTTGTTCTCCGATTTGCCCAGAACCGCAATTCTAGTGTTGACCATTTTGGATTGTGCTGGCGGTGGCCAGACATCGATTATTGGTGGCACATCGATTTCATTGTTTGGCAAGAATGGAATGTTCCGTCAGGGGATGTATGATTTAAGAGTTTGGTTGGATGTTGAAGGGGATGGTGGATATCCTTCGAAGACTCCTGGGAAGGGGAAGGAGTCGAGTAAGTCACAGATGCAAAGGTTGGGTAAGCTTGCTAAAATGCATCGAAATGGACACCTTCAAAAGGTCGATTGGCTTGATCGACTTACATTTCGTGAAATTGAATTGATCAATGAGAGGGAGAAGCGACTATCGAATTATATTTACTTGATGATTGAATTTCCAACTGTTACAGTTGATGGTTTTAATGTAAGTTTTTACTTTTTTAATTAAAAATATGATTTATTTTCTTTACATAATCTTTACTTTCAGTATTCTATTGTTTATTTTGAGCCAGAAGGTGACAAGACCAACAAAATCATATCAAAACCAAGGCTTGTCACTGTTCCAGATTCGGAAATATTACAAGTAAGTATATTTATTAATACAATTTTTGTGTTTTTAATAATTTGGAAAGTTCTATTTAATGATCACCAACCAGTTCTATGGTAAACTATCAAATTGAAATAAACATTTTTATTAGTTTAAGTTTTCATTGAATATTTTCTGTATACCCCAAAACACCAAATTATTTGCAATTACAAGCAAATACTAATTTTTTTCAACCGCCTCTACTAATTTAGGGGCGTTTCCATCTTTTTCTTATCAGTTTAAAACACGAGCTTATATCAGTCAATTTTAAACTTTTTTTTTTTACTTATTGGCTGATACTCTTCAGCTTGGTTAGGGAACTTTGTTTGTACATAGTTTCTTCTAATTTGGTATTTTCTGCCTTAAGTTCCTGTGGTTTGTCACTGGTTGATTCTTATTTTTACTATACTGCCCATAATCTCGTAAAGGCCCTAACTACAAAATTTTCGATTTTGATTTTTTTTTGCATATTTGGAGTTAGGGCAATGTCTCTGATTAATTCTCATTTATTTTTTTAGCCTAGGTCTTCAAATAAGTCAGAAAATTCAAAATGTACTTTTGATTTTTTTTTTTTCATTTTTATATGCAAATTGCGATATTAGATAGTGTTTCCCTATATAGCTCAGAAGTAAGAAAAATGTAGTTAGGGCCTTTACGAGATTATGGGCAGTATAGTTTCTGTTCTGTTTGGCATTTGAAGAGAAAATACTCCTAAGACATAGGAAACTCTACTTTCTCTACCGACTGCTAAGAAATATTTATTTGAAGATGACTGTGTGTTGTTTTGGTTTTAGCCGTATAAATTGTCAGCCCAACGATTTCTTCTGCTATTTTCACCCTGGTTGTCTTTTGATAGAGATTCATGATCCATGACGTCTGCGTAATCAAGATGTTTAAGATTTTAATTTTGGAAGGGGTTTGTGTATGGCTTTTTCATACTTGCAGGGAAGCTGCTTTAAAAACCCTCAATATAAATTTTAATTTTGTTCCTCCGTTTCCTGTCAAGGCTAAGCACAGTTCATATCCATAATCACCAATAAAAAATGCCCTGCCTGACTCCACTTTGAACTTCAAAATTCGTTCGACAATCTTCCTCCATACAGGTCGTGGCATTTGCACCAATCATATGTTGCTTTATACATATATATACTGTGGAATGTGGTTATCTGAAACACCAATCCTCAGAAAAGCAAGCTAAATAAATTCCTTGATAACGCTGTTTTAAGGCCTTTTCGAAGTAGGTATTCTTTTATGCATTCCAGAATAATTTCTGCTCTTTTATAAGTTTTGCTTTATGGCATGGCAGCAAGCGTTAGTTGCACATTTTGTTAAAAACGCAGTTTAAAATGAAACAAAATGCTCATCCAAAATTAGCAGGTTACCACCTATATCTTTTTTTTTTGTGTTGTTGAATCGACTATTCCTTTAACAACCGGCGGCCAATTCTGTGAATTAATAAATAATGTGTTATGAATAAATAGTGTTCACATTGTTTTAACATTTTCGATTCATTTGGTTGCGATTCTCGCTTCGTGAATAAAAACACCCAATGAATGTGTTTTCGAAGTCAAACAACCTTCTTCTACGATTTCTAATGCAAAACACTCAATGTTGGTAAAACCAAGAAAATTTTTATGAAAACGAGAATCGTTTTCTTCCATTGACCCGACTAGAAGATCTAAATTTTGCGTTTTTTACCTGAAGACATTTGCTCGTATCCAGAAACCAGGAGGCAACTTCATAATAATTCTAATAGTCCATTTATGGGTTAATTTTGATAGTTACAGGATTTCTCGTAAGTTAGAGATATATATTTTTTATGGTGTAGGTTATGCCGGTCGTTAGACATTTGGAAACTTAGCTCCCATCAAATTTTATTAATCTTATGCCATTGTACTGATTTATTTCGTTTTCCACCGTGTCGGCATATCTGATAGCATATTCAGATAGCATTGGTAAGAATAATGATTTTTTTTCGCTAACAATTCAATAAGTCTGGGTCCGCTTTCAAAGGCACTTCAACTGTTACCTGTTTCGTTTGTTATAAAAAAGTGATATTCCATCCAGTGATGTATAATGTACTCGTATAATATATGTATGATAAATGATGAATGACATTAAAACAAACCCTGATCTCTTCAAGAGATCACTTTTTAATAATAATAATAATTTTTCAGTACTAGTACTAGTTATAACGAATAAAAAGATAGGAAAGAATTTTTTTTGGTACAGTGCATTAGAATAATATGATTTTTTTTTCTGAAGCATCAGTTCTAGCTTCCAGAACCATAAGGCCAAGTACTTGCACATATTGTCAGGTTTTCTTTCAAACGCAAAAATATAAAAATATTGAAATATTGCAAACACTTGTAACTTGTATTGAAGTGGGTCACGGTGGTGTATGCGCAACCTTTTTTTTTATGAAAAAAACTTTTACTGTCCTAAAACTGATAGATCTTTTAATATTTACAATTAAGTCATTATTAATCACTTTTAGTCTCCTCTTTAATAAAGTTTTCAAAAAACGGATTAAAATGATCTTTCGTTACCTGCTTAGGACGACCAGCGGCTTAATTAATACAAAAAGAAATAAATCGATTGAAGAAAATATGCAAAGAATAAGTTTTCTAAAACAAAACAATAAAACAAAAGAAAAAGAAAAAACAATGGGAACAAAATTAGCTTTCCGAATTGTTATGTATATTCATATATTATTTAATGTCATTGCCATTTATTTAAGTGTTTTTCTTGTAAATACATTTTACCGCCACCCCTTTATAGGATTATACTTGAGTTCACCATAAATATTGGCTTTCAATTTCTACATCACTGAATTTTGCCTCAGTTTTATTTAAACTCTTGTCCTATTGGCATTCAACAATTTGTTCTGCTCATGTGAATTTATCAAATCGATACAATATTGTTTTTTCGTATAAACGTGCCTCTGTCTGAAACACAAATCAGTCTCAGAAGAAAATTATTTTCTATTATGAACTTCATGACCTCTTCGTAGCGCATTTATGGTTCTTTTCAAGTATTTTCTGTATAAAATCAAAATCAAATTTACTTGGTGTCGCTTTTGGACAAATTTTAAATTTTCTTTAAAAAAATGGTTGCGAAAATTCAAGGTGATTGTAATTTTCAAAGAAAAAAAAATCAACACAAAATGTTTTATTTCAATTTTATTTTTAGGAAAACTTAGTAGAGCGCAAACACCATCGACTAGCCCGTTCAGAAAGATCTCGTATATCAGACCGTGATGCTAAACCAACTGCAAGGTAATCATTATCCCCTTTCTGATTGATAATATTTTTAACTTTGTAATTTTGAATAGCATTCGGGACCAGTTGCACACAATTGTCTATCGTTATCCTCCAACTTATGTGCTCAGCAGCGAGGAACAAGATCTGCTTTGGAAATTTCGCTTCTATCTCAGTTCTCACAAAAAAGCTCTTACAAAATTTCTCAAATGCATCAACTGGCAAACACCGGCCGAAGTTCTGCAAGCACTCAGTCTACTTGCCAAATGGACGCCTATGGATGTCGAAGATGCTCTCGAACTTCTGAGTCCCTCATTCTCCCATCCAGATGTTCGAAAATATGCAATAACACGTCTCATGCAAGCACCCGACGAAGATCTTCTTTTATATCTTTTGCAACTCGTTCAAGCGCTTAAATATGAAAATATTAATAATATCATCGAATCGTACAAGTTAATCGCTCCCGAAAGGGATATAATAAAGTCGCTTGATGATCATCTGTTCGATCAGAGCTCTGGCTCAGATGTTAGTTTAAGCGTTAGTACTAAGCAGCAACAACAAACACAATCAGTTATACAAAAGAGTTCAGTTCAAGTCGAAGTATCGCAAAGATCTCTGCCAATGGCGATATCTGTTAATTCAGTGGATGAAGATAATGCACTAACGAATCCTTCAATTGCTTCAGTTACATCGGAAGCTTCAAACACGCTAATGAGTGAAAACAGCACTGGACCGAGTGACTTGTCGACATTCCTCATTCAACGAGCATGCAAGAATCCCACTCTGGCTAATTACTTTTATTGGTATCTATCAATCGAAGTTGAAGATCAAGAGTCGATGATTCGCAAGCAAGATGAACGAGTACATAACATGTACGCTATGGTATTAAAAATGTTCCTTAAAGTTCTTGAAAATGGTAAGCTTTTTATACCTTTAAATAATTTTTAAGTAAAATTTTTGTATTTTTTTTTCTAGGAAATTTGCAACTAAAGCATATACATGCCAGTCTTAAGAAACAACAACGTTTTATTGATGAACTAGTTAAACTGGTAAAGATGGTTGCCAAAGAGCCAGGCAATCGTAATAAGAAAACTGAGAAATTTAAGCAACTCTTAGCAGAGACTGATGCATTTAAGGTTAATTTTACGAAATTTGAATCTATTCCATTCCCATTGGATCCAGAAGTTTATATCAATGGAATTTTGCCAGGCAATACGTCATTGTTTAAAAGTGCACTTATGCCAGCCAAGTTAGTATTTTGTATAAGCTCCGCCTGTCTTTCTTTCTTTTATCTCCTCTAAACATTCCAACCCAAGTTTACACTCAAATGTATACTCAAAATCCCCTTTATCTATTTGCAGATTAACATTTGTAACTTCGATAGCAGCGCACGAATATGTAGCCATTTTCAAACATGGCGATGATCTTCGCCAGGATCAACTTATTCTTCAAATGATCACTCTAATGGATAAATTATTGCGCCGGGAAAATCTTGACCTTAAATTGACACCCTACAAAGTTCTGGCAACGAGTTCGAAACATGGATTCTTACAGTACATTGATTCTTATACTGTCGCCGATGTCTTGGCCAAGGAAGGGAGCATTCATAATTTCTTTAGGAAGCACAATCCATGCGAAACCGCACCATATGGAATTACACCGGAAACAATGGATACATACATAAAGAGCTGTGCTGGATATTGCGTTATTACATATCTGTTGGGTAGGTTTATATCTTCTTTTTCAATTTTATAAAATATATTTCAAAAAAATATAAATTCAGGTGTTGGCGATCGTCATTTGGATAATTTGCTTCTAACCACCAATGGTAAACTGTTTCACATTGACTTTGGATACATCCTGGGACGAGATCCAAAACCAATGCCACCACCAATGAAACTAAGCAAAGAAATGGTTGAAGCTATGGGCGGTGTTAGCTCAGAGCATCATCATGAATTCCGAAAACAATGTTATACTGCCTACCTGCACTTGCGACGACATGCAAATGTTATGTTAAATTTATTCTCTCTAATGGTTGATGCCTCAGTTCCAGATATTGCTCTTGAGCCGGATAAGGCTGTCAAAAAAGTTGAAGAGAATCTACAACTTGGTCTGACGGACGAAGAAGCTGTCCAGCATTTGCAAGGATTACTGGACGTTTCGATATCAGCTGTGATGCCAGCATTAGTTGAACAAATACATAAACTTGCACAGTATTGGCGAAAATAATTCATAAAAGAAGAAAATATAGAATATGTAAGCAATGTGTTAAGAGTAGTAGTTGTTGTAAATAAGCAACTACATTTATACTCTAATAAAAAATCAATTTTTATTTATATTTATTAACAAGAAATATATATGTATGTATTTAGTAGACAACTTAAAAGTAAATAAATATAAACTATTTTCTTAAAAACTGAAACTCAGAATAATATACATAACAAAAAAAAAAAAAAAAAACAAATTCCCTGCTAGATAAATAATCTTAAGTCCTTATATATATGAATATACATATTATGTATATTATATTTTATTTGTTTTTATTGTAATGTGTTAAAAAAGAAATGAAATAAAATTATTATATTATTTAACATTTAATAAGGCATTATTCTATTTTAAAACGAAATCAGTTCAAAAGGAAAAAACTATGTGAAGATCGTTAATGTCCTCTGAATAAGTCAAGAACCAATCCATATTCATGAGGTTTTAATTTGGTCATCGCACCAATCTTTCAATCTTTCTAACTTAAAAAGTTACGAATACAGTATACAATTGTATGCTTATAAAATTTGTCACTGCAGTGTAACAGCCGATGAGAAAAACTTTTGCCGAAACACCCTGCGAATAAATTTCAATAGCTGTGAAATTTGGTGAAAGTGTTTCGTTCAGTATGACTATAGCTCAAAAAATTGCAATAAAAGGAAACCGATCGGAAACAGCTCAGATTTTTTTTCAAATAATTTCCAAAAAAAAAAGGATTTTATATTCCAAGAATATTTTTTAGTCTATTAGAAACTATCTGTAGCTCACTAGTGTAAATATCGAGCTTAATGTTTCATCGCTCTGTGATTCTTATATTAAATTTTTAACAGCCAGTTATGAACATCATTTTAAAAGATAATAAAATGAAATAAAAAAATAGAAATTTCTGTAGATAAAAATGTTGCGCATACGCCACCCAGTGACTTACAAAGTTGTAGTTGGTCCCTAAAGTCCCTACTCAATACATATTTGTCTGCTTTTTATGTTTACAAATGATTTCATATGCTCAAGATCCTAAACACTTTATGCCTCAGAGGTTGTACTCCTTAAAGTGATTAAAAAAAAAAAAAGTTAAAGTGATTTAAAAAAAAAAGAAAAAAGAAGTTGAACAGGGTTCTGTTTCTTCAAGCCCAAACTATTGTTCCACAAATATATAATAGTTATTAGCTTTTGAGAACAACAAGTTTGTAAGGAAAAAATTTATTTTTAAAAAAATAACATAGGCCTTAATTTGTGTTTTTTGGTAAAGGTAATAAATTTTAAACTTGCAAAATACAAGAAAATCTTTTTTTATCAAATATTTAAAATGCAAGGACAATTTTGTAAAGACGTAACGATTTTTTCACAAATTTTGCTAAAAGTGATAACAATTATAATTTTGTAATATGCCCCTGAAAAAAATGTTAGTAGGTGCATAATAGTTTTAATTTATTTTTTTAAATATTGCTTCTTGAAAATATTTATAAATTATTTCTTATAAATGTTGGTCCTTGAAAATAAAATTGATTGAAAATTCATCCATTTATTAAAAATTCATATTTCAGTGCGTAGATCTTCGATCTAGACAAACCGTAACATGAAATAAATTCCGATATTTATTAACTTTCTTATGTTATTTTAAGATAAACAATAATTTCCTCACACACAAATTATTAAATCATAACGCCTTATTGTTATGCTCAACCCCGTAAAATACATAAATTAAGTACATAATAATTTTGCACCAAAAAAACCTTATCAAGAATAAATTCATTGCCAAGAAAATAGCATCATTGTTTTGTACTTCCCCTAATGTTGATTTTGTTTTTTTTTTTTTTACTTCTTCCAATGTTTGTACATATTGCTTTTTTTGTATTTGTTGTTAAGCAAATGATTGTAGAAGATTTATTAATCATACGATATACCATACTTGAACTTTTTCTTAGGGTCAAGTATTACAATTGTAAACATATCAAAAAGAAAGAATAATCAGAGTTGATAATCGACAGATAATTCAAATAAATCGTCGGCGTAAAGCAAAAGTGTTCTAAGTACAAAGTGTTTCTAAAGGACTTAGAACAATTTTGCTTTACTGCCTGATTCAAAATTAAAATTAAGATTGGTTTTTAAGTGCAAAGTCCTTCGTGAGTTAATTCATTAACAACATTCAGACGAATTTAACCTAATTTATCGAATTGTACTGCCTTAAAAATCATTTCACAAAACTTTTCTCATAGTACAGCGTTATGCTGCAGCTCTACTCACAGCGTGAGTCTAAAATACCTTTAATCAACGATTGGGAAAGAGAAAAGCATCTCATTCACGCTGACTGAATTTTATCAATGAAGCTTTCAGGTTCTCTATAGGGACTAGTAGTCCCTTTTGGCCAATTACCCGATACGCAGCCTGAGCAACTGCCTTTTGTTCTATTCTTGTCTATTTTAATAGACTAGTCCTTGTGTAGCCACGTGTTTAAAATATTTCTTAGTGTTTTGATAGTTTTTATTTGGAAACCTCAGCTTGAAATGCAGTCAAAATCAAAGCTTAGAATTCGAACCTGAATTTTAAAGAACATACAAATTTATGAGTCTATATATGGTCTAGCTTTTTTTTTTTGTAAGCTATGAATGATAGTGAAAGTACCCTTTAGTATCGTTGAAATAAAAATATCACTATCGAAATTTTCTTGTATATCTTTATCGTTAGACCAAAAGAAATCACCGCTTAATACCCTCAACAAATTTTTTGTTAAACTTTGGTTAGTTCACGATGAAGTCTCACAAGGCTTTGGTCGTAGTTATTCTATTTGTAGCAATATTTAGTGGTTCTCATGCTGAGGTTAACTATCGACTTTCTAAAGATGTAGTTCCTTTAACTTACAATATTACAATTAGACCATATTTTCTACCCGAAGATGGAGAGAAAATATTCACATTTAATGCGGAAACGACCATTGTGATTACTACGAAAAATTTAAACATTTGTTCCTTTAGTCTTCACGTTCATTCTTTAAATTTTATCACGATTGATTTACATTCAGTTTCCGGAAATAAAGTGAAATTCTCAAATGAATATGATGAGTTAACTAATAAGTTAACTTTTAATCTTAACAAGAACCTAGTGCCATTTGTGGATTATTTTATACATTTTAATTACACAGGTCTAATTTTTGAGGATTATGAAGGACTTTTTCGAAGTAGTTACACTGACGCTAAATCAATTGAAAGGTAACGACTTTATTTCAGCATCAGTTTCATATATTGTATTTTGTAATATCTTCAGATCGATGTTAGTAACACAACTGCAGCGAACCACTGCTAGAAAACTGTTTCCATGCTTTGATGAACCAGGTTTCAAAGCGAATTTCACCCTTCACATAAGTCGCCCAAGGAACTATAGATCTTTTACTAATACAGTTTTGCTTTCTACCACAATTGACAAGTAAGAAATTGTCTTAATATTTTGGAAGCATTAATTTACAATTTTTGGTTAATTAAGAAATGAAGAAAACCGTTACATTGATCATTTTGAAACAACACCCTACATGTCAACTTACCTTGTAGCAATGATGATTTCAGAATATGTTCCACGAATAGAGGACAATATTTCAATTATTTCAAGGCCGGAATTTTATAATAAAACAATATTTAGCCTTAATATTGCTAAAAAGGTGTTAAATGGATACAACGAGCTTTTCGGAGTTCCCTATACTACCTTGGGTAATTCTATCTTACAAAAAGTTTCCTTGCCTAAATTTGTTCATAATGGAATGGAAAATTGGGGCCTTATAATTTACAAGTAAAATTCCTTAAACCTAAAAACTATATGAAATAAAAATTCAATTATTTTTTTTTAGAGATGAAGTATTAATATATGAAGATAACAATACTGATCTTTATGGAACGCAATACAGCACCTCTATAATATCCCATGAAACATCTCATAGTTGGTTTGGAAATTCTATAACTTTTGAATGGTGGGGTTATTTTTGGCTAAATGAAGCATTTGCAAGATACTATCAATATTACCTGACTCATGAGGTAAGATTAAAAAAAAAATCTTAATCACTGTTAGATAATTTAAACTTTTCTTTAACTTCTAGCTCTTTCCACAATATGAACTTGATAAACAATTTACAATTGATCAGATGCATTCAATATTTGATATTGATGCTAGCAATGCCACGCAACCTTTGAGCGAACCAAATGTATCTTCGCCTGATGAAGTAGCAAAGAAGTTCAGCAGTATAACGTATGTAAAAGGAGCTTCTATTGTGCGAATGATTAAGCATGCAATGTCAGAGTCAAAATTTGTGATGGCAATAAGGGATTACATTAAATCAAAGTAAGTTAGTCATATTAGCTGCGTTCCTTTGGAAATATTTATCTTTTTAGTACTTAAAACTACTTTGAACTACTTTGCTATACTGAAAAAGTAGTTCAAAGCAGATTTAAGTACTAAAAAGTAGATAATTATTTCCAAAGGAACGCAGCTATTATATGTATGTATGAGTAGAATTAGTGTAGAATTCGTGTATTTTTCCTATAATACAATAATTTTTTTCTTTAAAATTGATTATTTCAAAAACAATTGATTGAAATAACTTGAGTTAAAAATTAGAATTAAGTGTACAATTCCAGCTTTTTAAAAAGGTATCATTCATAACTGTAAATGCTGCTGTTATTTTTGGAAAATTTCCCCGCATAAATGGGAGGAAATAGACCCCCTCTCCCTTTATAAAAAAATTATTTAATTGGACTTACTTAGCATGCTTTGACTTACCACTATAAGAATTTCTAGCCATACAGACATAACCATACTCGGATGGTTTACTAGCTCTCCTGCTATGCTGTCGTTCCGTCGGCATGTGTTTCAGTACGTACCATCTGTATACACATTGCTATTGATTTTAATGGATTTGGATTTCATTAGTAAATAGAGCTTAAAAATACCTTCCATTCGATATCGATGAATTTGGAGGAAATTTAAAAATTGGATTTTATTCAGCAAGGATTTTTTCAAAAATCTAAAAAAAATTGATTTGTAATTTATGTATACTTAAATGCAAAAGCCTATCGACTATGAACTCATATCCTTAAACTCAAACTTGTTTCGCGCCTGGTACGAATTTATCTGCTTCCGAATGTTACAAAAAAAACACATACATAAATATTTGGATTTAAATAACTCAGTAACCAGACCTCAAAGAACTTTTTGAGTTTCATTCATGACTAGAGCTCAAAGAGACCTTTTGTTTGATGTCACAAATCGATGGAGGAAATTTTCTAAAATGCATTTTTTGTGGCAAGGGGTTGCCCTCGGATTCTTTTCGAAAATCTAAAAAAAAAAAAAAAAATATTTTACACATAGGACATCATAGCATTTTTATTAAGAGAATAAACTCCAGTGCGGGTTTGTTGCGGGTAAATCAACCACAGATGCAATCCAGAGTATAAGAATCATTATGGAAAAACATCGAGATTCCTTGGAGGATTTGCATGTGGTATTGGTTGATTTTGAAAAAGCATTCGATCGACAACCACGAGATCTGATATGGGTGGCCCTCAGACAACGAGGAGTTCCGGAAACCTATGTGCGGATACTTATAGACATGTATGATGGAGCTGTAACTAAAATAAGATGTGCAGCTGGAGTCACCGAAGAATTCGAAATCACAGTAGGTGTACACCAGGGAAGCGTCTTGAGTCCTCTGCTCTTTATTACCGTTCTTGATTACCTGCTTGAAGGCAAAGTGACGGACCCAAAAGTGCATCAGTTATTCTTTGCTGACGATGGAGCCATCATAAGTGAAGACCCGATATCCCTGCAACGAGCACTTGATGTATGGGTGGATGTTCTAGAAGGTAGTGGGTACCGCATAAGCGCGAAAAAGACAGAATACCTATGCTGCCCATTTTCTGATCCACACAGGCCTATTCCTGACATTTATTTGAATGGTGTAGTGCTTCCCAAGTGTGAAAAGTTTAAATATCTGGGGTCTATGATAAATAACGAAGGTACTTGTGATGACGATATCAATCATCGCGTAAGCGTAGGGTGGATGAAGTGGCTGGAAAATTCTGCCATCTTCTGTGATCGAAAAATGCCCCCTAAGCTGAAAGGAAGACTCTACACCGCAGTTGTGCGCCCAGCACTCACATACGGTTCACAATGTTGGACAATGTACAAAAAGTATGAGAGTAAGTTAACGGCAGCTGAGATGAAGATGCTTCGTATGACAGCAGGAGTAACAAAGCTTGATATAATTAGAAGTACGAAGATCCGAGGAAGCCTTCATGTTAAAAACACCATCTCCCAAAAAATTGAACACGACCGACTCAGTTGGTATTGCCATGTTCAAAGGAGAGATCCTGAGAACCCCGTCAAAAAAGCAATATCATACAACGTTCCAACACGAAATAGAAAGAAAGGCAGGCCTAAAAACTCCTGGTACAAGCAAATGCAAAACCACCAGCATTCAGTTGGCCTTAGAAATGGAACAATACAAAACCGGGAGGCTTGCCGCCGATTTCTGAGGTCAACCCGGCGAACCCCACAGGCGGATCACTAGTGTGAAGCAGTTACGTGGGATAGTTATGATCCCCTCGACATCGAGATCATAACAGCGCCGAGAAAAAAGGAAGAAGAAGATTAATGTCGTTTTCGATTGGCTCTCCGGAAGCGTCCGGAATCATTCAGAAGCCTTCTGAAAGTGTTTTATTCGCCCGAGGCAGAACGCTTCTCAGAATAAAAATTCTCTTCCTGATTTCAAAACAGAATTCACTCAAAATCACTAATATTTAAATAATTAAACGTCAAACCAAATTTCCTAGTAGAAAAGCAAAAAAAATTTATTTGATTATTCACCAATACAGATATAAAATTTCAGAATTGAGTGGAAACGATTCAAACTGTTTTATTGGATTTTAGAATGAGTGAATCCTTGAGTGATTCCAATCGAAAACGACATAAGAGAATAAACTTTAGAAAACTCGAATTATATCTGCTAATTTATTAAATTTTAATTGTGTTTGTCGCAATGGAGCTCTTCTTTTTATGGTCACTACGGTGTATACGTACCTTTTTGTAAATGTCTTTTAATTTTTTTAGAAAATGAGAGACTAGTTTCAAAATTTCCTTTTCTAATAAAATCCATGTTAAGGGTTATTAAAATCATTAACTCTATTAATTGTATTTGCACTAATAGATAGATATATTTATTTTATTTGTTTTTTTTTTAGCCTCAGCAGTTCGGTTAATCCATCACATTTTTTGAAATACTTACAAAAATACTGGCCATCATTACCAAATGTTGATGTTGAATCCTTTTTCAACGACTGGACAGAAATAGTTGGTTTCCCCCTACTTAATGTCTCGCTCTCTGAAAATAATTTAAGAGCTACAATCCAACAAACAAGATATCTTTACAATGTGAACGATGGAAGTGACCCACATCTTCGATATACAATTCCATTAACTTACACTACAAACATTGAAAATAATTTCAACAATACCTTCCCTCAGTTGTATTTTAAAAAAGATCAACAACAAATTGTATTGAATTTTGAAAAACCAATTCAATGGATTATGTTTAACATACAACAAACTGGATATTATAGAGTTATGTATGATATCAATCTCTACAACAAGTTGTACAATTCTCTTCTTGAAAACAACTGGTCCAATATTCATGTATTAAATCGTGCACAGTTTGTAGACGATTTATTTGCCCTTGGTAAAGTTGGGCTTTATAAATATGATTCAATATTCAAGTGGCTTGAATATTTAGAAACTGAAACCCACTACACACCTTGGAAAGCTACTATCAAAGGTTTAACCTTTATTGGACAGTTTTTGACGACACCTCAAGAACGAAGTTACTTTGGAAAATATATTTTGCTTATGACAGAAAAAGTTTTGAAGAAACTTGGCACAACTGCTTTAAAAGAAGATTCCATTCTCGATGTTTATAATCGAAATCAAATTCTCAATTTGAATTGCAAATATGGTAGACAAGAATCTATCCGAGCGATGGAGAATATGCTGAGTGGATATTTGAATAATGGAACAATGATACCCGTTGATATAAGATCAATTGTTTATTGCAATGGAATGAGAAATGCTTCCGAAAATAATTTTGAAAAATTGGTTGAAAGATTTAAGTTGGAAAAAATACCAAGAGAGAAGCTAAGGATTCGTAATGGCCTAGGATGTGTTCGAAATACGAAAAATATCGAAAACTATTTTGAATTAATTCTCAGTGGGGAGATATCAGTTGATGAAAAGATGGATGCTATTACTCTTTTAAGCAAAGAAAATCCGGAGAACGTGTGGGTTGTTTATGAAATGATGACGGGAAGGCTGAATGATTTAACTAAAGTGTAAGTAATTCGAAAAGATTAAATAACAGTTTGTTGTGAATTTTGACATCAACCCAAAAAACCCTCAAGAAGTAAGGTCTATATTTAGTTCAGTCTATCTAAGGCATTCTCATCCCTCCTTTTATACTCTTTAGCTTCACTACTCTTTACCTTTTAGATTGTTGGCAACATTTTTCAGGAGTTACGGTGAAGCAAAACTTTTGTTTGGCAACTAATGCCACATATATGTATGTTTAGAAGCTATGTCGAACCAAGATAAGCTTCCAGCAAGATCATTCACTCCAGTAGTTTTATTAAAGCTCAGCTAGAATAATATGATCTCCTTCAATTTATTTACCACAGGAAAAAAAAATAGCAGTTTAAGGGCCAATTTTTCAACAGTCAGATAAACCTCAGATAGTGCTTATTTCTAGGAATATCTACTTTTTTTATATTGACTTTATTCGTTTGATAGGCTAACTGATGATTGAAAAAACCTGGCTAAATAAATAAAAAGTTTTTAAGTCAAAGAAACTACCTTGACATTGCCTACAGATAATTTATTAAGTGTTTTATGAAAAACTAATTATTTGCTCCGACTGTTTAAGATGTTTGTCAAATACATAACAAATTTTATTTTCTCAGCTGACTATTTAATAAGATTAGAAAACAAAATATTTACCAAAATAATTGGTTAAAACAATTCCATTAATGATAACAAATACTAATTTTTTGTTTACCTACTTAATTCAGTTTAACCTTAATTGTAGTTTAAGGGTATTTGCGTATTTTAAGAAACATAGGCGCTTGAGGATGTTTCCGTTACCACTTTTAAAGTCTCTATTTCGAATAGGAAATGAAATATGAAAAAAAAATTATCACTATCATTAGCAAAAAAGATCATTCTTCCACTGAAAATAGGAACTACCTAGGTGCATAAATCTGTGGCAATAAGAAAAACAACATAAGTCAGTTTTTACAACTTTTCAGGAGAGCGTTTTGAAAGTTTGGCTTGCCATAAGAAGTCAATGCTAATGTCATTTTTCTTTTACCTGTAATTCATAAGCCGCTTAAGATAAAAATATGAAAAAAATATGGTAGATAGAATCGCTTATTGTGCATCAGATTTTGTGAAAATCTCAATTTCGACATAAGTTGACTTATGTTATTTTTATTCCTTGTTGCCACAGAAATAAGATATTGCTTTTACTTTACTTACATAGGTCATTGGAATGACTTTAGTCTCATTTAAATTTTTCACACAAAATTCAAATTGTTTTGAGACTTAAGTAATATTTTCACAATTCGTTTACTAGATAGCTAAGGCCAATTTTTAAAATATAATATTGATTCCTTCAGTTATTTAAAGATGGTGGCCAAATAGGATTCGTAAGGAATTATATGAAATGACTATCATTGTATATATATTTCTATAGTACTATCATGAAGTCGAATTTAGTGTTAGTTCAAGTCATTACTATTTTGCGGTGGCGCTTAGTGTATTTTTTCATACAAATTCAGCTTTTTTAAGTTACCACCAGAGTTCCTGAGATCGTTTCACTTCATGATAGTACTATGGAAATATATATACAATGATGACTATGTGCATTGGTACTTACAGTTTACAAATAATACAAATGGTGTTAAATATTCTCTCAGCACCAAGCCATCTTGCCATTTAGAGAAATTGCCTCACGCACGGATGATGTCATTATTGATATTAAAAAATTAGGCAATGGGTGATATGCATAAAAAAAGCAAATAGCGTAACGGGTAGAATGGTTGGCACCGCTAAGTATTTTTTCACTTTGAATTGCGAATTACTGTCGCATTTAAAGAGTTAAGAATATGTTTTATATGACAAATTAAAGTTTAAAGAATTTCTGACTTGAATGTCATTAGAAAAAAATGTTGAAAAAACAAAGACTATTTTGAAAATATTAAAATAGGAAAAGCTACCCAAAAGGTACTATCATTGGCACCCAGGTACAATTATTGGCACCCTTAAATTGAAAGAAAAACAAGTGTTGTTCATGATAGTTTTTATCAAAGTTTAGTTAAAAACAGTTTAATACATACATATGTATAACAAAAAATCTTCATTTAACGAAATTAAAAAAAAAGTAAATAAAATGTACGTCCTGGCTTTTGCATTTCAAATTACATACCTTTTTCTCAGATAATGTTTGGAAGTTAAATCTTTTTTAAGTTTAAATTTAACTAAAAATTATGTCATTTTCGCAAAAAAGAGAAACTTCATACTTCTGCTTTACAATTTTTTTGATAAAAACTAAACACTTTTTTTGTTAGTTTTTTAGAACATTGCGTTGCCGTTTTCGATAAAATTGCAATATCTCGAAAACTTTATAAAGGAGATATCCGTTAAAAACGAGATATTAAAATAAAATAAAAACGGGTCTTGGAAATCACGTACAAATCGTCTGTAACGAGTTTTTGGCAAATCTATCAATCCTTTTGAGCTCTTTTTTTCCCATTTTTAAAACAAAACGGATACACGGTATTGGCAGTCTTTAAGGTATCTACAATTATTCGCAGTGTTAACGATTGATGTCCCAAAGTACGCATTATTGGCAAGCCCCTGCCAATAATAAAACCACTACTTTATTTGGGACCAATTATTGACACCCCTTTTTAATTAATTTGAACATGTTTTTTTTTTACAAAAAACAACTAAAAACATTTAATTTATTATATTGTTAAGCTAAAACAAATAAATCTTCATTCAAAAACTGAAAAAATAATCAAAAACGGACAGTTACCAAATTCAGTGTCCTTAGCGGGAACACTGTATTTTTTGCACTTTTTTCATGAACTTAGAACAGCTTTACTTTTTTACTAATTAAAAACAACTGAGAACGAAATAAACCTAAATAAAAATGCAAAATTGTAGAGAATTAATACAGTTTATGAAAATAAAACATGATTTTTGTTTCTGGGCATAGTAGTTTTTGTGAAATGCTTTATTGCATGAAGGGTGCCAATAATTGGTACCAAAATCGGGGGTTCTACATATTTACTATTTTTTATGCAACAACTGCGTTCTGTTTAAAAAGTCTATTGAAAACTACTTTTGCTGCCAGCTTCATTTGGTTTCTTTCTGTCTTTGATAATTCAAAAATTAAAATTTGTCTAACTGTTTTTATATTATTTTTTCTTATAGGTATATGAATATTTTTGTATATTTTTAGTATATCAAGCTACTTTTGTAACCCACTCGATTATTGTATCTTACAACTAAGTGTTACACATAAAACAACATGTTTTACAATGCTTATGTTAATAAATAAAATAAATTACAAAATTACAAACGGAGCAATGTCATGTCACCAATATAGCAGGTGTTCTTGATCAAAAATAAGTAGCATGAAGTCCTAAAATGAAGACATTTTAAAAATCCGTTAGGAACAAATTTTTTGGTTATTTGGATCCTTTTGGTACTTATTGCCAAATCCTTATTTATAATTGTGCCCATGATTATGAAAGTGGACTAAGTCACTTTTTGCATTGTTTGAAGAAAAACTTACATAATAATTTTCTTATAACGATTTAATTATTTTTCTTTTATGAAATCACTAAAGGAGCAATAAAGAAGTTTATTTACTGCGATTTCGCTTTCAAATAAACTTTACCCCTTAAATAATAATTATTTTTAGGCTAGATTTGATGCCATTTTTGGGAGTGACTTAGTCCACTTTCATAATTGAATCATTTATTTGCAAAACATGATAAGTCCATGATTTTTAATTCTTCAGGAGAAGAAAAAAACGTTCCATTTTCTTTTGATATGCGTAACAAAATGTATAAAAAATATATTCTGTAGGACTCTTGCCTAGCTACAAAATACCGTTTCGTTTTTAATTTTTGGAGCGATAGTTCAAAAGATAAAAAATAAAAACGCTTTTGGACTTATCATACTTTGAAAATAAACGGATGTAAAATTAGTTTTAAAATGGATATACAATTTTGCTTTTAGCCCCAGTCTATCAAAAAATTGTATTAGAGACTAAAATACAATGTCCGGACTACTTATTTAACTTTAAAGTAGCTTTTAACTTAAGATTTTCAATCATTAGTCGAATATGGCATTTACACAAAAAGAAGCTGTTGTTTATTTTCAAAAGATGATAAGTCCGGGACTTATTCTGTTTTTGATACTGAAAAAATATTTCGCGTAGCTGTAAAATCGGATATAGATGGAGTAGATACTTCATATTTTGAAGACAGACGTGGTTATCCCTGGAGTACAAATTTAGTCAAAAAAACGAATTTTGAAAAAAAGTGGACTTATCATGTTTTGAAAATAAATGGTTCAATTAAGGGCACAATTGTAGACGCAGAGTTGATGCTGATTTTTTCTAATTAACTGATATCCTCTTTATTTTTCCTAGTACACAAGCTTTTATCTTTTCAAGGTCTTTTTTGTATGCAATTTTAAGTGAAAATTTAAACAAGAAATCATGTTTAGACTTTTCCAGAAAGTAAATTTTTGTCTTGTAAATCCTATACTAATGGCGATTTAGAAATAAACAGTTTCAAGCGAATATTAAGTAATGAAAATTAAAGATGTTTAGTATAGTTAAAGTATAGTTAATTTGTATGTATTTAATTCAGAATATTATCAATAATACAATATCATAATCAACACCATCAATTTTAGTCCTCCAACCTTGAATTTGCATGAATTGCCAATACACCTTCATCATCATCGGCTGCAATATTGATATGAGTTATTCCCCTTTCATCTATAGTTATAAATTTTCCTGTGCAGCTAGAGCCCGATTTTCTTCCGGTAATAATGTCACAATAGGTACCAGCCGGTAAACACACCTTAAAATCTTCATCCAAATCGGCATCCTCTTGGTTAAATATTATAAATCCTTTATCTTCCCGACAAAACGATATCTGATCACCTTCATTATCCCACCAATTACTAATTTCGGTTCCCTTAACAACATTTCTAAATTCAATCATATTACGAATTGCATTCCAACGATGTTCACAAATCCAACCATTTCCACAGGAGCCATCTTCATTGAAGCTGGGCGATAAAATTGTTTCACCATCATCTTCGGTAGGTGGACCTTGATTTTTGTCAGTAAAATCAAAGGAACTCATAATACGAGTATTTTTGTAATTGTAGGCCAACATAAATGCAATGGCCATTTTATAAGCTTTTGGTTGCTTAAATGTTAAAATGTGATTTCCACCAGCACCATGCTGACGTTGATTGTCGTGATTTTCAACAAAAAACAGAGCTTTATCAGATGGCAAGAAATCGTTATCGAAATTATTCAATGTGTGTAGTGGTTGAATCTTGTTGAAGATCTCTCCAATTTTATCTGAGAAACGAAACTCTGTGACGGTTCCTATATCTGTATATTCACTGCTTGAGACTGATTCGCCACCCAAATCAATAACCTCTTGAAAAATAAATGGTCTTGATCCTTCGGGGAAACCCTGTTCAGTATTAAGATCGTTGAGTTGACTAAATATTGCCTAAAAGGGATTTCATCAGGTTAAAATAAAAACAAGTTAGAAGAAAAACTTTAAATGGGTACATACTTTTAAATCCTCAGGCCACATATGTTTGCAACCATCAACACGAATCCCGGCGACCCCAATATCAATCAGATGATTTAGGAATGCTACAATTTTTTGACGAACATGTTCCTTGCTTTGGTCCAGGTCTTTCAGTCCCTCAAGTTCACAATTACGAACTTCCTTAGGATTGCTGTAATCCTTTAGAGAGCAAGTAGGATGGAAATCTTCAGCAGTGTACGGAACAGCTGGGAAGTTATTATTATCTGGATCGGAAAGTGATCCACCTGTTCCTCTTCCACTTAAGGCAGCCATATGGTTGAACACAACATCCGGATAGATGCGAACACCAACTTTATTGCAACGCTCAACCATGTCACGGAATTCTTCCTCATTGCCAGAACGGGTTGTTAAATTGTACGAAACAGGTTGGTAACGTTCAAACCAAGGTCTCTCATCGACTATAACATTTTCACTGGGAGGTGATAGCTTTAAAATAAAGATGTCCCTTTAGAATTGGATTCGAACAAAATATATTTTCAGAAAATTTACCTGAACTCCACCATACCCGTTTGGAGCGAGGAAGTCCTCACACTCTTGGGCGATGTCCTTCCACTTCCATTCAAACAAATGGACAATAGTATTGCGGTTAGGTTCTTGGTTATCGTTAAACTGAGCAGAACTGAAGATCGCACAGCTCAACAAAACAAAGAACTTAAACAATATCATTATTAATATTATATAACTACTAGCGTTTTGAACTTTTAAAAAATAAGATCGGGTACAAATGAACCTTTAACTAGTTCCTGACTTCTTGCAAGGTTGTCTCCAACTATGTATATTTTTCCAAATTTTCGGGACTTTATATACGCGAATTTTTCTAAACTTTAATTAAATTTAAACTTTTAAGTCTTTTTAGCTAAATAAACATTTGAATATGTTATCATTAATGGAATTGTTTTAAGCTGTTTTATAACTTTTTTAAATATTTAATTTTCTTGATCTTATCAAATATTCAACTGAACAAACAAAATTAGTTGTTTGACGAATGTCTTGAATAGGCCAAATAAATATTTTTTTGTTTACCAGAGAAGAGTTTTGGCCTTGATTAAGTGGCTATATAAATCACAAAATAAAAACTCTCTAGACAATGTCAAGACGGTCTTACGTCATATTGAATTAAGGATTGTTTTGTTTTAAGCTTTGCTATAGCTTTTTTTTAATTAGCCTAAAATCCATTTTTTTTTTTAATTTGCAGTTAGTTTTAAGTTAATAATTTCTAACTTTAAGTTAAATTATACTAATAGATTTTATTTTCACATTTCAGACTTGGTAGCTGGAAAAGTACGGCAGAACTTGTGAGCAAAACCGCCACTCTACTTACAAGGCAGGATCAGAGAAACAAGTTTGAAGAATTCATTACAATAAACAACGAAGTTTTTGGTACATCCAAATCGATCCTGTATGATGCCTTGAAACAACTTGATTTTAATCTGAATTGGTCAAAAAAATATTTAGATCCGTTGCACCAGTACTTAGAAAGTAAATTCAATATTTAAGATGGAAATTTGAATTAAAAAATTTAAAATTTTGTTTATTGAAACCATACATTTGAAATAAAATATAAACTGTATGTCTTACTTGTGTTCATTGAAAAGATATTTAACAGAAATCTAACAGAGGTGATTTAGTAAACAAAAGGGTAAGTAAAACTATATGTTAAAAAAATTAATAAAGTAATTTTCTCAAAAAGTACGGCGTATACGTACTTTTTTTATTTTTTATATGAAAGGGCAAGGGGCCCTTAAATATCAAAGGGTCCAAAAATTTAGTCTTACCCCGAGGCCACGGCAAATCATCGTACACCTCTGGTGTAGTAGTTTGAAAACTCATGGGAGTAAAAAATAAAACTTGAGTTAAAGGATGTTTTTTTGCTTATAAGTTTTTATGTTCAGAATATAGTTAAAAAAATGGTACCCGATTGATATTTAGTAATAATTTAACATTATAGCCGTGTTTTTTTGGCAAAGCTTTCCGAAGTAGGATTTCAAAATTTCTCAACATTGAACTAAGATTTTTATACATGAATCAAGATTTAATACAAAAGAAACTAATATACTAATTATCGTGGTAAATAAAAATTTTTTTACCAACTCATTATTTTTGTTTTAATTTTTGTCTTTTTCATCTCTTCGTTTATATTAACACCCTTTGACTTCAGATAAATTGTGTAGACTTTGTAGATTCTTAGTTCTTATATCAAACGAAACAAAATGTGTGCCAGCTGTTATGATTTATTTTTCATTAATCTATCATGCTTTTCACATAACGTAGGTTTCAGTTATATTTTGCATTTTTTATTACAAAATTTATTTAAAAAAAACAGTACGCTTGCGTTTAATCGGCAATTACTTTTCTTCGTTTTTAACAGTCATGTTTTGGTTGAAATTGGATGGCTACCACGCCCCTGAATCTCAAGTTGAAATTTGTTTCTTTATTATGAATCATCGCCTTTTTAATTTTAACAAGTTTCAATACTCTACAATAAGTCAGAAGTACTCCATAATGATTCATATGGGCGGTTAATACGTCCAAATTTTTAAATGTTTCCATTGCGTTTACCATTTCTAACCTTCTAACAAAATTTAAGGACTCTAAGATAATAAAAAATCCTCTATACAGTGTTTGTTTTAATTCCGCGTAAATGGGTGATTACCACACCCCTTAATGCAAAATCTCAATTTTGTAACTCCCCCTCTTATGCACCAGATGATTCTTCGAAATTACTTTGCAAATTTGAAGTTTGTACGATAAAGAAAAGTGCTCTTTAATATTGATGATCTGTCAGTCAGTCAGTGAATCAGTTACGGTTTTACTCATGCTAGCAGGTGGAATTTTCTGAAGTGATTGCTTAGACTAGTTCAACAAAAATGTTATGAATTTGAAATTTCTAACTTCTTTGGTATAGAATTTAGGAGGGGGGTTTGAAATTGACCTGAGTTGGATTCTACATTACATAGAATTTAGAAGGGGGCTGAAATTGTCCTGTGTCGTATTCTATAAATAAGGGTGTAGTGCAAAAGATCCTAAAGAACTTGACTAAGCACAACCGTGTTCCTTGATTTCCGTTCTTCTTCATAAATTCGTAATCGTAAATCATTCAATTTATTATAGAAGTTTCACTTTCTATTAAATACCAATTCAATCAATTGCTTCTAATTGATTTTATCGTGTAAAACAATTGCAACCAATTAAAATACTATTAACGCAGTATTAACATAGGTAACATCATTCAGTCATTCTATTAAAATTCTATTATTGCTCAAGTCATTCCCACGATGCGTTCGAGTAGAAAACGTTTTTTCCAGTGTTTCCGTTCGATATTAAATCCTTTCTTTTTTACTGGCTGTTTGTCATTCCGTTTGAATGACCAACACAAACTAGAAATTTCGTTTTGGACAATAGTTCTCACATATTTCTATCGTCTAATTGGTCTTGGATCCTTCATTACAGGATGGACATACAAAGTTTACTCTCACCAGTATTCCAAGACTATTCTAGAATTGTCACCTCTTTTGCAGCTATTGGGTATTCTCGAATTGGCAGCTTCCATATTAGCCTACATCAATGTATCGATTTCAATGGAATTTAACAAGCAAATGCATGCTGAACTTTTCAACAAAGCCTATGAACTTGACAAAGTTTTCATCGAGAAATTTGATGTGAGTTTCAATTATGGCAAGGAAATTCGCAGAAACATTCTCAATACTAGGTTCTTGATGTTGTTTTGTGGAGTGTACTGTCCTATTTGTTTTATAAGCATGGATCCGGACTGGTATGTGGTATTGATGGCGTTTGGTTATGCTATGTGTACGCTTGGACCACTTTCCAGCAGTGTCACGCATATTAATTTAATGAACTTTCTCCGGATTCGGTTTGAATTATTTGGCAGTGTTTTTCAAAAATACTTTTCTGTAGATTTAAATGAAAACAAAGAAAAGCAACGACATTTTGTTTTGCTAATCAATCACTATCGGAAATATTGTGAACTTATTCATGTCGTGAATAGTGTTTACGGACACGCGGCTGTGGTGAATTATCTTCATGATTTTACACAGACTTCATCCATTGTATTTGTCCTGTGTCACAAGGCTTTGGAATCGGAAACTTCAGGTGTTGTGTACATTGTTCTGTTTATGTATGTTTTTCCAAGAATGTTTAAAATAGTTTACATGGCTTTTTGTGCAAGAAAAACCATTCTTGAGGTTGGTTAAAAAAGATTCAGTCTATCTCGATACAAAAATGCTTTTTTCTTCTTTGTAGCTTAGATCTTGTCTCCAAATTATTGGAACGTACGATGACCATTGTACTTCAAAGAATGCAAAAGATACAATTGATGAGCTAATCATGTGGAGCAAACTTAATCGATTTCAGTTTAATGTTGGAAGTGCTTTGGAATTGAATTTTGGTCTTGTTTATGAGGTAATTAATTTGTTTTATTCACCCCTATTACGTAAGTCGTTTGTACTAAAATAAGGCAAAAACTGCTCGCTTTGGACGCCAAAATTGAGGCTCGAGTAAAGCAACTTTTGTATCATAGGGAAGACCGGCGAAGAGCGAAGGGAACTGCCAAATTAAATTTCTAATTTAACACAAATTGGCGCTCCTAGAGCAATTCGTTGTCGTTTTAGTACAAACGACTTACGTAATAGGGGTGATTTTTTGTATGCATGAAAAATAAATAAAACTAAGTTGATTTTTGATTATTTTTTTTTTTTTAGTTCTTTCTAGGAATTGGCAACTATATTTTAATATTGATTCAGCTTAAATTTCAAGAAACTTCTATAAAGGAACGTTTGGTTGCAACAGTAAAAAAGCAGTAAACAAAAATTGAATACACCCCTGTTCTGATTTTCGCACAAAATTTAAAAACGGTGTTCTAAATTTCGTAAGAATTTGCCTTTCAGTAATACCAACTTTCAAACAAGATTTTCAACTGCCAGAATCAGTGGCACTTGATGAAAACAAATATAAAAGTAAATTAATAAAAAAAAAAAAAAAACAATATACTAGATACGCATTTATTTATTCCGAATTTAATTTAATGATTGAATTTAATCATGGGTACTTCATTTAATTGAAGAAGAAGAGGAGTTTGAGAATCGTCGCAGCCAGCTTTTGACGCCGTATCGACGAATTTTAAGAGACCACTCAAATTTTATGGAAATAGAAAACGCATGTTAGTTTTCTATTTTGAATAAAATTTTGTACCCTTTCTCATATTTTCAAGGTTTATTTAACAACTCAGACCTAATTAGGATGCATTTACATATAAATGAATAAAACTTGTTTTTTATTGTTTATTTCTTAACATCAGTGCTTGTTACTATTTTCCATCCCTCAACATCTCAACAACTAGGTCCAAAGCTTTTGATTTCTTTGGTGACTTTATTACACAAACCATCTTCATGCAAAGGCTTATTAGATTAGAAGTTCTGGTAAAACTTCTTGCCAAATCGGGGTATTCTTTCATAAAATTTACAAAGCATGTAAATTGTGCGGAAATTGTGGAAATGACTTACATTTTTAAATTTGCGATTTCAAATTCGGCCACAACATAAAAAAAAATAAAGATATGAAATTTGCAATAAAAAAAATAGGCTCTTCTAGCTTAAAAAATAAGCCTCATGGAGAAAATCTGAGATTCCATTAATAAACTTATTCAACATGGGTCGTTATAAACTGAATGATGTGCTTAACGTTAAAGCTTCTAGCAATTACAAAGCAATTTCATACCATTGTCATTATTTAGATGTAACAAAAATTAGTGAAAAAAAATATGTCCAAAAAGAAACCACTCAATTTCATTTTGTATAGATTTTCTACAGCAGCAGCAAAAAAGGGTTAGAGATACATATGTTGGGAGTCGATGGTCGATCAAAGTACATAAATTTATTAATGCTGTCCTTTATTATGAATATTGAATATGTACCTATCTTTAATTTGGCGACTGTGTTAACATTGCTATTTCTATTTCTTTTAAAAATCATAAATTGCTTTTTTATTCATTTTTTATACATTTATTTCATATAAATTAGTTCCACATGGTCCTTATATACACTGATTCCACCTTTCCATCTTCCCTATTTTTATCATTTTTCTAACGAAAAAAAAACGTGGGTAAATGGGGGAACAAATGATACACTGTGGTTGGTCGATCACACTAAAGGGTTGGATTGTATTTACGTTTCTGTATCAGTCATTAAGCTGTCCAGTCTCACACAGCACATCGGCCCCATCATTCTGCGTTTGTTTTCAATTAGATAACACACTCGGAAACTCGCAAAAAAAATACACACACAAATTATAGATAAGAAAGTGTTAGATATTATAGGTACTCAAGCAATATGTTATAAAGTTAACTTAATATTCTTTTGTTTATTAGCATTGTTGAGATTTGAGATAGTTATATAATTTCTTTAAAAGTATAAAATTACTTTGCTAATTTAAGTGCATTTTTAAAACGTACTTTTTCGCTCTAAATGCAATATTTCATTTTACACATTAAAAAACTACCTCACCCATAATTTCTTTTTTTGTTCGTGCATTTTGTGGGGAAGTTTAACTTCACTTTAATTTTTTGAAATTATGTTCATGCATTCCAAAAATTAATCTTTTTTATCCTTCTGTATTATCCTGTTGAATTTTACAAGAACCCATCAGAAAAATCCAAAATCTTTTCACAACCACATTTGCTTGAGGGATGATTTTACGATTTTTCTATACGTGCAACTTAAATGTTCAAATTAGAGGCCACTTTTGATGAAAATCTTTTATTTTTTTTTTGTGAAAAAGAGAAAAGAAGATATTTGGTTAATAAACAGAAAAATAAACCAGGGGCGATTTCTGTAGATGATACATCGTCGGCAGTCCAGCTGGTAATCAAATCTTTAATCGTCGACTGATACACACACTTTAACTCTTGATTATGCAGATTAGCCTACTCGAGATTTACATACACATATGTACTTCCATATAAACCTCACCAAATTTATTTGAAATTTATCTATGAACGTTGGTTTCAGTTTTGCATTTCGCAGATAGTTTTTTATATAACAAAAAATGCAACACACACAATTACAAAAAATAAATTATCCTATTTTTTGTTTTATTTTTGGTGGAATTTATATGGGGATGAAAATTGCGTTTTGAGTTGGCGGCAAAATTGCGGCAAGTGGATTTTATTCAGGGTAGCCAACAATCAACAAATTTGCTTTAAACGGAACCTTTGCAAAGGTAGGTAAGGTACGCCCCTTCTTAAGTTGCGTATACTACAGAAGTCAAATAACGCAAGTATTACTTAATATATTACGCATACACCACAGTTAGTCTATTGAATAGACCCTTTTGAATGGAACAAATTCGTTCAAGAGTTTTTATTGCTGATTATGATTCCTTGGCATAAAAGAATACTCCAGACAAAAGTGCTACTAAATCCATTGGTGCATTTCTGAGAAAACGGCAACACTGGTCGGTTTTCACTTTTTTTGATTTAACTCGAAAACCAAGCCTAACTTTAAAATGGTTCAAAGACATTTTTCATAGCAAATTAAATTTTCTGTCATGTTAAGATGATTAAAAAATTCTAACCTAAAATCAAAGAAAAAAAAGTTAAAAAATTGACGATTTTTTTTTTTTTACTAAATCAAGGGGCATTTTGTGTATGCCGGTACGTCCAAACTTTGTACTAATGAAATAAAGTAGAGGTGAAATCCTTTGATAATATGCTATTTTTAATTTTTTTTGTCAAGAAACAACTTAAATGTACCTACCTATTCAAAAATTAGCACTTTTTCCAAATTTTTGACTTTTTTAGTTAAAAGCAAGTTTTTAAAACTCGATAAAATCGTATAAATTGGTAACTTTTAGACTTTTAAAGTAAACATACTTAGAGGGATTGATTTAATATAAACTAAATATGACAAACAAACAAATTTATTTGCATCCTTATGGGCTTCTGTGCAGTTTTGTTTATGTGCATTTTTATAAATACAGATCGAATGGATCGACGGAGAGCCATTAGCTTTGGTCTATTGCATAGAAGAACATTTAATATCAACTCTTTTACTGTTTTCAATGGCCTGAAAAACAATTCTTGTAAAATCAGCGACCAACGAAAAGTTTCTCTTGAAAAACGAAAAAAATATTCAAATGAGTTTCAAACAAAATAGGCCAGGCAAATTAGTAAATCAAATTGCATTTTTCGCGGGACAAATTTTTTTCATGGAACGTGTTTGGGTGTATTTCCTTATCGTAAAAATGAATTTTTTGGAATGTTGGAACATCGGGAACAGCCACAATCTTGGAAAAGAGGTCGGTGCCGTTTTTATTTCATAGCTCCATTTTTACTCATTTAAACCAAAAATGTCCAAGGACAGACTTATTCACAATGAAATTATCTAAAAAATTATATACAAATGAATTCCGCGAGTTAGTTAAATTCAATTTTATAGTCAGTCAAAGTCCGGATTCTTCTCGCAGGGTTAGGACAGTATGACATTTTTTCAAATATCTGAAGAACTTTTGATTTGTTTGGGATTTTCTTCAAGAAAGAATTATTGCACTTTTAATTATCTATGAAATGAACCCTTTATTGTTTTTGTAACCATCACATTGTAGAAGCAACCAAACGTCGAAGTCATGATACACGATTTTTTAATTTCAATAATTCAAATAAACAAACAAAAAATTAAACACAATAGTCTCGAAAACATAACGGCTTGCACATTTCATATCTTGATTTATACTTATCGCATCGCTGAGATTGAGGTGTTCAAGTTTAGGAAAAATGACAGAGAATCACTTCTCATATTTAGAATTAAAAATAGTTTCAATTTAGCTTATTCACTTTAATCGGAAAACTCACTTTATTTAACCCCTCGAAAACCATATAAAAGGTTATCATCAAAGATTTCAAACTTTGAATTCGATATTTAGACGAATATAGTTAAAAAACTGTTTACTTATATTTTGGTTATACCTTCACTTCAGGAATTTGCTCGGTCTAATAGAAGAAAACTTGCTATTTTCTCACTTTTGATTAGTACAATGTGAATTTCGACGTTAGATTGCTTATACATTATGATGGTTACAGTTACTCATTTTATAGATAATTAAAAGTGCAATAATTCATTCTTAGAGAAAATTCAAAACAAATCAAAAGTTCTTCAGATATTTGAAAAAAATGTCATACTGTCCTAACCTTGCGAGAAGAACCCGGACTTTGACTGACTATAAAATTGAATTTAACTAACTCACGGAATTCATTTGTATATAATTTTTTAGATAATTTCATTGTGAATAAGTCTGTCCTTGGACATTTTTGGTTTAAATGAGTAAAAATGGAGCTATGAAATAAAAACGACACCGACCTCTTTTCCAAGATGGTGGCTGTTCCCGATGTTCTACCATCCCAAAACATTCATTTTTACGATAAGGACATACACCCAAACACATCCCATGAAAAAAATTTGTCCCGCGAAAAATGCAATTTGATTTACTAATTTGCCTGGCCTATTTTGTTTGAAACTCATTTGAATATTTTTTTCGTTTTTCAAGAGAAACTTTTCGTTGGTCGCTGATTTTACAAGAATTGTTTTTCAGGCCATTGAAAACAGTAAAAGAGTTGATATTAAATGTTCTTCTATGCAATAGACCAAAGCTAATGGCTCTCCGTCGATCCATTCGATCTGTATTTATAAAAATGCACATAAACAAAATTGCACAGAAGCCCATAAGGATGCAAATAAATTTGTTTGTTTGTCATATTTAGTTTATATTAAATCAATCCCTCTAAGTATGTTTACTTTAAAAGTCTAAAAGTTACCAATTTATACGATTTTATCGAGTTTCAAAAACTTGCTTTTAACTAAAAAAGACAAAAATTTGGAAAAAGTGCTAATTTTTGAATAGGTACATTTAAGTTGTTTCTTGACAAAAAAAAATTAAAAATAGCATATTATCAAAGAATTTTACCTCTACTTTATTTCATTAATACAAAGTTTGGACGTACCGGCTACATACACAAAATGCCCCTTGATTTAGTAAAAAAAAATAAAATCGTCAATTTTTTAACTTTTTTTCTTTGATTTTAGGTTAGAATTTCAGTGAAAAATAATTTTTAAAATTTTTTAATCATCTTAACATGACAGAAAATTTAATTTGCTATGAAAAATGTCTTTGAACCATTTCAAAGTTAGGCTTGGTTTTCGAGTTAAATCAAAAAAAGTGAAAACCGACCAGTGTTGCCGTTTTCACAGAAATGCACCAATGGATTTAGTAGCTCTTTTGGCTGGAGTATTCTTTTATACCAAGGAATCAAAATCAGCAATAAAAACTCTTGAACGAATTTGTTCTAGTTTTGCTCTGGAGCTCCGGTCTATTAAATAGACTAAAGTGTACACATTATGAAAATTAATAAAATTAAAATATTCGACGCAAAATTTTAAACGATTTAGTAAAATGCTAAAGTCATTTTAGTTAGTTACTTAGTAAATTACTAAAATGACTTTAGCATTTTACTAAATCGTTTAAAATTTTGCGCCTTTGTTTTTAATATGCAACCAACAACTTAATGAAAAGATTAAATTACGTAACAAAAAAATTATACATTCGGACAAACTGAAATTGTAAAACAAACTGAATCCTATCAGAAATATTCTTATCGTTCACGTGCATCATGCAAAAAAAATGACCCCACGAAACTCATATCGTTTATCGAACTCGATACAATAATTTATTTTGAATATTTGATTCCAAAGCTAAAAGCCCTTACTGAATGCTTAAAAACTGGATTAATAATTAATTTTTTGGCAATGTGATTTACATTCTTTAAACAAAGGCTTCATTTAATGGACATTAAAATTTTAGTAATTTACATCATTGTTTTGCTGCTTACAGTTTCTCATATAGAAACAGCAACAATAAAACGATGTAATCTTCAATTCAAGTGTAGTTTAGTAGATCAATCCGTTTCCGCAACTGATGGCAAAAAGTGTTACGTTTTTAGAAATAGTTGTCTGTTGGCAAGTAAAAATTGCCAACGTAAAAACGAATGCAAGTCGGGTAATTTTGAAAATTTTTATTTAATTTTCTTGAATATATTCTTAATTTTATTTCTTTAGAGTTACGTGTTATTACAAGAGAGAAATGTAAATCCTTGTGTACAAGATTCTGTCCAGCAATTTATAAACCAGTTTGCTGTTATGACGGTAAAGTGGAAAAATCATTTTCAAGTGGATGTGAGTTGGAAAGATACATTTGCGAAACTGGAAAAAGTGGGTTTTCCTCAAACAAAATTTAGATATTGAATTAATTGTTTTAATTGATTTATAACTTCTTTTATAATAGCTTGCAGTTCTACTCAGACTGGTAAATGTGATTGTGATTTATAAGAAAGAGAGAGAGAGAAAGTAAAATTGTTTTGTTTTTATTGATTACGAATGTTTTCACATTTTTATTTCAAAATAAAGTTAAATTAGGTACTGAAGTTTTATTTTAACATTTTATTTATACAATGTTAAATCGACAAACTTAAAATATAAGCACTTTTCTAAAATGTTTAAAAAAAAAATGGACCACTGGGTTCTGGGTTCCACGTACCAACATACATTGTTGCCTTGTAGTTCAAAGTACAGTAGGAGAAGTTACAGAAATATAAAAAAACAGTTTTGTTTTGCCAAATTGGCCGAAGGTAGACTGGACGGAATATGCGGGGTGGGGCAGAGGTTGCTTAAGAAAGAATGAAAGAGACAATTCCAAAAGGAAATAAGGTTAAAGTAACGTGGAAGGGAAAAGGTTGGGAGGAGCGAACGAAGTTCTAGTTTTTTTTTAACTGTTTGAAAATTTATCTGAATCCAGAGGCCCAATTCCGCAAGAGTGAATTCCTCTGTGTACACGAAAAAACGTGTAAATTGCCTTAAGAACAAGGCAGAGAAAAACTCACACAGAAAAACTCACTCTTGCGGAATTGGGACCCATAACTTCTGCCTTGCAATTATTGTGTTCGTAATGTATGAAGCCAAGATAATTCAGGTACTGAAAATCAGATGCTAAAATGTCTTACAGTTACTGAAAAAATCGAAAATAACACTAAGTATAATTATACATTATTTTTAAGAAAAAAAATTTATTTTAATTTTGCCGTTTTTGCCAGTTTATTTATGAAATAATTGAATCGTAAGTTGTAAGAACGAAATAAGTCAATTTTGCAAAATTGTTGGGAAAACTCAAAAAACTGAATAGCTTCTTTATTTTGTTTTCAGATGTTTGACCTTCAGATAAAATAAAGATTATGTAGATTTGAGTAGAATGAGGCAAATATTATATTTCTATCGGTTTCTGGTAGAGAGGTATAACGGTTTAAAAACGTTGGACTTATTCCGTTCTTACCGCTTACTGTTTGAAATTTCACCCAAAAGCCAAATTTTGAATAAAATAAACATATAATTTATTTAAAACAAAAGTTTTAATGATAGCAATCGATTAACTATTGATAGAGTTTGAGTAATCAAAGCAAAAAAGTATTATACAATAAAACAAAAATTATGTATTGTGGTCTATTTTTTACTTGAGTAAAACAAAAAATGGGAAAATAAAGATAGGTTCGAATGGTCATTCTTCGGTTAATTTTCAATGAAAAAACTTTTTCAGCACAGCATTTTGAAGGAAATTTTATCTTCTGTATTAATTTAGAGCAATGCATATGACTATCTCAGCCCGAAAAAAAATACCGTTAAAAAAGTGAAAAAAAACTCAAAAAATCGCTTTTCTTGACTTTTTTTATGTTTTTTTGGCTTGTTTTGGTATGGAATTTTTGTTTTCAATATTTTAAAAACATCCGATATTAAATTTAATTCTCTACAACAAGTTTTAAAATTAATTTATAAAAATTATGCTTTGTTTACGAGATATATTGAAAAAACCAAAAAAGGGGCTTTTGCACCCCTATCTTCAATTTCCACCCTCTCATTTAATAGCACTCCGCGGTATTATCTTCTCTTTTTTATAACCCATTCAACGTTTTTTGCAATTAAAACCCGTGAACGTCTTAGTTAAGACATAATTAATAGCCTGGAATCCTGGATTTATTCTGTTCTTCAAACTTATACAATTTTTCAACCCCTGTAACTTCGACACTCAAAATAATTTTTTTCAACTTGGAAGATGTGTCTACGTCTAAAGATGAAATTTGCATCAAAAAGTCAATTTCGGAAAAAAGTCGACTTATTCCGTTCTTACAACTGACGATTCAATTTAAAGAGCGAATTTTAAGACTTGATAGGTTCTATTTTGGTTTTATATAGAAAGAAATGACAACAAAAAAAAAAAAAAAACATTTTATAAGTAAAAATATTTACATAAATACAACGATGAACCCTACAATTATTATATCATTTTTACAACCAGAAATCCATTATTTATTCATCTTTTCAAATTAGATACATATACATACATATATTGTCCAAGTAAACAGCCAACAAACTCAAAATTTAGATATCTTTAGAATTTTTTAAAATACAAAAATAACCTATTTTTTTTCAAAATTAATAAATAAAATCGCATTTTTTTGCGGTACAATAAAATGCGGTACATGGAATGTGTTTATCCTTATCATAAAAGTCAATTTGTTTTAGTGAGGGAAGAATTTTGATTTCATATTTTGTTTTTAATGATTAATGTTTTTAGTTTATCTATCTATACTCATTTAAACATTTATAAAAAAAAATTAATTAATCTCATATTTATTTTCAAAAATTTTGTTAATTTAATTTTTTTTTTTTTCTTTTTCAAAATTCTGGAGGAGGACCAGTTTTTAAACAACAAATATTGATTGGATTTAATGGCTAAATTGTTGCGGCACACTTAAATGTTGTCACAAATTAAAATTATTTGGTTGTTGCATTTTTGGTTGTTGTATTATTCCATTTTACTTACAAAACGCATATTTTTAATCTATAATATCACTTGATTGCAGCAATTTATGTTGCAATTTTTATTAAATGTGATTGTTCTTAGATCCCAAAACCGGATTATGGTTATGGCATATCGACTTTGGATTTTCGGATATGTTTCCAATTGGATTTTTAAAAAAAGTATTGTAAAATCACTTCCGGTTGCTACTTATAGATTGATTAGTAACATCTTGATTCGTGATGCAACCCATTCGTCCATTGAGTAGTTTCATTTGAAAAATAATAAAAATATTTTTTATCCTATCACTAACGTAGTTTTTAAATTTTCCTAACTTTTATATTCAAAGGTCAACCATCTGCCGAATACATAAATATGTACCTCCAGCATAACGTTTTTTCATTTATATTTTTGAATGCACATAAGCTCAGCAGTTTTCCATACACATATAAAAATATAAATTAGCAGACCTATGAAAACACAAAAAAAAGGACGCCTTTCTCTCCCAACACCCTACACACAGCATCCGACTATTTTTGTTTTGTTTTTTTTTCTCTAAAATTATAAACGTGTATTTCCAGAATTTTAAAACAAAAAATTTTATATACATATCTAGATATTCCTATACTAATATTATGCTGTCATATCCACACGCATCTTCAAATATAAAAAAAAGGGTTGTTATCATAGAGATAGAGATAGATACCCCCAAAACATTGGATAGCTTTGCATGCAACAACAATATGTACATGCAAAACAAGTAAATACCACCCTGGCTGGTGTACTTTTATTTTTTATTTTTTTTTTTGTGTTTCATATGTAAATGACTATTTTTTAACTGGTTAACTCTTTCCACCCAGATCTGGGATGATAAGTTGTGTCAACATAGGAAAATCGATATGAAGCTGTGATAATCTTTTTTTTTTTTTGAATTTTTGTCTAACAAAAATTGCAGACAGGAAGGGGACAAAAGAGCAATGTCCGGCAGAGCAATGAAATAAAAATACAAAAAATTCTCATTCTTATGTGGGATTTTTATTTAATTTGTTTTTTTATGATTTTATTTTTTTTTGTATATTACGGTTATATTTTTTATGTTTGTTTGTTTTGCTTTATTGTAATTTGATTATTTTTTATTTTTTTGTTTGATGTAAAATTTTAACCCGCATTTATAGACTTTTTTGAACTTAGCAAAATCTAGCTCACATCGACAATATATTCGTTTCTATAGCTTTGATCTTGTTTATGCCTTTTTTTCTTTCTTATCGAAACCATTTGTCTGAGTAGCATCGTGGCTATTGCTTGTAGGACTTGGATTCTGCCTAAGGGTCTTTTGGAGGACATGTGCGTCCGCTGGTTCAATGCGCTTGTAATAATGTTGTTTGGTTTCGACAATTTCAAAACCGAATTTCTTATAAAATGCAATAGCTCCATCGTTGTTGATTTGCACATGGCTAAAATAGAGCAGATAGTAAAACTGTCAAGCATTTTTTATCTTTTTGGAAGTGATAATACTTACAGGAAAATACTATCAAAGTTTCCATCGCTTTCCACATAATTGAGAATGTGATTGAACATAACAGTGCCAATGCCTAATCTACGATAAGGATACAAACATCCCAATGTCATGATATAAAGTCTCCTTTGATTCTCGGATGTGTCTATGCGACAACAAACTGCTCCAACAACAATGTCATTGTAATAAGCCAATTTGGCCAATTCACCAGCTTCGAGGACATCAATGTAGAACTTGTCGTTGTACGAGACTGGGAAGACAACTGTGTTGAGTTTCTTCAATTGTTTAATGTTGTGTGGAGTGACATCGCCAAGTTCAATGCTTGCTCTAAATTTAAGAAAATGCCATGATAAGTTGAGTGTGGAAAAATTTCAATTAAAAAAAAAACCATGCCGGTTTCTATCGTATTGAAATAAAAATTTATAGTTTTTATTTTTGTTTATATAGTACCTTGTCATTTTTAATGAATTTATGGCGTTGTTAAAACTGAGTTTAGTTAATTTTGATTGTTTTAAAAATTTATTTATTTAGGATAGGAGGTTATATATACTAAACTAATCACACACATTTGCGGGGGAAAATATCCAATTTGGTTTTTTCTTCCTTCCCTTTTTACTTTGACAGTTTTTAATTTGCCAAGTCCAAAATGACAGTTCAGTTCAGGAAAAAAAAAAACATGGCGACATTGGGTATGTTTGATTTTAGAATTTCTATTTCTGCACAGACGGTAAGGTAGTTCGTGCAGAGTTCAGGCTCAGCAGGGTCTAGGGACGCACACGAATGGTGCGAGAAATCGAGAAGTGATTCAGAGCGTACAAAATTTTACACTCATGCATTTTTACTCAGCTGCTCAAAATCAAGCAAAAATAGCACAACGAAAATTTGAACGAAAAAATTCGTTTTGCTTTTAATTTTTCAGTACGCAGCGGTTTTTTTGATTCAAAGGGATGTGTTGATGGTTTTTTTCCTTTTTAGTTCATTTATTTCTATTGAATATTGTAGTGTGGTGTGGAATCCGTTTTATAAATCATATTCACTAAGAATTGAGAAGGTCCAAAAAAAATTTACTCCATTTGTAATAAATAATCTGCATTGCAATATAAGCTGCGTTCCTTTGGAAATATTTATCTACTTTTTAGTACTTAAAGCTGCTTTGAACTACTTTTTCAGTATAGCAAAGTAGTTCCAAGTAGTTTTAAGTACTAAAAAGTAGATAAATATTTCCAAAGGAACGCAGCTATAGATAGTATGCCCAGAGATGGCAAAAATTGGATTTTTTTTTGAATTCCTACATTTGTTACGTCTACTACATAAATGAGGTAGTTAACGTAGTTTAATGTAGTTAACGTAATTAAATGTAGCAGACGTAGCGCTAGACGTCAAAATGTAGTTTGAAATGCCAATTTTACCACCAAATTGTCAAAGTCTTATTCAAATCGAAATACATAGCTGTGATAGTGTAAATTTGAATAGAATATTTGAAACCAGATGGACTTGGGGTGGTTTCTTTGAAAAGGTTTTACTTTACGAAACCAAATTATCACGAAAACACAGCTATTTATTTTTTGATATTTTTGAAATATAACGTTTTTTATGTAGTTATTGCACGTAGCAAATGTAGGTAGTACATGAAACAAATCAAGCGAGTAGTTTATTCGATTAACTACGCGTAGTTAACCGAGTAGATTACCTGACGTAATCTACTCTGCCATCTCTGAGTATGCCTCATTATAATACTAGATGTCAACTTATTGGCATACATACTCTTGAGAACCGACGCAAAATATATTCAATAACTTTTATAAGAGATATATTATCTTATCGCATTAATTGTTTTTTTTTTTTTGCTTGTATTGATTAATATTTATGCTCCAAGTCGCTTCCTTAAAAATCGTAATTTATTCCAGGAAGCAAATTATAGGACGAATTATGCATTAAATGAGCCTATAAATCGCTGTTTGAAAGAAGTAAATGCTATTTAGAATGATTTTGATTTTAATTTTCAATATAGTAGAAAAACTTAAAATTTTGTTAAATTTATATTTTTTAAATAGATTATTTTATATTGTATTATTTATTGTATCATTATTGCATTATTTCGTAGTCTGTAGAGCATTGTAACTCGATTAATGTAAATAAAGAAAATTAAAAAATTAAAAATTAAAAAGTTATATTCTGATGTTTTCTTGATTTTAACTTAACAAACTCTGGCTTTCAAAAATTGTGTAGTTCTAAATTGTGTATTTTAAATAATTCATTTTTAAAGCCTTAACTACATTGGCTCAAAAAGTGAAAAAGTACAAAAGTGAAAATTTTCAAACGCATTTTAGTATAGTTTCTCGGGCTGGAAAATTAAAACAAATGATGCAGAAAGCTTATTTTTTGGTCTAAAAAGCAATTTGTATACACTTTTTCACAAAACAATTGCGCTAGCCAGAAAAAAAAATATTTTCACTTTTGTACTTTTTCAAAAAGTGGTGTATGTAGTTAAGGCTTAAAGCCATAACTACAATGACCTAAAAAGTGAAAAAGTGGGAAATTTACAAAAGCAATTTTTTTTATTCTAGCCCTATTTGTTTTTGGAAATAAAACTACAAAAAATGTTTTTTAAACCGAAAAATAAACTTTCTGCATCATTATTTTTAATTTTGTGCTCGGAAAAACTATCACAAAATAAGTTTGAAAATTTTCACTTTTTGACTTTTTGCAAAAAGTGGCCAATGCTGTACGCTGTAGATGCACTTTTTCGTTGCTCTTAATTTAAGCCTAAGCGAAACCAAAAATTTCCTAAAGAAAGACCACACCAGAAAGGTATGCGGTAGCGGTACGGGAACTTGTATGAAAAAAAAAAAATACCAAACTGACACATCAACGTTCAGATGTGGAATTTTGTTAATACAAGTACCGTTACCGCTACCCATACCACTACTGCATACCTTTCGGTGTAGTCAAGGTACGGGTATTTGTATGAAAAACATTCCACACCTGAATATATATTGATACCTATTCCAGTTTGGATTTTTTTGAATACAATTACCCGTACCGCTACCGCATGGTTATGGCTCCTAAAAAATGGAACTCGAGATAACAATTTTACATGACATTACGATGATGGAGAATACCAAAAAAGTTGTTCCGGCAATTCTGTCTGTCTGTCTGTATGTATATACCTCGAGCTACAGTCTAAACGAGTGAAGTGATTTTCTTCAAACTTGGTAGTTGGGAGTTTTGGGTGATTCCCTAGAGGGGAAATTGAACTACTAACGGTACCTGCCATATAACGGAAATAGAAAAGTTAATTTTTTTTCTCAAAACTGTGTGTGTGTATTACACATAAGAGCCATCTTTTGAAATAAAAAATATATTTTTAGTATATTACTTATTAACGGTACCTGCCAAAGAACGGTTTTTTTTGGTTTCTGAATATCTTGTACAAGATTAACTCGATTTCAACGAAAAACATTTAGGTAAACTTCATATTAAAGGCTTAACTACATACACCACTTTTTGCAAAAGTACAAAAGTGAAAACATTTTTTTTCTCGCTAGTACAATTTTTTTGTAAAAAGAAGTATAGAAATTGTATTTAAGGCCAAAAAATAAGCTTTCTGCATCATTTGTTTTAATTTTCCAGCCCGAAAAACTATACAAAAAAGCGTTTGAAAATTTTAACTTTTGTACTTTTTCACTTTTTTTAGCAAATGCAATGCCTTAAAATTTAAGAAAATTTTCAAAAAACATTTTTTTGATTTTTAAAAAAATTTTATTTTTTTTTTTTTTTGTTTTGAAAAGTCAAGTTTTTGAAGAGGGGTTGGTGAAAAATTGAAATTTCGTTTTTTTGTGTAAATTAATTATTTCTTCAAAATAGCATAACAACTTTTTTTGAAAAATGGTAGAAAATTTTAATATCTATATAAAAAATTATTAAAAAAAAAAACAGCTCCAACGATTTTCGAATTTTTTTTTTCTAAAAATCATACCTACTTGGTTTGGTATAACAGATCACTTAAAACGGTGTTTAGTCAATGATAAAAACGGGCTTCATTATTTTTTTTTTTTTCAATACTTATGAAATTCCTTAAAAATATCAAATTTTCTCTAATTTTGTTTAATAAAAAGCTTTAACAATAAAATAACTTTTACCATAAGAGCAAGTAAGTGCGACCCCAGTCGTGCATTTTATTTTTACTGATGAGCTGCATTAAAATAAACACTAATTATAAGACCCTTGGACCGCATCAACCGGTATTAATAAATTATGAGTTAATTTATATTTTTGTTTATTTATGATAATTAGTCAGTTCCTGTTCCAATATATTTTTTTCTTCCTGAGAGAATCGACTACATACAATTATGGAATATATTTTTTTATAAGAATTACATATAAATATAATGAATTAAACCTAACTTTTATATGGAAAAATTAATACTAAATGGAATGGAAGTTCAGTATACAAATTACGAATAATCTAAGGAATGTTTCTATAAAAATAGAACCTATTTTTATTGTTTTTCTCTCATATATTCCAAATTGAAGTTGATTTCATGTGTTTAAGTTAACATCGGACGGTGCATTACTTTTTGCTTTAACAAACAAGAGTCCAGTTCCAAAATCTATTTCCATGTCGTTCATATCGATCATATCTTCTAGTTTGACTCTCTTTACATCGACATCTGAACTTTGAGTTAATTTGAATTCTCCGTTTTGTTCAACTTCAAAGTCCGGCTCCTTTTTAATTATAAAATTATCTTTGAAATCTATGTTTTCATTGGCTTCAGATGTTGAAACATAGTCCATATTATCGCAATTTTCTTTTTTTATTCCATTTAAGTTGAATTCTGTTTTGCTTATTTCTTGACTATATTCTCTCTTCAAATGTACTTGTGAGTTGTCGTTTTTGTTCTTATTGCAAGCCCTGATTTCTTCAATTTTGGAGTCGATTTTCTCGCTATCATCAGTTTCTTCTTCCCATTCCGTTTTAATCTTTAATAAATCAATTTTGTTTTCTGGTGGAACCTTTTCGATCGAAAATGCTTCCATAACCGGATTTGAATAAATTTTTTTTGTTTGTGGTGATTTTACATTTTCGATTTGAATTGTATTTTTTACAAAACCTTCTTCAACAATTTCGTCTTTTATATCACAATTTCCTTCCGAACCTTCAACACTCAGTACCTCATAGATGCTATCATTAGAATCTTCAAAGTCGATTCTTTGCGTTGACAAAGGATCTTCAGTGTCTTTTTCTTTAGATGGTGAACGATAGGTTTTAAGTGTGTATTCGGTTTCGTTTATCGCTGGTGTTTCAGGATTTGTCTTTAAGGTGTGGTTTTGATTAGTATTCAATAGAGAACGTTTTGAAGTCTCTATGGTAAATGAAGAATTTAAAATCGGTGTCGATGGAATTGACTTGGATGAACTCTGTATTTTACAATTTATTACCCGTTTTCTCTTGTCTGGCTGTGAGTTACTTTCTATTTCTTTGTAAAAGTTGTTTAGAATTTCGTCGGATTTTTGTGCTTTGATTCGCAAATCGAAAGCCATATCGAGTAATCTTTCACATTCCTTGCAAAGAAACTTTGGATACTCTGGAATGTCATGTTCTTCTTCCTCAGGCTAATTGCACATTTTAACAAAAAAAAAAAAAAACAATGATTATTTAAATAGTTTTGTTGTTATTTCATTCACTTACGACATGTATTCCAGTTATTAGAGATAGTTTAACATTTGTTGGTTCACGTGAGTCGTTTCGATATTGAAAAAGACTTTTATTGGTGGGTTTTATCTGTAGACATATCCGACAAGATGTAGTAAAACTAAAACATTCCATTTTAAATTTGTTATATCTATTTTTATCGAGTTTATTGTGAATAAGAAATTGTAAACAATTTTATAAAATTTTTGCACAATGTAAACAAAGGTGACGTTTTGGTTTCTGTTGATATAAGACCAAAAATACTCTGTAGTAAGATGCGTTACTTCTACAGTGGTGGCCGAATTAATTCTCCTACAAATAAAATTTTTTAATGCAACAGCACAAAAGTACGCAGATCGAGCTATGTCTGGTTTGCAGATCGAGCTTAATTAGCTCCTGTAGCGTTGTTGTTGATTACTTTTGTTAGTTAAAGAGGATGCCGAAATTGCCGCTCAAATAAAACACGTCTGTTCAGTAATAAATATTTAATTCAACTCCTCTTGGTATACCAAAGATGTATACCAATCAGAATGTTTAGTCTTTGCTCAATTGGTATAATGTAAAGTAATGCCAAATACATTAAACATTACATTTCTCTCTTGCTTAATATTGAAAATAAAATGAATGTTAACATGAATTTGTTTTCTTAAAAATAAAATGAATGTTAACATGAATTTGTTTTCTTAAAAATTATTCTAATATGTAGTCATCAAAACGCAGTGGTCTCTTCGATCTAGTACTGCGCTTGTGTTCGTATCTTAATTGTGGTGAATTTGGTGGAGTGGTGAAAACTTCAACTTCCTCAGTTACATCTCTGTTGTTTTCATCTATAGCAATGTCAAAATCAGCTGGTGTTGGAAACTGTTGATAATTTTCAGAATTTTCATTTGAATTTGAATCAATTTGATTTTGCTCTTTATAGTTGATGTAATTTTTGCGTGCAGGTCTTCTTGTTGTTATTTGTTGGATGTTGGGCTTGACGAAATTCTTGAAGAACGAAGAGTTTCTTACAATTGTATTGGTCTCTCCTTCTCTTCTGGCCCAAATTTGCGAACCAATGATTTTGGTTATTTTCATCGGCTCAGGATCATACGGTGGAGTAAGTTTATTAATTTTTCTTTGCTTGCAAATTACCTGGTCGCCGACTTTGAATGCTGCTCGTTTGGTGTGTCTTCGTTTATCTGCGTATTGTTTATTTTTGAGTTTGTTGTTTTGTTCTTTGTTGACCAGTTTTGTTGTCTTCTCTTTCAGTGTTGGCAGAAAGTTATTCATCTTCCTGTTGAACATCAATTCGAACGGAGATACTTCAGTTGTTGCTTGCGGAGTTGAGCGATAGTCCATCAAAAACATGTCCAGTTGTGATAAACAATTATGGTGTTCTAGCTCGGATGAAATGAGAGACTTTTTGATTGTCTTCACCATGCGTTCCGCTGCTCCATTTGCTTCTGGCCAATACGGGGTTGTTTTGTGATGTTTAATGTTCTGGGAATCCATGAATTCTTTAAACTCGTGGCTGCTGAATGGTGGTCCATTGTCGGATTTCAAATTCAATGGAGTACCGAATGCAGAAAATATTTTCGTTAATACTTTCTTCACATCAATGAATTTTGTTGAGTGTATCTGTTCGACGAATGGATACTTCGAATACTCATCGACCAAAATGAGTAAGTACTTCCCGTTCGGAAGCGGACCAGCAAAATCCATCGACACTTTCTCAAATGGTGTTGACGCTAGTTCGACAATTGAAAGTGGTTCACGATGGTTTTGATTATTAACCACTTGGCAAATGTGACACTGTGACACGGTTTCTTCTACTTTCTTGTCGAGATCAGGAAACCAAATTTTGGTTCTGAGCAATTGTTTTGTTTTAACTATTCCCATGTGGGATTTATGTGCTAAAGCGATGGCACGTTGAACTAGCTTGTGGGGCAAAAGTATTTGTGAACCTTTAAGTACACATCCTTCTGCTATGGATAGTTCTTGCCGTACACCTTTATACCTGGATATTTGGTTGCTGTTCCATTGGGTGTTGCTGTTGGATGTAATTGCTTTGATGAGAAGTTGTAGAATTGGATCTTGTTGTGTTTCTTCTTGTATTGTTTGCAGGGAGATCGCTTTCGGTAGTGAATTATTGATGATGAAGTTTACGTACTGTTCTATTATGTTGTTTTTGTTGTAACTGTTGTTGCTGTTGTTGTTTGGATGTCGGGAGAAATAGTCTGCAGGATTTGAATTACCTTGTTGATGTTGAATGTTGAAACTAAACTCTTGTGTCTTGAGCAATAGTCGCTCAATTCTGCTTGTTGGCTTGGACAAAGGATTCTTAAAAATACTTATTAACGGCATGTGATCTGTATGGAGCGTGAACTTAGTCCCATACAAATAGATCTTGAAATGTTCCATTGCCCATGTTGCTGCTAACATTTCTTTCTCTATTTGGCTGTATCTTTTCTCGACCGCAGTAAGTGCATGGCTTGCATATGCCACGATCTCATATCTTTTGTTGTGGTGTTGCGACAAGATACCAGAAAGACCTTCAGGACCGGCATCGACATGTAGATGTGTTGGCTTGTTCATGTCATAGTAGGCAAGTTTTGATGCATCTCCCATTAGCTTCTTTAGGAAAATTAATGCTTCCTCGTGCTTCTTCTTCCAAACGAACTCGGTGTTTTTTTGAATGAGTTCTCGCAATGGTTGGGTGTGTGTTGCTAGTTCTGGAAGAAAAGGTAAAGCAAAATTTAACATACCAAGGATGCTGCGGACTTCTGAGACGTTGTTGGGTGTTTTGAGTTGTTCAAAAACTGCTACTTTCTCGGGGTCTGGTTGGATGCCGTCCTTTGAGAAAACAAAACCGAAAAACTTCAGCTGGGGTTGGCTGAATACACACTTTTTCTCGTTGACTGTTAGGTTGTTTGCACGAAGTCGTTGAAATACCTCTTCAAGTGCTTGATCATGTTCAGTTTGCGTTTTCCCAAAAATGAATATGTCATCACTCACATTCAGGACGTTTTTGATGTTGTTGAGCGTCTGTCGGATGATGTCTTGGAACTCTTCGGCTGCTGTGTTGACACCGAAGTTGAGTCTTTTGTACCTGTAGACTCCACAGTGTGTGCTGAAAGTCGTGATGAAACGCGATTCTTCATCCAATTCGATTTGATGATAGCCTTCGTTGAGGTCGATTTTGCTGTAGACTGTTGTGCCATTTAAAGATGTTATTATGTCTTGCAGAGTTGGTGTTATTTTTCTGACACGTTGAATGGCTTTGTTGGCTGCTCGCATATCAATGCACATCCGAATAGCTGTTGGGTTGTGGGGTTTTGGTACAATCACCACTGGTGATACCCACGGTGTTGGACCTGTTGCTTTTTCAATGATGTCTGCTTTGAGTAGGCGGTTGATTTCGTCTTCAACTGATGATCTTAAATGGAATGGAATTCGACGGAAACGTTGTGCGACTGGTGGTACTTCTTTGTCGATGAAAAGATGTACTTTGTGTTTGTTGTGTTTCCCGATTCCTCTGAAGACTTCAGGGTACTTCTGTTTGATGTCGAGACTGATGTTGTTTGATAATTGTTGGACTATGTGGATTATGTTGAGTTGTTTTGATGCGTTGTAACTGAGAATGGATATTGCTTGGCTATCTATTACGTAGATTGTCTCGGCTATGGAATGTTGTTTAAAAGTAAGACTGGCTGTGAATTTTCCAATTATCGGCAATGAAGTTGTGGAATTATATGGAATTATTTTTCCTGTGTGTTTTGTTAATGTTGGTCTGTTCGTTAGTTTGTTGAAAGTACTGTTGCTTATGATTGTTGCGGTTGACCCTGTGTCAATTGTGAAGTTCGTTGGTGTTTTGTTGATGGAAACTGTTATAGTTGGCAAATTGTTGTTAGTAGCATCATTTATTGTAAATACGGAGTCTTGTGTTTCATCATTTTCTGTTTGTTGTAAATTGTTTATTTTGAAATTGTTGGAGGACTTCGGTTTCATACACACTTTAGCAAAGTGTCCTTTCTTCTTGCAAAAATTGCAGAGAATATTTCTTGCTGGACATTGTTGAAGCCCACCAGAATGCCAATTGTTTCCACAGTTCTTACAGTTTGGATTGTTGTTGGAGTGTTTTTGTGTTTGCGCGCTTTTTTTGTTTGGGTTTGTGTTGGTGTTGGTGCGCTTTGTATTATAGTGTTGTTTCGCTCTCGCAACATGATTGCATTGTTCTGTTGTATGTTGCTGTTGCGCTTCTATTTTGATTGCGTGTTCCTCAGACATCTCAATCGTTTTTGCTTCTTCTAACAACTTTTGAAGTGTTGGCTTTGTTTGGAAGGCAAAATCTCTCAATCTATGCGATGTTGTTGTGCATATGATTTGAGACTTGATTTCTTTATCTCTGTCTGAAAATTCGCAATTGGAACTCAATTTCAAAAGCCGTGCATAGAACTGTCCAACTGTTTCATTGGGAATCTGTTTTGCCTGCCGAAAGGAAAATATTTCGAATTCGATGTTTGTTTTGGGCGAGAAATAATTCGATAGCTTTTGTTTCGCTATTTCGAAGCAGTCCATCTCGACTCTTGTTCTCGCGCCTTTTTCGTCGACGCGTTCCTTTGTTGTTGTAGTCAGCTTTGGCAAATTGTGAAAGATCTCAAAAACGTCTTCACCGGCATAATGTAACAATAATGCCTTCTGTCTTTCGACATTGTTGATATCGCTCGCTGTTAAAAAATTTTCAAAGCGAGCAATCCATTTCTTCCAACGATCACCAGCGTTGGTTGGATCGTCGTTCAGGTTGAAAAATGGAATTCTTCCACCCTCCATGTTTTTTTTGTTTGTTTGTTTTTCACTTTGATAAAACTCAATTTATTTCTTATAAATTGTACCTTTTATACTCGTCGCCAAATGTAGCGTTGTTGTTGATTACTTTTGTTAGTTAAAGAGGATGCCGAAATTGCCGCTCAAATAAAACACGTCTGTTCAGTAATAAATATTTAATTCAACTCCTCTTGGTATACCAAAGATGTATACCAATCAGAATGTTTAGTCTTTGCTCAATTGGTATAATGTAAAGTAATGCCAAATACATTAAACATTACAGCTCCCATACAAATTATCAAACAGAAATTTTGCCGTGCTAAAATGTATCCCACACAAATTATCGATGACTTGTATGGGAGCTTTAGCTCGATCTGCGCACCAGGCAGAACTTTGTATCAGAGCTTAAATTTAGCATCATGGACGTATTATAATTAGGGGTATTCATGAAACCGGGTAAACGTGGTAAATGATAAAGCTTGGTATTATCGAAAAATTTTAGCTAAAATGTATGTATCCCATACAAATTATCGATAACTTGTATGGGAATTTTATCTCGGCTAAAATTTAGCTCGAACTGCGTACCAGGCTTAAATGTGGTAAACGCGCAGCTGTCAAAATTTGTATGGAAAAACTTTACCAGAATCTGGGTAAACTTTGTTGTACAATTTTGTGTGGAAAAGTTTATCATCTGAATCTGGTAAAGCCTGGTACGCTGTTCGAGATAAATTTTAGCTCATATACAAATTAAGCCTGGTTCGCTGCTCGCGCTAAATTTTAGCTCCCATACAAATTATCGAAAATTTTTGCCGAGCTAAAATGGATCCCATACAAATTATCGATTACTTGTATGGGAATTTTATCACGGCTAAAATTTAGCTCGAACAGCGTACCCCTAAAGGCTTGGCCAGACCGAAGGGTACATGCGGTAGCGGTACGGGTAATTGTATGGAAAAAATTCCACATCTGAACGTTGAAGTGTCAGTTTGGAATATTTTTCATACAAGTACCCGTACCGCTACCGCATGTACTCTTCGGTGTGGCCAAGCCTTAAAATCAAAATGCGGTAAATTTGTTTGACGGCGATTTATTTGAAGTCTATATGGAGCTAGAAACTGAAATAAGTATTTACAATTACTTTTTTTCTATTTTATTATATTTTTTGTAAATATATTCTAGCCTTTTGCAATCATTTTAGTTTATTTATCATCAAAATAAAACATCAAAAATTTTCCACATTGAAGCCAGAACATTGAATACGTCCATGTTAAGGCTTGGCCACACCGAAGGGTACTTGCGGTAGCGGTATACTGGTATTTGTATGAAAAAAAATCTAAACTGGAACATCAAAATTCAGCTGTGGAATTTTTTTCATACAATTAAACGTACCGCTACCGCATGTACTCTCGGTGTGGCCAAGCCTTTTAAGGCTTGGCCACACCGAAGGGTACATACGGTAGCGGTACGGGTACTTGTATGAAAAAAATTCCAAACTGACACATCAACGTTCAGATGTGGAATTTTTTTCATACAATTACCCGTACCGCTACCGCATGTACCCTTCGGTGTGGCCAAGCCTTAAGGCTTGGCCACACCGGAGGGTATGCGGTAGCGGTACGGGTAGAGGTAACGGTACTTGTATGAAAAAAATTCCAAACTGACACATCAACGTTCAGATGTGGAATTTTTTTCATACAATTACCCGTACCGCTACCGCATGTACCCTTCGGTGTGGCCAAGCCTTAAAGGCTTGGCCACACCGGAGGGTACGCGGTAGCGGTACGGGTAGCGGCAACGATATTTGTATTAAAAAAATTCCACACCCGAACGTTGATGTGTCAGTTTGGAATTTTTTCCATACAAATACCCGTACCGTTACCTGTACCTCTACCGCGTACCCTCCGGTGTGGCCAAGCCTTAAGGCTTGGCCACACCGGAGGGTATGCGGTAGCGGTACGGGTAGAGGTAACGGTACTTGTATGAAAAAAATTCCAAACTGACATATCAACGTTCAGATGTGGAATTTTTTTCATACAAATATCGTTACCGCTACCCGTACCTCTACCGCATACCCTCCGGTGTGGCCAAGCCTTTAAAGGCTTGGCCACACCGGAGGGTATGCGGTAGCGGTACGGGTAGAGGTAACGGTACTTGTATGAAAAAAATTCCAAACTGACATATCAACGTTCAGATGTGGAATTTTTTTCATACAAATATCGTTACCGCTACCCGTACCTCTACCGCATACCCTCCGGTGCGGCCAAGCCTTAAGGCTTGGCCACACCGGAGGGTATGCGGTAGAGGTACGGGTAGCGGTATTTGTATGAAAAAAATTCCACATCTGAACGTTGATATGTCAGTTTGGAATTTTTTTCATACAAGTACCGCTACCTCTACCCTCACCGCTACCGCATACCCTCCGGTGTGGCTAAGCCTTTAAGGCTTGGCCACACCGGAGGGTATGCGGTAGAGGTACGGGTAGCGGTAACGATATTTGTATGAAAAAAATTATACATCTGAACGTTGATGTGTCAGTTTGGAATTTTGTTCATACAAGTACCCTCACCGCTACCCGTACCGCTACCGCATACCCTCCAATGTGGCCAAGCCTTTAAGCGTGATCTGCGATTTGTGTTCTAATGCCGACTTTTCACGAGTCGATTTTAGGGCCAGTTGTACAAATATTTAATCCGTGGATCAGCAACTTTTATCTTGTGAAATCTGTAGTAAAGATGAGTTTTAACACTGGTTCAAGGTCCATATATGTAAAAATAGCCACATTCATGCTTGAACCGAAGTTGACCCGCAGCTAATCCGCCGAAATCGGAGGGTTAAATTCCTGGACCAAGGCTGACCCACATTTGTACAACTGGCACTTAGCCGCACGATATGTCGGTCGACTAGGATTTTTCTATGGGGAATGTCACTTTAATCGCCTGCGACTTACGTTTACACGAGTCGAAAAGCTTGGCCGCACGGCAAAAATCGACTCGTGAAAAGTACCCATTATCTAAATGAACATGGAACGTCCCAATTTTGGTTTGATATTCTGTGACATATTTTACAGTTTGAGAGCCACAACTACAAAACAGCTGAGAAAAGTGCTATTTCAAAAAATACAATCAACAAAAAAATTTACCTAAACTATGAGTTTTGTGAAACTTCTTACAAGATAAATTATTAAATAAATGAATAACTATATCAAAACTACTTTAACTATAATTTTATTATGGGCTCCGCAAGTCCTACCAGTCGAATTCGACTGCAACGACTTGCATATGGGCCAATATCTTTGTCCGGATCCTAACAAAAATCCTATTGACCCCAAAACACAACAATTCCGAGGATGTACCAAAGAAAACAAAGCAAAAGGTATGTTCTTTTATGTAAATACTTTAACACATATTAAATGATTATGATGTTAATAGTTTGGTGCATTGCTGTGGATGGTATTGAATGCACTGAAACTAAAAATAACACATTCACCAGAGAACTTCCTTGCAAATGGACGTAAGTTTATTTAGAAATATAATTTTATTTGATCTATAAACTCAAATCAATTCCAAAACAGTAATGGCTATCGCTTTGACACAGCACTTCTCTTATCGGTGTTCTTAGGCATGTTTGGAATTGATCGATTCTACTTGGGTTATCCAGCAATTGGCTTGGCAAAGCTATGTACGCTGGGTTTTATGTTCCTTGGACAACTCATTGATATTGTTTTGATTGCAATGCAAGTAGTAGGACCTGCTGATGGTTCGGCATATATTATTCCATATTATGGAGCCGGTGTCACAATAATTAAAAGTGATAACACTACATATCGGCTTCCAAGGGACGATTGGTAATAAGAATAGGTTTATTTTTTACTATAAGAAGTTTTTTGTAAATATTTTAATGAATTAAATAAAATAAGTATGTAAGTATAATTTTTTAACAATTAACTTTGTTTGTACTGGGGCACACTACAGACTTTCTATCTACCGATAGTTTGTTTAAGTCAGGTTGGGCTGCTCCTGTAGTGTGCGCACAGGCAGCCGGCCGACTAAATAGTAGGCTCGGTGAAAAATACACTTAGGAGCAAAAAAATGGAATCAAACTTTTGCGTTTTTTTAAAACGTTAATTGGCCAGGATGTAATTGACATACATGAATGTTAATTGCACCATTAAAAAGCTTGAAACAAAGGCTTTAAATCAATACTAGGAACTTTAAAACTCGTTCACTTTATAAGGATCCAATCAACATAGATGAAGCATGTAAGCAAAAAAAGACTGAAACTGAAACAGAGAGTATCTGGAAAATTTAACATTTTAAAAAAATTAAGTGCAATTTATTGACAGATAATGTCAATAGTAACGGTAGGAAAAAAAACTGAAATTGAAGCAGAGAATATCAAGAAAATTTAACATTTAGAAAAAAATGAAGTGCAATTTATTGACAGATAGCTATGATACTATCGTATGCATTTTGAAGTTTTTACCAACAATTAAAAGTAAAAAATTCAAGCTTTTAAATGAGACCATAAAACTTGAAGAAACATTATTTTATCCATTGCAATTTTTGTTTTAAATAAAAATTATCTTTTTTGATTCCGTTTTTTTGCTCTTAAGTGTATGTTAGCTTGAAGGCAATTGTGTAGCTAAGCACAAAAATCTTTTTTTTTAAAGTAATTAGTGGAGTAACTAAAGATCAAAAATTGGCAATAATAGGGAACCCGGCCGAACAGCTTAGATTTTGATGATCTTTTTTTCAAACGTCGGTAATTAAAAATACTTTAAAGTCTATAGATTAAAAATTGCCTGTGTTGCCGTTTTGATTTTTTTAATTTAATTGAAGATTTTTGTGAACAAAAACAAATTTTTTTCAAAAATTTTTCTTAAATTTCATAAATTAATTGATGCCAAAAGATTGTCTAGGAAATTCAATATATGGGAGTGAGGGACAATCTTCCATAGTTCAAGCGATAGATGCAATTTTCTTATTAATTGACTTCAAACACAAAAAAAAATATTTGAACACAACGGCAACACCTACAATATTCAAATATACATTTTTTAAAAGCTAGAAGCTTAGTCATATATGTAAAATTAAAATTAAGTTAATTGAATGCACGGCTTTTGAAAGAATGGGAATTGAACTCAGATTTTTGAAAAAAAAAATTATTGAAAAAATTTTAACATGTCGTTTTTTAAACTTGGTCGTAATATAAAATGCATTTATTTTCAAATTTTTTTGGCCGCATTTATTATGATTTCAAATTATAAAAGGAAATGTCAATATGTATTAGGGCAATTCTATGGTAACTCACGTTACATTCACAAAAATTTCCAACACATAAATAATTTTTTTGTTTTTCAATTTTAATGTAAATTGATACGAAATTACTATCCATGAATGGAGCATAACTATTACTTTCATAATTAACTAAAGATTATTCAATATTTCGAAGAAAAATTTTAAAATATTTAGGTAAGTCACGTTACATTATTTTGGTAACTCATGTTACCTGCGATTTGTGGTTCCAAAAGTAAAGAAAAGATGCATTTTCACTCAAGTTTTTTTTTAATCGAATAGTGTGTAACGAAGCTTGCTTAAATGTTAACTTATTTTAGCACTCATTAGGGGATATTGTCATCGTCACTATTAGACTCATCATATTTTCAGTTTGCTTGTTTTTCCGTCATTTTCATGTGAAATTCTTCTGTTGTTGTCAAGCTTATGCTATAAAAATGCTTTAAGATTATTAAACTCCCTGAATTTTATGTCTATCCATAAGGGAATACAACAAAGAATCTTTTTTTGCAACTTGCATAAATAGTTGCCGTTTGTAAATAGTAATTTGCTAATAAAAGAAGTAAAAAAGACTGCATAATTTCTTCAAAATTCGTGTCCACTTTTTCATGGAATTACCCATTACGGTTTATGAAAAAAATTTAAAAGTTTTTCATTTTCGAAGAACTTTTTTTAATAAAAGTTTTGAAAAAAAATGTAACTTATTTTTTTTTTTAAAGTTCAACATCTATACATAAAATTATTTTTTATTCATTTAATAACCCTTACTGTTGAAAGTTAAATAGCAAAATTTTAAAGTTCCTATTTACCACAGTCTTTGAGAAAATTAATTATTTCAATGCAAAAATTCAGTTTTAATAAAAAGAAAACCATTGAAATTGAAGTAATTTTTCATTTTTTTTTTTTCAAAAGTGTGATATATTTTACCTTTTTTGCTTCGAAATTCAACTGATAATATTTATGGCCAAAAATTTTTTTTAAATAAATTCATATTTTATTAGAAAAAGTTTGGAAAAAAAGTCATTTTAAATTTTTCTAATAACATTTTTTTTTTTAAATTCTGAGTTTGAGGACCATTTTTTCAAAAAGTCTTGATTAAATTTAGTGGATTTAAATTTAAGAGATAAGAATGAGCTTCTGGCTTTTTAAAAATGTATTTTAAAATATTGTAGGTGTTGCCGTTGTTTTCAAAATATTTTTTTGTGTTTGAGGTCAGAATATTAGAAATTTGCATTTATCGCTTAAACGAAGGAAGATTGTCCCTTACAGCTTTTTATATATTTTCCTTAAATTACCTGGGGAATCTACAATACGGCAACACCGGCAATTTTTAATCTATAGACTTTAAAGTATTTTTAATTACCCACGTTTGAAAAAAAAAATCGTCAAAATCAGAGCTGTTCGGCCGGGTTCCCTAATAATTTGCTTTAGTTACTCTACTAAATTAAGGTTTTGGAGTTCTTCGTGTTCTGTTTGCAAGTGAGACTAACTTTCAGTACCAACTAACTGCCAAGTATTACAAGTATTCCAATCTTTTTTCTTTTTTTTTAACACTTCTTTTCCTACTTTATCTAATCTTCGTTTTCAGTAATCACTTACTTTGGTGTTATTGAACAAAAATCAAAGTTTCTGAAATGTTAGATTAGGTTAGTAACTTACAGGATCACGGCTGACATACATAAGTACTTTAATTTTAACTCGAGCGGAACGTTCTGAGTTTCAACTGCATCAACGAGAGCCTCACGACAATCCGAGCCTTTAAAGTAGCATGAGATGACATGGTTGTGCAAAACAACGTTTGACTGTTTATTGACGGCAGCTGAAATAAAGATTTTTCGCATGGTAGAAAGCCTTCACATAGAAAATAAAAATACACGACCGACCAAGCCTGTGCTGTCACGAAAAAAAAAGGTATATCGAGTTCGAAGGGCATACGAACTACGAAGTTCCAGTCGACATCATGACAATCGTGAGCATCTACAACAGTTTTGACTATCGTTATAAAGTTCAACATTCCATAACCGAGCAGCCAAAAGAAGTCAATTAAATTTTTAACCACCCGACTAAATGGAGATCACGGTGCTGGGAGCTGATGTGTGACCGCCTCATCTGCGCCAACTAAACCGGCGTTGTATTAAAAACTTCACACAGAATCTAAGATTTTGTGATGATATCGGCGTAATATGGAAACCAATCGATCAATAACTTGTGCGAGACAAACAAAGTGGATCAAAAATGATTAAAAGGCAAAGTAATTGCAGTTACAAACTATAGTCGACTTAATTCATAAAATAGGTTAGAACTAGTACTCCAGTCAAAGCGTCATTTGACCTTGCGCAGAGAGGCACTGTCAGTTTTTATTTCATGGATCGATAGGGGTATATTTAAAAAGCTTAAACCCAATTTCTCACCACCTGATCATTCTTTTTAGCGGAGTTATTCACAAAAATGCATTTTTTGGGATATTTTACTTCTAAGCTAATATCTTTGCTCCAGATTGTCGTAGACCAAAAAATAAACATACATTCTCTTCCTTATAATATTTTCTATCGTTGTATGTAATTTCATTGTATTTGAGTGAGTAAATACAAAATGGCAGCCATTTAAAGTCAAATTCTTGCTGTTAAAAAACACATTTTTGTCATTATTTCGAAAAAAGCTTATATCATGATTGACATTTTTCTAATTTATTTTGTAGCCCTATTCATGTCCTGCATTTTACAGAAAAAATCAGCTCTTTATCACCAAAGATGGCCGAGCAATTGATAAATGAACGCATGCAAAACCGGTGCGAAAACACCCAAAAATATCGTTTTTTTGGGAATAACTCGGCTTCAGAGTGTCTTACGACAAAAAATAAAGCTATTAATTGTTCGTTACAACATTTTCTATCGATTTGGTGCACATTACTTTTGTTGAAACAAATAAAAAATAAGTTATATTAAGTCGAAGACGTTTTTTTGTTTAGCAAACTTTTGCCTTATTATTTTATAAACAGTGCAAGTATTTGCTAACAAAATAAAATACTGTTGTAGCCCTTTAAATTATCTACAATTAAAAAAAAAAAAAAGCTCTCTACGACCCACACGAGCCGAGTTATTATAATTTTAAGAAAGCATCATTCCGTAAGAAAATTTAAAAAAAATTCCCTTGTTTATAAGTCGAATAATAGTTCTCAGTGAGAGGGGTTGTTTTCATTGTTTCTTGTTATAAGAGGATTTGTCTCATGTTTTTCGTTGGGCATTTGGAACTTTTTTAAAAAATTAATTTCTCGGCTCGTGTGGGTCGTAGAGAGCTAATTTTTTTTTTAAATTGTAGATAATTTAAAGGCCAATTTTTTGTCGTAAGACACTCTGAAGCCGAGTTATTCCCAAAAAACGATATTTTTGGGTGTTTTCGCACCGGTTTTGCAGGCGTTCATTTATCAATTGCTCGGCCATCTTTGGTGATAAAGAGCTGATTTTTTCTGTAAAATGCAGGACATGAATAGGGCTACAAAATAAATTAGAAAAATGTCAATCATGATATAAGCTTTTTTCGAAATAATGACAAAAATGTGTTTTTTAACAGCAAGAATTTGACTTTAAATGGCTGCCATTTTGTATTTACTCACTCAAATACAATGAAATTACATACAACGATAGAAAATATTATAAGGAAGAGAATGTATGTTTATTTTTTGGTCTACGACAATCTGGAGCAAAGATATTAGCTTAGAAGTAAAATATCCCAAAAAATGCATTTTTGTGAATAACTCCGCTAAAAAGAATGATCAGGTGGTGAGAAATTGGGTTTAAGCTTTTTAAATATACCCCTATCGATCCATGAAATAAAAACTGACAGTGCCTCTCTGCGCAAGGTCAAATGACGCTTTGACTGGAGTACTAGTTCTGCCATTTTGTATTTACTCACTCAAATACAATGAAATTACATACAACGATAGAAAATATTATAAGGAAGAGAATGTATGTTTATTTTTTGGTCTACGACAATCTGGAGCAAAGATATTAGCTTAGAAGTAAAATATCCCAAAAAATGCATTTTTGTGAATAACTCCGCTAAAAAGAATGATCAGGTGGTGAGAAATTGGGTTTAAGCCTTTTAAATATACCCCTATCGATCCATGAAATAAAAACTGACAGTGCCTCTCTGCGCAAGGTGAGGCCCTTTTTTCCGACGCTTTGACTGGAGTATAGGTCGGTACTTATTTTGAAAATAAAAAAACTTGTTCTCTCCCAAGGACTAAAATGTTTGGAAATACATATCGTCGGCCTCATAAGGAAAACTCGTAACTTCCAAACTCAAAAAAGTAGAGAGACAAGAGTTTAGTTGGGAAGTAACGTGCTGTGCAAAATTTAGAGCTTTCGAAATGACTTCAAATTTTCTGGGCTGCTCCGCTGACATATTTTCTAAAAAATGGCATTCAAAAGTTAATTTTGAAAAAAAGGTGGAGTTACGAAGTTTTCTTATGAGGCCGACGATATATGGAAAAAATATGCCCAAATTTTCAATGTTTTTACTTAATTCAAACCCATGCCTCCCAGCACATGCCATTTTTTAGGGGAAAGCATAGGGTTTTGTTCTACGAACAGCAAGTTTTAAATTCCAGTTAAGCTATTTGTTCTAAAAATTTGAAACATTAACGTGCTGCTAAAGAACATCAACGCTTCAGCGTGTAAAGCTCCAAGGAAGGAGAGTTCGAAAAACGGCTAGTTGGAAGAGCTTATTGAAAGCGGGATTGATGAACAAAACTGTGTGATGCCATCATAAAGTATTTAAGCGATTTAAAATTTTCTAAGAATTTATTTTAATAAAATTATAGTTTTTGATATTACAGTATAAACTTGGTAATAAAGGCCAAATCTATTAGTTTTTCGTTCTTCACGAAGTTTTATCTCTCGATTTTTTTCAATTCAATAATTCAACAAATTTGGAGGACAGCCTCATAACGACATATGTACCTTGTACCTACTTCTGATAGGTTCTACGTTCAAATTTGATGTAACTTCCTTTCTTTGTTGCTAATTGTCTATTTCTTAAAGGCTAAACCATATTCATTTTTCAAGTTCAACTTTACAAACGGTCCCATAATGCTTAAAAATGTTAAAATCGAGTTTTCACTAACTCCCATTTGTTTCAGAAGTTCAGCAGTCCGGCATGGATGTAATTCCAAAAAAGGCGTAAAGAGGACAGGATGATCTGTTTGTGTTAGAGTTGATAACATAGTTGATCGTGATTTACTATCACCTGAATGATTTTGAAATATTTTCCATGCATCTTCTAGGGTTATTGGTTTTCCATCTGGAAATATAGATATACATACATTTTCAATTTAATGACCTTTTGAATTTATAATTTGTCAAAAACGTACCATTTCTATAACCTTTAAAGTATAAAACTGGAACTTGATAACTTATACTATAGACAACATGGTATTCCATTTCAAATAATTCTTCTTTTATCTTCTGGGCTACTTTTGACGATAAATCTTGATGTATTTCTTCAATTTCAAGATCTTCTATTAGATCAACTTTGTCGCCTATTTCGTCAAGTTGGACATTGATTTTTTGCTTGTATACTAAATATGTATTCCCTTCATTATTGTCCTGAAATGATTGTAATTATATTTTTTTCGCGTTTAGCAATTTATCTATGTATCATGCCTTTTCAACTATACTCCAGTTGTCATCTTGACATGTTTTTGAGAGCTCTATGAACTCATTAACACTTTTTAAAAAATCACACCAGGTAATTGAGCACATTACAATTTTATTTTATTTCTACAAAAAAAAAAAAAATTAAATCACTTTAAAACTAAACATCTTCAAAGAAGAACATAGACAGCGGGTACGTTCAATGAACACAATCCACTTCAAGGGAAAGGACTATCGGAGACTTTAAACTTGCTTTCACGAAGAGTGCCTTGTGTTCATTGAATCAAACTATTGATTTCATGACTAAATTGGCAGAGTAATTTATTATAAATTATTAAATCTGGGTAATCTCTTATAGCCTGTTTTCACTATAATTTCTGTTTTCAGTAGAGCTCAAATGAGACAATTTCGCAAAATTATCTCATTTAGGCCAAATTTATTCACACTCCATTAAATTTAAAGTCGCCATTTAAAAAAGAAAATTTCAAAATTTGTATGCGATTTGACAGGTTTTTCATATTTAATCTAGATTTTAAATATAATGGAGAGTGAATAAATTGGTCCTTAGAATGTAAAATCCTATAAGAATTTTTTTTTTAATTTGAAATTCGAACTGACCTGATTTGCGAAATTATCTCATTTTTGGGTCTAGTGAAAACAGGCTATTGATAAGATATAAAAGATTTTTGGGGTTTAATCAATTTTTCAAATGATGTTTACGTGGAGTTAACAGGTGAAATCGGCTAACGCGATAGTCAATAATTGATAATCAAAATCGACGACATATTCCAATAAGAATCATGTTCATAAGAATGTCTTTTAGTCGCCTCTTACGACAAGCAGACATGCTGTGGGCAAATTCTTAAGCCCTGCCCACAGGGACAGGGACAGTGCAACGATTTTTCTTTGTACAACAGTCAACTAAGTTTTTTTTTTTTTTCTGTGACTAAACTACACTTTCCAGAGGTTTTTTGGTGTATGGAACTCAAATACAAAGATAGAAATATTTTATCTTTTTCCGTTTTTTTTTTTTTTTTTTAATTACCCTTAGTTAACTAGCATGTGTATGAGCACTTTTCACAGCTTTGAGCAACAATTTACAGTGCATACACATGTAAGCTCTACAATGCATTGATTGGCTTTTATAATGTTAACCAACTAAATAATTTAAAAGCAAATTTCAAAATGTTTATTTATTATTGCCGATTTTGAAGTTTCTTTAGTATAGCGACCAGCACTTCAATCAATTCTGAGAAGCTGTTGCATCCAACTTCATACAAACCGAACTGCCCTCAGTCACGGACACAAAGTTGGTTAAGGTCCTCTTAGACGTCGAGCTTTTTTTGGCATCAGTAAGTAACTGTTCGACGGAAAAGGTTACATTCTTCACATTATATATCCTGCACAGTGCACAGGGATGTCAAGACTAGTCATTGCTCTATACAGCTTGTCTCTGCAGTTTTTATACGCGGCTGGGTAAACAGTTTTTTACTTTGCTGTTTAAAAAAAAAAATCATTTGCATGCGTAAAAACGTATAAATTCCTTTTATCACAACTTCTGTACTTTATTGCTTCAATAAAACTAAAAAAAAAATAGTTTATAAACAATGTAATGAAGTATCTTCGCCATTCTACTTGATTTTTACTCATTAATCCGTAAAACTATCAACAGTAATTCTACACAATTGAAATGTATTTTTTAAAAGACATGTATCGCTAAATAATTTACGAGAGGTCACATAAATGATAGGAAGAAGGTAGGTGGGGTTGATTTGTGTGAGTGTGATGTTAGTGATTTTGTCTCGCTAGAGTAGCATTTTTGAACATCTAAAGTTAGAGAGATCTACCTTCGCAGTCTTGTCTTGTCTGCTTTATAAACTCGCAATTATGCCAGGTACAACTAATAACAACACAAAAAAAAACATAACAAACATGGAATACAAACATAAATTACCTAAATCTCATGGCTAAAAAAATTGTGCAAGCTACATATGAGCCGCTAAACCGGCGACATGCTATTTAAGTACTCTCGTCTTGGACGTTTTCAGTTCGACGAATCTGCACAACAGTAACGGTGGAATTTTTGTCATCAAACTTGCAAGTCACTGTAACCTCACTCAGTTGGAATGTGAATATCTGGGAGCCGTATTTAGTTCGAAGATACACTGACCTGGGATCGGCTTCTAAAATGTCAACAATGCACTGCCGACGCACTTGAAGTTCATGAAGCTGGCTTTCGGCTCTTTCGTTGAATAGGACGCTGAGACGATGACCGGACACAATCCAATTGGGCACCTTGACAGCTGTGGGTGGGGGAGAAATGTGATTGGCAAAATTCGGTGGATTGGGTAGAGCTACAGCGCCATTCAATTCCAATTCCGACTCTTCACCGTCTGGCTCTTGACGTGAGTTATAAAAGTCAACTGTGGGTTCACCAACAGAAAGGCGACCTGTTTTATAAAAAAAGGTTGATTGGAGAATAAGTCTTTTAGGGAAGAAAAAATGATCCTGAACTTTGCAGACAATTTGTATACTGAGGTTTGGACAGCCACCAAAGTCGCAAAACTAGTCCGATTTAAAAAAAAATTAAACGGCAATCGCTTTGTATTATCAAAATCTAGGGGTCGACATTTGTTGTTTTTATTTTATTTGTCTTAGGGCCAATTTTTCAATAGTCAGTTAAACAGTCAGTTAGTACTTATTCCTAAGGATAGAGAAAAAATCAATTTTTCAACAAGCAGATATAGCTTATTCCTAAGAATAACTATCTGCTTCTTTCAGAGACGAATAAAAATTATTGTAAGGAATAATCTCAACAAAAATATTGTGTCAGTTGTCAAAGCTGTTTTGAAAGAATTTTGAAAAAAATACAGTGGAACACAAGAAAACAAAAACAATCATGAATAAAAATGACGTTTAATTTTAAATATTTTTAAATTTGACAATTTTGTTTTTGTTATTCTGTAGAATAAGTTATTCTTGATTGAAAAATTCAATGTTTTTATCTGATTGTTTATGAGCCTTATAACTGTATTCGTCGAACAGTTAACTGATTGTTTATTAGAAGATTGAAAAATTGGCTCTTAAAAAAAAAATTTATTTCCAAAAAACGCAAAAAACACAGAAAAAAAAATATTTAAAAAAATTTGGACTTTCGTCACCACTGTAATAATGTACCGATTTTCATAAAATATATGGCAATCGCTTTGCTTTATCAAAATCTAGGGATCATATTTTTTAATTTTTTTGTCTTTAAAAATGAGTTATGGCCAAAAAATATTATGTAGATTTATATTTGGTATAAGGATTCATTTATTTTCAAAAGAAAAAAGCAGAATACAAACTCGTCAGTTGTACGGAAAATAGATTTGGTTCATTATCTCAGCCACCTTTAGTACAAGTCACAATTATAAATGAAATAAGCATCTTCTTTTTGCTGTTTCCTTTTAAAAGGTGATTCAGGGAGTTTAAATGGATCATTTTTTGCACGTAATACAGTGAACCCAATATGTTTTCCGGTGGACTTCTACTTCACCGCAAACTAGACATATTCCAGGGATGTTTAAAGATTTTTTGATGCAATCAGCTTGGAGTTTTTTTCGTAAACTATCTGCATGACAATTGGATATAATATCTTGATTACCCTATAGTATTCTTGAATAAAATACAACACAAAAATCAATTGTAATCATCATTTTGTGTTAAATATTTAACATTTATCTTAAACTTGGAAGTTCTTTTTGAACATAGTTCTGGAAAAACATTAGAAAGTATTAAGGAAAATTTTCGAATAAACATGTCCGTTCTCATCTTACTATTTTGGAAAGCATAGCTTAGTGAAAATCCGTCAATTATTACAATTATTATTTTGTTGCTAGAGCGTAGGAGGTGTCTTTAGGGTAGGAAAAATGATGAGGTAGGAAACTGGGAAAGGAATTGTTTGGAAAGGGAAGGAAGGAATGTTTAGTTCCAGGGACGTGGCCTGATTGCGATGCGCGACATTAAGCTCGCCGGATTTGGGGGGAGGGATCTTGCCCCCGAAACTTAACCTTGGCTACTAACAAAGACATAAATCAGGCTGAGAACCAAAGACAAGAAAAAAAATACCATTTTTGACATAGAAATCCGCGTCCATATTTGGATTTCCCCACTGACAAATTGTCTGCAAAGTTCAGGATCATAGAAAAAAACATATCCAACTCACCCGATTCAATAACATTAGGAGCATCGTAAAAAGGAATGTATGGTTTTATATCTAGAACAGGAGTTCCATCAACCATATCGGTTCCACTAAAAATAATAGTGGAACCCTCTATTTTGTCAATCTCTACCAGTGACAATCCAATCGGACATGGTCTATGCGGAGATCTCGTTGAAAAAACTCCCACTCTTTCGCCCCCAAGTCGAGGAGGAGCAACCTTAGCTTTTGGATGGGAATTATTTTTATGGAAATGATAAATGATCCAAAGGTGGGAGAATTCGTCCAAACCATCCAGGGAATGTTCGGGATTTGTAAATACTTCTGCATTCAATTCGATGACACCCTTAAGTCGAGCACCAATGCTTGATTGTCGGGGTACAGCTCTTTTCTCTGGGAATGATGTTTTTATCACTCCAATTGGACGAAAGCGTGTTGTTGTTGTTTGATCGCATCCGTTTAATTCCTTTATTGTGTTTGTTGATGTTTTATTCTTTTATTTATTTAAATTTTGTTTAAAAATAATATTTACCTGATTTATAGCATCATTACTATTTTTGGTATTTTCTTCATTTTGCCGACATCCTTCGCAACGAAAATCGCGTAGGAGTTTAGATAAATCATCGATATCTTTGCGCTGTACGTGGCTGAGATTTTTCACTTGTTGTCTAGATACAAATTTATATATTCAATTTGTTTTGATTAATTGAAATAAAATATCTTACCGTAACTTATTTATTTCATTTCGTGCAATTGTTAATTGATTTCGTAATGATTCAACATTGTTTTCAAGCATTTTTCTTTATTAGTTTGTTTTTGCGGAAAAATAAAGGACACAAGTTTTTTGGAAAATATTTGTTTGACAGATTAATAATTTTTGCCTTGAGGAAGCCACAAATGTGACAGATGGAAAAAGTTTGAGATGCTTAGGACTTGAGATGAAGCCAGTGAACATAAAACTTAATTTAGACAAGTTCAGACTAATGGCTGATGAAGGAAATACAATTTAAAAGCCAGGGGTCGAATAACCCCACACGATTAAGGCCTAAAGCCTGGTATGCTGCTCGCGCTAAATTTTAGCCGAGATAAAATTCCCATATAAGTTATCGATAATTTCTATGGAATCCATTTTAGCTCGGCTAAAATTTTTCGATAATTTGTATGGGAGCTAAAATTTAGCGCGAGCAGCGTACCAGGCTTAAAGGCTTAACTACATACACCACTTTTTTAAAAAGTACAAAAGTGAAAATATTTTTTTTCTGCTACAATTTGTTTTTTTTTTGCCTGGTACGCAGCTCGCGCTAAATTTTAGCCGAAATGAAATTCCCATACAAGTTATCGATAATTTGTATGGGATCCATTTTAGCTGAGATAAAATTTTTCGATAATTTGTATGGGAGCTAAAATTTAGCGCGAGCAGCGTACCAGGCCTTAGACCCAAAAATAAGCTTTCTGCAACATTTGTTTTAATTTTTCAAGCCGAAAATTTATATAAAAATGCGTTTGAAAATTTTCACTTTTGTACTTTTTCACTTTTTAGCCTGGTACGCTGCTCGCGCTAAATTTTAGCTTCCATACAAATTATCGAAAATTTTTAGCCGAGATAAAATGGATCCCATACAAGTTATAGATAACTTGTATGGGAATTTTATCTCAGCTAAATTTTAGCGCGAGCAGCGTACCAGGCTTTTAAGCCAATATAATTAAGGCTTAACTACATTGGCTCAAAAAGTGAAAAAGTACAAAGTGAAAATTTTCAAACGTATTTTTTTTATAGTTTTTCTGGGTGTACTAAAAATAATTACGCAGAAAGCTTTTTTTTTTGTGTAAAAACAATTTTGTATCCTCTTTCTTGCAAAATAATTTCGCTAGCGAGAATAAACATTTTTTGCTTTTGTACTTTTGCAAAAAGTGGTGAATGTAGTTAAGGCTTTTCTGCTTTCACTTTCACAAGATTTCGTATTACCGAAGCCGCCCGGTGCGGAAGTGATAGAATGATATTTGGCTATGTAAGTGTCAACAATGACATATGTCGGTAAGCAGTTTAGTGTGTTTTCGTGGATCGATAATACAGTTCATCCCGGGGAGTTCACAGATTGAAATTTGATTCGGTTGCGGATCGAGTAGATTCCCGGGGACTGAGTCACTGCGTCTTCTGTAATAGGCATGATTATAGCAAAGTAAAAATTATGAAAATACAAATAAAAACATTCAAGAAAAAACATCAGAAAATAATGGCGTTTTCGATTGGCAGTCCGGAAGCGTCCGGAATCCTTCTGAAAGCGTTTTATTCGTACAAAACTGACAGTTTTGTGTGAATAAAATTTTTTCAGAATGATTCCGGACGCTTCCGGACTGCCAATCGAAAACGCCATAAGTTTAACAGCAAAAACAAAACAAATTTAATTTCGTTCAAGATTTCGTTAACGAAATTTTGTATGGAAAATTTCGTTTTGCATCAGCAGCGTACTAGGCTTTACGAAATAATTTATTTCTCAAATTTGAAGAAAAGTTGCAGTTGAAGTGTTGCATTTGAAAAAAATTGGATTCATGTGATAAACTTGTCCCACAAAATTATTTTGCTCTCTTTCAAAATGACATTGAGCCCTCAGAGTTTTTTCATTGTGGGACGCGCCTATTAAGTTTCTTGCCTGGCACTTCTGTGTACTACAGTTTGAGAAGCATGCACTCATTGATAAATGTCAAATCAGCCATAGATGAATGAAAATTTCCAAATGTCAAATTCAAAATGTAAATAAATAAAAACTAAAAATTAAAAAGTGCACTTATAACAAAAATTAAATAAAAAAGAATGAGTAATTTAAAAATCAACTTCAACATTGGCCTCCTTGGCCATGTAGATTCAGGAAAAACAACTCTCGCTCGAGCCCTCAGTACCATTTCCAGTACAGCTGCTTTCGATAAGAATCCCCAGTCCAAAGAACGTGGAATAACTCTTGATTTAGGTTTCAGTGCTTTGACCATTGAGACACCAAATCATCTCCAATCACTACCATCAATAACAAAGCATATTCAATTCACATTCGTAGATTGTCCTGGACACGCAAGCCTCATTCGCACCATCATTGGTGGTGCCCAAATAATTGATCTAATGATTCTAGTAATTGATGCCCAAAAAGGTATTCAAACACAAACAGCCGAATGCATTGTTATTGGAGAAATTCTACAAAAGAAATTGATTGTAGTCATCAATAAAATCGACATGATTGAAGAATCTAAAAGACAAGATTATCTTGATAAAATGAAAATGAAATTAAAGAAAATTTTGTCCAGAACTATATTCCAAGATGTACCAATTTTTTGTATTTCCGCTTTAAATGGTATTAATTTGAAAGAATTTGTAGAAGACATTAAGACAATTCTACACATTCCTGATAGAGACTATAAGCAACCGCTTCTCATTTACATTGACCACTGTTTTGCCATCAAAGGCCAAGGAACAGTTTGCACAGGAACGATAATTCAAGGTAAAGTTTCTATAAACGATACAATAGAACTTCCTGCTATAAAAGAACAAAGAAAAGTCAAATCAATTCAAATGTTCAAAAGCCCAGTTCAGAGTGCTGGGCAAGGTGATCGCATTGGTCTTTGTGTGACCCAATTTAACTCGAATCAGATGGAAAGAGGAATCATCTGTCAACCGGGTTACTTAAAATTCATTCATGCAGCTGTGATAAAGCTAAACAGAATAGAATATTATAAGTTTCCTTTAAAATCAAAGAGTAAATTGCATGTTACCGTTGGTCATGAAACTGTCATGGCCAAAATTATATTGTTTAAGGACAATTCACTTGATAGGCCATTTGATATCACACAAGAGTATGAATATGTCGAAGAACTTTTACTAGACGAAAAACTAATCACCGATCATTTTGTAATGCTTGAATTTGAGACTCCCATATTGGCTAACGATAGTAGTATATTAATTGCTTCTAAGCTGGACTTGGATGTTCATGCGAATACATGCCGTTTGGCATGTTGGGGTTCTATTGAATGGCTTACTCATTCATCTAATTACAGTACAGAAATTCTTCCAAAATTTAAAATCTATCGGAATAAACTTAAACAGGGTACCATACAGAGAGTGGTTAATGATAATCAGATTATTGTACAAAATCTTTTCAAAAAAGATGGTAATCGAGATGTTTATGTTGGTAAGAGAATCGAGTTGTCAACTGGAGAATGTGGTGTCATAGAGAGTACATTTGGACAGACATCTAAAGTGAAAATAAATTTCCCAGAAGGTCTGCGGGAAGAAACTTTGAATCTATTGAAAACAAAACAGAATACCGTTATGGTGCTTTTGAAATTCAAAAAGTATATATTTAATAAAAAATTGGGAATAATACAATGAAGAAATTTTTTTTTTTTTTCTTTTGAAATCTTTGAAAAGATGGTAATGCAATCTGTCTGTATAGGCAGTAACAGCCTAAACAGATGTGTTTCTTCATTTCAAACTTTGTATTTAGTGTTGTTTGGATGAGTTTGGCTGCTACAGTTTTGATTTTGGACAAGGCCTATTTTTGGATGAAATTTTTGGTTTATTTTTTTCAAAAATCGTTATTAACCATTTTAAAATTTCTGACTTTCTATAACAACTGACTAAATTTTTGAAAGAATTTAATATTTTCAGGGGGGGTCATTTTCATACCTGCAGTATTGTTGCCTGTATTATTATTTTGTATTGAAAAACAGTGTTATTTAATTTATTTTTTTGAAAAATCAACGCAACCAAAAATGTGTTGCATCAAAAAAATGTTATTGCAAATAAAAAATATTTGCATACCTAAAACAAAATTTGTGTGAATTGGAAAAAAAATTCCATCCAAAATTTGCATCAAATATTTTTTTTTTTTAATATTCTTCAAATTCTTACAGTTTTGTCTATTTGACCTTATATTAGGTTCAATTTTATAACTGAAGAAGCTTATGTAAGGTAAATAGTCAAAAATTGTAAGAAATTCGGCGAATATTTAAAAAAAAAATATTTAATGCACACATTTCGCAGTAAATTTATTTTTTAATGCAGATAATTTTTATTTTTACTTGTTTATTTTTCAAATGCAATTTTGCAATATATTTTTATTTGCAATACCTATTTTTTTTTTTCATTAATTTGCAATAATATATTATTTTTAATGGTAATGTTACAATATTTTAATATTTAATGTTTTTTTAACCGTGGTTTTGGATAGAACAAATTTACAAATTTGGATTATGTTTTCAACTCAATCGAAGTGAAATCAGCGGTTTATTTAAAAAAAAGTAATATTTTTTAGTTCATTATTTTGGAATTTGAAAGAAATTTTGCTTTATTTATGGAAGAAAATGGATTTTTTTAGACATTAAAAAATGTTAATCACCAGTGATAATGGAGACTTTAAATATAATTTATACTACGTTTCCCCCTACCCTAAATCCGAGATTTAGCTAAGTAGATTTAGAATAAATCTCGAGAATTATTCTAAATTTACCTCTCTAAATCGTGGATTTAGGTTCACCTACCCTAAATCAAAGATTTTCACCTACCCTCAGTCTAAATCTACTTAGCTAAATCTGAGATTTAGGGTAGGTAGAAACATATACCCCGTTTGTATGGCGATTTGAATCCGAATTGAATCAGGATTTAGGTCTATATTACCTGGATCGAATTGAATCCGGATTTATGGATCCGATCCGACTCGGGGAGTCGGATCGGAACAAATTGAATACTCGAGATATAATTTATGGTGGAAATTGTGTGTGATTGTCTTCTTATTTGAAAATTCACTGTATGTATGTATGTATTATGATATCTAGTTTTACTTGCACTTTGTTTTTGGTTAGATTTTTCTATTTTACTGCAAATATATTAAAAAGAAAAATTGTGTTTCCGATTCTATTTCAATTCGATTCCTCGATCTGGTATAGTCATATACCTGGATCGAAATTTCAATTCAGATTCAATTCGATCTTTAAATCGGTCATAAAAACGGGGTAATAGTATTAGAGTGGATAAAATTGTTTTTAATTAAAGAATTATTTTAGCAAAATTAAATTTATTTGTGTGAAAAAAAACTAAAAAGTGCATTATGGGTTATAATTCATTTTATTTATTCATTATAGTTAAGGGAAGTTTGGTGTCTTAACCATGCGACCGGTAAAATTCTTAAATAAATTTCGAAATTTGACAGTAGCATTACATCCAAACTAATTTAGCCAATTTACTCAAATTTCCGTTCAGAAAATGACGTTGCCTAAATATCTAGTCCCTAATATTTCCTGAACGTGCCCAATAGAAAAAAAATTATCAATTGACAACTGTAATACATAAATGTCTATCAATTGATAAGTTTATCGTTTTCGTTTATCTATCAATTGATATTTTGACAACCGTAATAGGGGCCAAAATAAATCTTAAAATCATCTCATGGCGGGTGGAAACACCATTTTAAATCTCCTTTCCTAAATCCAGATTTAGGTGGTGGAAACGTAGCATGAAAGATGAAGTGAAGACGGTAAAAAGTGAAAAAATCTCAGATTTATGGTGTTTTCGTTTGGTATTGGAACCTATTTTTTAATATTTTTGAAATATAACGTTTTTTATGTAGTTATTGCACGTAGCAAATGTAGGTAGTACATGAAACAAATCAAGCGAGTAGTTTATTCGATTAACTACGCGTAGTTAACCGAGTAGATTACCTGACGTAATCTACTCTGCCATCTCTGGTGGTAGCACCTTCAAGATGTTGTTGTTGTTGTTGTTGTTGTTCAAAGATTATAAAAAAATCAGATGTTTTGGTTAATCTAGTACTATCATCTACTCATGCTCTTCTTCCCGAGTAGATACGATTTGTATTGAATTCGTTGAAAGTGCGTTCCATTGAAAATCGCTAGTAAACTACTAGTAGTACTTTGCCACCTCTCAATGGAACAGGGCTAATTTTACACAAAAAATCTGCAAAGCAAATGGACATTACATACCGTCTCATGTAACCTCTATGTTATAAACTGTTGCATTTATAAACACACTTGGTTTCTCCGGCTGCAAAGTGCAAAGAAAAGAAAATCCGGATACACAAACAAACAAACATGGAGTTTATTTTGTTTTGAGTAGTATTTAGTTGATATTTTTCATCTCATATTTTCGGCATTTAACAAATTGTCTATCTCATTCGTGTTGTTAAATTTATGTAAATTTTTATATTTAAAATAACTTTTATGTCCCTAAATACTCTTAGATTAAAATTAATAAACATATTTAATATCAAAACGTGTACAAAACTAAACCTGCCAACCATCTATTTCACCACAAATTGCAATTTAAATATATCCACTTTTTCCACAATGAAACGCACGGCAAATTCTCAAAGCTCTTCAGTAAAAAAACAAAAAGTTCTTGCCGGATTCCCAGATTCTAAAAAACCAAACAATGAATCTGTTGCCGGTGTAACTCAATTTCTAACAAAAATTCAATCCAATCGCCTTGAAGCTGGCGATAGTATTATTGATTTCCAATTTAAAAAGAAGCGCGTTCGCATTCTTTCAGAAGCTACCGATGTACCTGAAAATGCCGATGCTATTTTATATTGGATGGACAGAGATGCTCGTGTTCAAGATAACTGGGCATTTCTTTTCGCTCAAAAGTTAGCACTCAAAAATGAAATACCTTTGATGGTTTGTGTATGTCCTGGCCCAAAATATCTGTCGCTAAGGCTTTATAAATATATGTTATCGGGCCTCGAAGAGGTCGAAAAAGAGTGTAGAAATTTGAATATTAATTTCCATCTTTTGTTGGGCGAAGCTCCAAAAGAAATACCAAAATTAGTAAAGCAATACAATATTGGAGCGGTTGTGTGTGATTTCTCACCACTTCGCTTGCCAGTTAAGTGGGTAAATGAGGTAAAAGATAGTCTTCCTGCAGAAGTGCCTCTCACTCAAGTTGATGCTCATAATGTGGTCCCAGCTTGGGTAGCATCTGATAAACAAGAGTATGCTGCGCGTACTATTCGTAATAAGATTACTTCGAAATTGGGAATGTTTTTCACTGAGTTTCCACCGCTCATTAAACATCCTCATTCATATAAAACTAAAGCTGAGGAAACTAATTGGAAAGCTGCACTTGACTATGTTGTAAATACATTGAAATGTGATATGAATGTGGATGATGTTGATTGGGCAACACCTGGTTACGTAGGTGGTATGACCCAGTTACTTGATTTTTGTACGAGAAGACTTAAGAACTACGATTCAAAACGCAACGATCCAACACTTGATGTGATTTCCAATCTATCGCCTTGGTATAATTTTGGTAAGTTTAACACTTAATTTTTTAATACTTAGTTTGTATATAAAAAGATTTCTTATTTGTTTATAAACTACTTTTTCAACAATGGATAAATTAACGTGAAAAGGGCCGGTTTTAAGGGGGGGGGGGGGGGGCAGCCTGGGCCGTCGCCCAGGGGCGCAAGGGCGAAAAAAAATTTTCCCAAAAACTAGAAGACATAGAAACATATAGTTTTCACGGTTCGATAAGGAATCAATTGAGGCAGTTTTCTGTCTAAGTAATTTATTTACTAAAATTCGCAGTCTGGACAAAAATAGTATAAAATGAGTTTTAAAAAAATTTTTTTCCCCTATTTTAAACTTTGAAATCGATTATTTCAAAAACTATTGGTAATATTATATTGATTTAAAAATTAGAATCAAATGCACAATTTTGCCTTTTGGAAATGGTATCATTTATTACTGTAAGTGTTGCCGTTGTTTTTTAATAATTTTTTTTTATTTTGATAATTTTTTTTTAGAAAAATGCCCCTCCCACCTAAACGGGGGGAGATAGACCCCCCTCCCAAAGAAAAAAATGTTTGTATTGAGCTCCTCTACAAAAACCCTTCATCAAATCCTGGCGCCCAACTTATCCTACTACGTGCCGAAACAACATTTTTGTTCTATACCTAAAAGTTCCAATTTCTGTATCTGGGTTGAAATCGAAAAATTTTTTTTTCTAAGCCAATGTTGAAGTGATTTTCATAAAAAATACCTCGATCAATTGGGAAATAGATATAGTTTTAGAATATATTTTTTAAATAGCATGTTGTTTTGAAAACATATACTTTAAATTGATGCCGAAGTTGGGCAAATGACAAAAAAAATTGAATTTTTGAACTTTGACATCTTATAAATTCTAAGTGGTTTAACCGAGTTACATGTTTTATACATTGTTAAAAAGGTATATTTATCTTCTATCAGAAACTGTAAAAAAATCGAAAATGGGTAAAAAATTGTCGAAGCTAGAATTTTTTCAATGGGCGAAGGTCCAAAAAACCGTTTTTTGCCCGTAACTCCAGATTTTGGGGGTGTTAGGGGATTTTCAAATACCGTTTCGTATTCAGTGCGACTAGCTCTACAAAACCTGATAGATCTCCGCCCGCGTATATTTTAAAACCTCATTTTTGTAACACCGTGTAATTAAACGCCAAACAATTTCTCCTAGTGAATTTCACCAAACAGAATAGAGTGGAAGCGATTCAAACTTTTTTATTGGATTTCAGAATGAGTGAATCATTGAGTGATTCCATTCGAAAACGACATTTATGTAGTTGAAAAAGATTTTGAAAAATATTGTTCAAATAAACCCAACTGTACCTACTGGATCTACATCTCTTTAAATGTGTTTAAACAAAAAAGTCAGAGATAAAGGTAAACTGCATTAACAAGTATGCTTTTTTCGTGATTTTAAAAAATTGTTTTGAAATGATTTTTTTTTAGAGGCGCCAATTGCAATCTTGCGCAGGGGCGCCGGTAGTGCTTAAATCGGCACTGAACATAAATTCATGAATCTTGTTTGTGACTGAGGCCGTAACTTTCTAAATACTTCATTAATGAAGGTTTTTCATTCAAGGTTTTTATGATACCAGCGCCATGGACGGCGCTACAATCCATTGTGGATTCGGACCACAATTAACAATCTTCTCTATCCAGCTGTAGTCTTTGTCAGCTTCTTCCAATCGCACATCAAGTTGATTGAGGTCCTCTTCCACTTGCGTGCGCCATCTTAAACTAGGGCTTCATCTACTGCGCCTTCACTCTGGGTTGGGGTCAAAACTTTCCGGGTCGGTGCACTATTGTCCATGCCCTCCAAATGATTTATCCATCTCAGGCACTGCACTTCTACTGTCTTGGCTTGGTTAGTGCCCTTGTACAACCCGTATAGTTCGGTGTTGTTCTTTTCCAATCACCATCAATGCATACGGGACCTAAAATCACCCGAAAAACTTTTCTCTCGAAAAAAATTCAAGGTGTTTCATCAGCCTTTGTCAAAGTTCATGTCTCTGCACCACACAGCAGCACTGGGATGATAAGAGTCTTGCATAGGGACACCTTACTTGCCCGAGAGAGGGCTTTGCTGGACAATTGCCTTCTCAAACCAAAGTAGCAACGTAGCAACGGAGGAAAGCAATTCCCTGCTTCAAAAACATATTATATTCAAGCCTTGGATATACGCTTTATATATTGTAGTCAAATCCACAGAAGTATACAAAATTCTTACAACGACTCTAACCGGCAGCATTTGAAGCATTTCAAATATGTGGTCGAAATTTAAATGGATTGGTCATAAGCTGTTGCACATCCGACAAATTGGAGAATAAATTAAGAAATTGATATGAGAAACTAAGAGTGCTGTCGACAGCAAAACAATGAAGAGGATTAGAAGTTATTCCTAAAAGGACATTGACGAAAACAAACCCATCTAGTACAATTTGTATTGAGCAGTTCAAAATATAATCCATTTGATTAGGAAATCGTGGAAACTATGGGTGTTTTCATAAACGTCGGAAATCTGCGTCAGTCCAATCGTCTTTCTGCTTTTCTGCATTAATGAACACACCACTTCTGCAGAATGTTTGCAGGCCTGCGTTGGTACAATTTTCAGCAGTCACTGAGTGTTCATAAACGTCAGAAAAAAAATATAAAAAAATTACCACAGAATGAGTTTTGTTTAGGCAAAAAAATATTTCTTTTTCAGTTCCCGAAAATATTGTTTTTAATAACACGAAAAATTTGTAAACCGTGTTACATTAGGGTGGCTAAAAAAAAAATACTTTCTTCTAAAAAAAAAATAATTAAAACACCGAGTAGTTCACATTTAAAACAAATTATCTATGGAAAAAATATTTTTAATTAGGGTGTTCAAGAAAGTTTTTTTATGCGTTTGAAAAAAAAAAATGATTTTTAGTGCACAGAAAGTTTGCTATAGTAATATTAAATTCATGCTGAATTAATTAAATTGAATTTGGTTGAATTCCAAGCGTAAATGTTAAATATACCATTTTTCTGAGCCCCCTAATTCGAAAATACCTACCCCAATTTTACATTTTATTTCATAAACCATGTTTTACAAACTTTCTCTGCAGTGAAAAATAATTTTTTTTGTAATTAATTAAAAAAAACAAATTTGAACCACCCTAATGGAAATTTTTTTTTCTTCGATAATTTGGTCAAAACAATATCCACGTTGATTTTTTTGGAATTCTTCAAGCAACTGTAGAAAGATAACATTTTTTAGAGCCACCCTAATACGAAAAAAATTAATATAAACTCATTACCTCAAAAAACAAGATTTCGAAATTTTCTGTGTCATTAAAATTTAAATTTTTTGAAAAATGAAAAAAGAAACATTTTTTGCACCACCCTAATTAATATGTTTGCTTTTCATTTTTTTAACAATATTTACATTTATTAACAAAAAAAAAATAAAATCAAGAGTCAAATAAATTTCTCCTTGAGTTCTGCAGCAATAAAATTTTGGCTGCGCAATCTGCCCGATGTTGACGACATACTGACGTTTATGAACAGCAAAACTGCAGTTGGACTAATGTCGAATTCCTTTCAATTTTTTGAATCGCCTCAAAAAAATCGAATTTTTGGTGTCAAAAAGGAACATGAAAACAGACCGAATTCTTTTTGCGATTGTATGTGTGTCATTTGACAACAATTTTTACACGAACGTCAAGCTGAAACCAAAACAATTTCTGCAAAATAAAACCAGAGATTCCTTTGATCAATAATTTTGTTTATTTTCTTCGGTAATATAAATTTATTTTAATCAGAATCAAAGGGAAATTGCAGTTATTACTAAGATCTGAGTGAAGGTGAAGTAGAAAATTATTATTTTGGCCGTATGCTATGGTTTTACAGAGACAAAATTTTCTGACGACAATTACGAGAAGAAAAGTCACAGTAATTTGACTTTTTCACAAGAACTATGCCAGGAAAAATATATTTTGATCGCACATTGTTTTTTTTTTATTTATTTTTTATTTTTCCGCAATAAAAATACGATATTCTATTGAAATTTACTCTTTATTTGAAGTTGGTGTTCTCAAATGAACAAACAACACGAAGAAAACTTTCAGCTTGGTTTGAGAAATGTCAAATGTTCCAAGTGTGTGTGCAAATCCGTGTAAATCTCTCAAAAAAGAGGGATTAAAAAAAATTCGAATTCTGCTTCGTTTGAGGCGAATTTTTTTTCTATGGAACATGATTTTCAGAAAAAATTCGCTTCGAGATCGCCGAAAATTCGATTTTTCAATTGAAAGGAATTCGACATAAGTTAGTCCGATCGCAGATCTGAGTTTATGAACACGACTAACGCAGGCCTAAGTTAGGCAGACGTTTATGAAAACACCCTATATAGTGCAATTGATCGATGGTTGAATGCTTATGAGGACTCACATATTTTAGGGATAAGTTTAACAAAACAGTTTTCTATCAACTCTGAAATATCTCAGAAGAGTTAGATAGATAAAAAAGCTTTCGCAATATTTAGCCCATTATAAGAATTCCTTTGCTTTTCAAGGCAGACTGATTAGCTTTGTAAAGAAGAAAATTTACCTCTCTTACTTTGATTGCCTTTTGCCTCCCTAAACTCTGCGCTGAACTAAAACTTTTTTAAGGTTTTAAATTTTTTTCCTTGTTTAAATTAAATTTCTTTATACTAACAGAACAATGTTCGAAACCATATTAATTGCGCCATTTGTATTTTTAAAAATTCTAAAAATGTAATTGAGTCCAACCCAATTCGCTTTCTCATATAGCAACACAGTTCTTTTAGAAATTTGTTCGTTTACCTGAAGATTGGTGTAAGCAAAAACTTTTTTTTAATTATGTAATGATTGGATTTCCCCTGAGGATTTGAGGTATTTACGGCATATATTTCAGGGTGGAAGGTATGAAATAAGTCAAGCGTATTATTTGATTGACCTTCTACGTCGGGAATTCTAGCGTTCAAATTATAAAAAAGAAAAATAAGGCAGGATGCAAATCTATCAACCATTTTCACTGAACGCAGTAATTTGTTCTGTATAATTAGTGTTGCTTTAATTATTAAGAGCTATGTAGGAATTCCGTCTAATTCTAACCGAGCCCTTGATGTTTAATGCGAAAGCGATTTTTTCTCTCCTGTGTGTTCTAATGATGGTTGTTAGTTTTGGAATTCGTTTAGCTTATCTTTATTAAACTCATTAATTCGGATATTTTCTTCGGATCTCCGCATTGTTCTGAGCAATTTGATTTGCATTTTCAAGAACTGTTCTTATATTCTAGAACTAATCTATATCCGAGGACAATAGCCAAAAGTCATCAATCTTAAATTACTCCGAATAAAGTGCATAATGTCCGTTTCGTTATAGAATTGATAATTTCATTCTGTTCCACACTCGCACTTATTATTTCATTTGTGATTTATATTGAAACCCAATGAAAGTGGCAATTTAAATTTAAATCTTTTCATAATGCTTGCTAATGACTTGTTAATAACTATTATATTTGATTTGTTTTTACTTTTTAGGTCACATATCCGTCCAGAGAAGTGCTCTTGAAATAAGCCGCCTTAAATCAAAGTACAAAGCATCTGTAGAAGCCTATTGTGAAGAATCCATAGTCCGTCGAGAATTAGCCGATAACTTTTGCTTTTACAACGAAAAGTATGACAGTTTACAGGGAATCGCTTCCTGGTCGTTAAAAACCCTAGATGACCATCGTAAGGACAAACGAGAATGGCTTTATACACAAGAAGAATTAGAAACATCAAAAACCCATGATGACCTATGGAATTCGGCACAAATACAGCTTGTAAAGGAGGGCAAAATGCATGGGTTCTTACGCATGTATTGGGCTAAAAAGATACTCGAATGGACTAAGTCACCTGAGGAAGCGCTGAATTTTGCTCTGTTGTTTAATGATAAATACAGTTTAGATGGTTGTGATCCAAATGGATTTGTTGGTAAGTTAAATTTAATGTCATTGTGATTATTTCAATGTGATGTAACTGTTTTTTGTTTTGTTCTTTCTAGGTTGTATGTGGTCAATTGGAGGTATTCATGATCAAGGTTGGGGTGAAAGACCTATTTTTGGTAAAATTCGTTACATGAACTATCAAGGATGCAAGCGTAAATTTGATGTTCCAGCCTTTGTGGCTCGTTATGGAGGAAAGGTTTATAGTAAGAAAAAATGAGACCTGAACTAACATGCCTTAAGAAATAAACAATCTCTCTTTTTTATTAAAACAAGTATTGTTGTTTTATTTAACATAAACTCAGTAGTTGTTCATGTTAAGAAAATCGTTTGGCTAAAGTACTTATTGTTCTGGCTTTATTTTATCACCAATTCTGATGGTCATCGGTGATTGATTTCAGTATTAGCTTAGCCAGAGACATTTTGAATGTATACATATGTAAATGTAAAATAGTAATGTTTTAAGTGTAAACTTTGGCGTATGTGGAACATTTTCTTTGCTACAAGAAACTCTACGTAGAGGTAAATTTATAAACTTTTCGAGGAATATGTATGTGTGACATTTTATAGAATGTTTTATTTTCTGGAAATTTATTCACAGTCCTCCAGTAAATTTCAACGGAAAAAAAAACTATTTCAAAGGAAGCATAATTATGCAAAGGAGCTGACAAATGCTATTTTCCAGATCCTCTACATAATGCTTTAAAATTTCTTCCTGTAGCCCACCAGATCGGCCTGATTTGATTTTTTGAGCATTTTGTTCGCATTTTGATGGTTTACTTCTTGTGGCTGCTCCATAATACGACAAATTATGTTGGTCTGTCGATACCGATTTGTTTACAAGTTCCACCAACAGGACACCGTTAAGCACCTTTGTGAACTTTGAAATGGAGAGTCTGGTATTGGAAATTCCGCCTTTTCATTTTAGCTTTCAAATTCGATCTTCTGGGTTTGAATTTAGTCCAACCACCTTTGTCAATCCGACAGGTAGTTTTAGATCCCCTCCATCTTTTCAGATTGCGTGCATAGCAAAGGTTGAGAGTTGTATGTTCCTAGGCCTTGGTTTCTCGTGAGCTCATAGTGCTCAGGAGAAGATCAGTGAGATTTTTGACAGAATCTATAATCTATATGGATTTAGAACAATTTTGCTTTCCGCAGACGATTTTCAAAAACACAAAAGATGCCCAAGGCCCTGATTTTTTAGTTTCTATTATCTGTTTATCTACAATAAATTTCCTATAATTGATACTTTAAACCGCGTCTGTGGTTAACTTAAAAGTTTGTCCATAATGTTCTTGTAGATACTTAATAACAAAAGCTTTCAATTTTCGTATATTTCCATTTCTGCAGTCAGGCTGCTGTTTTCTGTCAATTCCAAATGAACAAAGATTAGCTTTACAAATTTAATATACATACATATATATATGTCCAACCGAATGCAACATTTGATATTAAAAACATGCATAGCATTACGTTATAAGATATATATTTCCATTTCTTTAAATACGTCTATCGTGTATATAATTTTAAATAGTCTAATAATTTGGTTTTCGTATTTTTTAATATTTTTATTTTTTTTTTTGATAATATTTATTTTCATTGTATGTTTCCCTATAAACGATACAGTATTTTTTTTTTTACATTACAATTTTAAACAGTTTTCCAGTTAAGTAGAAATAAAAACTATTTTTGTTTTCTTTTTATAATGGAGTCATTTACTTATAATTTTTTTTGACCTTATCGACTCTGATCTATAAATTGTTCCTACTTCTTGAGAAGAATTTTTTTTTCTTGTACATACATACATAATAATTTAGTAAAATGAATAAACTTTTTTTCTTTTTTTTTTTTAATTGTAAAATATGTACAGTTGTCTGCGGAGAATAATATTTTTTTGTTCTAAATATATATAATTTTTTTTGTTTTGTTATAAGAATCTTAATTACTTTTATTTATTATTTTAATTTAAAAATGCAAGAAAAATTTAAGTAAAAAAAAAACATCGAATTATGTATGAAAAAGGAATGCCGAAATGCCATTAATAGAGTAAGTACTTGTACGTTGTGGTTTACTATATAAGATCACACTACCATTAGATTTTATCCTAATATAAAAAAAAAGAATCATTAAACAATGAAAATAATCTTTAAAAATAGATTAAACAAATAAATAAAAACAAAATGGCTAACAACAAGATTAGTGTGTAATTCGTTATTGATTTACAATATTATAAATAAAAGTATCACAATAATTAAAAGTGATGAAAGGAAAATTATAGCAGCCCACTGTCGTTTATCTGAAAATAAAAGAAGCAATTAAGATTTTTGCATTGATATAGAAAAAGAAATATATATTATTTGGAAAGATGAAAATGACGAGAATATCAACACAACCATTATTTGGCAAAATTGTTTCTATTTCCCATATTTTCCTTGCTAGGAAAAAAAACGTATCGTTCCTAGAATTACGAAATTTCAATCGAGTACGATTTTCGGCAGTTATTACCTATGCTTTTCCACCTAAAAAAAAACACTTTCAACCAAAGCCAAATGCCTGATTCACAATATTAATTATTTAATTATTAGAGTTAAAACTAGAGCCAAAAACTCTTGTCACTCTAGTCTCTTGTGGAAGCCTTTTAGGCTTCACAGACAAAATTGCCTAAACTACATATATGTAACAAATGTAGTTTCGGAATAAAAAAAAATATGAGACCTTAGCCCAAAAGTATAGCCAACACTCCTAACTAAAAAAAATTACGAACTAAATAAATTATTAAAAAAGAAACCTTGAAAACATGATTTTTTTCTCAAAACGAAGTTATTGGGGTTAGACCGTTTTGTCGCCCAAGAAATTTCGAAAAATAAATTCATATTTTATAAAGAATAATTTTGAAAAAGTATTGTTGAAATTTTTTCAATAATTTTTTTTTTTAATTTGAAAAATAGGAATATGCTTCATTCAAAAAAACTTACACAATCATTTAATATCATTTAATTTATAAAATTTAAAGAATTTTTTTTTTGTGAACAAAAATCCTCATTTAAATTTTAAAAAATAATACGGCAACAGTGGCAATTTTTTATTTTATTTTTAACTGCTGACGATGACGTTTGAAAAAAAAAGATCATCGAAACGAAATCGGAGCTGTTCGGCCAAGTTCCCTAATATTATATTTACTGAGCTTTAGTTACTCCACTATTTGTATCCTCTTAGAACTGAATTTGTAAAGTGCTGATTTTTTAAAAGATAAAAGAAGCTTAATGAGAATACTCGAAAAGTAATAGTTTGTAAGCTACGTTTTAGCCTAGGTTATGAATGAAAATAGTGGAAAACCCTATTCTTTCCGAATAATCAGTTCCAAGTGAACAATATTTGAAAAAAAAATCTTTTCACTTTCCGAGTTGTGAATTTTGACAAAATTCTACTTTCGATTAACTCCCCCACTAGAAGAAATAAATACTGTCTCAAATACAATTTATTAGCTTACCATTATTCATGTGGAGAACTTTGGCAACTTTCTTCATGGTTGAATCTAATTTAGATTCAGTTGTGTCAAATTCATTTCCAAAATCATCGAGCATTCTATTAATGAAAAGAAAACAGTCAATTTAACTACAATACTTGTATATTAAATTTTATAATTTACTTACACTGCTTGCTCATCTAACTCAACACCAATTTGACGTGATACAGTCTTCAATGTTCCAATCGAATCGCTTATCATATCCAACTGTTCATCTTGTCCCTGCATCATACGCTGCTGAATTGATACAGTTTCTCCTACAAACTTATGACCCGGACTGTCAAGCGTAGCATAATGACCCGGACTATCGAGAGTATTTTCCAATTTGGAATATTTTGTTCCACTGTGTCGAGATGCCATGGTGCCGGCTATAGTACTTGCTATATTACCACTAACACTATTACCCAATACTCCTCCAACGACAGATGTTGCTGTTGAATTGTTTGTTAATGAGATGTTCTTTTCGTTTTGCTGTTCGTCTAATAATGGCTGACGTGCTGTTATATCTCTGTCCCTATTCCGGTTAAGGCTCATCTTCTCCTTCATGGATTTGACTTCATCGCGAGTCGCATCTATGAAGTGACGTCGGCTGGATAATTCTCTGTTATCAATACGAAACTTGTTCGGATTCTTTTCTACGATACGTGTTGGAGAAAAAAATTATTGTTACAAGTTAAGGAAAAATAAATGTTTATTTTAATATTTATTTGAAGTCGTGTAGCACTATGAAAACTGTGTTAATAAAAACAAGAATTGCCTCTGATTTAAATTAAATTTTACGGAAAATTAGGAATACGTTGCTCGCGTTCGAAATCGGTAAAAAAGATGCTTTCAACTTTCTAGAACAAAATGACCAATATAATGGTTTTGTAGCTTATAAAAGTATCGAATTTTTTAACTAACGACTTTATTAAACTTGCACCAAATTGGATTTGAAAGTCGCTTCTGAAATAAAATTCTATCTGTTAGAGCCAATATAATTGGTGAAGATGTAGTTACAATTTATTTAATTCAATTTATACGAGTATAACTACGTTTGCTTCATTTCCTCAATTTCCTCTTTTTTATAAAAGGAAAAAAGTGCGTACTTGTATAGGAATTGTTCTATGTCCAAATTTGGGTTTTTAGTTTTTAAAAATGTTAAAAAATAGTATGTATTTACTAATGAAGTAAGTTTGTATGTTTTCTTCAAAAGGAAAAAAACAAACTTTATAAAAAAACATAACTTGAATTACCGACGACGAGCAAAAAAATATCACTTTCAATCAATTTGAAACTTAAAAATCGTCCCCTGTAAAATTAGCTTTTTGTGACTAAAACCTTTAAAGATGATGCTTGCCTATAAAAGATTTCCAAATGGGCTTTCGGTAATAGATTAATGATTAACCGAAAATAATTGCCATTTCTTAAACATAAATTTTACCAAATCATCCGTTCACTTGTGATAATATATCGATTTCATTTCATATTTTAAAAATATGTATTCGGGTATTAAATCTCGTAATTCACAAATTTCAAATTTTACATTAGAGACAAAAGTATCTAACAAATAAATAGTGAATATTGACAATTTTCTATAACAAGATATTCAAATGTGATATTCAGTAAAAAGTAGAGTTCCGAGGTTTTCACATAATAAAAAATAAATAAAAAAGAGAAACTATTTAAAATCTCACAACTTTTTAACGTTATCCAAAAATTAAAAAAGGTTTTTTTTTTTGCGTGAGATTTAACAAAATCATATTGGAATCACTAATTCCAATCGTATTGGGAATTTGCTACGATTCCCAAAAAAACAATCACGGAATCCGTTCGTAATGGTAAATTTCATTCAAATCGTCATTACGATCGCACGCGGTCCACGAACTTTCTGTCAATTGGAATGCGTCTGAAATCTATCGTGTGAAAATGGACTGAAATGTTAGCGATATGCGGTAATCAAAAAGTTTATATCTTCATCAAGATTTTATGCAAACGCAGCTCTATCTGTAACTATCAGGAAAATTGTACGGTTTGAGCGAAGGCTAGGTGCCTGTTTGTTGTTTAATAACATCGGGTACATTTACTCTATCAAAAACTTCAAAAGCGTTCCATTGAACATGGGATTTTTTTTTTTTTGAAGTTAAGATCAAACTTCCCCACTGTGGCGACCGATTTGCTCAATGCTGCTTTGCTAAACCCGTGCTTTATGAGGAGGACAGTGATTTATTTGTTTTTGTTTCTGTTTGTGGGCAATTTTTCTTACGAATTAAAACCGTTAATTCGTTGTTTGACGAAATAACAAACAAAACAGAGTATCAGTGCTGCCATTTTGAAATTTAAAAAAAAACATGATAAAAAACATGATTTCATTTAAAAAAACATGATTTATAAAAAAAAAAACAAAATTTGAAAGAAAACGAACAACGTCTAGGTTGTTTTATTACCACTAGGGGGGAAAAAACAAATTATTTCGAGTTCATTTTAGAAAATAGTATTAATAAAGTATCAAAGGTATAACTACACAGGGTACTTTTTGCAAAAATTCTTAAAGTGAAAATTTTCAAACTCATTTTTTAATGCAGAATTCTTAAATCTTGACTTCAAAACGTTTATAGTTTTTTTTTCGGGAAAAATTGCCCTTTGTAGGAAAAAATAGTTATTTGCTTTTGTAATTTTCCCACTTTTTTTCAAAAGGTAGCCATTGTAGTTATAACTTAAATTACAAAAATGGCGGGAATAAAACTTGAAAACATAAATAAGTTTATAATTTGTACTTATTTAAGGTTAATTTCATATATACATACTTCATGTAGGTATTGAATAACTTTTTAAAAATTACAGTTCACCTAGTGAAAAAGATTGTTGGTTTACAAAAAGATTATAAAGATTTTTCTCTTGGATTGAAAAAAAAAACATGATTTTGGGCACGAAAACATTAAAACATGATATTAGTTCAAAAAACCTGAAAATCATGCTAAATCATGATTTCTGGCAGCCCTGCAGAGTATTAAAAGCTCATAGTGTTTTTCAAAACAGTTTAATTCGTTAAGGAGAATAAAATATAAAATAAAATAAAAAAATTACGACATAGCATAAAATCGAAAATAGTCATCATAGAATCCATCGTAATACGTAGTCTAATACATGTGGAATTCATACTAATTAGCATTACCATACTTTCGCAATTTTGAATACTACTGACTATTATAAAATTCGTGATATGGTCAAATAAACGCTAAAAAACTTAAGAATCAAGATATAAATAAAAATGCTCTTTGAGCAAAGCTAAAAAAGCCTTTACAATTATTGATTGTTTACTTCTATGTTCATGGCACTTTCAGTAACCCGCAGTAACTGTTGAATATAGAAAAAAAAAAAAGTCAGCCATCCGTTGCGGTATTATCCCTTCTAGTATTTTGATTTAAGAAGTATGGAAATGAGTAGGTAAATTTTAGTTTTACATACTCAAAAGGTCATCGATTGCAGAGGAATATTAAGTTATTGACAAAACATTGAAACAGTCAAGGATGGTTAAATATATAATACATTTAACTATTTTGCATATATGGTAAACTGAATTTTACAGTTTAACAAATATTTAGTTAAATGGGGTTTAACTAGAATTTTTTTTAAACAGGATGTTTTTTACTCTTTTTTTTTAGTTAAATATTTGTCAAGTGAGAAAAACGGGTTAGAAAAAGTTAGGAAGATAAAAAACAAAAAAAAAAGTAAAAGAGGAAGCATAAAGAACAGGTCATTGATTTTTCCAGCCAAACTCATTGGCAATATGAAAACCGTGCCAAAAAGTCTACCCTTTTGAAAAATTATAAAAAAAAGAAATTAAATAATTCAATTTGAAAAAGGATATTAATTGTGTCTTCCAAATCCTCTAGATCCCATTCAATGCTCCTTAATGAATTGCGTAGTTCTGTGGTGGTCCATTCGACTTCAGCAGCACTCGATTCACCCAACTCACGCCAACGCAAATATAATCCCCGAGTCTTGTTCAAAGCCTTAAACACTTCGCTGTTAATTAAAAAAAAAAAAGAAAATTTAAGTTTTTTTAAAAAAGTTAATCATTAAAATATGTTTAAGGAAAAAATGCAAGACTTGAGAAAAACTTAAGACGCACTCTTTAACAACAAAAAATGGATCCTCCAAAGACATGACACAGGAAAAACAATTTAAATGGCTGTCGGAAAATCATCGGCGTTCGACCAACCCCCGTTTGAAAAAAATGATATCGGGAAGGTTTTTCTTTCGAGTATTTTTTCTTATTTCTAAGGAAAATTGAAATTTAAATCCTTTGATTTTTTAATTCAACTTTTGTCGATTGTTTATAAATATTTTGAATTAAATTTTTATCAAGAAAGGATTACTTTTTTTTTAAGCAAAATATTTATTCACTGTCACACAAACTGCGGGAGCGAAAATTTTCCGATTTTTCTTCTCCTTCGTATGTATGATGGAAAATTCTTTAACAGGGAGGTGGAACAGAATCCCCCTTCCTGGGGATTCGAACTACAGAAAACGAGAGAAGATACAAAAAAAAAGTAGTATATTTGTGCTTACCTCTTTATTCATGTGCAAGAGTGGCAGAGATAGAAACAAGTGTTTACAACTTGATTTTCATGTGGTGATGGTGATTTGCAGGTGGAAAATCCATAAGTAAGAGACGAAAATGCAAAAAGGAAAATAAAATGAGGAAAATCTTTTGTGATGAGTGCGACTGCTCCACCAGAAAATAGTTGATTTTTTCTTTTGTTTTCGTCCTTTTTGCAGAAATGTCAGATTTGACAGTTGAATTTTGGCAGGAGTGGAGACTTTTTTCTAGTAGATATTAATAGGCGTGTTCATTTGTATGTTAAGAAAAATGTATGTTTATTGGAAATGGTAAAATTGAAATGTGTTGTTTTCCGAATTTTTGAATTAAAAGGATGTCCCACATCACAGTACACATAATAAGGTAATATCTTCCGTCATTTGGGCACCAATCTGTCAGGTCACCCTTTAAGGCTTGGCCACACCAGAGGGTATATGGTAGCGGTACGGGTAGCGGTAACGGTACTTGTATGAACAAAATTCCAAACTGACACATCAACGTTCAGATGTGGAATTTTTTTAATACAAATATCGTTACCGCTACCCGTACCGCTACCTCATACCCTCCGGTGTGGCCAAGCCTTTAATTTTCATTTTTCAATCGCAGTAAACAGGAAATTTGTTTTTGTTTATAAAATATCATTTGAAAAAATTATAAATAAAAAAATAACAAATTTTCTTCGTTTTTCAACGTGGAAAATGTTCAATATTTGTTTAAAAATTATTGACCAATGTCAGTTCGGTGACCAATGTCAGTTCGGAATATATTACCTTGCTATGTGTACTGTGGTCCCACATCAACAATTCCAAATCGAACCACCAGCGGTTAGCTGTGGTTCAACTTTGGTTCAAGTATGGTTGACTATTTTAAGATCTATGGAACTTGCCCGACTAACAAATTTGCTCCTATATAGCTTTACAGGTGTTAATGTTGCTCCTGTAAAGCTTTATAGAAGGGATAATGTTTGTTGGGTGAACCAGTGGTAAAGCTGAGTTTAGGGACTGGTTCTAGGTCAATATTATGCTAAAATAGCCAAATCTATATTTGAACCAAAGCTGAACCACAATTAATTCACCCAAATCGGTAAGTTAAATTCCTGACTCAAGACTGAACACAAGTTTCATGTATCACATCTAGTTGATGGTTGCTGGACGCCAAACGAGAAAGCTGCTACTACCCTGTCATTGTTTGTTTTATTACGACAGTCATTAGGTGTGTTTTATTACGACAGGTATTATAGCAAAGTAAAAATAATAAATAATAGCTGTGTTTTTTTGTTTATCTATATAGATTTTGTGCAAAAAAACGACATCGAGATTTTTGAAATCCATGCAAACATTTGGCACCACTGTACATATACTTTGGCAGCTGTCTGTCAAAAATGTTGCTTTTGCTTTTTTTTATTTTAACTCCGAAGTGGAAAGGCCATTACATCCATGTTGGATGCAAACAAAAATTTTCATATGGCCATGGCATCCATGTTGGATTCAAAAAATTTTTTTTTCACAAAAAACCAAAAATGATCTGTATAGCTACATTTTAAGACCATGACCATTAACATTAGTTGCGTCGTTCTTGTGTTATAAGCGTTTGAAGGTAGCCATATTGAATTTTTTTTCGATTTTTTTAAAATCAAATGTGAAAACTTTTTTATTTTTATTTCTAATTTTTCGAAAAAACTTTGGTAATTTTATATACATATCTGTTCAACAATCTTATCAGGATCCATTTAAGACTTTTATCTGAAAAGTGCATTGCGTATATCTCGAGATATTAACATTTCAATGCAACCATGTCAAACAAATTTTTGATTATTTTTTTCTATGAGAGTTTTTTTCAAACCTCGTTTTCTCCGCTTTTTTTTTTTGTTAATATTTTCAGATATTTCTGTATGAACACAACAATTAAACTACCTTGGCACTACTGTTTTTATCGAGAGAAAGTAAAATCTGGATAATTATCTGGATTTTTCAAAAATCTATACAGATAAAGTTTTTGTTGTTTTTAACACGTAAATTGTTTCGATTTCAAAAATCTCGATGTCATTTTTTTGCACAAAATCTATATAGATAAACAAAAAAACACACCTAATAACGAAGAAAAAATAACAAAAATAATAAAAAAATTATTAAAATTATTTTTATTTTAAGTGGAGTGATTGAATATAATTCAATATAAGTTCAAGTGACCTCAACTCCAAAAATTTTAGTAAGGGTACTACAGATCTAACTGATGAGCCCACTGTCGTACCTGGGCGAAACGCTTTATAAATTTTTGGAGTTGAGGTCACTTGAACTTATATTGAGTTTGGAATGACAAAATGTATTTAACTAGTTTTGCTAGCATACAATTTTGTATCTATTTGTAAAACATAAAAGAAAAATACAAGAAAAACCCGAAAGTGAAATATAATGACAACTCTTTAATTTTTGTGTGCCTGTTGATTTCGGAACATTCAAGGCTTGGCCACACCGGAGGGTATGCGGTAGCGGTACGGGTAGAGGTAACGGTACTTGTATGAAAAAAATTCCAAACTGACATATCAACGTTCAGATGTGGAATTTTTTTCATATAAATATCGTTACCGCTACCCGTACCTCTACCGCATACCCTCCGGTGTGGCCAAGCCTTCAATATGCAGTGCTTTCAAGATATTCGGTAAAGCCTTGATGTACTTTTTTCTCCAGTTAAGTTTAGTTTAGCCCGGTGTTAATAAAAAACAAACCTCCTGTTAAAATTTTACATACCACAAAAAGTTGTATTCCCGAACGCATTACATCCGCTTCTTCACCAACAAAATTTGAAACAAACACACCTTAATTTTTGACATCTCCTCAAACGAATCGACATGACTCTGTGAATTTGGCTGTCACTTTGCGAAATTTTGTTTTAAAAACTCATCCATCGCCTCAAATCGTGTTGCAAATTTTATTACAAATTTCTTGTAAAAACGTGAGAAAAAATATTAAATCTACCAAATATAAATAACAATTAATTGTTTTTAATATAGCTATCAATTCATAACATTCATAAATCTCCATAATGTCTCGTGGAAGTTCAGCCGGCTTTGACAGGGTTATTACCATCTTTTCGCCAGAAGGCCGCTTGTATCAAGTTGGTGAGTATGCAAAAAGTCTCTTTGTTCCAATAAAAAATAAATTGATCAAATTTTTAATATTTTTTATGTGCTAAGAATATGCCTTCAAGTCAATCAATCAAGAAGGTATCACTTCGGTGGCAATTAAAAGTGGAGACTGTGCCGTCATAGCTACACAAAAAAAAGTCACAGAGAAGCTCATTGATCCCAGCACTGTTACCCACATTTTTAGAATTACCAAACAAATTGGTGTTGTTATGACTGGAAGAATAGGTAAGTTAAAATTGTGTATATTCATTTGATTCCATTGGAAAATCTTAAATTTCTTAGCCGATAGTCGCTCTCAAGTTCAAAGAGCTCGATATGAGGCTGCTAATTGGCGTTATAAATACGGCTACGATATGCCTGTCGATGTGCTTTGTCGCAGAATTGCTGACATCAATCAGGTATACACCCAAAATGCCGAGATGAGGCCACTTGGATGCAGTAAGTTCCAACATAATTCTATCCCACTTTTTCCAAATTTAGTTCAATTCCTTTATACAGGCATGATTTTGATTGCTTACGATGATGAAAATGGTCCATGCGTTTACAAAACTGATCCGGCCGGCTATTACTGCGGCTTCCGGGCTGTTTCTGTAGGTGTTAAACAAACTGAAGCCAATAGCTTCCTGGAGAAGAAATACAAGAAAGATTTGTCCGAAGAGAAAACCATCCAATTGGCAATTACTTGTTTGTCGACTGTTCTTGCCGTTGACTTCAAACCAAATGGCATTGAAGTTGGTATTGTCAGCAAAGACAATCCAGACTTTAGAACCTTGGATGAGAAGGAAATTGAAGATCATTTAACGAAAATTGCCGAAAAGGATTAAATTTAAAACGGACAGTGTTTGTCTGGTTTTGTTTTTAATTAATACATTTTTTTTGTAATGAGATAAAAAAAATAAAAATATTCATTTTGGAGGAAGGCCTTTTAAACAATTAACTATAGATTTTTTGTTCTGTTGAAGATGGGAAAATGTAATTTAGTTATCAATTTATAGTTGCTTGCTTGACCATAATCCATAGTAAGAACATCGGATTGGGCAAGTTAGTAACTGGGTACCTTTGAAAGACTAATATTGATAGACGAAACTGCTTATCGGCCATTCCATTTGCATTTTTAGGACATTTTCACGCTTAATATTCAGTTTATCTCGGTGAAGAAGCAATACTTCAAGAAAAACTAAATTCAAAATAGCTAAATTATTAACAGACAAAGGCGGTAACGGAGAAGAATTGTACGCGTCTTCTCCGTTACCGATTTATCTGTAAATAGTTTGGTTACGTTTAATTAGTTTTTCGTGAAACTTCTAGAACATCAGCCCTTAAGACCTACCATGTTTCAAGAAAAAAGATTGCTTTGTCAACGAGATAAACTGGAAATATGTCTTCTCCGTTACTTTGGAATGGCCGTTATAACATTTTTTAAAGGAAATTTAAGGATATTTTACAAAATAAGAAAGCAACTTTGGCTTTAAATTCAATTTAATTTTCGATTTAATATTATTTCCAACATTTTTGGGGTTTTATTTTGGTTCTTTGAACAAATTAAGGGTAATTTTATACAAATTGAAGAATTATTTTATACAGGAAACTAGGTTTTTTAGCAGTTTCCATGTGTAGAATCAGTTTATTTATTTATTCTTTATTCATCTACGGATTTATAAATCTTACAGACAACTTACAAATTTCATTAAAAGCTTAATTAATTCAATAAATACAATATTTTTGCTTTATAATCATTTCTATTCATTGCCAAATCTATTTCATTACAGTAGTTATTATAATGCTTAATGCATCTAGTGAAAGATTCATTACAACCATAGTTAAATCTATGTCTAGGGACATTAAGAACGTTAACGCATTCTTCTTTCTGGAACATATATTTCAAAAATTTGAAAAAAAATCAAACTTTTAATTCGATGAGGAAAAAACATCATGAACAAACAACAAGCACTGAACAGTGAATGCTTTTTGAACTCTTTCGATCCGATAGATACCAATCGAAGGGCACGAAACAATTGAACAGTACTCTAGAATTGGACGAAGTAAAGACATATAAACTGATTTTAAAGCATAAGGATTTGTAAACTCATCGCAGTATCGCTTTACAAAACCAAGCATAGAGTTGGCCTTTGCAATAATCAAATCTAAGTGTAAGAAAAATGTCAACTTTGAATCAAAAATGACTCCAAGACCGCGAATCTCAGACTTGCGATCAAGAATCTCATTAAAAATATGGTAGTTGTGCAACATTGGGGTCAAAATACGATGAGCTGTGAAAACATAACATTTTTTATATTGAGCGGTAGTAAATTTTGCTTGCACCAATTACCAATTAGTTTAACAGTGAAAAAGTGAAAATCTTTTCACTTATTCACAGAACCAAAATAGGGCTAGGGATGCAACATGCAACATCGTTAAAAAAACATCGATGTTTGAATACATCTATGTTTTATTTACAACATCGATGTTAAAAAAACATCGGTTCTATTTTCGATACATCGATGTTTTCCCGATGTATTTTTGTTGGACATAAATACGATCTACTGTATTTAAAGAACAAAATATTTATGTCTTATCTGTTTAAAACCCAAAAACCTAAGTTGAATTCAATTTTTAGGTACCACAAAACAGACAAATTTATCAACAAAATGAAACATATTTTCTTAATACGATTTTCGTTTTTATTTATCAAATCAAACGGAATCAATTTTTTAAACGTTCAGAGCTCTGAACGGAACTCACAAGCATGTTAATAATGGTCGCCAGAAGCGTACACACCATTGGGCCAAGCGGGGCGGTGCCCCGGGGCCCCAACTGACGCTAGGACCCTGACTGGAGACAATGCAGAGAAGGAAACTGTTATTATAAATAAAGTAGAAAAAATATATAAAGTATATAATATATATATATAAAATAATCTAAGCGACCAACAAATAATACTTCTGGCGCCCCCAAAAAAAGAGAAAGGCGTATACATATCCTTTTTAAAAAAAATGTCTATATCGAAATGGCCCCTTAAAATTAATATTGTCCCGGGGCCCCGGCAACTCAACGTACGCCTCTGATGGTCGCGTTCTGATTTCTGAACACACAGAAACAGTCTTTTGAATAAAAACATTTAAAAAAAACTTTAAAGCTTTGAACACTAGACAAAAAAGGATTGAGTTTGAGAGTTCAAGTTCTGTTATTATGTAAATAAGAAAAACCAGTAACAAAATGAACGATGTCGATGTTTTGCAGATTTAACGCCGATGTGTCGGCGATGTATCAGTTAAGTTAATTCTATAAATATTACGTAAGTCGTACATAAAACTTGAATCTCTATAGGAAGTAGGGATTAGAATAGGATTTGTGAGAAGGCCAGGTTGACCTTAACCTTACCATAAAGCAAAGTCAGTCTTTGAGTAGAAAAATATTTTCCGAAAGATATAACAATTTGAATTCAACAAAAAAGAGTCTGCAGAGTACGTTCATTTAGTCGAAAACCGGCAGAAATCGCGATGAACAGGTAACCACATTCTGTATGATGGTCTTGCTAGAAAATCCATTTGGGCTGTTACTTTTGGTACATACTGTATAAAAGCCCTTGACAAAATCCATGATAACTTACAATATCCTGGAAAAGTGATAAAATGCGAGGCCTGGGGAGAGACGCTACACCGCTCAAACGTTTGCTTCATATTAATTGAGAAACGAAAGAATTATTTCTGAATTTGTCGCATATTTTCTTTATAGCCCAGTTTTTTTTTTTCAAGGAAACAATAAAGTAGATGAAAAGCAAAACTCACTATATCCATAACCATTAATTTTGAGAAAACCGAAAAAAACATTTCAAGTCTTAGGTATATGGGGCTAGTAATTAAGCCCAATATTTAATTTGAATTTTTCTACAAAACTAGTTTGCAAAACTGTCCAACGATACATACTCTATAAATGTGCATCAAAAGCTCATTTTTGAAAAAAAAAAAAAAATGAATATAGCGAGTTTTGCTTTTGTAACAGGCTTTATATTGATTGGGATACAGGTTGGTATTGATTAAGAATCTTTGAAAAGTGCTGAAGTTGAAGTTGCCTTCGTTAGCTACACGGAGAAAAAATAAGGTATGAACTACCTTATTTCTGGTATATTTAACTTTAATGTAAAGTTTAAATAGGGATGACTCCCCAATAAAATGGAATTCACCTTACTTTTCTAGTAAATTTATAGCTTAGGATTAACTTTACAGTAAAGCCTTTTTTTGTATGACTTTCTAATAGAAATTACTAGAAAGTTAGGTACATATTTTACCTTACTATAATGCTGAAAATACTGATTTTTAAAGTAAATTGAACTTCTCTATGTAAGGTATATAATTTAGTTCCAGATTGGATCAAATAAAGTCAATTTCATTTTTATTGATGACATTTTTCTAAATAAAATTGTATGCATTTATCTTACAAAAATTAAAATAAAAAAGTTGAATTTTGTAATTATTGAAAAGCATAACTAGGTAACACGTACTTAATCCTCAAAGCTATTTAGAAGTAAGTAACGTATGACCCTGTTATGTTTTTCAATAATTACATAAATTACCTAGTTTATTATAATTTTGTAAGGTGCAAACAAACAATTTTATTTAGGAAAATATCATCATCATCAATAAAAATGGAATTGACTTTATTTGATCCAATTTTTATCTAATTCTTCATGAATTAATTAGATTGAATTATGTTAATTCATATGGATACCTATATATTATTCTAACACGAAAAAAATATGCTATCCGTAATTACGGAGCCAATAACAACGCATAAAGGAACACAAAAAGTAATGAAAACATTTCACTTCCAAAAGAAAAACACAGATTGTATTTCTTTATTAATTATTCCGCACCCGGACACCTAAAAGCTTTGACAAAAAAAAATTTCCAAAACACATGGAAGACAAAATGGCAGACTTTTCAATGACAGCAATTAAGAGTTATTACTATGTATAGGGGAAAATTCCTAGAATTAGGTAATATTATTACCTTAGTATAAGGTAAAACTTATTCACAGAATAGTTAAATTTGTAAAATATGTTTTACTAGAATCTTAAAGTGAAAAGAGTCATACACTTTTTTGGATGAAGGTTTATTTTACTCTACGTAAAGAAAATATTGCTACTCGTAAGGTATATACTACTTTATTTTGTTCACCATAATTTTCTTGTACAAATTACTTTACGGAACCAAGAAATGTTCAATACGTAAGGTAAATTTTACTTAAAATCTAGGGCTCTTTACTTTAATTTCCTTACTAGTCATCAGAGTTGTAAAAGATTGCAATCTTTTTTGAATGCAATCTTCAATGACTTCAATCAAAAGATTGCATTCATTGACTTACATTTGAGACTTAGACTTCAAATTTTGCAATCACCAATCATTTTCCATGAAATTATTGCAATCTTTTTTTTTTCCCAATCAATTGACTGCATTCAAATGATTGCAGTCTTTTGGGACTGCATGCAGTCTTTGCATTCTTTTTGCAATCTTTCCATTCTTTGGCAGTCTTTGCATTCCTTGGCAGTCTTTTGCATTCATTTGCATTCCTTGGCAGTCTTTTGCATTCATTTGCAGTCTTTTGCATTCATTTGCATTCTTTTGAATTCTTTTGCATTCTTTTGCATTCTTTTGCATTCTTTTTGCATTCTTTTGAATTCTTTTGCATTCTTTTGCATTCTTTTGAATTCTTTTGCATTCTTTTGCATTCTTTTGAATTCTTTTGCATTCTTTTGCATTCTTTTTGCATTCTTTTGCCACACCCACACCAAACGTATGGATTTCACAAAAATTTTAACATTTTTTTAGTTCAAGGATGAATTTGATAGTTTTAAGAATTAAGTTCAACTATAGTATCATTGTCTGTGCAGGAGTAATAGTACAGTCAAATACAGTGAAAAAGGGGTATGCCTCGGAATGAATTCTAATAATAATATTTTTTTTGCTTAATATCTTCGTTTTGGCATTCTATAACTTACCTCAAAAATCTCATGTTCGGAGGTCGTGACTTTTAAGGCCAAACCACAAAATTAAGATTTTGGAAATAAGCAATAATAGACAATGGTATTATTCAATGATAAAAAAAAAAACTAAAATCCAGGAAATCTGACGTCTCTAAAAAAAAGTTTTAAATCTTTCAACCTATATTATCAAAACACTTGCAAACTTACTACCAAAAAACCTTTAAAAATTATGGTAGAGTAACCAAATTTTGCATGAAGGCTTTTATATCCATTAATCATTAACAATCATAACAAAAACATATCTCTGAAATCATGTATCATATGTTTATATAATACCATTGTGGTTTGGCCTTAAAAATCACGACCTCCGAACCTGAGATTTTTGAGGTAAGTTATAGAATGCCAAAACGAAGATATTAAGCAAAAAAAATATTATTATTAGAATTCATTCCGAGGCATACCCCTTTTTCACTGTATTTGACTGTACTATTACTCCTGCACAGACAATGATACTATAGTTGAACTTAATTCTTAAAACTATCAAATTCATCCTTGAACTAAAAAAATGTTAAAATTTTTGTGAAATCCATACGTTTGGTGTGGGTGTGGCAAAAGAATGCAAAAAGAATGCAAAAGAATGCAAAAGAATTCAAAAGAATGCAAAAGAATGCAAAAGAATTCAAAAGAATGCAAAAGAATGCAAAAGAATTCAAAAGAATGCAAAAAGAATGCAAAAGAATGCAAAAGAATTCAAAAGAATGCAAAAGACTGCAAATGAATGCAAAAGACTGCCAAGGAATGCAAAAGACTGCCAAGGAATGCAAAGACTGCCAAGGAATGGAAAGATTGCAAAAAGAATGCAAAGACTGCATGCAGTCCCAAAAGACTGCAATCATTTGAATGCAGTCAATTGATTGGGGAAAAAAAAAGATTGCAATCATTTCATGGAAAATGATTGGTGATTGCAAAATTTGAAGTCTAAGTCTCAAGTGTAAGTCAATGAATGCAATCTTTTGTTGGAATTGTGTAACTGAATGGCAATGACTGCATTCACAAAAGATTGCATTCTTTTACAAGCCTGCTAGTCATATGGAGTATAAAATACTAGATTCATTTTTCTCCGTGTAGTTTCGTTATAAGGCGACACAATTTTTTTAATTTTAACCCTCTACTGGATACGAAGCCAAATATGGTTTTGTCTGTTTGTATGCACTTTTCTCTTCTCTGTCACAAAAAAATGGTAAAGATTAAATACAATCCTCTTCTTTAAGTTTCTGAGAACCCATAGAGATAGTTTTTTCGTGTGTCCGACACAAAATAAAGGTGTATTTTATGATCACAGGTGAGTCGATCAGTCTTGTGCATTGAAATCGAAAATGTAGAATATATTCATACTTAAAGTGTTAAAGTGTTATGAGAGTTTTTTTCAAACCTCTTGTTAATATTTTCAGATATTTTTGTATGAACACAACAAATAAAGTACCTTGGCACTACTGTTTTTATCGAGAGAAAGTAAAATCTGGATAATTATCTGGATTTTTCAAAAATCTATACAGATAAAGTTTTTGTTGTTTTTAACACGTAAATTGTTTTGATTTCAAAAATCTCGATGTCGTTTTTTTGCACAAAATCTATATAGATAAACAAAAAAACACACCTAAAGACTAATTTTTACTTGCGATATAGGTACTATAGGGCAAGTTTAGGATTCGTAAAAAAAATCGAACTCGAGATAACAATTTTACATGACATTACGATGATGGAGAATGCCAAAAAAGTGGGTCCGGCAATTCTGTCTGTCTGTCTGTCTGTCTGTCTGTCTGTCTGTCTGTCCGTCTGTCTCTATCTGGAGCTGCAGCCTAAACGAGTGAAGTGATTTTCTTCAAACTTGGTAGTTAGCAGTTTTTGGTGATTCCCTAGAGGGGAAATTGAAATTTTTTTTTTATGACCAAAACTAACGGTACCTGCCATATAACGGAAATAGAAAAGTTAATTTTTTTCAAAAACGGCTCTAACGATTTTGATTAAAATTTTTGTGTGTAATACTACACATAAGGGCCAACTTTTTGAATAAAAAAAATATTTTTTGTACCGTTATTAACGGTACCTGTCATAGAACGGTTTTTTTTGTTTCTGAATATCTCGTACAAAATTAACCCGATTTAAATGAAATTTTTTATACAAAAGTGTGTAAGTAAAGATAATATTAAAATTTTAGAAAATTTTCAAAAAACGCATTTTTGGTTTTTTAAAAAATATTTCAAAATTTTTTTTTGAAAAATCAATTTTTTGAAAACGGATCAATGAAAAATTTTGAAATTTAGTTTTTATGTGTAAATTAATTATTTCTTCAAAATGGCATACCAACTTTTTTTTTGAAAAATGTTAAAAAAATTTTATATATAAAAAATTATTTTTTTAAAAAACGGCTCCTACAATTTTCAAAATTTTTTTTCTAAAAATACCTTTTTATACGAGAAATAAAATGGCATATTTGTTTTTTTTTTTAAGATATTTTAAAACGGAGTTTTATTAATTATACACAGAGAAAAATAGACCACATAAAATAGAACAAAAACAATAAGATTTCTCTATGGTTTTCATCCAAGAAGGAAACCTTATTAAAACAATCGGGTTTTCCTTATTGTTTTAAAATCTGCAAAAAAATAAAAAAAACGATGACCAGGCTGGGAATCGAACTGGAGACTTTAAATCATTAGTCGCACACCTTACCACCTGAACCAACCTGCCATGAAAATATTGATCGCGATTTTTGTTCAAGTGCTAACTTGCAAAAAAAAATCAACTTTTCAGTCAAATTTTAATAAGATTTTCTCTATAAAAATAATAAGAAATCTCCTTAAAAAAACCTTATTAATCGTTGATTTTAATAAGATTTCCTTATGAAATGTATGGACGGTAAAACAATATGGCAATCTGTTAGTTTTTAGCGGGTCATATTTTTCTCTGTGTAAAAACAGATTTAATTTTTTTATACTACTTATGAAATTTCTTCAAAATATCGAATTTTAAATTTCTTGAATAAAAAGCTTTATAGTTACTTTAAGCATAAGAGCAAGTACGTGCGACCCCAGTCGTGCAATTTATTTTTATAAGGTTTTCTTGTATCGTCCACCGTTTAAAAAGTACAACATTTCAAACTTTCCTTTATAATTTGAATGAAATAACAATACAAAAAATTAAAAAAAGTTATTACAAGTAGGTATGTAGGTACCTATTATAATTTCTAAAGAAATGTATGAACACACCGGAAAGTTATGCGGTAATGGTACCTATGGGTAAATTTATGAAAAAAAAAAATCCAAACCGGAACCCCAATATTCAGGGGTGGAACTTTTTTATTCATACAATTAAACGTAGGGTTACCGCAAACTCATATATTTTTACCAGAAATGTTTTCAAGATATTGAGCAAAATTTTTACGCAGGTAGTCTTTCTCAAAAATGGCTCTAATATAAAAATAAAGTAGGTACCTACTTCTTTTGATATAAAAAATATTTGTTATTAATGGTACCTGTCATAGAACCGTTTTCTTGATTTCTGGACTTTCTCCTAAATGACTTAACCCATTAAGTCAATATACAAAAGCGTCTGAGCAGCCGTACAAATTTTTAAAACCCACATTTTTTGATTTTTTGCAAATATTTCAAATTTTTTTTTGTTTGAAAAATTTTTTTTTTGGAAATGGATTGATCAATTTTTTTGAAATTTTATGTCCTTTTCGATTGGTTTCACTCAAGGATTCACTCATTCTGAAGTCCAATAAAACAGTCTGAATCGCTTTCACTCAATTCTGAAATTTTAAAAAATTTTAAATCTGTATTGGTGAATGATCAAATATTTTTTTTTTTTTTCTACCAGAAAATTTGGTTGGACGTTTAATTATTTAAATATTATGTCGTTTTCGATTGGTTTCACTCAAGGATTCACTCATTCTGAAATCCAATAAAACAGTTTGAATCGTTTCCACTCAATTCTGAAAGTTTGTATCGGTGTTAGTGAATAATCAAATACAAAAATTTAATTTTGTACGAGAAAATTCTGTTTGACATTTATTTTCTATGTATAAGTAATTTTGAGTCGATTCTGATTTGAAATCGAGAAGAGAATTTTACTTCTGAGAAGCGTTTAAGCTGTCATGTTTTTGTGAATAAAACGCTTTCAGAAGGCTTCTGAATGCTTCCGGACGCTTCCGGACGGCCAATCGAAAACGACATTAGTGATTTTGAGTGAATTCTGTTTTGAAATCAAGAAGAGAATTTTTATTATGAGAAGCGTTCTGTCTGTCAAATTCGAGCGAATAAAACAATTTTAAAAGGCTTCTGAATGATTCCGGACGCTTCCGGAGAGCCAATCGAAAACGACATTAGTTTTAGGTGTCAAATAATTAAATCTTTAGAATAGCATGCCAAAAACAAAAATTAAAAAATAAAAATCTTTATCCTTTTTTATATTTCTTATAAATAAAATTAAATAAAAATTTTTGTTTAATAATGCAAACAAACAAACTTCACCATTCTAAGCAACTTTTACCATGCGAGCAAGTGTGTGCGAACCTACTTGTGATCAAGCTGGATAAATAATTTGTAGATACCTACCTAATGAAATCTGTCCATATGACACAAGGTATTTTTGAATTCTGAATCAAATGGGACCAAAAATATTCCAATACGACCACCTTAAAATGTATAACCCTTTTTATGAAAATTTTAATATTTTTTTTCAAGTCAACAAGTAAAATATATGGGAAAAATAATGGTTGTTAGTAAAATTTGGCACAGTGATTTCATCTGTCATACAAGTACATATGTACTGGGAAATTTCCATATACATAGTAACTCACGTTACATTCAGAAAAGTTTCCAACAATAATAATGTAATAAATATATATTTTTTGCCAAATTTTTCCAAAATAAATTGCACGACATGGGTCGCACGTACTTGCTCTTATGGTAAAAGTAACTCTAATGTTAAAGTTTTTCATTGAACAAAATAAGGGAAAATTTAAAATTTGATATTTTCACGGAATTTCGTTGGTGGTGCAAAAAAAAATAAAATATGTTTTTATAAATAATTAAATACCGTTTTAAATGATCTTTTACAAAAAACTAAGTATGCCATTTTATTTCTAATATAAAAAGGAATTTTAAGAAAAAAATTTTCGAAAATCGTTATAGCTCAGGGAAATTAGTCAAAATATGGGCATGAAATCGCATTTTTCGCGGGACAAAATTTTTTTCATGGAATGTGTTCGGGTGGTTGTCCTTATCATAAAAGTCAATTTGTTGGGAAAATTGGAGGTTGGGAACAGCCGCCATCTTGGAAAAGAGATTGGTATCGTTTTTATTGAATAGCTCCATTGTTATTCATTTTAACAGAAAATGACAAAGGTAGGACTTATTAACAATAAAATTATCTAAACAATGATATACAAAACAATTCCGTGAGTTGATTAAATAAAATTTTATAGTTGGTCAAAGTGCGGGTTTGTATCGCAAGGTTGGGACAAAATGACATTTTTTCATATATCTGACGAACTTTTGATTTGTTTGGATAATTCTTCAAGAATGAATTATAGTACTTATAATTACCTATAAAATGAGCTCACAATCGTTATTGTAACCATCGTATTGTAGAAGTAATCTAACTCCGAAACTCTCCATGTACTAGTCAAAAGTGAGAAAAAAGCTAGTTTTTTGCTAGTAGGCCGAGAAAATTTTGGGAGTAGAGGTATAACCAAAATATAAGTACGCAGTTTTGCTGCCATACTCGTGTTAATGTCGATTTCAAAGGTCTGACAACTCTAATTTTGGGCTTTATACGGTTTTTGGGGGGTTAAATAACGTAAGTTTTCCAGTTAACGTGAATGGGATAAATTTATACTATTTGAAATTATAAATATACAAGCTGATGCTCTATTATTTTTCCTAAATCTGGACACCTCAATCTCGGCTATGGGGTTAATAGAACTCACGATATAAGCTTTTTTAACTAACCATATCAGGCTTTTCAATTCGAATAAACAAACAAAAATCGAAACAAAAAAGCCTCTAAAACATAATCGTATAAACGGCTTATATCTTGAGTTCTATAGGTCACATCCTCAAGATTGGGGTGTTCAGATTTAGGAAAAATAATAGAGCATCAGCTTGTATATTTATAATTTCAAATAGTATAAATTTAGCCCATTCACGTTAACTGGAAAACTTACGTTATTTAACCCCCCAAAAACCGTATAAAGCTCAAAATTAGAGTTGTCAGACCTTTAAAATCGACATTAACATGCGTATGGCTGCAAAACTGCGTACTTAATTTTTGGTTATACCTCTACTCCCAAAATTTTCTCGGCCTATGAGCAAAAAAACAGCTTTTTTCTTACTTTTGACTAGTACATGGAGAGTTTCGGAGTTAGATTACTTCTACAATACGATGGTGACAATAACGATTGTGGGCTCATTTTATAGGTAATTATAAGTACTACAATTCATTCTTGAAGAATTATCCAAACAAATCAAAAGTTCGTCAGATATATGAAAAAATGTCATTTTGTCCCAACCTTGCGATACAAACCCGCACTTTGACCAACTATAAAATTTTATTTAATCAACTCACAGAATTGTTTTGTATATCATTGTTTAGATAATTTTATTGTTAATAAGTCCTACCTTTGTCATTTTCTGTTAAAATGAATAACAATGGAGCTATTCAATAAAAACGATACCAATCTCTTTTCCAAGATGGCGGCTGTTCCCAACCTCCAATTTTCCCAACAAATTGACTTTTATGATAAGGACAACCACCCGAACACATTCCATGAAAAAAATTTTGTCCCGCGAAAAATGCGATTTAAATTACTAATTTCCCTGGGCTATTAGAGCCGTTTTTTAAAAAAATAATTTTTTATATATAAAATTTTTCTAACATTTTTCCAAAAAAAAGTTGATATGCAATTTTGAATAAATAATTAATTTACACATAAAAACAAAGTTTCAAAATTTTTCACCAACTCGTTTCCAAAGAATTGATTTTTCAAAAAAAAAAATTTTAAATATTTTTTAAAAATCCAAAAATGTGTTTTTTGAAAAATTTAAAACTTTTTTAAATAATGATTGTTTAAACGTTTCTGTATTAAAAATTTGGTCGAAATCTGTTTTGTCGTTTATGAGAAATTCATAAATCCAAAAAAAAACGTTCTATGGCAGGTACCGTTAATAACGGTACAAAAAATATTTTTTTTATTGTCAAAGGAGGCTCTTATCTGTAACAGTAAGCAAACAAATTTTAATCAAAATCGTTAGAGCCGTTTTTTGAAATAAATCAACTTTTCTGTTTACGTTATATGACAGGTACCGTTAGTTTTGGTTAAAAAAAAAAAAAACTTCAATTTATCCTCTAGGGAATCACCCAAAACTGTTAACTACCAAGTTTAAAGAAAATCGCTTCAGTAGTTTAGGCTGTAGCTCGAGGTTCTTACAGACAGACAGAATTGCCGGACCCACTTTTTTGGCATTCTCCATCATCGTAATGTCATGTAAAATTGTTATCTCGAGTTCGATTTTTTTTACGAATCCTAAACTTGCCCTATAGTACCTACATATATCGCAAGTAAAAATTGATACGAAAAATACTGTCAATGAATGAAGCATACCCATTACTTTCATAATGGTTCTTTGTTTAAAAAATCTTGTAGACCAGTGTAATTTTTTAATAATTTTGAAGTAGTAGTAGATTATTCTAATTACCTATAACTTTCACCACGTTATTAAACACATTTTATTTTGCATTGCTTTTTGAATTTATATAATGAATTTAAAAATAATCCTATATACCTATAAAATCTTTAAATGAATAAAAAAAAATAAATCATGTTTCTGAATAACGTTAATGGACAAGTTGTAAGTTAATACGTTTGTTTATTTATACGAAAAGTAATTTTTTATACGAAAAGTAATATGTCAATACAATACACATATTAAATAAATATTTCACAGTAATTACAGTTTTTAAACAGAATTACTTAAATATTACTTTAAATATTATAAAAATATGTAAACACCAAGTTATATTCATGTGCAAACTTCGAAGCAAATATTAATTATAATATTAATTATCATCATCATCAAATAGTGATTATAAATAAAAATAACTCAATAAAACTTTATCTTCTTTCTTTTGTTGTATATCTATCTAAAGGTTATGTAATAGTCATTTTTTATCTGTGTTTAATTCCAAATATTCATCCTAACGATAACGCAGAGATGGGATTTTTCAAAAATTACCAAATTGTTTGTTATACAAGAAATCAAATGGTATACTTCATTTGGAGAATAAAATCACTTTAAAAATAACTTTTGATACTTTTTTTACCTATAAGATTAAAATTATTGAATTCAAAGTTTTCTTTTATGAATGCTATAAAAAACTGTTGAAAATACGCCCTCAGAGTGTTTTCTACTTTAATTAATTTATACTTTGTTTATAAATTGAATTTGCCTAATTTGTTTTGGTATGAAAAATCAAATTAATATTTTTTTATTAAAAAAACCTTTTGACCTGAAACGTTCTCGTTTTATTTCTTAAAGGAAATTAATACCAACAGCATAATTCATTAAAAACTTTAGGTAACATTCTAATGGCCGATTTCACGGGCTTTAAAACCTTAAAGTCGGATTTTTTGGTTTTACCAAGCACTTTTAAATTAAACAAGCTTTTAAACACCCTTATAAACTAATTACCCATTTTTGGCTCATTAAATTTTAAAAGTTTCCTTGAAATGTCATAAAATGCAGCAAAGAAGTGAATAAGTAGCTGATATTTTTGTTTTGCAACATTTTAATTTTAATTTAGAAGAATTTTGTTCATACATATGTATATGTGGTGTAAAGAAATTAAATTTTTAAAAACAATTGATTTTAATGTGATTTTAAGCCACTTGATTTTCAGTATTAAGTATTTATTTCGGGAACGCTTTTTTAAAAATTAATATTCCCGGAATAAAATGGAAATGAACAATTTTCTAATGACCTAAAATAAAACGGCAAATAAGAAAAAAAAAAAAAAAACAAAAAATAAATAATAATTTAATGGTGTTTTGATTTGAAAAAGTCTGGAATTCAAATTTACTGTCCATCTCTAAGATTATGGTCTTTATAACATAAACCTACTTATCATCAGCCTTTACAAGTCCTTTTAAGCAGAGCGTTCTTAAAACACTTAACAATCCTACTTACCTGTACTTATTCTGAAAAACGTTTAAAATAATAAACAAAATAACTACATAAATATATATCTTTATTATTTCTTAAAAAAAAACTTCTTCTTTTTTAAACTTATTGACAATATTATAAACTTTTTTAAAAATTTCTATGATATGTAATTGACATGTTTTGGTATTGTAAAATATTATTATAAATGTAGCTATAAGTGAATAAATAAATATAAGTATAAAATTTTATTTGAAATAAATGACAACAAAATTTAATTTAATAAAATTTCTGTTTGATAAAAAAATATTGAAATATAATTAAATTACACATTTAAATTGGTCACACACAATTTTCATTAACAAAACAGATGACAATAATTTTTGAGATTATTTGCATATCGAAAAGACACTCTTCCTGGCAACACAACAAAAGTAGATGGTAGTTGTGGTGTAAACACAATCAAATGGTTAAAATTTCAAACAATCAATAAAATAAATAAAATATTATTATTATTTTTATAATCGAATAATGTAGAAATTAATTTAATGAATAATTCGAATTGTTTCATCAAATTATTTGGTTACAATATGAATGCGTGTTGTATGTTGAATGGTTAGGAGTCTCTGGTTTGGATAGATATGTGTTGTTAACGGTTTTACAATTGGTGGTACTGTTTGTGATATTGATGTGGTCCTTTGTAAATTCAATGGTACGTGATGATGTCACCGAAGGTGTGCTTCGGCCACATACACTCGCAGCCAGACGGTACGATTCTCGTCTCAGATTCCCAGCATTCGGAACCCTTGGCACGCCTCGTCAGATACACAGTCCGATTCAATTGGATACAAGTGAATCCTGCTTCGCTGCAAACCTACAATTATACCGAATGAAAACGAAACCGCAAACGCAATAATAATTTCAAATTAGTTTGGTCAGGCAGAACAACAGAAGAATATAAAGGGTACCGGACTCCCGGGCCCGGTCCCGCACAAAATGCAAAGAAATATACATGTTGATGTTGTTGCTACACAGTTTGGTATACACTTGGACAATGGAACAAAACATGTGGACGGACAACGGACTGGACTGTGTAGCAGCAACCGCAGGGAGTGTTTGAATTTATTTGCTCACCTTATTGGTTTCGGAAAGGTAGTCCCGGTTCGGTGCGTAACTGTGGTAACAGGTAACTTCCTCATAGTGATCCGGACGGTATATGTATTCGATGGTCTCCAGTGGGATGACTAGACGCTTGGAGGGACACAACGATTGGAAAGTGGTCTAGTTTTTTGTTGTTGTTGTTGTTGATGTTTTTGTTCATGAGGATAGGATAAAGAAAATATACGTAACTTTGTTAGAGTGTGTTACCACAAAATGGTTGCTCGTGTTAAAGTATACGCCGTGTTTTGTGTTGTGTCTGATGGAATGAGTGAAGCGGCATGAGAATAAGGGAAATTGTTTCAAATGCTTGTGTGTGTGTTTGTGGGTTAATTGTGGTTGGGCTTACTTTTGGTTTGTGCATACGTAGCGGTTGGCTGCGGCTAGATCGACTGCTGAGATCCCGTCGGACATTTTGGATTCCATAAGGGAGGTTAGATTCAAATTCGTCGAAGAACTCCATTTCATTGAATTTTGGTTGGTTATTGTCGTTCGGATGGGTTTTTTGGACACTGAAATTGATAGAATTTTTTTAAGTTAATAAATGGTTAAGCGGTTGTAGAGTTAATAACTAATGTGTGGTTTTCCCGATTTTGTAAAAGTTGTAGAAATAAGTGTATCTTTTGAAAAAAATGTTAGGTGGGAGGAATTGGTTTTACTGATGTGGTTTTGTGATGACTGATGACATAGAGAAAGTTTAAGACCGAAAATCTTATCTTTTGACAATGCCACCGAGTTTTTACTTGCGGTATAGGTACTATAGGGCAAGTTTAGGATTCGTAAAAAAATCGAACTCGAGATAACAATTCTACATGACATTACGATGATGGAGAATGCCAAAAAAGTAGGTCCGGCAATTCTGTCTGTCTGTCTGTCTGTCTGTAAGAACCTCGAGCTACAGCCTAAACTACTGAAGCGATTTTCTTCAAACTTGGTAGTTAACAGTTTTGGGTGATTCCCTAGAGGAGAAATTGAAGTTTTTTTTTTAGGACTAAAACTAACGGTACCTGTCATATAACGGAAACAGAAAAGTTGATTTATTTCAAAAACGGCTCTAACGATTTTGATTAAAATTTTTCTGCTTACTGTTACAGATAAGAGCCTCCTTTGATAATAAAAAAAATATTTTTTGTACCGTTATTAACGGTACCTGCCATAGAATGGTTTTTTGGATTTATGAATTTCTCAAAAACGACAAAACAGATTTCGACCAAATTTTTAATACAGAAACGTTTAAAGAATCATGATTTAAAAAAAATTTTAATTTTTCAAAAAACACATTTTTGGATTTTTAAAAAATATTTCAAATTTTTTTTTTGAAAAATCGATTTTTTGGAAACGAGTTGGTGGAAAATTTTGAAATTTTGTTTTTGTGTGTAAATTAGGTAATTATTTATTCAAAATTGCATATCAACTTTTTTTTTTTGAAAAATGTTAGAAAATTTTTATATATAAAAAATTATTTTTTTAAAAAACGGCTCCAACGATTTTCGAAAATTTTTTTCTAAAAATTCCTTTTTATACTAGAAATAAAATGGCATAGGTACTTAGTTTTGTGTAAAAGATCATTTAAAACGGCATTTTTATTTTTTTTTTTGCACCACTAACGAAATTCCGTGAAAATATCAAATTTTAAATTTTCCCTTATTTTGTATAATGAAAAACTTTAGCATTAGAGTAACTTTTACCATAAGAGCAAGTACGTGCGACCCCAGTCGTGCAATTTATTTCTAGTGTTCTTGCATTTTTGAAGTTAGAACAGTATTCCTTGCTCTGAGTATAGTACATTTCATACAGTTAAAGTCACCAAAAACCATAGACATAAAACCTAACATAATTAAAAAATGAGTAAATAACGTGCCTATGAAATACTTAACTCTCAAAAGCTTCCACACACCGATCAAGCACGCAACTATTATCATTTTTTAACATGGAAGCTATAAGTAATTTTATACAAATTTTAAGTCAAAACCACTGTCGAAGTTGATATGAAACCATTTTTTTTCGGTTTCAATGAATCACAAATTAGACAACGAAGAATAATTAAGTTTTTGCTTCACTGATAGCAACTTTACTGGCAAAAAGAAAAATAAATAAAAAAAAATAGAATAAATGTAAATGGTCACTGTGGTGTATGTGTAACATTTTTTTCATATATATTTTTGTTATTAAAAAAAAATTCTTTTCCTAAATTAATAATAAAACCAGTTGTGGACTATTTTCTGATCATTAACATTATGTACACATTCAAACTATATTTTTATGTTTGATTTAAAATGATCAATGTTTAGTGTGCGTCACTAGTAGCAAGCTTTAGATTTAATGTCTTGTAGTTGTGTTTGACATTAAACCTTTTCGAGGAAGAAGACCTTAGCACTTACAACTCTCAACAATTCCTGTGAGCGTTTAATTAAAGTGCAAAACACACACCAAAAACCTAACCATTTAGCCATATGTGGGGGGTGGTTTTTAGCACTTCTGGACCTGTATATGTCAAACGGACCTCAAATTCGGATTCGGGCTGCGTTGCCCGGTTTTTTGTATACCTATTTAAAAAATTATTGCAACAAAATTTGTAACTAATTTCACAATATTTGTGAAAAATCTTCAAATTACAATTTGCAAGCATGGTGCAATAAGGCACAAGAAGAATTTTAACAGTCTTATACATGATGTATGGAATCAAAGCATACAGTATTAAGGGTTAAGTTACTTACGGCCGGAAATCATGAATGAAAAACTATTGGAATATCTAAAAAAAAAACACAGATTTTGTTATGCTACTGACAATCAATTCATGTTTAGCAAACGAAAAAATTGGCAAGTTAATGTCATAGTTCATATCTGAAACTTGTTCCCAAAAAATATTTGAACAGTATGCAATTCCAATTTCATCAGGAATTTATGTTATAAACTAAAAATAAAATAGGACCCTGCACAGATCCCTGTGGTACTTTCAAGAGACTATTTTAAGAAGCTGTGCTACTGCATGAAAGGGCAGGTTAACAGCCTTACATGATGATCAAACAAACAATTTACTGCATAAATGCTGTTACTCTTGTAATGAATAAGTTCCACAATTTAATAACTTTTCAATTGCGAAACAAAGTCCAATTCTCAAAAGTATATATTTATTGGACAATTGAAACACTAAACGATTGAATAATATCAAAATTCATTAAAAGTAAAAATAATTCTTGCAAATACCCAGAAAACTATTTCAGAATCTTTTAACAATGAAAATTTGTATAAATTCTTGCGATGAAATTTATGATAGATTTGATGAAACTGTAATTGAGCTTAACTCACCTCACTAGCCTTTCAATAATAACGAACCCCGGTAATATTATACCTTACTAAATGAATCAAATCTTTTTCCCAAAATTATTCTCTTGCCTTTGAGCCTTAGTTTGAACTTCGAATAATTAAGTTAGAAAAATGAAAAGCCGATTTAACTAGGAAGCGCGTTATTGCGAGGAGATAGGGGGAAGTGGTCACCCTTCGTACACGGTCACCCTTCGTACAGTGAGCTTAAAACAAAAACTAAACGGTATTCAAACACGTGCTTACTAGTGTGCATAGACATAGTAGGCGCCGAGCTGCTAGATAAATTTTGAATCCTAAGTGCAACGAATTCGGTCGCCAGAAGACTTTTAGTGTTTTTTAGTGCTCTGAGTAATTTTTTTTATGTACATTTGATGTCATGTTGTGTTTAAGTTAAGTATGTTTTTGGCTAAACAGTAATGAAGAATTGTTGATTAAAGTGTTAAATTTGTGTTTTAATTATAAATATTGCAAAATCTCAGTACATTTTTTCAAAAATCAATTTTTCTGCATTATGTACAGCTTGGGGAGCATTCGTACAGTCAAACATGGGGCACATTCGTACGCATACGTATGCTCGCCAGTAAATTTTCTTGAGCAGATAACAATCAAAACACGGAGTTACAGTTTTATTGAAATGAAATTTAAACCTCTATAATAAGTTTTTCGCATTCTATAGTAAATTAAGGTTGGTATTTTTATATATGTAAATAATAATTTGTTTCAGAATCGTCGAATCGCGAAAAATTAAGTTTTTTATTTGTTTTTGTTTTTTTCTGAATCAAGTTCAATTAATTAATAAATTAATAAGTAATTAAATGTTTTAAAACTCAAATTTGGCATTTGACAAATCAAAAGTTAGTCAAATTAACGTTTTAAATATCCTGTACGAATGTACCCCATGTGCTGTACGAAGGTACCCCACGGGTGGGGAGGATTCGTACAAAAATCTAATCCCAGTAAAATGGCTATAACTATTTAAGCCTTTGACTTAAAAGTGTCAAATTTTTTTGTAAAGTGTAATAATATACATATTACAAATAAAGTCCATTTTCTCGAAGCTGGAGTGAGTACATAAATAACTAAAAAAAAATAAGTAAAAACTGTACGAAGGGTGACCACTTCCCCCTAAGTTTTACAAAAAAAAGTAAAACAATTGAAAGTTTGCAGACAATAGCTGGAAATTTGAAAATGAATGAATTAATTTGACTCTAGGTATTTTAATTTTCGGAATTATTCTAAGTATAACAGAAGCTATTGCAGTTACAATTGAAAATCTTTGATATTATTGAATGTCTATTTCTTGTGAAATCAAATGCTAAGCACCTTTACTTTTGAATAACGTTAACTTATGAATAAATTTATGCAAGTGCTAATGATTTCTGAGAATATAAGAACTATACTTCAAATAACTTTTATACCAGGATATAATTAATTAGACAATCCAAAGTAGGTATTACTTACCCACTTATTTCTTGATCTTTTGGTACTGCTGCTGGTTCTTCTGGTTCTATCCTTTGGTCATTTTTGTAAGTATTTCTGTTATTTTGATTTGAGTTGGCATTTCTGTTGTTTTCATATCGATAAGGAGCACCATTTTGTAATTTTGCACGTAAACGTTGCAAATTTTCAAAACTAAATGGCATTTGTTGTTGTTGTTGTTGGAGTTGTTGTTGTTGATGATGGATTTGATAAGGAATGTCCCTTGGTTCATTACTATAATCGTTGTCATCAAAAGCATTCACAATACAGATGCAAACACTAACACCCACAATCTATAAGAAAAACAAAAAAAAAAAAAAAAAAAAATAAAAGAAACATTTTTTTAATGAGATTTCTTCATAAAAACTTTTTTATACTGTTTAAATGCGCATTTAGCAAGCATTACAAAAGCATTTTAGAAACGAGTAGATGAGGTTTAAGGAAATTAGAAAAGAAATTCTTAGAATTATGTATGTACTTCTATTCTATAGTAACATGGTCAATGTAGAGAATTTTTCTGTCACTCACATTGCATTTCGTTTATTCTCATTTTCTAAGTAAACGTGTAGGTAATAGTTGTCTGTCGGTACTCTTTATAGCTGATGATACCCGGGTAACCGGTTACCCGGGTGGTACCCGGGTACTCGAGTAAATCGGGTAATGCCCGGGTACCCGGGTACTACCCGGTACCCGAAACTACCCGGGTACCCGGGTACCCAACTACCCGATTACCCGGCTACCCGATTACCCGGGTATTATTTGTCACTGAATTTATCGGAATTGCTTCCTACTTTTACCAAATATTTTTCCACGACTAGTAAAATGCTTTTAAAAAAGTGATAAAGATAGTAATATAATTGTTTTTATTTGTATATTCGGTTACCCGGTTACCCGGGCACCCGGGTAATTTCGCTTACCCGGGTACCCGGTTACCCGGGTAGTAGCCATTTTACCCGGGTACCCGGGTACTCGGGTAATTTACTACCCGGGTACAAGCTACCCGGGTAACCGAGTACCCGGGTAGCATAATACCCGGGTCGAATCATCAGCCCTAGTACTCTTGTACATACACTGAAAGAAAAATTAAGTCATATCAACTTTTTTGTCTTTTTTGAGTTACATAAGGACCCCGCACATTTTGTATGGGAAGTTGCCCTCTGTGAAATTGTCTGAAATTTTAGTATGTTGTTTTCTTGAAGCCCCTGATCAAAAGTCAATATGGATAGAAAGTCGAAAAATTGTCAGTTTTTAAGATAACTGGTTTTTTCCGATGATTAATCCAAAGCTTTTATATAAGGGATAGTAACTGTCTATATTGTGTTTTGCGCTATTTTTTAGTGGAATCCATTGGTTTTTAGAGTCGCTGAAACCAAATCCGAAGTTCATTTTGCCCCATCACGTCAGGTCTTCAAGATGACCTAAAAAAATGTCACAGCCTGAAAAAATTTTTTTTGTGAATGAAAGACATCGACGAACAAATCATCAAATAATATCTTAAACTCACTCCTGAGGAAATCAGCAGGATATTCTTATACCTACGAGTAAACGTTTCCAAAATCTAAAATAAACATTTTGATCAACTGATTTACCTACTGGGAAGAAAGACAAAAACTGCTATCCGTTTTGGTTAAAAGAGACTTTTGGTCTGATTCTACCCTGTTCAGATCCTACATTAGCTTAGGAGTGCAATGATGCATTAAATGACATAACGGATGAGGAGTTTTTGACCTTGCTCAGTGAAAAAATCATCCGCATAGCGGCCGCTGTCTTAGGTTCCAATATCCTTTCTGAAACGCAGAACCCAAACCCAAATACGTCCACCAAAGGACTCAATCCATTGCTCGAAAGGGGTGCCTGTGAGTGTCACTCACATTTGGACTTATTGCTTGATTAAAGTTATTGGCCTATCGCTGGTATAATAGCCTCGATATGTATGATCTTGCACTTGAAAATGAAAATCTGTCGACATTTCGAAGAAGAAAAATAGTACATAATGATATAAGCCTATTTTTGTTTTATTGAACATACTATATACGACTTAAGCTTAACTTATTTCTAATAAGATACATTGATTGATTTAAAATTTGTTGGCACATATGGGGCCTAACCTTATACAATGGATAAAAGATGAAATATAAATAAATATGGTACATGAATAGGCTTAATTTTACAATTCTGCTGACTAGGTTATCCTCGGGGTGTTCCTTCCCGGTTGTCCAGTTGTGGTATTGATTATGGTGGGTTGGGTGGTATGGCATTAAGCCGCGGTAGTAGACCGACTGCGTATTGGCGTAAAAGTAAACTACTTCCTCGTTGTCGGTTGGGATTATGTGCTCACCCAGAATATCCAAAGCACTAAGGTAATCTGGGTTCGGCTTCGGGATGTCGTTGTTGGGTTCTCATGCTTCTCATCAGCTGATTGGGGTGGTTAACGATGCTTCCGACAAGTTTCTTTGCAGATTGCAGCAGATACTTTTCCAAGTCATGATGTTTGCTTCCTCGTAGAGTCGTTCGTTGCTGTTGTATTTTTGTCGCTGTCGATCTCTACGACATATAGAAAAATATTGGAAGATCTTGTATAATTGCTCGACTGAAAACTTTTGCCAGCAAAAATAACATAGTTTTTGATATGCAGTGTTTAGTGCAGAAAGATCACTCTACTCTTCCTCTTATTTTTAGAGTCTCTCACTGTACTGTCACTGGTCCCAGTTTGATGCTTTCTTGATATCGAAAAGGCATTCAACAAGCGTGTTTGGACAGACTCACAAGCTCTACCAACTTGAATTTCCTGTGAATCTATTCAAATTAACTAAAATTTTATTCCATAGGCCATTCTAATGGACTCATATAAGCATTTTAACGTGATAAAGTCGTATAAATCGATGAACCATTTTCCATTTTCTCCCGTTCCACTCTCGCGGCATAAATTTCAATTCAAAATAAACTACCTATTAGAGATACAAAAATCTTCTATAGCTTATTTGAAAGATAATAACCTAAAGCTTAATCCAAATTAAGGATTTTTTTAAAATTCCGTCATCTAATAGGGTAAAAAGCGGTAAAACGGAAAGATGAAATTTGAGCTAAAATCTAAACGCGAAGTTGTAGAGAGTTGATTTTTTTTGCTATAGATAGATGAGACTAATTTAAGAATAACTGCATTTAAGAAAAAATTCTAAAACATTTTGAAACTAAGCTATAACGTTTTGTTTGAACGTTGTACACGTGTTGGGCTATGAAAAAATGATGATTTTGGGTTGGGAACATTTTTGTTGACAATTCTAAAGGTGCCAGGTGAAAGATGAAAGATCAATCTGTTTCCTACAATAATATGTCATGCGCGTTTGATTATTATAATTTTTCAATTTGTTACAAAATTAAGAACAAAAAACGAATTTTTAAAGATTTTCTCGATTTTTGGACCTCAAATATCTACTAAACGGTTAGTTAATTCAAAAAAGTGTATTTAACCTTTTTTGTAGAGCGTTCAATTTTCTACAAGAATATGTACAAAAATTGGCTAAAAAGTCAATTTATAAAAAAATTATTTTTTTTTGGTAGAAGCTTGATGTAAAAATGGAAAATTGAAAAGCGGAGGAAATTCCCATTAAGATAAAGAGCTCATATTTGGTGAGTATATTCTAGAGGTGTCTAGCAATCGAGTTTTCGAAGTACCAAATCAAAAAAAAAAAAACGAATTTCCATTTTTTTTGACTCACCCTAATCCTGATACATTTGGTATATCACACATAACGGTAGACTAACTACAAGCTACACAATGCTAAATCAAGAAACTTGCGAAAAACCTCAAAACACCAGTGGAGATCTGTTGCCCCCCCGAACAGCCATCAGTGTGGGAAGTACCGTAATCTCAGTCTGGAAATTCGACATGGTTGACTTTAAAAAATTCTTACTTCTCTTGTAGGCATCTTTGAAATGAGATTGATACGTCAAAGGTGAAATAATAAGCTTTCACATGGTATACAATTTTGTATAGGTTGTGAAACAAAAACATTGATTCCATAGCGTGAGAACATAAAAATAAATGCTTTTTTTGATTTTTTTAATAAAATTTGATAGAGTTCAAAAAATTCTAGCTCTTTTTGTAGATGTCTCATAGACCTGATCGATATATATATTTTGAGCTAAGACAATAAGCTTTCAGATGGTATAAAATTTATAGGTTGTAAGGGAAAAAATGGAATTAATGACGTGAGAAGATAAAAATTCATGTGTTTTTTGCTTTTATTTTATGAAAGTGATTGTTTTCAATAAATTATTTTTATACTTTTTGGTAATTGTAAAAATTTAAAAATGGTTTTATTCTTAAGCTATTCTTAAGGCTTTTAAATTGTATAATTTTTTTTTTGTAAGCACACAACCTGTTTTCTGACGACTTTAACACGTAAAATCATCGTCCGTAAACCGGCTTTACAGACAAATTCTTTTTTTTTTTTTTTAGAATATTTTCAATATTTAGACCATAACAAGTATTTATTTCTATCGCACTTAAATGATAATTTTTGAGGTCGCTTATGTAGTTGATGTAGTAAGCTCTGAAATAGGCTCCAGGTCTTTTTGAATCCAAATCGGATGAACCCAATAAAAAACAAGTATTATAAAAGTCGGATTTGAACAAAAATTCAAATTAAGACCCCCTGGCAGAAAACAAACTGTTTGGAAATAATTACTTGACTTATCTAAACTCTATTTACTTGCCTGCAGCTTCCCAATTTAGTCCATCAAAACTTAATCCACTTAAAGTAAGTCTTATTTATAAGCAACCCAAGACATCCCGATCCCCCATATATAGTAGCTATGAATCTCCTTGATGAACCCCTTTTAAGTTTCAATACTAAATGGATATCTAATTCTATATTTATCCTGATGGTATATTGTCATGTTCATCTAAATGGTTTTGATGATGTCTCGCGACTTATTTGGCGGTGTTTTTTTTTTAGATTTATAAAAATTTATAACTTAACTTATATATTTTTTTAAGTGTATAATAGTGTATTTCTTGCACTCTGTTATGCACTCTTTGTCTTTGTCGGTAAAAATATTAAACAAAACGATTTTCCAAAAAGGAAATGACAAACTAAAAAAAAAGATTGTGCACGTCGTTGTCATTGCTATAGTGTCCAAAGAAATAACTTTTTCACCCAACTTACACCCCAAGAACGTGAGTTGAAAATATTTTGATGACTTTCACGTGGACTTTATCATTAAAAAAAAAAAAAAAAAAATAAACCAAAACCAAAAAGAATGATAACAATGAAACAAAAAGAACTGAACTGTAATAAAGGACAGGAAAAATTTCTTTTTGTGTTGAGCTTACCTACATTTTTATATAAATAGGATATTAGCAAACTTGAAAAGTACTCTCTACCTAGATTATACACCTCCATACAACAAAAATAAGAGCATAAGTATATAGTAATGACAAAATTCCCTCATAATCTAAAACCATCTAAATAATAATGTAAGTCATTTTCTGCTTCTGAGTAAAAGAAGAAATATTTTTCAAGAATTCCAGACCTACAACAACAACAACTAAAAAAGATCAAAAGTTAAAATGTCATTCTGAATGTTGTTGCCTTGGTAGTGTAGTTATGCCAAGGATTTTTAGCATATCATATTTTTGAACTTACCTGTAAAGATTACAGGTTTAACATTTGTATTAAATAAGGATGTCTTTTGTTTTGGTCTTTAATATTTTGTCAAAGTGATATAGAGTTAAGGTTGAAAGGTTTTGTTGAAAAGAGTTTTGCTTCCTAAAAAGAATATTAAAAAAAAAAAAAACAACTAACCGAAATATTTTCTAGAGACTGTTATTAATGACATGAATTTTTTAATTAAAACTTGAAACTACATACATTTTCAGTTTTTTTTTTTTGTTTTGGTTTGGAAATTCTTTAATGAAACTTTATTTTTTTGATAAAAATAAATTCAAAGAACACAGACCACAAATTATTATCATCATTATGAGTTTGAATTACTATTTTCCTTGTGTTGAACGAAAAAAAGAAGAAAAACGGAAACGATAAAAATAATATTTTTTTTGTTTATGCTGTTTGAATAAAATTAATTTTAAAGTTCATGAATCCAATTAATTTTTTTTTTTAGATACTCATTAGAATAAACACAAAAAAACTGTAGTTTCAATCATTTTCGTTTTTCTTTGTTAGAATACTAAATACATAATTCTCTGATTTCTCTACCAACAAATTAGAAACGAGGTGAGAAAATAATATCACTACCCAAAGTGAGTTGGCGATCAGTTAAATTAGGGTGTTTTCATAAACGTCGGAAATCTGCGTTAGTACAATTGTCTTTCTGCTTTGCTGCATTAATGAACACACCAATTCTGCAGAATGTTTGCAGGCCTGCGTTGGTACAATTTTCAGCAGTCACTGAGTGTTCATAAACGTCAGAAAATAATTATAAAAAATGGCCACAGAATGGGTTTTGTTTAATAAAGAAAAAAAATATTAACTTTTCAGTTTCCGAAAATATTGTTTTTAATAACACGAAAATTTTGTAAGCCGTGTTACATTAGGGTGGCTCAAAAAAAAAATACATACTTTCTTCTAAAAAAAATAATAAAAACACCGAGTTGTTCACATTTGAAACAAATTATCTATGGAAAAAATATTTTTAATTAGGGTGTTCAAAAAAGTTTTTTTTTGAGTTTGAAAAAAAAACAAATGATTTTTAGTGCACAGAAAGTTTGTTAAGCGCGTTTTTTGCTATAGTAATATTAAATTCATGTCAAATTAATTAAATTTGGTTGAATTCCAAGCGTAAATGTAAAATATACCATTTTTCTGAGCCCCCTAATTCGAAAATACCTACCCCAATTTTACAATATATTTCATAAACCATGTTTTACAAACTTTATCTCTAGTAAAAATTAATTTTTTTTTAATTAATTAGAAAAAAATTTTAAACACCCTAATGCAAATTTTTTTTTCTTCGATAATTTGGTCAAAACAATATCCACTTTGATTTCTTTGGAATTCTTCAAGCAACTTTAGAAGATAACATTTTTTAGAGCCACCCTAATACGAAAAAAATCAATATAAACTCATTATCTCAAATACCTAACACGATTTAGAAATTTCTGTGTCGTTAAAATTTAAATTTTTCGAAAAATGAAAAAAGAAACATTTTTTGCACCACCCTAATTAAATTAAACATATAAATTGCTTTTCATTTTTTTTTTAATATTTACATTTATTAACAAAAAAATCGAATCAAGAGTCAAATAAATTTCTTCGTGAGTTTTGCAGCAATAAAATTTTGTCTGCTCAATCTGCCCGATGTTGACGAGATAATGACGTTTATGAACAGCAGAACTGCAGTTGGACTAAGTTAGTCCGATCGCAGATCTGACTTTATGAACACAACTAACGCAGGCCTAAGTTAGGCAGACGTTTATGAAAACACCCTTACTTTTTGTAACAACACAAAGTTTTTATTTTCGATATGAATTTGTAATTTAATGGAAAGCGTGTGTTCAAAAAAAAAATTAAACTTGGAAATTTTCAACTTGTTTTTGAGAGAAATGTAGACCTATTGCAATAATGTTTGAAAACATTTAAAACTAGTAAAAGCGAGCTAAATAAACATAAAGAAAAGATCGATTTTGAAAGTATTCTTTTTTCTTTCTAACTAAAAATAAAATGCACGACTGGGGCCGCACGTACTTGCTCTTGTAGTTCAAAGTATCTATATCTTAAATAACTATTGGAAATTAAAGATTTTAGTTAAATTAAAAAAAAAAAAAAAAATAAAAGTAAAAAAATTCCATTTAAAATTTTTTTTTCAAAACTTTTTTAAATTTTTTTTTACAATTTACACTTCAAAATGACAAGAAATATTTGTCTTCAAATTTGGAAAAAAACTGACTTAGCGTTTGATGAAATATACAAAATATATCAATTTTGCAGAAAACGGCAACGCCATATTTCCGTTCTCCGAAATTTTTTGTGCAAAACTAAAAACGCAGTTTTGTTAGAATCACTTAGACTGTAACGAACCCCAAATTTAATCGAAATCGTTAGAGCCGTTTTCGAGAAAATTGCAATAAGTCATTAACGATACACGGGAAGAGCCGACATTAGCCATTTAAAAAAAAAGAAATTATCATATTTCCACTATCCGTATTTTTTGAGAAAAACTAAAAACGCAGTTATATTAGATATACGTACAGCATTACTTGTGCCAAATTTAATCAAAATCGTTAAAGCCGTTTCCGAGAAAATTGCAATACCTCGAAAAGTTTGTATGGAAGGTATACGTTCTAGGCGAGATATTAAAAAACAAAAAAAAACCAACCTTGGAAATTACGAAAAAACTATCTGTACCAAATTTCATGAAAATCTACCGAACCGTTTAGGCTGCAGCTACTTGTACAGATGGACGCACGGACGCACAGACGCACAGACCGACAGACGACATGACGAAACCCACTTTTTTGGACTTCTCGATTATCGTAATGTTAGTTTTGATTAAAACCTCGAAATTTTTTTTTGACACGAAACCAATACTTGCCCTATAGAGCAAGTAAAAAATTACTCTTTAATTCAAAATATCTCATAGGATCACTCCATCAACTCATACTTAATATTATTTTTTTACTCACATGAAACGTTAATAGTAAAATTCATCAGTCTATTATTTATTTCTTATTTTATTAAAATAAAAGACTGTTCATTAAAATGCCAATCAATTTTCATAAGACCAATTGTTAGAAAATAGATTGTAATCATTTATGTTTCATACGAGTAACAATGTTTCAAAATAAGAACTCTAAAATTCAATACAATATGTGCAAAACAAGAATTTTGAAGTAGTCCATTATGTCAAAAATACTTGAAAATACTTGCATCTTAAGCACTAGAAACTATGCAAATTCCATTTTCTTATTACTTATTCTTATTTATTGTGTAGCCAAATGTTGCATAAGTAAAAGTTGAGAATAAATTTTCTTCAAATATGGTTATACATATCTTTATACTTATTATTTTACAAACTGTATTTCTAGTTTTATGCTGATTGGAAATTATTTCTATTTTCTTGGTCACTGTGGCGTATGCGTAATTTTTTGTTTAACCCTCTACTGCATGAATTATGAACGAAATGAAATAAAAATTTGTTTAACAATTTTTTAGCTTTATTAGGGGTTGAAAAAAGGTATCACATAAAAATTTTTATTTTTTTACATATATATACATTTTTAGAAACATAAACCATATATGGGTTAGTATGCAGCAAGGCGATTTCCAGCAAAAAATTAATAACCCATATATGGTTTAGTATGCATTCAAGGTATGTTTTGTAAAGTATGTTTTTATTACAATATACTTTTCTTATTCATGAAATTTATTCAAACTCTTTCTTTTATCGTTGTAGCAGAAGAACACATTCCATTTTCTACACATTGTGTACGGCTTTAGTCCGCAAATTTGACATATTGAGGTTTTTTTTTGCCATTCAGGGATATGGTCGATGTTTCCAGTTCGCACTGAATTCAACGACTTTTGCCCTTGGTTGTTGTGAATGAATTGAAGTTTCGGGATAAGATGGGTATGGACTTCCGTGACTTCTATAACTCCCCCAGCTTTGTTTTGTTCCATGTCTGCTTTGATCACCTGCCAAAGTTGAAGGTCGTCCTCTTTTTCGTGACATTGTAGGTTTTAAAGATTTGCATATAAGTGCTCGGAGATGGCTTGTTTGATGTTAAAAAGAGCCAGAATCTGAAGCTGGATCATCATCACTTCGAAAGCCATCACTAGTTATAGCATTTACACACTTATTTTTTCTAAAGAAAGTCTTCGAATTCATTTTACAAATAAAAAAAAAAAATCGCAAAAAAATCAGTAATGTATGTCGCCAACGCATGATAACCCATATATGGTGTTTTGGAAAAAAACGCCAAAAAAAGACAAAAATTATTATAAAAACAAAAAACAAACCACGTAGACATATAAAAGTATAATAAATACATACGAAACTTATTTTTAATTGTTTATTATAACTTGTTTATTATAAAAAAAACACCTGAAAAGTACACACTTTTATTCACTGATTTGCTCTTCACACATGCTCTTGAAACAATGAGTTTATTTCAGAATCACAACTCTCTTACTGATAATAAAAACCGATTTATTATAAAAAAATAGACGTAGTTTTATTATAGTTTTTTCTTTTTGGCATTTGGTGCAATATAACGGAAATAAATCGATATGAAATCGATAAACCATATATGGGTTGGTATGCGGTAGAGGGTTAAGGAAATGTGTGGTTGCAAACAATATTGTAAGAGAAGAGAGGATAGTTTTGAAATAACTATGCAGATGTTTTTTTTGTATATTATATTTCCATATTATTTAAGTTTTTGTATTCTGAAAGGTTCTGAAAGAGTTCAAAACTTAAATAATTATGGAAAAATTACCTAATAAAAAGTCGGATTTCTTAAGAAAATACATATTATCTCGGTTATTTATGGAATGTTCTCAACAATGTTTAACTATTTTGAAAAGAGAATTGAACACACCAACTTTTAAGGTAACTTGCCGAAACATCGTAGCATTTTTTTTGTACACTACGGTTCATTGAATTAGAGTCATGTAAATTTTTTTAGTACTTAGTTGGGCAAAAAAGTAATATTTGCTTTAAAACCGATGCAGCTGAGTTAAAATTTTTGAATGCATTTGGTAGCAGGGTGTCACCCCCACAGGGTGACAATTTTTTCGACTTTTTTTCAAATGCCCATAACTCACAAAATATATGGCTGCGATTTTTTTTAATTATTTTTCTGATAACTGTCACCACCTACCCTATCTACCGTTTTCGTTTCGACGTTAACTTTTGGGACACCCTGTATATCACAACTCAAAAACAAATCTATAACGAAACCTTTTCGACTTAGAATTACTCAGGAACCCATTGATTTAGTCTGTGGTGGCACCTTTATATAAGAAAAAGATAATATTGTGACCGCTTGGAATAATAACGCTAATTTTTTACTTGCGATATAGGTACTATAGGGCAAGTTTAGGATTCGTAAAAAAAATCGAACTCGAGATAACAATTTTACATGACATTACGATGATGGAGAATGCCAAAAAAGTGGGTCCGGCAATTCTGTCTGTCTGTCTGTCTGTGTGTCTGTCTCTATCTGGAGCTGCAGCCTAAACGAGTGAAGTGATTTTCTTCAAACTTGGTAGTTAGCAGTTTTTGGTGATTCCCTAGAGAGGAAATTGAAATTTTTTTTTTATGACCAAAACTAACGGTACCTGCCATATAACGGAAATAGAAAAGTTAATTTTTCTCAAAAACGGCTCTAACGATTTTGATTAAAATTTTTGTGTGTAGTACTACACATAAGAGCCAACTTTTTAAATAAAAAAAATATTTTTTGTACCGTTATTAACGGTACCTGTCATAGAACGGGTTTTTTCATTTCTGAATATCTCGTACAACATTAACCCGATTTAAATGAAAATTTTTATACAAACGTGTGTAAGTAAAGATAATATTTAAAATTTAGAAAATTTTCAAAAAACGCATTTTTGGATTTTTAAAAAATATTTCAAATTTTTTTTTTGAAAAATCAATTTTTTGAAAACGGATCAATGAAAAATTTTGAAATTTAGTTTTTATGTGTAAATTAATTATTTCTTCAAAATGGCATACCAACTTTTTTTTTGAAAAATGTTAAAAAAATTTTATACATAAAAAATTATTTTTTTAAAAAACGGCTCCTACAATTTTCGAAAATTTTTTTCTAAAAATACCTTTTTATACAAGAAATAAAATGGCATATTTGTTTTTTGTTTTAAGATAATTTAAAACGGAGTTTAATTAATTATAAAAACAAATTTAATTTTTTTATACTACTTATAAAATGTCTTCAAAATATCAAATTTTAAATTTCTTGAATAAAAAGCTTTAACATTATAGTTACTTTAAGCATAAGAGCAAGTACGTGCGACCCCAGTCGTGCAATTTATTTTATATCCAAATGAGGCTTAAAATTGACAAGTTGGAGCACGACTACTTTAGATTAGAGTTATAAAGTTTTCAGGAATGCAACGTTAGGTGACAATTTCAATCGATCAAATGCAATAATAAGGGAAATCTTTTTTGAAACTGAGCATTCATTAATTAATTTCATATATTTTCTCTCCCTCTCCATTGAATGATCTTAAATTACAGCAGAAACAAGGAAAGTAGAAAGAAAAGGCTACAAACAACATCAACTCGTAACGAAATGAAAATAAATATTTGATACGATAACAATTCCCTGATTCATTTCCTAGAATTAGCAAAGATTTAACTTGTATTTAACTTTTAAACTTTGAAAACTTATAAGAAAAAAATATTTTATGAAGAAGAAACCCTTTTATTTATCCCAGATTCATTATGAACAAAAAAACTTTTCCCTACTTATACCTAGATCCAGATTATTTGCATCCTCGCTTAATTTACTTTCATTCTTCAAGCAAATAAACCTTCAAAATTTCGCTCCACATCTCAATTGCTTTTAACCTCAATTTGTTTGATTACTCATTTACTTCTTTAGAAAGTCCTTAAATGGCTTCATAAATTCCGCTCAAATAATTATCATCAACAGCAGCGGTGCGGTGGTGGTCGTGGTCTGGTCATATCCATACAAAAACTTTCTTTTCTTCTTTTTTTAATGCAAATTTAACTGGCCTCATCATTCTTAGGGGGGGCTAACAATATACCATAAGAAAAATATCTCTTTAATTTCAATATGAGAGGGGCATCAAAAAACCCAGAGTAAACCTACTTTAATAAACTCACAAACAAATAATAAAAAAAAAGGATAAAGGATATGCGAGGCAAAAAAAGAATACTTAAAACTTGTGCTGCTGGCCATCATCAAAAGGAAGAACTTTTCCAAATTAAAAAGAAATATATTTTTCATTCCTGCACAACCGAAGGATATTATTTTTCTCAAGAAATAGAATAAGAGTATATATCTCAGGAAATTATCCTTTCCACACAATCTTTTGCAACAAGGATGACAACGACAACGACAACTCGTCGGTGGTGGTGGTCTCGACCAAAGACGAAAACGAAAAAACTAAACTAACCATCCCAACAAGTAGGCAACAGCCAGACTCTTCTTTATAATATTCTCAAAACAGCAGTTGTTGTAGAGTGAATCTGTTCTTCAAGTAGTTCCATAGTTCCACCGATTCTCAATGAAGTCCCTGTTTTTCTTTGCTTATAATCGTGACTTGATGGTGATGGTGTTCGTTTTTGGGGCACTTATCACGACTTTATCCTCTTTACAGTTCATATAAAGTCCGCAAAAAAAAGTGTAAAGGCAAGAAATAAAATAATAATACGAAAAAAAAGCAAAAAAACATCCCAGATCACAGACAAGAACCTGACGTGATTTCGAAACCATAATAAAGGACGAACGAAAAAATTCATAAAAAAATATAAAAAGCCAATTGCTTTTGCAATACTACTTCCTGATGTTGTTGGTTGCTGCAAGAACGTCCCTTTAAGTTTTGTGTATTTTCCGTTCGTTCCTTTTTCTCTGTGTTCTTCTAACAAAACAACTTTTATACACTTCCTTCATGGGACACTTGAAGTTGTATTCTGTATCCAAACTAGGATCAGGACGACTTGAAGGATATACAACAGTACGTCCTTTTTTTTTAGAAAAAAGAAGGACTCAAATTGAATTGGTTTTGAGTTTAGAAAAAAAAAAAAATGTAGAATATTTTGCGCCAAAGGGGAGGTGCTGGCTGGTAATAAAAAAGCTAGAAATCTAGTCTCTGTTCTTTTAGTTTGACTTTGTTTTGATATTTTTTTTTCTATCTGTGTACATGTACATGTGTCTTGTTGTTGTTGTTAAAGGATAACTAATACTGTGCTTAGAGACAAAGTTTATTTGTTTCGTATTTAGATTACGAGAAAGGCTTACAAAACTTATGCGTCTATCCAGTTGTCCTCGTTTCTGTTGTCTGAGTTTGTATTCTCATAACTTGCTTGTGTATAGTTGGCCTAGTTTATTCATTTCAGGAACACAAAAGAAAGAGAAAACAAGTGAGTTTTTAAACGGTAAACGATAATAATAATTTTTCAAGTCCAATATCCTGTGGTTTTCCTCAAAAGAACTAAAGTCTGGAAAAAAAGTTATTGTTCGAATCTTTTTTTTTTCTTGTCTATGTGAAACTGGATGCCAGAAAAACACAATGAAAACAAACGATGTTTATGTGTATTCTAGATAAGTTAGTTCTAAATCTGTTTATCCCACTGTTTGGGTATTAAGGATTTATATTTATCTTTAAAAAAATTCTTTATTTAAAGTTATTAAGTATTTCAACTTAAGAAAGATTTAGCCAATGTATAACTTGGAGCTAGTTTATTTATACCTCTTTTTGTCGACATACGTGTCTGTATTAATGCCAAAGTTTGTATCTTCAAGTCTGTCTTATTATCTTCCCGTGTGTCTTGTTATTGTGTGAAGGTTTTCCATTCATAGGACCTTTTGTCCGCAGATTTTTTTTTTCAATATCTCATATCAGACGATAAACCTGTCGTTACCGAGCTTGACAAGGTCCACATAGACTTGCCTTCCCCTTGTCTCTCCACTGTTAATCGGCTCAACAGGGGTAGACATTTACCAATTTTTTCAGATTTTCGAAAATTATCGGAATTTTCAAAAATTTTCTCCAAATCCATCGAATGAGACATCAAAAGAGAGAGCTCTTTAGACTCTATTCATAAGTGAAAACCAAGAGTTTGTAGGAGTTCGGGTTGGTGAATTATTTGCAATCGAAATATTTATTTTTTTTACATTCGAAAGCAGATATTTTCGGAACAAAGACCCGAAACAAGTTTTGGTTAAGAGATATGAGATCACAGTAAACAGGCCTATGCATTCAGCTAAAAAAATTAGAAAATTTATTTTTTTAAGATTTTCGACATTGTACAAGGGGTACCCCTTGTCTAAAAATTCGGAATTTCAAAAAATTTTCTCCAAATCCATCGAATGAGACTTCAAAAGAAAGGGCTCTTTAGACTCTATTCATAACTGAAAACCAAGAGTTTGTAGGAGTTCGGGTTGCTGAATTATTTGCAATCGAAAAATTTATTTTTTTTCATTTGGAAGCAGATATTTTTAGAACAAAGACCCGAAACAAGTTTTGGTTAACAGATATGAGATCACAGTAAACAGGCCCTTGCATTCAGCTAAAAAAATTACAAATTTATTTTTTTAAGATTTTCTATAATTATCCAAAGGGGTACCCCTTGTCTAAAAATTCGGAATTTTCAAAAATTTTCTCCAAATCCATCGAATGAGACATCAAATGAAATTGCTCTTAGACTCTATTCATATCTGAAAACCAAGAGTTTGTAGGAGTTCGGGTTGTTGAATTATTTGCAATCGAAATATTTTTTTCTTTTTTCATTCGGAAGCAGATATTTTCGGAACAAAGACCCGAAACAGGTTTTGGTTGACAGATATGAGATCACAGTAAACAGGCCTATGCATTCAGCTAAAAAAATTACAAATTTATTTTTTTTTATTTTAATTTAGACCTTTGTCTAAAAATTAGGAATTTTCAAAAATTTTCTCCAAATTCATCGAATGAGACCTCAAAATAAAGGACACTTTAGACTCTATTTGAGTTTTAGACTTATATATATTTTCATTTCAGCCAGTCTGGTACAGAACTCAAAAAATGCAACAAATAGAAAATTTCTGACTTCAAACCTTACTTAATACATACTCCAAAAAATTACATTTAAAACTTGATCACGGCCATCCCCCCATCTACGCACTCTAATAAATTGTTGTGCAAAAAAAAAAAAAAATGCCTGTTTAAAATTTGAAAGAAAAACCCTACTCCGGAAATCTAACAAAAAAAAAAACCAGTATAAAAAAGAAATCCTCGAAAAACCACATCGCGCCAGGGTTGTTAAATATCACGATAAAAATCAGACTTCCATTTCCTATCCTTTGATGGAGAAGTTGTTGTTTTTTTTCGCAGCCGTCCATAAGTGTGTGCATGTGTACAATTCGTCTTCACCCATTTAAAAGAAGAGCCCTAGGAACTAAACGTGTGTACACTTTCAAAAAATAAAATGTAGAAAAATATAAAAAAAGAAGGAAAATGGGCTTATCCCATTCCGAATCTCAAGCCATGGAATACCTCATAAACACTGAAACGTGCATGGAATTATTTGGTCTATGAAAGATGGATCCTTTGCTCTAAGGTCCTTGTCCTCGTGTGTAAGCATTTTTCTCTAACTCTTTCCTACTCTTAATTTAAGTAGAGCATTACGAATTGCTTTTGTGTGGAGAATAAGTAGAAGTGCAAGGAGCTTCATACTAGGAACGAAAGTCAGACAAACGGAAGGATGCAGCGTCGTCGTATACCATCATCTTTCAAATCTTGTGTTTGGTGTTAGATGAAGATAAGTGAACCAAAAGATGTGAGAGGCCGAAAAATTATTGCCAGACGTGGCATCTTTGAACCGAGCACATTAAGGACGAGCAGGAATCTTATCTTCGTGGGGCTCGTGGCCATGACAAGCAAGCAAGCAAGCAAGCAAGCAGCTTGAAATAGAGAGTATATACTGCTCGTGCAATGTGTGTGTATGTGGGGATGATAAAGAATATTGCGTTGGCCAAGGCATTGTGATTTTGATTTCCGGCGCGTTTCCTGACATAATTCATTTTATTTTATTTTTCTTCTTTTTTTTTATTATTTTTCTAAAACCGTTTTTCCGTAGGCGATGATGATGATTATTATGGGTTCAGTAGCATTTATATATTATGTTTGTGTATAAATGTATGTTGGTATGTATGTTTCAATGTGTTCCAAGTCCTTCCGGGAAAAGAAGTGAGAACAAAAAAAAAAAAAAAAATGTAGAAGTATAGAATATAAACCATCTCTCGTGCTGGTAGGAAGTTAAATTAAAATTTACTATAGGAGTGTCATCGTTGGGATAATAAATTGCCTTTTGTATGAGATGCTTAGCTTTACGATATTTCGGCACCTGATACCAGAAAATGGGTGTTTTGTGTGGAAGATAAGAGATTGATTGCTTCCTGGTCCTCATGGAAAGTTTAAACACCTTATATTGTTCGAAAGAAGGGGGGAAAGTTTTGATTGTCGCTACGCGCCATCGCCATCACAAGGTACAGAGGAATTTAAATGTATCATTTTGTAAGAGTTATTTGATCATTAATAATATGAAATGTCCTTGAGAGGTAAATTTAATATTTTTTCGATTCTCAAAAATAAATGCGATAGGCTGTGAATTTTGATATTTTGCGGTTTGGGAAAGAAATAATCACAATTATTGTACCCATGCTAGTTCTGATATCAAGTGTTTTTCACTTCACTTCAGAAAGAAGCGGCTGCTAATCAGACCTGTTATCCAAAACTCAAACCTAATATTTTAGATTACTGTTAAACGGGGTTACATTGATCCAGTTTTTTAAGTTATTTTAAAACAACTGTCAAAATTGATTAAAAGCATTATACAAAATTTGTTTTTTTTTTTAACCTCCTATTAACAACGTACAATAGTAAATTCTGGCTTATTTCGTTATTTCGTGACCTTTCTTTAGTAAATAAATTGTATCTTCTTCGTTGGCTGTATAAGTCTTATTTTGATTTTAACTTTTTTTTGTCTTCAGGACTTTAAGAAAAATAATTCTAAAAAATGCTAAAATGTATAGAATAAATAACCAACGGCGGATCCAGGGGGGGTGGGCACTGGGGCACGTGCCCCCCCCAGAACTGGTTCATACTTAAAGCAAATCAAATTATAAGAGTTGTTAAAATATATGAATAATAACAGAGAGAACTTGAGGAAAATCTTATCTATTTCTGGCTGGAAATGCAAATTTTATTGTCTGTTGCATCCCTTTTTCGTTGTTTTTTTTTAACAATAGTGTTTTTAAAATAGCGCAACACGCCACAACATTGCATAGCCTATATATTATTGAACTACTGGGTATGTAGAAGAATCTTGCATTTCCAGAGTTTGTCCAAGTTTGCACCCCCGAAAATAAAGACCTCTTGAACAAAAAACTCCTCAAAAGCAACCCTTACTTATAGATTTTTATAAATATTATGTTTTTGAGAAAATCCAGGAATACCTTAAAAAACATGGAAAGAAATAGTATTCCAAATTTCAACAGAATCGGTGCAGTAGTTTTGAAGTTAAGACTTATGATGTGAACCGGCTTTGAAAACATTAGTTGTGGGGAGAACGATTTATAAAGTTTTGAACACTGGACTAAAAAGTTCGTAAGCGAAATATTAAAATACTCATAACTTGATCAATTTGGCTCCAAAAGACTTACAATTTGAACACAATATTTTTGAGATATACAAAAATTTTAATGCAAATAAAAAAAAAAAAAAAAAAACTGGGAAAAAAGTATGTTTCAGTTTTTTTTTTTATTCTTAGGAACTTTTATATTAATTAGAATGTAGTCTTTAGTATTTGACTAAAAACTACCAGGTCATTAAATAATGGTATTAATATGTCCATAATACCTATTATTATTATAGGAATTTTTGTAGTGACCTCTTCAAATAGTATATATCACAACAAAAACATTACTGTTAAAAAAAGAGCCAAATTATCCTATGTTGAAATTATGCTGGCACAAAAAGTATTGAGATATAAAAGTGTACCAAGTTCTAAAGCTTGGGTTCAAATTCGTATCAATAAAATTTTGATTGCTTACTTGACAATTTTTGTTTTAAATACCGATTTTTAAAGTTATTTCAAAAATTTGCCAAGTAAACAATCAAAATTTTATTGATACGAATTTGAACCCAAGCTTTAGAACTTGGTACACTTTTATATCTCAATACTTTTTGTGCCAGCATAATTTCAACATAGGATAACTTGGCTCTTTTTTTAACAGTAATGTTTTTGTTGTGATTTCACTACTTTTTGCAAGGTATGGCTGTAGAATTGAAAATCTCTATATTTGATGAAAATTCAGTGAAAATGGGCGGTTGCCACGCCCCCTGGCTATAATTCTTAAATTTTAAATTTTTTCCTTTGTATAAATTACCAGCTCTACCATTCTACCAAATTTCAAGATTCTACGATAATCAGAAGTGCTCTATAATATTTGATGAAAATTCAGCGGAAATGGGCGGTTGCCACGCCCCCTGGCTAAAATTCTCAAATTCTAAATTTTTTCCTTTGTATAAGCTACTTGCTCTACCATTCTACCAAATTTCAAGATTCTACGATAATCAGAAGTGCTCTATAATAATTGTTGAAAATTCGGCGAAAATGGGCGGTTACCACGCCCCCTGAATTGAAAATCTCAAATTTTCGATTTTTTCCTTTGTATACACCACAAGTCCTATCACCATGTAAAATTTCAAGTTTCTACGATAGCGGGAAGGTCTCCATAATTTTGATGATCTGTCAGTGAGTCAGTGAGTCAGTGAGTCAGTTACGGTTTTTGCGATTTTTGAAGCCCTATATCTCAGAAACTACTCATCGTAGGAGGCTGAAATTTTGTGAGGAGTTTGGTTTTTACGAGCTCAACAAATGTAGTGAGTTTGAAATTTCTAGCATCTTTGGTGTGGAAGTTAGAGGGGGGTCGAAAACGGCCTGAGTTGTTTCCTGTAAATAAGGGTGTAGTGCCAAAGTTGCTAGAGAACTTGGCTGGGCACTACCGTGCCCCTTGATATGAAAAACTTTGATGCAGGCTCCAGGTCAATGATTGACCTGGAGCCTGCATCAAAGTTTTTCATATACATAATACCTATTGCAAAATTTTATACAAAATCAATTAAAAAACGAAAACATTTTTTTTTCTAAATTTCATCTTTAAAACTTAAATTCACAAAAATTATTTAATGAAACAACTTGAGTAAAAAAATAAAATAAAGAATAAATAACTTTAAGAAAAGTTAGAGCACAAGATTGTACGTGTATTTTATGATTTTTAATTTTTTTTTCTCCCGGCTAATCGGGAGGTAAGTGGGTAAGCTTTAGCACTTAAGTGGCTTTTACTGTACAAAGAAAATGAAAATTTTTCCACCCGAATAACTTCTCTGTCATTTGGTACCCATTTGATGTGGATAATGTGCCCAAATATTTTTGGCCAGGTTTTAGACCAAAATGCCGCACTGTGCGTCGTTACAATTCGCTGTCGTCAGTCAGTCGTAAGATACTTCACTTTATTTCTAACTGTTATTGCTGATTTTTGATTTTTTTGCCAATCCGTCCCTTGTGCCCTCCCCCCCCCTAGAAATCCTGGATCTGCCCTTGTAAATAACTATCTTTAATGTTTAAATTTTAAAAGTCTCTTTTATGATCCCCAATTGATTGCTGATAAAGGTGTTTTTTTTTTGCTTCAATAAAAAAATATCTTGAAAAAAGCATTCCAAAATAACATTCCATTAAAATTAAGATTACATTCTTACGTCGTTTACGAGAAAGTCATAAATAATAATAAAAAGGGTTCTATGGCATTTATCGTTATTTACATGTAGTTTTTTTAATCATAATAATCATAATAATCAAAGCCGTTTTTGAGAAAAAAAACATTTTTTTTTACTTTGGTCATATGGCAAGTACCTACCCTTAATTTTGATCCTAAAAAAATTAACATTCTAGGAAATCTAATGAACAGTTTTAAAATTTGAAATTTTGGGTAATCATCTGATTCGCTCAACATCTTTCGCTTACCGAATTCCAAAAATGTTTTTGGGTGCTCTTTTAAGGAGTTACCCTACCCATTCCGATCACATAGTTGATTTATACCTATAGTTATTGGAAGACTCTTAAACTCTTCAAAAAGTTCAACGTAAAAGCTGTAGTTATTTTGAGAAAGAGTTTTTAATTACCTATATTTGTTTCTATCTTTTGTTTCTTCTGTTTCGAAATTTTTGTAGGTCTTTCGTTTATCACGGTTCTCAAAGGTTATTGGTTTTTTTTTTAATTTTTGAAGTGGCTCGATATTATGCAAACAGTTATTTAAAATAGTATAGAAAATACTGCTTGGTCAATATTTATAGAAGAAGAGTGAGGATTTTTTTATAAAGTGAGAATTTTTATAGAAAGTAAATAGTTATCGTTCTCATATAAATTTTAATTTATTAGTTTTATTCTCCATCGATATTTTTGAGGTTTCATATCTTTTTCAAATCTCTATTAGAATAGTATTAGTATCATTTACGGCTTTCTCTTATACGTCATATGACTTTGTAGAAGAATCATTAAAAACATTAGATTGAAAAATATTAAGGAAGAGTTTCATTCTAAATCTTCCTTAACCTTTTTCTTGTATATTTTCTTGATTTAAATGTTCAAATAAAATTTAAACTACAAGCCGTTCATTTAGAGATTGAAACAATTATTTTTAATCTTATTTCATTAATTACAACGAGCAAAAGCAACACGAACTCTTGCAATGAAATGTTCTTTTTTTTTCTTATTCTAAATAAAAAAAAAATGTAAAAAAGCACCAATCAACAACGTCTTTCAATTAATCACTAATTGCTTTAGAAGAAGAAAAGTGCCAAAAACAAAAACCCCCCAAAAAAAATACGTTCAATTATTTAATCCGAGAAAGGCTTATCTATAGAAAATGAACGAAAGTGAATTAAACAAAAAAAGTCAACCAAAAAAAAAAAAAACAAAATAAAATAAATTTACAAAAGAGAAAAAGGATATTTTTTTCGCGTTAGACTAAGCCAATCCAAAAAAACCAAAGGACCATTCCAAACGAAATACCAAAAGACCCTAGAAGCAAAAACTAATTAATGGATTCAGAGTTCTGCTATTCTTTCGAGCACATTCCACCACCACTGACGATGGCGTACATAACTTTATAGCACATGCAAAAAATGTACAAAACGTACAACGACCGGAAGCACTAAATGGCAGACATCCGGCGAAGATTGTTTGCTAAAGCTTATCGTTCGTCGTCGTCATCGTCGTCGTTGCTTTATAGTCATTTGGTCACGTCTATGTTCTAATGACCGACATTGGGAATTTCGCAGAAGCGCGAGCAAAATGTTTTGCAATCAGCAAAAGCAAGACAATCGACATTGGTATGTGGTTCGATTTGACATGACATTTCGGGCACATGTAGTCCAGATTTCAAGCAGATGCAATGCACCACCACACACGATGTGCCGTCGATGGAACAAATTGATTTTTGTGTCCATAGTCTTTAGACCAGTGCCGATGCCTTCAAAAACATTAAAAAGTACAAAAAAATCATAGTAGGATGAAACCCATTGGAAAAGAAGGGGAATACGATAAGAATGAAAGGAAAAATAAATTACGGGCGAGCAGAGTTCGGGAAGTGGGTGGGTTGAGTTTTTAATGGTAAAAAATGGTATATCTCGATTTCCGGCAAAACTACAAATCCTATAGAAAAAAGTTGTATAGCAAAGTCGTAGGTAATAAAAAGATCTACAACTTTTGTACCAACAATTTTTTCACATAACCTCAAATTTTATGTGAAAAATTAAAAAAACCGAGTTTTTGGTTTTTTATTTTTATCTTTTTCAAAAACAAAAATTTTTCTACGAAATTTGGTGAAAACTTACCTTATTATGTCCCAAATACACTGTAATTTATTTGATTTAAAATATTAATTTGTTCACCTTATTTTGACTTAAAACAAAAAAAACACCCTAATTTTCAAACGAAAATTCACGTGTCAAAATATCAGCTTTTTTAAAAAAGTCGGTGGGCATTTCGTTCTTTAAAATGTCTATTTTCTGATGGTGTAAAAAAAATTTTACATTAGTATACTATAGAACATGTTTTAGTAAAATTCAAAAAATTAAAAAAGCTTGAATTCGAAAAAAATTTTTTATCATTGTTTACATTGTTGGCCTATTTATTCAAATTTACACTTTAATTACTCAAAAAACGTAAGATTAATCAATGTTACATGAAATCTTACGTTTTTTGAGTAATTAAAGTGTAAATTTGAATAAATAGGCCAAAATTGTAAACAATGATAAAAATTTTTTTTCGAATTCAAGCTTTTTTCATTTTTTGAATTTTACTAAAACATGTTCTATAGTATACTAATGTAAAATTTTTTTTACACCATCAGAAAATAGACATTTTAAAGAACGAAATGCCCACCGACTTTTTGAAAAAAGCTGATATTTTGACACGTGAATTTTCGTTTAAAAATAAGGGTGTTTTTTTGGTATTAAGTCAAAATAAGGTGAACAAATTAATATTTTAAATCAAATAAATTACAGTATATTTGGGACATAATAAGGTAAATTTTCACCAAATTTTGTAGAAAAATTTTTGTTTTTGAAAAAGATAAAAATAAAAAACCAAAAACTCGGTTTTTTGAATTTTTCACATAAATTTTGAGGTTATGTGAAAAAATTGTTGATACAAAAGTTGTAGATCTTTTTATTACCTACAACTCTGCTATACAACTTTTTTCTATAAGATTTGTAGTTTTGCCGGAAATCGAGATATACCATTTTTTACCATTAAAAACTCAACCCACCCACTTCCCGAACTCGGCTCGCCCGTAATTTATTTTTCCTTTATTTTTCATCATATTCACCTCCTTTTCCAATGGGTTTCATTCTACTATGATTTTTTTTGGTTTCAAAAATTATCGACCCTGGTCTACTTGATACAGGTTTGAGAATAAATACTATGGACATGGACAAAAACCTTGAAGCACATTTTCGGAATGTATTTGAAGGATGTACAGGAAGAAGGATGTTTGGGAATTATTCTTAATCGGAAACATAATGTTGACTTTATTTCAATGAATTCTTGTTATTGGACACTGGTGTGTGTGTTTATTTAATGGACATCCTTGACTCATTAATGCAGTAAGGTTATATTATTTGTAATTGTTTTCAAGCAACGCATTTTACAAAACAATGATAGGTAATACGATGATTGAAAATGGGAGCAATGTAAATGATTTTTAATTTTGCATTTCGGGGTGATTTAAGCTTTAATATGAAAAATACCAACTGACCAACAAAAAACACTGGGAATTTATGACGTACCAGTATTTTTTTTTTTTAATAAAATGTTTCAATAGAAAAAAATGTTACACATACACCACGGTGACCCATTTATATTTATATAAATAGTTTATATGATGTGCCATGTGGTGTGTTTTTGTCAATTCTCTTTTTATGCTAACTATATGAGCATCAAATGAAAGCAAATATGCATAACTGCCAGTATTAACAACAGGACCAAAATCAATGGTGCCTTTCATACAACTAATAGTAACAAGCTTATTTTTGTCAGAAACGGCTACAGGGTTGGGTTAAAATTCTTTTGTCAAAATTCTGCTTTACAAAATTCTGCAATATTAAAAATGTTATCGAAAAAAAATTAAAAATTTATTAATTTATCAAATAAAGATGAATATTAAAAAAATTGAATTTGAAATGAAATCATACAAATTCGTTTCTAATAATAGTATATAGATGTCAATTGAAAGAAAGTCAATCTATGAGTTTCAAAAAAAATTTGCGACAGTTAAACAAAAAACCTTAACTTATCTTAAGTTACATTAATGAAGTGTATTACTCAATATAAGTGTATTACATTATGAATAGAATTCGCAGAATTTTTTTTGTTCAAATGTATGCTGGCAGAATTTTGAAAAAAAGAATTTAAAAAAGCAGGATTTATAATGCAGAATTTTGAATAAAAAATTTTGAGTATGGCATCGCAAACAAGGTCGTCTTTTTGAAATAAAATTCGTAATATCTCAAAAACGTGATGTGATAGAATTTTTTTGACTTCGGATTCGAGCTCAGCGCTCAAAAAACCATTAGAAAAATATATTTTGATTTCTATAAAAAAACTTTTTGACTAGTGAAATTGCACAAGGCATTCGATTTTTTCTGCCCTGTTCGATTTCACTAGTCAAAAAGTTTTTTTTATAGAAATCAAAATATATTTTTCTAATGGATTTTTGAGCGCTGAGCTCGAATCCGAAGTCAAAAAAATTCTATCACATCACGTTTTTGAGATATTACGAATTTTATTTCAAAAAGACGACCTTGTTGTCGAATCCGAAGTCAAAAAAATTCTATCACATCACGTTTTTGAGATATTACCAAGCAAAACATCACAAAAATAGTGTTTTGGACGTCCAAAATTCAATACCTCAAAAACTTTTCACGTTAGAGCTATTCTAATGCTAGATTCAAATTGAGAATGTTAAAGGCCATTAGAAAAGTATAATTTAGTTACTATGGAAAATTATTTCTCGACAATATTACTGTCATTTACGAAAAAATCGATCTTAAAAATCATTTTTTTGTTTTTTTTTCAACATTTTATAAAACAAAAGAATAGTTTTTCTAAACAATCTTAAATAATAGGTTTTAATATAAATAATTGCATTCCAAACTTTTCAAAAATCAAAAATTTTGCCGGTAACTTTTCTGTTTGAAAAATAGGCTATTTTTTCAAATTAAATTCGTCAAAAATCCAAAAATTAAGTTTTTGCTCAAAAAAAAAAATTTTAAATACATAGAAAATATAACAAAGTAATTTTTGACCAAGTTTTGTTAAAATCAAACCATTTTTGTAAAAATAAAAAATAAAAAAATCGTATTTTTGCATTTTTTTTTCAATATTTTGAGATTATATAAAAAAATGCTTAAAGTAAAAGTTGTAGACACTTTTACGATCTACAACTTTTGCTTTTAGCTTTTTTCGGTAGGAGGTCTACTTTTGACAGAAATCGTAAAAAACCACGATTTTTGACACCCACCCCACTTTTTCACCCACCCACCCCCTTTCCCCCAATTTGTTTGTTGGCAATTAATTTTTCCCCTTTCATACACCATTTATCCTAAATTTTACAACCACCCATATGCTGCTAATAATTTTTGTATTTTCAAAATTATTGGCATGAATGAATTGGCCTAAGACTATTTCACAATAAATAACTGAAACCTCAGAAGATGAATATTATATCGTTTTCACACCGAATCAAAATCGAGATAACTACAATGTTACACTGCACTGATCCAAACATAAATTGCAAATTTATGGTATTTTAAGCTTTTTGGAATTGGTCCTTTTATCTAGAGCCTCTATTAACACTGAAAAAGGGTAATTAGGTTTATTTCCGGTTACAAGAAATTCCGTGGTGTGAAAAGTGAGTTTGTAATATTGTCACCAAGTACTTCTTGCATATATACAAATATACATAGTTCTAAAACTTAAAAAAAAAAACACTCTTTCTTCACAATGTTTCCATGCACATTTTTCAGTCTTGGCAAAGGAGACATTCATACTAATTTTTTTTTACTTTACTATTATTTTAAGAGGGTTTCCGGAAAAAAAAACTGGATCTGGTGCATTGAAAAAATCAAAATACCTTAACAAATATTAAAAATGGTGTTAAATATTTTCTCCGGTTCTTAACTGAACTAATTTTTTGATTGTCATTTTTTGTTTTTTTTTTTTTATTTACAATTTTTCCTTCAAAAATAGTCAAACATTTTTGAAAAAAAATTCAATTTTCAAAACATTCTTCGTATAGTATGAATTTATTTTATCTCATTTGTATTTAATTTGTATCGACATTTTTGGGAACAAAAACCATTATTTGCCATCATTAAATTAAAGTTAATTGACTAAAGAAAATAACTGAATCTTAACTTATGCGCAAAATATAAATGTAGATATGTACTTCAACTTTTCTTTCTTCCTTAATGCAAGTCCTAAGCCAATATAATAAGTAATATTTAATGATCTCGAAGTTACAAGACTTACGCTTTACTCTTCGAAAGATGTTTAATTTCTTTTTTCCCTTTAATCCAAAGCAATTACTTTTTAATTTTTTGGACAACGCGCCGATAAAATCCTGGCTTTCAATTTAAGATAGTCCTAACTCTTAATGCCTCTTTAACTCCACTTTATCTTTAGAAAACGAAGTGATAAACTTTTTACACGTGATGACAAAACACGCCTTCGACGAGAAACGAATCGCTAGGACCCTACAAAGTCAAAGAAAAGTTTCAAAAAGATTTAGTTTTTTTTTTCTTCTAATTTTTTTGTTGTGTTCATTTTTTTTTCGTGGCGTGCTAGCACGAACAGGAAACTTTTCAGGCAGCACAGGCACCTCTCTTGAAGCAACCCCAAACACAGAGTAGCGTGGCCCCATCACCTCGTTCGAGAATGTTTTGTATCTTTCCTCACCAAGT